>NC_071613.1:54547337-55147337 GCF_014839835.1 Dryobates pubescens
ATATATAACAAGCAACACAAGTAGCATGAAATCAGGGCGTTAGAGGGGGCTGCACAAATAAAATGCGAGCTTGAAGGGGAAACTCGCAGCGCTGCTCTGAAAATTCAAATTATTCCCAATTTTTAAAGGAAGCTGAATGCTTACTGCACAGATAGCCTCAAAATGGGCTTTAATATTCAACAATATTCCACAATATTTGTGGAAAACTAATCAAATATGGTTTTTATTATCTTCCCCCCCCCCTTTTTTTATTTTCCCCCCTTTCTCTCTACGTTTTTCTCTCGCAGAGACTCTCTAATTGGTTAGACACCTTTGAAGTTCAAGATATGCAATTATCACTAACTGGCACAAAACACCACATAAAAATCCTGAATTTCAAATCCCCAAATGTTAAGAATTTGAACTCCTCCAAAGTTCTAAAATTAATCAAATTAGGAAACCAGCCAGTAGAAGAAAGGTCTATCAGGAATATTTTAATTGAAGAGGCATTCTTTCATTACCGCCTCTATAGCAAGCCACATCTAAATCCTGCAACAGGTGTTTGGATTCTAGGAGTTTATTTCCATCTCAAAGTTGGGGGTGTAGGATTGGGGGTTTTTCATTGGGATTTGGGGATTTGTTTGTTTGTTTAGGTGTTTTTTGTTTTGTGGTTTTTGGTTGGTTGGTTGGGGTTTCTTTGGGGGGGGGGGGTATTTTGTTCCCTTCCTTCCTCCTTTCCTTCCTTCCTCCTTTCCTTCCTTCCTCCTTTCCTTCCTTCCTCCTTTCCTTCCTTCCTCCTTTCCTTCCTTCCTCCTTTCCTTCCTTCCTCCTTTCCTTCCTTCCTCCTTTCCTTCCTTCCTCCTTTCCTTCCTTCCTCCTTTCCTTCCTTCCTCCTTTCCTTCCTTCCTCCTTTCCTTCCTTCCTCCTCTCCTTCCTTCCTCCTTTCCTTCCTTCCTCCTCTCCTTCCTTCCTCCTCTCCTTCCTTCCTCCTCTCCTTCCTTCCTCCTCTCCTTCCTTCCTCCTTTCCTTCCTTCCTCCTTTCCTTCCTTCCTCCTTTCCTTCCTTCCTCCTTTCCTTCCTTCCTCCTTTCCTTCCTTCCTCCTTTCCTTCCTTCCTCCTTTCCTTCCTTCCTCCTTTCCCTCTCTCTTTCTGTCTTTCTCTCTTTCTTGTAGTCTCTCTCTCCTTCTCTCCTTGTCTCTCTCCTTGTCTCTCTCCTTGTCTCTCTCCTTGTCTCTCTCCTTGTCTCTCTCCTTGTCTCTCTCCTTGTCTCTCTCCTTGTCTCTCTCCTTGTCTCTCTCCTTGTCTCTCTCCTTCTCTCTCTCCTTCTCTCTCTCCTTCTCTCTCTCCTTCTCTCTCTCCTTCTCTCTCTCCTTCTCTCTCTCCTTCTCTCTCTCCTTCTCTCTCTCCGTCTTTCTGTTATTTTTGTTGTTGTATGTTGTGGATTTTTTTCACCCCTGAAATCTGCCAGGAAGCATATTCTGCATAACAGTAGACCCCATCTATGTGAAAATGGACTTTGCTTGCTTTTTGTTTTCTTCTTTACTCACATTTCCCCCTCTCAGTGTGCTGCAGATTGCCATCTTTAGGCTTAGCACTAAGAAGATTGGGCTGCCTCCCTCAGAGCACAACTCATTTCATACTGTCTGGGAATGGGGAGGCATCAATCCCTGTGTGATGCACTTCATATTTTCAAGATTCCTTTTGTAAGCAGGGGGGGTAAGGGAGGGTAAAAAAAAAAAATCCCAAACCTTTCTAACTCTTGCATACAGCCCTGCTCCCCAGACACTTACGGTGGCAAATCCCAGATTGCAGCGCTGAGGTTGCACAGGCTTCTGACAGCGTGCAGAGCCTGAAATGTGCAGAAGGCAACAGGAAGGCAATAAGCATTCAGGGTGCTATTTCTTCAGCAGTAGTGTTATTTCCAATTTGATGGCTGTGTGCTGCAGAAAAAAAAGACTCACAGCAGAAAATCTCCCAAATAGCTACTTATTGAGGCTCCTGGTTGAAGAGTCCTCAGGAGCTGCTTGGCTTTTTATGCAAAAAATTGTTTTTTATGGGGGTTTGATCCTTGTACTTGGTGCCAGACAATCCCTCTCATTCACCTTCTTTGGTTTCTCAGGATTTCTTTCTGGATTATACATAAAGAGACTTTCAGCTTGGGTGCAAACCCCTTCCAGCCCTTCTCCTCCCTGAGTGTGCAAGGCAGAGGGGAAAAGCAGTGTACACAAAGCTGCAGTGAAAAGGGCAGGAGAATTTTCTCTTTTCCAAATACACTAGAGAAGTTTAGGGGTTTTGACTATAGGTGGTGCTGAGTGAGCCTGGAAAAAAAAAAGCTGCATTTCCCATGGCTGTGTGGTCCCCAGATGGTTGTTCTCTGGCTGGTGCAGGACTAGCCCTTGGTCTCCATTTCCATTTTGGAGTTTCTGTCCTTAGGGACTTTAAAATATTACAGCGGGAGCAATGCTGAACTCTTTGGTGCTGAGTTTTAGACCTTTTGATGTTATCTGCAATCAAATGGAAAGCAAAAGCAGTGGAGTGGGATGATTATGAGGGTGATGGCAACAGGTTTCCAAGGGAGAAACAAGGCTGCAGTGAAGTAGTGTCCTCCAGTTTGTTTGGGGTCAGGCATTTCAGTTGTCTGCGTGGCTTTGCCCATCATTTGAGTACAGTGAATCATTTGGGCTAACGATTCAGATTGGATGTTAGGAAGAAGTTCTTCCCCATGTGGGTGGTGAGACACTGGCACAGGTTGCTCAGGGAGGTGGTGGAAGCCTCATCCCTGGAGGTTTTGAAGGGCAGGCTGGATGTGACGATGAGCAACCTGCTGTAGTGTGAGGTGTCCCTGCCCAGGGCTGGGGGGTTGGAGCTGGATGATCCTTGAGGTCCCTTCCAACCTTAACGATTCTATGCTTGCTGAAGAGATCTACTCATGATTTATATAATTCCATTCCAATTTTATATTTCTCATTTTTCTAATTTTGACTTTGGACCTGGTGAAATGCTGCAAAATAGAGTAATTTGCTTAAGAAGCATCTTGAGAAGCTAAAAATTGCAAAGAAAAGTGCTGAAACCAGAAGCATCTTGAAAAACAGCAATGAAAACACAGGGGTGAAACCAGAAGCATCCTGAAAAGCACCAAGGGGTGAAAGCAGAAGACTGAGTCTGCTACAGCAGTCAGCTACACAGCAGTTTTGTCTCAAAAATAATTATCATAATTGTGGAGTATACAATTGCTGTGCTGACAGAACCAGCAAAGTGCTTTCCATCCAAACAAACTCCTTTGATTTATTGTGCTGTATCCGTATGCTGTATTTGATATTTTCATTCCCGTTAAACAAGCTGTGGCCTTCCAAGAGTGTGGGAGAACACCAAGGCCACTTTTTGGGGTGGTTTTTTTTTTGGCATTGTGGATGACCTCATTATTAATCAGAAAACATCTGGGAAGGCAAAGCCGTGTGTGTGTACGTTCAGAGCGCTGGGGATGGATTAGCAGCCCTTGCATGCACAGACCACCAGATTGTGTATCTTGCCTGGAAAATATCCTGGTGGGTTCTTGTCTCCAGATTTCACTGGCATTTCTTGATGAGCTGTGTCATTGACAGAAGTCTATTTTAGCCCATATCTGCGGGGCTGGCAATGCCCCAGGAGCTGACGGTGAAGCCAGGGCAGATGTTGATGCCAGGTACTAGCTGTGGTGGTTGATGAAGGTGATAACTCATGTCTGCCTCTTACCTGTGTTCACCAGCCCGGTGGTTGCGCTGGGTTCATTTGGGCATTCTCAGAGCATTTCTGCTAGAGCACAAGTCATTTATTTATTATTTTTTTTTCTCTCTCTTGCTCAGTGTATGCTCAGGTTGACACATCCTGCAGAGACTGGTATTAAACTTTCATGTTGCATTTTCAGCAGAGACCCCACAATTTGCTCAGTACACATCAGTAGAGAAGATATGTAATAAAAATCAGACAAGTGTACTTATTTTCCAGAATATAGACACTACCCTACCATTATGCTTTTTACATTTAACTGTATAAACAACAATTTACTTTGCCCTTAATGTCCTAAATATGCTTAGATCCATCACGGTCAAAATTGAAGGGCAAGGCAAAAGGACAAAGAAAAGATGTTAAATGTTCCACAGAAATAACCCCAAATACACTTCTAATAGCATAAGCACATTGTTAAAAAATGAGCAAGTAATAGTACAGGAAAGGGTGTGTATTTATGGTGTCATGCAATGTGGAAACAAAGTCAGGCTGTCTCTGATGTTGTTTACCCACCGATAGCAAAAAAGACACTTCTGTATTACAAATTTTTTTCCCATTCAGTTTATACAAGAAGAGAAGAAACACCCTGTGCTGCCTGCCTCAAGGAAAGAAAGCCTTGCAAGAGAGTCAGCAGGTTCCTCAGACACTGGGTAAACGGATAGAAGGGGGTTGGCATCCATATGATCTGCACTGCAAGTTGTGTGTTCAGAAGTAAAAGCTTTTAGCAGAGAGACCTTTTTTATTTTGTTGGGTTTTGTTTTGATTTCTTTTCTTTTCATGTGCCTGTTGGTGAAGGTTTGTCTGGTGACAACTGTCTGATGACAGTTCTGGGCTCCCCAATTTAAGAAGGACATTGAGATGCTTGAATGCGTCCAGAGAAGGTCAATGAGGCTGGGGAGAGTCCTGGAGCACAAGCCCTGTGAGGAGAGGCTGAGGGAGCTGGGGTTGCTTAGCCTGGAGAAGAGGAGTCTCAGGGGAGACCTTATTGCTGTCTACAACTATCTGGAGGGGGTTTGCAGCCAGGTGGGGATTGGTCTCTTCTCCCAGGCAACCAGCACCAGAACAAGAGGACACAGTCTCAAGCTGCCAGGGGAAGTTTAGGCTGGAGATGACGAGAAAGTTCTTCCCAGAAAGAATAATTGGCCATTGGAATGCACTGCCCAGGGAGGTGGTGGAGTCCCCGTCCCTGGAGGTGTTCAAAAAAGGATTGGATGTGGCACTTGGAGCCTTGGTATAGTTGTCAGGAGGTGTTAGGTAATAGATTGGACTTGATGATCTCTGAGGTCTTTTCCAACCTGGTTGATTCTATGCGAAGCTATTTCAGAACCAGACAGTGGGTGAACTTAAAGCATGAAACTTACTTTGTAGATGTAGAGAAAAGTGGTTTAGTGGTGACTTGGCAGTGCTGGGTTAATGGTTGGACTTGATGATCTTAAAGGCCTTTTCCAACCAATGCAATTCTATGATCCTACACTGACTCTAGACAGACATTTGTTTTGCTCTGCCAAGGGGCAAGAGGACAATTTCTGTGCCAGCAATAAGTAGGAAGAGATGTTGCTGAAGGGTTGATGTTGCTGTGTCAGGACCTGTACCCATTTTAATTGGAAGAGACCTTTAAGATCCTCAAGTCCAACTATTAACCCAGCACCCCCAGGTATACAACTTCATCTCTTGAGAAAAAGGCTTGTCAAAGGATTAGGATGCCCATCTCTTGCAGGGGCTCCAAAAGCACTGCTGTGACAAAAAAAACCAAAATTCTTTTAGGTCCAAAGTCCTTCTCAAATATCTAAATCTTGCATTAGAGACAAAACCTTTGGTCACCAAAACTCCCACCTCTCCCTCAGAAAAAAAATCTACACGTTGCTCAGTCCCGTGCTAGTTACACTCAGGGTGATGAGACACTGACCCAGGCTGTCCACAGAAGTGATAGATGCTCCATCCCTGCAACTACTCCAGGTTGTTTGGGGCTCTGAGCAACCTGATCTACTTGGAGATGTCCCTGCTGACATGGTGACCAAGCATCCAATTAAATAATAACTAAAGAGGCTGAATCTAAGAATCATAGAACCATAGAGTAGTTTAGGTTGGAAGGCGCTTTTAAAGTCCAACCACTCCACAGTGAGCAGGGACATCTTCAGCTAGGGCAGATTGCTTAGAGGCCCAAAGAAGCTGACCTGGAACAGTCCAACAGATGGAGCATCTACCAGCCTCCTGCCCTGGCAACTTTCAAAAACCCACCTGGATGCATTCCTGTATGCTAAGTGATCCTGCTCTGGCAGGGGGGTTGGACTTGATGATCTCTTGAGGTCCCTTCCAACTTCTAATGTACTGTGATACCATCTCTCTGATCAACCTGTTAAGCAATAGGATGAGTTTAATACTTTAATTGTGTTGGTGGAAAGTGTAGCAGAAAGCTAGGGCATCAGATTTTACTACTCTCATCTTCTTGACACCCCAGAGGAAAGAGGGCTTCTTAAGAGGCAACATGTGGTGCTGGGCTGCACAACTGCTGTGGGGAATTCCCTACACTGAAGAAAGAATACTGTATATAACTGCTGATTTCCCAGGCTGGGTTGATGAGGAATGGGGCTGGTGATTTATTTCATTTTGATAATTCTCACTTTGCTGCTTTTCACTCTTTTCACTCTCAGTCAGAAAGCAGTGAATGACAAGAGGCAAATGAAGAAGAAGTCAAGACACTTGTGTGCACAGGGTGTAGGAAGCAGAGCAGTTGTGTTACAACTAGAAATGGAGAAGATGGAGAGAGAGAGAGAGATGTTCATCAGTGGGGTGTTCCCATTGGTCAATTTTAAATATAGAATTCTGCCCCTCTTGAATCATAGAATCACAGAATTGTCAGAGGTGGAAGGGACCTAAAGGATTAGCTAGTTGCAATGCCACTGCCATGGGCAGGGACACCTCACACTACAGCACTTTGCTCACAGCCACATCCAGCCTGGCTGCAAAAACCTCCAGGGAGGAGACTTCCACCACCTCCCTGGGCAACCTGTGCCAGTGTCTCACCACCCTCACGGAGAAGAACTTTTTCCTAACATCCAATCTCAATCTACCCAATTCTAGTTTTATTCCATTCCCCCAGTCCTATCCCTCCCTGACACCCTGAAAAGTCCCTCCCCGGCTTTCTTGTAGCCCCCCTCAAGTACTGGGAGGCCACAATTAGGTCTCCTTGGAGACTTCTCTTTTGCAGACTGAACAGTCCCAACTTCTTCAGTCTGTCCTCATAGGAGAGGAGCTCCAGCCCTCTGCTCATCCTCGTGGCCCTTCTCTGGACACCTTCCAGCACCTCCAGATCCTTCCTGGAACAGAGGCTCCAGAACTGGACACAGTACTCCAGGTGTGGTCTCAGCAGAGTAGAGCAGAGGGGGAGAGTCACCTCCCTTGACCTGCTGGCTCTGCTTCTCTTGCTGCAGCCCAGGCTCTGGTTGGCTTTCTGGGCTGCAAGTGCTCACTGCTGGTTCATGTTGAGCTTCTTATCCACCAGCACTCCCAAGTCCTTTCTTCAGGGCTGCTCTCAAGCCAGTCCCTGCCCAGCCTAATACTTTTCTAAGGGATTGCCATGGGCTGGGCAAATCCCTCAAACAGTGATGAGCTGGGTTAAAAGTGAGTTTTGGGGTTTTTTTATTTGTTTGTTTGTTTCAAAGAATTCAGGAGAGCATTTTTACAAAACTGAGGCCCAATCTGTGCCCCATCTTGGCTGGCATGTAAATAAAAGTTCTTTAGGTAGCAAAATCTCTGCAATCTTGCCTCAGCTCACAAGTCTGATAGGCTGCATTTAGACTGTACAGCTATTTTGTGTGTTTCTGAGGGATGAAGAAGGGGGGGAAAAAGTCTTTTCCCACACCTTTACATACAGGCTTTTAATATAAAGCAGGACTGTGAGTGTATTTTATAGTATTTTCTTCATAAAAGGTTTGAACTTTGTTTAGTCAACCTGTCAGAAATGTATAAATTATACAAGAGAAAAAAAAAATGCCTTTCCCCCCCCCCCCCCCTTTTTCCCTTTCCTTGGGAAGTGGAGCAGTTAATATTCAACATGAAATGTCTAATCTTTAAATACATTATAATCTAACTGCTTAGGATAATTTTTGCTTTAATACCTTAAGAGTCTGCAAAGCCTGAAGGATGGGATTATTAAAATGGAATTTTAATGTCAAAATTATCAGAGAGGAGAACATATTGCCAGTGTTCACAGGGAAAAAAAACCCACTATAATAAATAAATGTATTTAATTTCTGTTTGATTTGTTCAAATGGGAGATGAGAATATATTTGATTACAGCTAGGAAGTATTCTGAAAGTTGATCAGATGACTGCAGGTCATTGCAACATAAGGCACTGTCAGCTGTGGGGATTAGTATCTTTAAGACATCGAAAGATGTGGGAATGTAGAACCATACCTGGTCCAGAAGGATGCTGCACAGGGGGAGGTTCAGGAATAAAAAAAATCATATGGCTGAAGCTCTGACTGTCCAAGCATTAAATAAAAACAAACAGATTAAAAAAACCCCAAACCTTAATATGCCTTGCAGGTGTAAATAAGAAATCTCTAACTTGCTTAGAACTGGAGTTTTAAATCTTCCTTCAGGCTGTCAGAGGTATTGGGCTGGTGCCCAAGAGCAGAAGCCAGGCTCCTTCCTTAAAGCTGTGATAACCAGCCAAACTTCAGATTTTCCTGATCATGTTAAAATGAGCTCTGAAAAGTAATAGGCGTAATCAAAGCATCCCACCAGCCTTCCCCCACCCCTGCCTTCCCCCAATTCATAAATAAATGTGACAAGGCAGTACGGAGCGCTTCAGACCGTATCTGTCACCATGCTCCTGCTGATAACTCTTCTTTTCTACTGTTTAAGGTAGTGTCTTGCTACAGAACAGTGAATCTGAATTCTCTGAAGATCAGCACAGTTTGTCAGTCCTTTTTCTCTAGGCTGCCATGTCCATCTTTCACAGATGGCCAGAAAAACTTGGAGTTCAATCAGGGTTGGCTTCTAGAGTGGTAGTCTGGTTTTCAATATACCTCTGTCCAGTGACTGGAGCCCCTATTACAGGAAGGATCTGGAGATGCTGGAGGGTGTCCAGAGAAGGGCCAGGAGGATGATTAGAGGGCTGGAGCTGCTCTCCTATGAGGGCAGACTGAGAGGTTTAGGGCTGTTCAGTCTGGAGAAGAGAAGGCTCTGAGGAGACCTCATTGTGGCCTTCCAGGATCTGAAGGGGGCTCCAAGAAAGCTGGGGAGGGACTTTTTATGGTGTCAGGGAGTGATAGGACTGGGGGGAATGGAAAAAAACCTAGAATTGAGTAGATTGAGATTGGATGTTAAGAAGAAATTCTTGCCCATGAGGGTGGTGAGACACTGGCACAGGTTGCCCAGGGAGGTGGTGGAAGCCTCATCCCTGGAGGTTTTTGCAGCCAGGCTGGATCTGGCTTTGAGCAACCTGCTGTAATGTGAGGTGTCCCTGCCCACGGCAGTGGGTCTGGAACTAGCTGATCCTTGAGGTCCCTTCCAACCCTAACAATTCTATGATTCTATGACTGTCAGGAAAGCAGATAAAAGTGGCCTAGCTTCAAGATAAGAAGGAAGGATCCCTGTTATGTAAAGGCAGGTGAAAAGATTTCAGATGACATTGTTTAAAGTGGTTTGGAAACCCAATTGATTCAGGTTGTGGCAATGTTTTCCTCTTTCTTGGAAGCTCTGGCATTGGTTGTGTGGAATTAGTGTAATATGCCACAAGTTAACAAGGTAAAAATTACTGTTAGAAAGTTGCCTGCTGTGTTCACAGGCTTCTCCTGTGATAAACTGCATGGTGTGGATGCAGATTTGGCATGCTTGCAAATGGGAAAGGAGAGGAAGAAATGCATGGTTTAAATGTCTGCAGGGAGACAGCCAAGGGAAAACAGAACAGTGGTCCTGGTTGAAAATTCAACTCTGTCTACAAGGGAATGGTGCTGCCACAGTGGGGTTGTTTTTTTCATCTCAACAATAAGTTAGAGAAAGGAAAAGATGGATTTATACAACCAATAAGATATCAAAGTAACTTTTGTCCTCAAAAATCCTTTTCTGCTTGCCACAAAGGGTTATGCAGAGGTTTTGTTTCGATAAGAACAGGAGGAATTTGGGTTCAAGCTTGAACATAAGAAGATTTCACCTCAACATGAGGAGAAACTTCCTTACAGTGAAGGTGACAGAATGCTAGAGAGGCTGTGGAGTCTCCTTCTCTGGAGACTTTCAAAACCCACCTGGATGCATTCCTGTACAGACTATCCTAAGTGATCCTGCTTGGGCGGTGGGGTTGGACTGGATGATCTCTGGAGGTCCCTTCCAACCTCTAATGTACTGTGATGATGTACTGTGAATGACAACCAGTGCACAAATTATTTTCTTTGTTTATTTGTTTGTTGTTCCTTGGTTAAAGCTGAACATGCCCAGAGAAGGGCCACAAGGATGATGAAATGGCTGGAGCTCCTCTGCTAAGAGGACAGACTGAGTGAGTTGGGGCTCTTCAGTTTGAAGAAAAGTCTCCAAGGAGACCTAATTGTGGCCTCCCAGTACTTGAGGGGGACTACAAGAAAGCTGGGGAGGGACTTCTGAAGGTGTTAGGGAGGGATAGGACTGGGGGGGAATGGAACAAAACTAGAAATGGGTAGATTGAGATTGGATGTTAGGAAGAAGTTCTTCCCCATGAAGGTGGTGAGACACTGGCACAGGTTGCCCAGGGAGGTGGGAGAAGCCTCATCTCTGGACATTTTTGCAGCCAGGCTGGATGTGGCTGTGAGCAACCTGCTGTAGTGTGGCATGGCAGTGAGAGTTGGAACTAGCTGATCCTTGAGGTCTCTTCCAACTCTAACAATTCTATGATTCTATGATTTTGCTGATTATGAAGGAAATTTTATTTTTTCCTGAAGAATTTTCATCATGACCAACACAGATACATCACCTTTCCAACCTCCTTTGATTCTTTTGTTGTTCTTTTTTACATTAGTGAGGATTTATTTGTACAAGGGGACAATCTGTCTTACAATGAATAGCTGAAGACTGCCACAGAACAACAAAAAAAAAAAGAGATATATAAATATATATATACAAATAACCCAGAGGTTGCAATATGTTTGTATAAAGTATTCAAACAATTTCAAATAACAACTGAACTCGTAAAAAACCAACATCTGTTCATGGATTATTCATGACTCCAAGTGGTAAGATTCCCTCCATGAAAATAGTCTTCAATGAAGAGTTACCCTGGTTCCTGAAAAGAAATAAATAAATTAACTAAAATAAAATGGGATTCATGCAACTGAAATCTGAACTTCAAGACTTTGCAGTTCAGATTCATTAATGCTAAAATTATCCTCTGGTATATAAATTGCTGAACCAAGGCAACTCATATAAAAACCCCCAGCTATAAAACCTCAATAACAAGATAACACTTAACTGCATCAATTTAGGTAATTGTTCTTGGGTGGGTTGGTTTGTTTGGGGTTTTTTTCAACCCAATATATATTTGGAGTGCATCTGTAATTATGTTTGTCAGTTTGTGAAGGAGGATTATCCCTGTAGCAATGCAAACTTTTCTCTCCATTTTCCCAAATACCTACAAGGATGAGCTCATACATAATGATCCACAACTATTAATGGCAACTATGAGAAGAAATCATAGAATCATAGAACGTTTTGGGTTGGAAGGGACCTCCAAAGGTCGTTCAGTCCAACCCTCTCTGCAGTCAGCAGGGACACCCTCAACTAGATCAGCTTGCCCAGAGCCCTGTTGAGCCTCACCTTGAATATCTCCAGGGATGGGGCTCCAACCACCTCCCCAGGCAACTTGTTCCAATGTTCCACTACTCTCACGGTAAAGAGCTACAGGCTGGGGTCAGAGTGGCTGGAGAGCAGCCAGGTGGAGAGGGACCTGGGGGTACTGGTCGATGGTAGGCTGAACATGAGCCAGCAGTGTGCCCAGGCAGCCAAGAAGGCCAATGGCATCCTGGCCTGCATCAGGAACAGTGTGGCCAGGAGGAGCAGGGAGGTCATTCTGCCCCTGTACACTGCACTGGTTAGGCCACACCTTGAGTCCTGTGTCCAGTTCTGGGCCCCTCAGTTTAGGAAGGAGGTTGACTTGCTGGAACGAGTCCAGAGAAGGGCAACAAAGTTGGTGAGGGGTTTGGAGCACAGCCCTATGAGGAAAGACTGAGGGAGCTGGGATTGCTTAGCCTGGAGAAAAGGAGACTCAGGGGTGACCTTATCAATCTCTACAACTACCTGAAGGGAGGTTATAGACAGATGGATAATGGTCTCTTCTCCCAGGCAGCCAGTACCAGAACAAGAGGACACAGTCTCAGGCTGCACCAGGGGAGGTTCAGGTTGGATGTTAGGAAGAAGTTCTATACAGAGAGAGTGATTGCCCATTGGAATGGGCTGCCTGGGGAGGTGGTGGAGTCGCTGTCATTGGAGGTTTTCAGGAGGAGACTTGATGGGGTGCTTGGTGCTGTGGGTTAGTTGTTTGGGTGGTGTTGGATTGGTTGACGGGTTGGACGCGGTGATCTTGAAGGTCTCTTCCAACCTGGTCTGGTCTATTCTATTCTATTCTATTCTATTCTATTCTATTCTATTCTATTCTAATATCCAGTCTAAATCTGCTCTTCTCTAGTTTGAGTCTATTACAATCAATAACTGTTCCAACTGCAAGTCTAATATTCACCCCATGGTAGGAAACTGTCTTACAGGTTGGAACCCAGGCACAAAGCGAAACCCCACCGTGCGGTACCCTTTTCCAGAACAATGCCCATTTTGAATTTATGAATGTTCTTTCATAAACTTGGATCTGCAGGACTTTTAATTTTTGATGTCTATTTTTTGGTCCTTTTTTGCTTTTTTTTCCCCTGTAGTGCTACATCATTATAACTTGCAAGATGTAAATATTTATGAATTCACAGGATGTTCGCTGCAAGAGAAGAACGTTACACTTGCAGATTTCTCGTTTCTTCTTCTACTTGCAGGATTCACACAATATTAGTTGCCATTGTGATGCACTGAAAAAAAAAATAAGAAAAAAAAAATAATATAATATTCCACATTTGACTTTTCTGAAAAAATACCATCTGGTGCTATTTATTTTTTTTTTTTTTTGTCTCCTTTATTATTTTTTTTTTTGTCGAGTTGGAGATTAGCTCTGTAATTGCTTAGAGTTAGAGACAGGCATTACTACATTTATTGACAATTTTATCCTCTACAATAATCTCACATTTAAATAGGGACTTTGTTCCTGAAGGATGCCAAAGTGATTAAACTGATACTCAAAGCCTTTGGATCGTAGCAGCCACCGCTGAAATGCAGCCGTCTCTGGGGTGAGATATTGCAGCTGCTGAGCAGAGCCCTGCAACAGCCTGGGAAAGGAGGAGTTACCTTATTCAGGTGGAAATGGGGACATTTAGGTAGACAAAATAATTATCCAAGATGGGATTTGGCCAGGATGTCAGTGCTCGTGTGCCTACAAAGTTAACAACTTTGAATCCTTAACAACCATAATTACACGGGGCCCTGAGCCTGTCGCTCAGCTTAGGACATTGCCCAAGTGTGGTAGTTTAGGCTGGGTGCCTCCTGCTGCTGCCACACAAGATACACCTCTGGTGTCCCAAGGGTCCAGCCCAGTGGGTGGACACAGGAAGCCTCATATTTCATTTCCATAATGTCCTGCTCCCTAGAAATCTATCAGCAAGGTCTCACACTTCCTCATTCTTCCCTCGCTACTCCCGTGGGAGATGCTCCCTATCTGGTAATGGAAGGGGAGTTATCTCAAGGCCTCTTGGGCCTGCCTAGGCCTAATGCCAGGAGGAGAAGGGGGAAAGGGTAATCTCAGATCTGGCAAGTTGAGATTAGCCTAACACTGGAGGTGGGGGAAGAAAGAGCCCTGGCTGTTTTGGGTGTACCTTCAGGTAAGGAGAAGGGGAGTGCTGGGAGGCTTCTGGGTATGCTGTAAGGGACTCTGTATGCTTTGGGTTTCTTTGTCACTGTGCTTGTAGCTCTCTGTAAAACACTTTACTGTTTTTCTATTTAATCTTTCCATCACTTCTGCAATCTATTTGTGTGAGTCTCTTCATTTTTCTGCCCCAGTGGGAGGCAAGGGAGGATCTGCCTCAAACTGGGACACCAAGTGAAACCCAGCACTGGTGAGAACTGAGACTGTCATGTTGTGGAGATGCTAGAAAGCATAGCTTGAGTCACTTGGACTCGTCTTGACCAGCTGGACATCATGCAGCAATTCTTCTGTGCGAGGCTGAGAGTCCTTGGGCTGTTTAGCCTGGAAAAGAGAAGACTGAGAGGGGCTTCTTCTCAGTGCTGATCAGTAGCTGAAGGATGAAGGTCATGAAGATGGGGCTGAGCTCTTTTCAGTGTTGCCCAGAGATAAGACAGCAGGCAGTGGACACAAACTAGAACATAGGAGGTTTCACTTGAACTTAAAGGGAAACTTTATTACTTTGAGGGTTTTGGGGCAATGGAACAAACTGCCCCGAGAATTTGTAGAGTCTCTCTCTGAAGACTTTCCAAGTGAGCCTGGACATGTTCCTGTGTAACCTGTTCTAAGTGAACCTGTGTTAGAAGTGGGGTTGGACCAGATGATCTCTTGGGGTCCCTTCCAACCCTTACTGTTCTATGATTGTATGATTTTGAACCTCCTTGAGCAGAAAAATTCCACTGTGGCATCTGTGTAGGTTTGGAGACTGTAAGTAGATTTAAGTTGCCTGTCAGTTAACTTTGATTGTCAAAATTCATCTTGGAATATTTTATCATTCCTTTGCCTGTATTTCATCACACTTCAGAAGTGGATGTGACAACACCTAAACTCCAGTGAAGTACATGAAGATAATAGTCAGTGGGTCTCCAGAGAGCTCTGCTGGCTTTGTCATTTGTCAGGAGCTAGTATTGTGAGCTATTTTCACAACATATCACCTTAGTGTCCTGGGTTAGGTGTTGTTCTGGCTGGTTAGACCAGCCTATCCAGAGAGGTTGTGAAATTTCTCCTGCTTTGGAGAGATTTCAAATCTGCCTGGATGCAATCCTGAGCACACTGCTGTGGGTGACCCTACTTTAGCAGGAGGTGGGGACTAAATAATCTTCAGAGGTCCCTACTAACCCTTACTAATCTGTGATTCTTGGTTTTAGTTGGTATATTGTGACTCCGACTGAGTTTTAGCTGCTGTTTCTTTCTCAGTGAGGGAGGGAAAGCAGAGCCTTTCCTTTCAAACCACCACATATATCCAAACTATATCCCTCTATTCTGCTCTGGTCCCCTCTACTCCGCTCTGGTGAGACCCCCCCCTGGAGTACTGTGTCCAGTTCCAGAGCCCCTAGTACAGGAAGGATCTGGAGATGCTGGAATGTGTCTAGAGAAGGGCCACTAGGATGATCAGAGGGCTGGAGCTCCTCTCCTAAGAGGACAGACTGAGGGAGCTGGGGTTATTCAGTCTGGGGAAGAGAAGGCTCTGAGGAGACCTTATTGTGGCCTTCCAGGATCTGAAGGGGGTTCCAAGAAAGCTGGGGAGGGACTTTTTATGGTGTCAGGACTTGGGGAATGGAAAAATAACTAGAACTGGGTAGACTGAGATTGAATGTTAGGAAGAAGTTGTTCCCCATGTGGGTGGTGAGACACTGGCACAGGTTGCCCAGGGAGGTGGTGGAAGCCTCATCCCTGGAGGTTTTTGCAGCCAGGCTGGATGTGGCTGTGAGCAACCTGCTGTACTGTGAGGTGTCCCTACCCATGGCAGTGGGTCTGGAACTAGCTGATCCTTGAGGTCCCTTCCAACCCTAACAATTCTATGTTTCTATGGACAATTATACCAGCAAGCATTTATTTCTACAGAGTTATGCCAAAGCTATTGATGCCATTAGACTTTCACCGTACATCTCCTCCTTTGTGAATTAATCAGACAGGAGTTGAAATGTGAACTGGATCTGTCACTGCAACAAGACATTCAACTTGGGTACATCATCAATGCTGGAAGAAAGAAAAAAACAAAAAAACCAACAACAACTTGCCAAAGTTAAAAAGCTAGCAACTCTTTGGTAAGTCATCTGCCTCCACACAAGCTTCTGCACTCATACTTGCCAAAAGTTTCTTCTCACCCACAGTTGCCAACCACAGTATATTTTTGCACCATTCTTCTGTTTATCATCTACAGTGCTCATTGATGTGCAATTACATCCCACCACATGCACCAGGACTGTGCTTATTCTCATTATTCAGTTGTCAGAGATGATCAAAGTTATCATGCCTATGGATTTCTTCAGCTGACATGCAGAAAATCTTCCATCTCCATCTTCTCTTACTGAAGATGTCAAATGAAGGCATATCGTGGAAGCACTGGTCCTCATCAGATGGACAAAATCCCCTTTATCAATTTATGGTTTTAATGTCCTCTTCTAGTCTCTTGACTTTAATGCCTTGTTGAACAGATTCCAAACTACCTAAAGTGTGTGTTTCTCAGCACTGTCAGTATGAATAAATATGGAGGACATTGAATACAACAGGGAAGTATCTTCTCATTGGAGATCTGTAAACAATGAAAGCTGCCAGTGAAATGCCTGTTCTTGGCTTGGCAAGTTGTGTGTTTGAGATGAGTGTTGTATGGGAAATGATTGTGTGTGGAAGCTGGACACTTCTGTTATGGAAATTTGGTTATGGGTGGGACCCTATAGCTGCCTTCTAATGTGCTGCCCAGGGAGGTGGTGGAGTCACCATCACTGGAGTTGTTTAGGAAGAGCCTGGATGAGGCACTTGGTGCTATGGTTTAGTTGATCAGATGGTGTTGGGTGATAGGTTGAACTTGATGATCTCAAAGGTCTTTTCCAACCTGGTTAGTTCTGTTCTGTTCTGCTCTATTCTGTTCTGGTCTATTCTGTTCTGCTCTATTCTGTTCTGTTCTGTTCTAATCTGTTCTTGTTCTTGTTCTTGTTCTTGTTCTATCCTATCCTATCCTATCCTATCCTATCCTATCCTATCCTATCCTATCCTATCCTATTCCTATCCTATTCCTATTCCTGTTCTGTTCTATTCCATTTCTATTCTATTCCATTTCTATTCTATTCCAATACCTGAAAGGATCTTATAGGAAGGCATGAAAGGAACTTTTTGTAAGGATGTGTAGTGACAGGACAAGGGGGAGAGTAGGTTTAGACAGGATCTTAGGAAAAATTTCTTCAGTAGGAGGCTGGTGAGACTCTGGAATATGCTGCCCAGGGAGGCTGGGGATACCTTCTCTCTAGGAGGGGTTTAGGACCAGGTTAGATCAGCCCTGAGCAGCTGAGTCGTTGCTGCCCATGGCAGGGAGGTTGGAGTAGATGACCTCTGAGGTCCCTGCCAACCTTAGCCATTCTGTGATTCTGGGAATTAGTTTCATGGCTTTTGCAATTGAATCAGCTAACCAAACTTTTCGATTAAAGCTTTTTCATCCGTAAACATTAATTGGTCCAAAGCGAAGCTTAATATGGGAAAGAATTAGGAGAAGTTTCCCAACTTGCAAAAGGTTTGATTAAATTAAATTGGAAAAACAGAAAAAATCCCATTTTTATGTGTATAACTTACAGATACAGAGGGTGGGAACAGGAAAGAGCTTAGGAAACTTCTTCAGTACATTTCTCACAAGCCTGAAGGATACTTTGTTTTTTTGTGTGCGTTTCGTTGCTCTTTATTGGATTTTGTTGGTTGGTTGGGTTTTGTTTGTTTGCTTGTGGGTTTTTTGTGGTTTGTTTGGGGTTTTATTGTTTGGTTTGGGTTTTTTTGTTTATTTTGTTTTGTTTTGTTTGTGGATTGTTGTTGTGGTTTTTTTTTTCCCCAGCTGTTTTCTACTAGCAGGTTGGAAATGAATTAGATGAACTGAAATAGATGCTTGCTTGTGGCTTATGATCTACCCTCTAAAGCTCCTGTTGTGCCATAATACCTTTGAGACTTGACATTAATGGAGGATTTAATTATCTCAGTGACCAGGACTCTAAATGAAGAACTGGTCTCCACCGGTAGCAGGCAAAGCATCATTTTGTTGGGGTGCTTTTTGGGGCTTGCAGAAATTAAGCAATGAGCTTTTAAGGTTTTAGTACCTGGCTCTATGTGAGCTGTTGCCAGAAGGATTCTCCCCACCTGAACCAACTCCTAAACAGAAGGATCATAGTTTTTGTTATCATTTTCTTTGCAGTGCTGGTTTCAATGAGATGAAGATGCAGTGTTGCAGGACCTGACATGAGAAGTACATAAAGGACAATGAGGACAATGCCTGCTCCTTCTGGAGGTGATATGATCTTGGGAATACTATTTCCAGGAAATAGTATTCACAGGTGAGGAAGCATAAAGTGAAAACCCAGCACGCCTACAACTAAGATTTATTCTCATGCAGGTTAGGTGATGGTTCATCTACACTGGTTTTATTTCTTGCTATATTCATAGGGATAAGTTTGAGTTTAAAAAAAACAACTGTGTTGGCACTAAAAAAGAAATAGATTTCAACAGAGCATGAACAAATTGTGGGTGAAGTAGAAAGCTTTTAACCATTGGAAAGGTGAGATTCCAAACTAAGAAAGCAAAAGCATGGCATTAAGGTAAACCAGGATCAGTTAAAGAAAGCCATTATAAAGTGGATATGATAGTCTGCAGGTTTGGTGAACCAGCAGATTACTTTTGGTCTTTTCACCTATGAAAAAGAAGAATCTAGGTGAAATAAGTGTAAGAGCTGTCTGGTAGTGGTATTTACATCAGTGTCAATGGAAATGTTGTGTGAAACATTTGTGCTTAGAAAGTTCACACCAACATAAGCAGTGTTGGGGGGGTCTCCCATGGTTGGATTGGTATAGGTTTAATCCAACCAAAAAAAAGAGACATCTCTGTTACTACAATATCTCCTCTGATTCATGGGGATCTGCCTGGAAGCTCAGAATTCTCCAGACACTGTGTGTTTTGTTGCCTCAGGGTTGCTAGTTATGGTACTTCTCAGATCGGTGAAGGTGCTAGAAACGCTTAAGGGCTTTGCTAGATTGGTGCTAGTTGCTGAACTGAAACCCAAATTTGAACTCTGAAGTGTTTTTCTGATGTACTGTGCCCTGAAAAATCTGGACAGGGATACTGCTGTCAGCTGAAGTACATAAATGTGTAGTGGAAAAGCAAGTCACAGGCAAAGTATGCCTCTAGTTTAAATCTCACCACACAATCTGCAGGTACCTGCTGGGTGGCAATATTGTTGTCAGCTCAGCAATGCAGGTGACAGTTTCCTTCCCTACAGGTGCACAGCATGTGGGTATTCTGTAAGTACCTGTGGGTAGCTCCAGATGGCTCAGATCTTGCTACCTTGCTCTACATCCACGTTTCTATTAAGTCTCTTTTGGGCTTTAAGTACCGGTTGGCACTCTTTAGTGGTTAGAAATATATCCATAGCTGGGTTTGCAAACACGGTATGAATGGTTCAGGATCTTGAATAGCTTTTTCACTGTTGTCTGCCTTTCTGTTTGCACAAAGAATTTGGATCTGATTGCTCAGATCTTTATGAAGAAAGGCTGAGGGCCTTGGGGCTTTTTAGCCTAGAGAAGAGAAGACTGAGGGGGAATCTTATCAGTGTTTATCAATAGTTAAAGGGCAGCTCTCAGAAGGATGGGGATAATCTTTCAGTGGTTCACAGTGTCAGCAAGAGAGGTAATGGGTGCAAACTTGAATGTAGGAAGTTCCTTCTAAACATGAACTGGAGTACTGCATTCAGTCCTGGAGCCCATGCTATGGGAAGGATCTGAATGTGCTGGAGTGTGTACAGAGAAGGGCCACAAGGATGATTAGAGGGCTGGAGCTGCTCTCCTATGAGCGCAGACCAAGGGAGTTGGGGCTGATAAGTCTGGAGAAGAGAAGGCTCTGAGGAGACCTAATTGTGACTGTCCAGTATCTTAAGGGGGCCTACAAGAAAGCTGGGGAGGGACTTTCTAGGGTGCCAGGGAGTGATAGGACTGGGGGAATGGAAAAAAACTAGAACTGGGTAGATTCAGATTGGATGCTAGGAAGAAGTTCTTCCCCATGAGGGTGGCGAGACACTGAAACAGGTTGCCCAGGGAGGTGGTGGAAGCCTCATCCCTGGAGGTTTTGAAGGCCAGACTGGATGTGGCTGTGAGCAACCTGCTGTACTGTGAGGTGTCCCTACCCATGGCAGTGGGATTGGAACTGGCTGATCCTTGAGGTCCCTTCCAACCCTAATCATTCTATGATTCTATAAGGAAAAATTTATTTACTTTGAGGGTGGTGGAATCTTGGAAAAGGATTCGTAGAGAAGTGATGAAGTCTCTGTCCTTGGAGTCATTCAAAATGTGCCTGCATGTTCTCCTGTGCAGTCTGTGCTGGGTGACCCTGCTTTGGTAAGGATGTTGAACTACATGATCTCCAGAGGTCCCTTCCAACCACTATCATTCTGTGAGTCTGTGAAATATCAAAGACTCAAAATAAGCACAGGCTGAGGATGGAAGTGATTAGACTTGTTGCAGGGGGGGAAAATGTCTCTAGATGGACTCATTTACTGGATTCCATAGCTGTGTCTTTTTGTTTTAATTGGAAGGTGACAAAATAGTTGTGTGTGGTCTCTGTTTTGAGACATAGATATAGCTGTCTGTGTTTTACAGAGCTCTGAACCTGACCAATATGTATTTAGAAATGTAAGGTAGGCCAAACCTCTGACTGAGATTTTGTCCATGCTAATTTGAGAACCACAGTGGAGGAAGCTCATTAGGGCTCTATTTAGGAGGCAATGTGCAAATTGCTTTTCAATGAAAATGCCTATTTTATATCTCCTACCAATGAAAATAATAGTTTATCTCTCCAAATATGTTTTTCCACTAGGAGAAACAAAAATGGCAGCTCTCCAGCTGTCTGCTTGGATGCCTGTGTTTAGAGAAAGTGGAACTGAAAGACCCTGTTGGGAAGGACCTCCAGCTGCAGAGAGGAGCAAGGCGCCTGGTGGCCCCAGCTCTGTCTTGGAGATCTCAGCTTTCCACAGCCTGCCTGCTCTCACTCACTGCAGACCTCTGTTGTAAAATACTGGAAAACCTGGCAACTCACTGACCAGCTCAAAGGATTGATTAGGGTCTTCCAAGCCAGCCAAAAATTCCAGAAATCTGTTCATTGTAAGTATGCTCTGAAGTTGTAAATACAATTGCACTTTAAAGAGAGGGCCACAAAACCAGCTACAGTTTTTAATTACTTGGCCATTTGACTGAACAAACTACTAGGACAATTGGGAGTGTGTTTATTGTATAGAAAAACTGTGTAGTGTCCCTGTATCTAAGTATATTTATTTCCCCTATTTGTTTGCACTGCTGGGTCAGTGAAGTTGAACCTGTGGCTGAGCAGCAAACCACTGAGCCCAGAACTCTTCTGGAGCATGGCAGTGTGGACTTTGTGAGGAAAATGAGCAATAGGAAATATTTGAGGTTTGTATTACATAGAATCACAGCATGGTACAGGTTGGAAGGGACCTCTGGAGATCTAGTCTAACCCCACTGCTAATTGAGGTTTGCCTAGATCAGGTAGCACAGGATGCATCCAAGTGGGTTTTGAGTGTCTCCTGAGGAGACTCTACAACCTCTCTGAGAAGCTTGTTTCAGTGCTCCATCAACCTCAAAGTGAAAAGGTTTCTCCTTAAGTTCAAGTAAAATCTCCTGTGTTTTAGTTTGTAACCTTTGTCCAGGCCAGAGCCCAGTCCCATCCTCATGATCTCTACCCTTTAGATATTGATCAGCATTGAGAAGATCACCTCTCAGTCTTCTCTGTTCCAGCCTAAAAAGCCCTAGGTCTTGGCCTCTCCTTATGAGAGAGATGTTTTAGCCTCCTCATCATCTTTGTAGCCCTCTGTTGGACTCTCTTCAGCAGTTCTCTGTCCCTCTTTAACTGGGGAGACCAGAACTGAACCAGAACTCCAGGTGTGGCTTTACAAGAGCAGAACAGAGGGGGAGGAAAACCTTTCTGACCTGCTGGTCACATTCTTCATGCACCCTAAAAAGGTATCAGCCAGCTTGGCCACAAGGGCACATAGCTGGCTCATGGTGAACTTGGAGACTACACCAGCACTCCCAGGTCCATCTCTGCAGAGCTGTTTTGCAGCAACTCAGTCCCTCACCTATCCTGGTACAAGGGATTATTATATTATGACTTCCTTTGTGTTTGGCCCCCACATAAAGCAAAGGCTCCTTACTGTAGTCTTAAAATCAGAACAATTCTGCATGCAAAAAAAAAAACAACCAAACAACCCAGCACAAGAAAAGAAGGCTGAAGATCATTTTCTGGGTCCATCTCTCTGTCAGTCACTGGTCAGTTGTATTTTTTCACACCTCAATAGGATGACTTAGAAATTGTATAAAGTATGTCAGACTGAGGGGACATTTCAGAAACACTAATGTAGCAGTTACAGGTAAACACATAGCCCCACTAAGATAGAAGCATAGAATTGTCAGGAATGGAAGGGACCTCAAGGATCATGCAGTTCCAAGCCCCCTGCCATGGGCAGGGACACCTCACACTACAGCAGGTTGCTCACAGCCACATCCAGCCTGGCCTTCAAAACCTCCAGGGATGAGGCTTCCACCACCTTCCTGGGCAACCTGTGCCAGTCTCTCACCACCCTCATGGGGAAGAACTTTTCCCTAACATCCAATCTGAATCTACCCAGTTCTAGTTCTGTTCCATCCCCCCTAGTCCTACCTGACACACTAAAAAGTCCCTCCCCAGCTTTCTTTTAGGCTCTCTTCAAATACTGAAAGGCCATAATAAAGTCTCCTCAGAGCCTTCTCTTCTCTAGGCTGAATAGCCCAAACTCTTTCAGCCTGTCTCCATAGGAGGGGTGCTCCAGATGCAGAGATCTATGCTCCAGATGCAGAGTTATGTGCTGCAGGAGCTGCTTGTGTCTTCATTGTGTAGCATCCTCACTCAAAGTGGGACTTGATGTTGATTTCTCACTCTGCATCACCATCAGCAAAAATCCATATCTGTTTGACTCATTATTTTTGTCACTGTGTAGAGCTGGCTTTTTTCACACAGTGTTGGCTTTGAAAACAACCAAGAAAAAGAAAACTCCATCCCAGTATCAGCAAGTTCCCATGTGTGGCTTAAGGAATTACACATTCTGCCTTTTGAGAGTGTAAAGTTATAGCCGTGTAAAATCACCTCGCAGTTCTTTACCACGAGTCGCCTTTTTATTACCAATTTCAGCTATAGCCATGAGGTAACAGCAAAAAAAAAAAAAGAGAAGGTCACAGTGCAAATGCATGTGCAGAACCGAAATGAGGACTTACTCCTTCTCCAATAAACACACACCGGATGCAAAGGAGGGCTTGGAACGTTTTCAGAAGGCAGCTCCGGCCAATCCGGCTCTCATCGGGGACCGTTTCGAAGATTAGTTTCTGATGTCCATAGAAACACATGGTGAGAGCCTGGCTTTTAGATAATGCTCCATTTCTGTGCCTTGCCCATCTCCCCTGAAAGCACTCCGGCTGCACAGGTCTGATTGCTGGATTTTGCAGCGTCCTGGGAGAGCTGCAAAAGCTCCGTGCTCCGAGCAGAGTGCCTGCCTCTGGAAAGCGAGCCTGGAAAGCTCGATTTCCTTCTGGGAAAGAAAAACCTATCTGAATATTGCCCAGGTTTCAAGTGACCTGCCCCAGTGCTAAACAACACAACACAACACAACACAAAAATATTCAAAGGGAAGAGGAATGAGGAAACGTTTCCAGAAATGAAACCTCAGGTGATCTGGTTTCTGTTCTCAGCTCCCACACTCACTTCATTCTTTGTTGTCAGCCTTGATAAGTCATTTAGCTGTGCCTTTTGCCTCATCTTTGTAAGAGGGATAACAGGAGCGTTGTAAAGCCAAAATCAATATTACTGGTAAGACACGGAGGGTCAGGCTTACACAGAAGGCCCACACAAGTGTCTATGTGCTGTTTAAGACCCCTCAGTTAAATCCTCCCCTGGGATCTGCTGTCCTTAGCCTGGATACAGAGGAGAGAGGCAGAAAGCAGTCATCACCACGTGAGATTTCCATTAACAAAGTATGTAGAGCCCTTTTTGGGTTGAGTCACTGAGCAACAGCAGGGAAGAAGGTATTCCCTCCCTGTCAGGATCCATAATCCTCCTGGCCAGTGGGTGGGACGTGACATGGGTGGTTTCCAAAAGGACATTAGCACAATCTGGTCTTCTCAATAAATATTAACAGGAATTAGCTGGAAAAAGAGGTGAGAAAAATCTCACTTTCCTCCCCCTTCTAGTTTTTGGGTTCCATAGCTTGTAAATGCTTGGCTGAGCCTGACAGTGCTGTAGAGATGAAGAAAGAAAACCTTTAAAGCTGCACATTCAGTTTTTATAGCAGCTCACATGCTTCAGTGGCAGCATGAAGATCATGGACCTTCTCCATCAGACCTCAATAGTCAACTCTAGGTCCCTGAGCTTGAGGTCCTTTGAACTTAAGGAAAAACTTCTTTACTTTGAAAGTGACAGAGCCCCAGAACAAGCTGCCTAGAGAGGTTTTGGGGTCTCATTCTCTGGAGAATGAGGTGAGATGGGGTGAAATTGAATTGAGTGCCCTGTGAGGAGAGACTGAGATACCTTGGGGGGTTTTAGTCTGGAGAAGAGAAGACTGGGAAGGGATGTAATCAATGCTTATAAATATCTAAGGGCTGGGGGTCAAGAGGGAGGGAACAGGCTCTGCTCAGTTGCACCCTGTGATAGGACAAGGGGCAACAGATACAAACTACAGCACAGGAGCTTCCACCTCAGCATGAAGAGGAACTTCTTCACTGTGAGGGTCACAGAGCACTGGAATAGGCTGCCCAGAGGGGTTGTGGAGTCTCCTTCTCTGGAGACTTTCAAGCCCCATCTGGATGTGTTCCTGTGTGACCTGTACTAGGTTCTATGGTCCTGCTCTGGCAGACGGGGTGGACTCAGTGATCTCTGGAGGTCCCTTCCAACCCCTAACATCCTGTGAGCCTGTGAAATTAAATAGAATGGGATGAAATGGGATGGAATAGGATAGGGTAGGGTAGGATAGGAGAGGATAGGGCAGGGTAGGGTAGGATAGGATAGGATTAAATAAGACAGAAAATTTCAATTGGAAGGGACCTACAATCATCTATACCAACTGCCTGATGACTTCAGGGCTGACCAAGAGTTAAAGCATGTTGGTAAGGATATTGCCCAAAAGCCTCTTAAACAGTAACAAGCTTTGAGCATCTTTCTTTAAGATCTTTCTTAAACTTCCTTCAAGTTTCTCTTAGAGATTCATTTCCAAACACACAAACCTGTGGCTGTGAGAATCTCTGCTTTATAATCTGTCTGCTTGAGTTTCTCAACGCTGAGTGACTGCATTATTGGGACGAGGTGTCACTCCTGATTTACATTTGCATGCTGGTTTAAACCTAACACTACATGCCAGAGCTTCCTCACTGGATGTGATGCAGCACTGAAGTGATGTTTCATGCTCCGGGAACTTTAAAAAGTCATTGAAGGGAGAGAGCTGAGATGCCTATGGGAGGAATGACAGAAAATTGGGTTTGGTTCTATTCTCATCTGGGTAAATAGTGAAACATATGTTGACTGGGTTTGAAGCAAGATGGGCCTGTAATGACTCTGACAAGGTAAGTGGTGTCCTATGACTTGTCAGCCCTGAAGTTCTGAGGCGTGAGGTGTCCTTCCGTTGTTTTCTCCGAGCTGCCCGTTCCTTGTAAGTACATAGCTCCATCAGAACTGCTGGTGTTTTATTTATAAAAATGCTGCTGGAGGTATTTATTATAAATGAAATTAATTTTAAATTAGCCTCCTTTTCTGCTCATGAATGACTCCTTTTTTTGCAAACAATCTTCCGTTCTTATTATTCACTGTATAATGTGAAAGGAGACAGCTTGTGTCTCCTCTATCTCCCCTTGCCACCACTTCTTCAAATCCTCATTAGAAGAGACTTCTTCATTGACAAAAATATCAAACACTGGAACAGGCTTCCCAGGGGGGTGGTTAAATCCTCATCCCTGGAGGTGTTTCAAAGACACAGACATGTGGTGCTGAGGGCCGTGGTTTAGCACCAGACTTAATAGAGAACGGTTGGTCTTGATGACCTTAAAGGACTTTTCCAACCAAAGTGAATCTCTGATTCCTAGCAGGGATAGAATATTTGGGGCCTATGGCACTATTATTCTTGAAGTCACATAATTACCTACAGACTTGATACATAACTAAAGAGTTTGTGGCTATTATAAAGTCACTATGGCTACATGGTGTTAAAACAGGTTGAGTGAAGTTCTGCTGCTGCATGTAGGCAGAATGGGTTATCACACAAAAGGTCTCAAACTGCTGTGCTAAGTGGACATGATATAGCTCCATTCTTAACCTAGTGTCCAATAAACCCATCAGAGTTTGCATGACCTTTCTGAAAGCAAAGCTTAAAAGCTATCCAGTGTTGCACCTTCACAGAGAGCCCTGGCAGACATCTGCAGGACAAAGGATTTTTTTGAGGACATGGGAGACTGTAAGCCACCAGTATCTGGCAGGAGGCAAAAGATCTTTAACTGAAATTTATCATATACCTAGGGCCAGTCCTATGCAAGGTTCTGTGGAAACCATGATGAGACATAGAACCTGATCCACAGCCTGGTGGCTTCAGGCAGCCAGTGTAGGCACCAGACTGTAGTCAGAGACACGGTACAGAGAAAAGAAGATTCCAGGAGACAGTGACTTTCCGTGGTTGTGGGTTATTTCATTCCTTATTTTGCTTTTCCACTTTTTTGTTTGTTTTCATTGTTCCCAAGATGCAAATTGCCAGTCTGACTATACATATGCATTACCCCTTCACTCCCCCTACACCCCACCTCTGCTCTGAGGAAAGTAACATTTACTGTTTGGATTCATGCTTGGATTCAAGTACTAACTCATCTCTTAGATTCAAAGACCCCTGCTCTTGGAAACCAAACAGGTTTGTTCTTGCAGTAAGCAGAAATTAACCCTAAAGTTTTTGATTAGACCAAATGTTTTCATATGCTTCATTAATAAATAATGTGTATGATGGAAGACTAAGGATTAGGGCTAAGTGTTGACAATATTTCATGGTGGGAACAAAATAAGTGTCATTTAAGTTTCACAGAACACACAAACTGTACCTTGAAGCTAACTGGCAACTTTAGTTCTGATGCACAAAACCTGGCAAAATAAACTTAAAGTAAATGGATAAAGGAATGAAAAAAGGAGAAAAAGCAAGCCTACCTGCTTGCTTTTGGATTGCCTGTGGTCAGGGATTTTATGTGCAAAGTTGGAGTCCAGAGGGAATCTCAGGCCTTCGTGTACAAACTTTCTAATGGAGCCGCTGTCACATTCTTAAGTGCAGCAAGGCAAATGGCACAGCTATAACATGTCAAAACAAAAATAAATAAATAATAATCAAAAAAGCTCTGAACCCAGGGTGAAGACTTAGCTGTCTTGACACTGAACATAGAAAGGTAAATGATTGGAACTTTAATTACTTTGATCCGTCATGCCTCGTAGCTATATGTCAGCTAAGCCAACAAAACTGACACAGAACAAAGGCCATGACTGTTTCAACATCTTAACTCATTTCTTATGGTTGATTAATAAGTCTATTGAATGAACCATGTGATGAGAATTGAGAAGAACATCCAGTGTGTGTTTACACACACACATCCCAGGCGTGTAATTCTTTTTCAGTGGGTGTGCTGGGTCAGAGTATGGAGCAGTGGGCAGTGGCATGCCCAACATACAGCTCTTGCCTTGGACAGAAGGGCAATGTGCAGGCACACTTTGGTGGGACATTGCTTACATGAACCTACAGGCAGCAACTTCTGGAATTGTTCTGATTCCTTGGCCTCTCATTAGTTATGTGTTAGCCTTAATCCTTGCTAGACTGGGTCTCCTTGAGCACCCAGCACTTTCTTGGAGGGCTTTGCTAAATCTGTACTATAATAAAGAATCACAGAATTGGTAGGGTTGGAAGGGACACCTCACACTAGATCACATTGCTCAAAGCCACATCCAACCTGGCCTTCAAAACCTCCAGGGATGAGGCTTCCACCACCTCCCTGGGCAACCTGTGCCAGTGTCTCACCACCTTCATGGGGGAGAACTTCTTCCTAACATCCAATTTGAATCTACCCAGTTCTAGTTTTTTGCCATTCCTCCCAGTCCTATTGCTCCCTGACACCCTAAAAAGTCCCTTGTAGGCCCCTTTAAGATACTGGAAGGCCAGAATTCGGTCTCCTCAGAGCCTTCTCTTCTCCAGACTGAACAGCCCCAACTCTCTCAATCCGTCCTCATAGGAGAGGTGCTCCAGCCCTCTGATCATCCCCATGGCCCTTCTCTGGACATCCAGAACCTATACAAAGTGCACTTTGTCACAGAGGTCTTGCTTCCTTGTCTACTGCCTCCTTTCTAATCCCCATCCTTCCTCTGAGTGCTGGACAACATTTCAGCCATCTAGCACAGAGGTCCAACGGGACAGCTCACATTTATGACTCGTACTCAAGTGATCCCTTTCATTCCTGAAAGATGCTGTGGATTTGCCAGAATAAGGCAACAACGAACTTCTGACCTGAACTTGGATCTAAAGCTTTCCTTTTAATTTCCTCTTTGTGCAAACTCTTCAGTGCTGATTTCAGAGGCCCTTCTATGTCTACGCTGCTATCCTGGACATTAATAAATGTGGTTTCCAAAAATATGATCTAATTGACACAGTTGTAGTGAGGCAGGATTTAGCCCATGCAGCGAAACATAAAGCCAGTCCCACGAAGCAATGGTGACTGGTGGGGCATGTCTCTGGGTCAGATGTAAAATCAAAATCTTTCCATTATAAAAAGTGTTTTACAGCAATTTTGCATCAGTTGCACCAAGAACCATATGAACAGTAAGGAAATACGTGTGCTGGAGCTGTATGGACATGATGTCTACAACAAGAAGCCTTATGAGGAGAGGTTGAGGGAGCTGGGAGTGTTTAGCCTGGAGAAGAGGAGGCTCAGGGGAGACCTTCTTGCTCTCTACAACTACCTGAAGGGAGGCTGTAGCCAGGTGGGGGTTGGTCTCTTCTCCCAGGCACCCAGTGGCACAACAAGAGGACACAGTATCAAGCTGCACCAGGGGAAGTTTAGGTTTGAGGTGAGGAGAAAGTTCTTCCCAGAAAGAGAGATTGGCCATTGGAATGTGCTGCCCAGGGAGGTGGTGGAGCCACTGTCCCTGGAGGTGTTCAGAAAAGGATTGGATGTGGCACTTGGAGCCATGGTTTAGTTGTCATGAGGTGTTAGGAATTAGGTAATGGGTTGGACTTGATGATCTCTGAGGTCATTTTCAACCTGGTTGATTATTTGATTCTGTGAAATCATTAGACACTGTGATATTCCAGGGAGACATGACAAATGGAGATCTACCACACCGGGGTGGACATGGAGTCTCCATCTCTCCACCTACATGATCCATCCTGCTGGCAATCTCAGTCTCTCAGTCCTTTACATAAATTGTTGGCAGAAGGTAACTACTCCATTCTTACTTTTAGAGTGTTCATTCAATTACAGAATCAGCATTTAAATTTAGATGGTTTGGGGTTGGGTTGGGGTGTTGGGGTTTTTTTTGTCAGTAATGTTGCTTGTGTTTAGAGCTCATTTTGAAAGGGAATCCTTCAAGATGCAGTTGAAATGGTCAGCAGTGGATTTCTCAGAATTCATTTGATGCTGTTTTCCAGTCAGCACATCTAGTTCAAGACCTCTCTTCCATCATTTACAGTGTTGGAACATTAAACACTGCCTTGTGTTGTAGCAGGAACTGGAGATTACTTAAGTAGCAGTGAGTACCTCTGCAATGTATCTGCTCTACAAAGGGAGCATAAGTTTGGTTGCTGCCTGAAATGCTAATATTTATAGTGAATTGTACAGAATACAGAATTAACCAGGTTGGAAAAGACCTTTGAGATCGAGTCCAACCTATCACCCAACACCATCTGATCAACTAAACCATGGCACCAAGTGCCTCATCCAGTCTCTTTTTAAACATCTCCAGTGATGGTGACCAGATGTGATCTCCTCGGTTTTGCACATCTTTACTATAAGTCTAGAACAAAAACTGCCTTATGGGGCTATAAAGTGACTTTCAGGTTTGATTTTGGGGTTTTTTTTTGCAACACTGTGCATGTTTTTAGTACAGTGGTAAGAAATGGGGGGTGTGGGGAGGGGTGTGCATGCCTTTCAAACTGGTTTGATATTTGAATGTATTTTTGTGGCATCCTGATATTACTCAGCCAAACAGGCTGCTAATTTGGTGTCAAATGTAGGAAGGAAAATACTCACAAGGCTCCTTTACATAGGCTTCCTACCCAGTGAGTAATAGTGTGGCAAATTGATAGAATGGAGGTATTTTGCATTTAAACAGATTTAGTAAGGGCAGATGTATTACAGATTTTCAGAATCACAGAATGGTTTGGGTTGGAAGGGACCTCCAAAGGTCATCCACCCCAACCCCCTCTGCAGTCAGCAGGGACATCCTCAACTAGATCAGCTTGCCCAGAGCCCTGTTGAGCCTCACCTTGAATATCTCTAGGGATAGGGCCCCAACCACCTTCCTGGACAACCTGTTCCTATGTTCCACTACTCTCATGGTAAAGAACTTCTTCCCAACATCCAATCCAAATCCATTGTCTAATTTGAAGCAATTGCCCCTTGCACTACCACTAGGATGCTCTTTACACACAAGCAGAGTTGTAACATTGTGGTACCTAAAGTGATTTTTGTCACTTACTCTGATTTTCATTTTCTGTCATTATAGAAAGTCAATCCAGATCCTGCTTTATTAATCACAGAATGATTCTGGTTGGAAAAGACCTTTAAGGTTATTGAGTTCAACCATTCTCTAGCTCTACCAAGACTGGTGTTAAACCATGCCCCTCAGCACCACGTCTGCCTCTTTGAAACACCTCCAGGGACCAGGGATTCAACCACCTTCCTGGGCAGCCTGTTCCAGTGTTTAAGAACCCTTTGAGGGAAGAAATTTCTCCTAATAATGAACCAAACCCTCCCCTGGTGCAGTCTGAGGCTGTTTCCTCTTGTTCTATCCCTTGTTGCTATCAAGAAGAGACCAAATCCCACCTCACTCCTACCTCCTTCCAGGTAGTTATGGAGAACAAGAAGATCTCCTCTTAGAGCCTTATCTTCTCCAGACTGAACAACCCCAGTTCCATCAGCCACTCCTTAGAAGACCTGTTCCCAAGGTCTTCCACTAATATCTTTGCTAATATAATTGCTAATACCTTACTAATAGCATACATTGCTAATAATTTATGTTGGCTGGGAATTTTTATCCTGAAATATAACAAAAGGATTTGTGTAAATAACAATAATGCATCCCAATTAGAAAACCTGCTCCCAAGGCCTCCCACTAATATCTTTGTTAATATAATTGCTAATACCTTACTAATATCATAGATTGCTAATAACTTACCTTGGCTGGGAATTTTCAACCTGAAATATAAAGAAGGATTTGTGGAAATGACAACAATGCATCCCAGCTGTACAACATGGATGCTTGTCTGACCAATGGCACCCTGCAGGAGGGATCAAAGATAGGTCAGATTTAACCCCATGTGTGACCCTGGCCTGCTGTCTGCCCTCGGGCAAGGTAGATCACGAGTCTGTATCGTGGTGTGATCGCATGGTGCAATGCTTAGCTTCCTTGGAGAAGTGTTTTAAGACTGACAAATGAAAACCCACTGTATTATACACTATCAAATGCAATTATTATTGAGTTACCACTTGCCCTTATTGAGTTATTAGCTTGGCAAAAATGTGTCTAGAACAAAAAAAAAGGGCAGCGAGATAAAGGCAACTGCTGATAACGTTTCTCGTTCTTCCCTCTGTGTACACATCAGATGTTAAAGGAAACAAATCCTTCATGTGTTGTCTGCACCCAGCAGGGAACTGAAAGTGCTTTCAAAACAAAAAGAAAGAAGGAAAGAAAATAAATAAAAATACAAGCAAAAAGGGAACTAAGCCTTCATATTTATCTAAGAACTCCTGAACCCCACTTACATAGGTAGATTCTTTCTAGGGGCAAATGGCTTAATTGAAATGAATGTTATATGATCTATAAAAATATTTGTTCAGGTCTCTTGGCTTTCCCACAAGAAAAATGAACTTCCTACAGCCTTTCTCTAATGTAATACAAGAAACCTATTTTTCAGTTTCGTGTCTGCCTAGCAAAGAATGTTTTACCCACCTGTAGGAAAGTTTGCTATTCAAACCTTGAAGAATGCACTGCAAAATATTGTGCATGGCCCCAGTGTGTCCTACACACAACATAAATACTGCTAGAAACTGTTTAGTGAGTCTAAGGTCAGGAAAATGCAAAGGGCAAAAGGCACTTGGGATAAGTATTGACTCTAAATCATTAAGGCTATAAAAATACACCTGTATAATTAGCTCCAATGGTGTGACTAGGATATTCTTTCATTTTTGATGACACAATAATGAGTATTAAACCAAATATATTCTATCTTTAGACTGAGAACTCCTATACCTGTTTCTTTTGAGAATGATGTAAAGTTGATTTAAACCAGAAGTGGCTTCATAGTGCTGTATGTCATGCTCTAGGCTGGGGTTGTTTTTTATTCCAAAGTCATCTTTGTAGCTCCAGCCTGTGCTGCACCCCAACTTTGCAGTAGTCAGTGAGGAGAGATTCCCATATGTTCAATGTTTCTATTAAGGATTTGTTTTGATTATGGCTGAAATTGGTTCCTCCAGCCAACTGTCTGTAGAAAGAAAAAAGCATCAACTGGAGGGATAAAATTGATTAGTGAACATTCCTGTCTGGTAGCATAAGTGAAGACATCAAGGGAGGTGGGAAAGAAAGACATGAATCAGCAGTCACAGAAGGTAGGGCAAGAGAGACTGGAGAGGTCACCTCATGCATCCCTGCCTCAAGGTAAGAACAACAATACCTATGTCAGTCTTGACAGATGTTTATTTAATTCCTTTTAAATTCCTGCAGTAACAGAGATTTTCTAACTTCCTCAACATATTATTTCAGTTGGTAACTATCCTAAAATTCCAGAAGTTTTCCTCACCTCCTTACCTATTTCCCACACCACCCCCCCCCACACACACACTCTACAGTTTACTTTCTCCTTACTCTGTTAGGAAGTGTCAAACACTCAGTCCATTAACATCACAGATACCTTTCACTTTTTTTTTTCTTCTGAAGGCTGCTTCCTTGGTGAAACAGCTCCCTTCCTTGTCAGCTCTTTCGTTTCTTTTCCACACAGAGTGCAAACAGAGGCTCTGAGGAGCAAGATTTCCAAAAAGTAAGATTTCTTCTTCCTTGTAGAGATGCAGAATGTTCAGGTTTATTTTTTTTTTTGCTTTATTCAGAATCTACTTGATGCGCCAAAAAGATCTTGTGAAAGCTCATTCTTGCCTCACCTTAAGAGATTATTTCCAGCTGGGTATTGGTTACAATACATATGGATTAATCCTGAAAATGTGAGAAGGGGAATGGTTTTAGAGTCCAATTTTGATAACTGCCCATTAGCATCAAAAGAGCATCTCCAAGCTTTCCTCCCTCAGTGGTATCCTGACCAGCCAGCACACAATTGCTGGGATTCATCCTGAAAAAGAACAGAAAGACAAAAAATGTAAGACTACAAAGATATTTTTCAGCTTGTGCAAAGTCACAGAATCATAGAATTGTTAGGGTTGGAAGAGACCTCAATGATCAGCCAGTTCCAACCTCCCTGCCATGGGCAGGGACACCTCACACTACAGCAGGTTGCTCACAGCCACATCCAGCCTGGCCTTAAAAACTTCCAGGAATGAGGCTTCCACCACCTCCCTGGGCAACCTGTTCTAGTGTTCTACCTGACACCCTAAAAAAGTCCCTCCCCAGCTTCCTTGTAGTCATAAAGACTTCACTTCCTGCACTCTTTCTGTCTCTTAAATATTTTTAGGGATGTGTTTTTCCTGCTGCCCTTTTCACTTTTGGCTTGACTGGTTAACAAACACTGATGCCAAAGAAACCTTGCTTTGACAGGAGTTAGGAATTGATTACATTTCACAGACAGATAAGTAGGTAGATAGATAAATAGATAGATAACATTTTAATGTATATTAAATTACCTTTGAGGGTTAGCTAAAGATACTTATCAGTGATTTCTTTTTTTTCTTTTTATACTGAACTACAGAAATTTGAAGCCAAAGATGACAGAGTAGAACATTACACCTACTGCTAACTCAGCTAACTAAATTGCTAGAAACCAGGTTCAGCTTCAGCAAGCTGTGGATGAGACTGATATTAGCCCGTGTTCATTAATCTAAGCTGAAAGGCAGTGTTTATTGGCACAACTATTTTTCTAGCCTCTGAACAAAAAACTTTCAATATCTTTAGGCATTTTGCTGAGGCACAGTGGACCACTGTAGAAATGGCTTAGCCATTAATGTTGGGAATATGCTTTTCTGCTTAACATCTGTGAAATTCCAGGAGGAAAAAAAAAGAGAGAAATCTATAGTAAATTATATAGAATAAAGCCAGGGACAAAGTATGATTTTTATTTGTATTATTTTTATTTTTTATTTGCTATCCTCTTCTCCCTGTGTAACTCCAAGAGGTGCTCACTTGGCACAGCTTGGTTTTTATCAGCTCGCCTGGAATTTCTGATGATTTGATTTGCTTTGCTGGAACTTGCATCACTGTGCCAGGGGAGGTTTAAGCTGGATGTTGGGAAGAAGAAATTCTTCCCAGAAAGAGAGATTGGCCACTGGGTTGGGCTGCCCAGGGAGATGGTGGAGTCACCACCACTGGAGGTGTTTAGGAAGAGCCTGGATGAGGCACTTGGTGCCATGGTTTAGTTGCTTAGATGGCGTTGGGTGATAGGTTGGACTTGATGATCTCAAAGGTCTTTTCCAACCTGGTTAATTCTGTATTTTGCATTCTAACAGTGTTTAACTTGCACAAAATGACTCAAAAGAATGAATGCTATTTAAAGAAGCATGAATGATCCTGTAGTTCATCATCAGAAATCCTGGTGGTTAGTTCATCAAATGCTTCTCCTGCAAGAAGCGAATTTGGTGCCCAAGTTTGTAATTTCAAACCATCCAGACTAGAGGATTCCTGATTTGAGCTGGGAAGTTCCCCTAAACATGTAGCAAATAAAGATGAGGGCTATATAAAGAAAGCAAATGAAGAAATGTAAAGAAAGCAAATAAAGAAGAGGAGCTATGCCTTTGATCAAGGTTACCAGGTTGTGAGGTGCAGTCAGATGGCCAATGATAAATATCCAGTGCAATTCTTCCAGACTGTAGCCCTTTCATGTTAACAAAGTCCTAGGTATGAGTCACGTTGAGCTGTATCATAAGAGTAGAAGACCAGGAATTCATAACTAGGAGAAGGCATCTTGAAAATGTCAAAAAGCAGATGGAGAAAATCCTGACATCTTGGTCTATATTTTTCAGCTGTTCTTAATTGAAGAGCCTGTCCCAACCTATACATTTATTCCACTCCCTATGCTTGAATGGAGCATGGAAAGAGCGTGGGTGGTTACTTTTCCTGAGGTGGTGATGGAACATTGTTAGTAGAAGAGAGAGATCTTTTTGGATCAGTATGCCCCCAGATTCCTAATTCCTGCGGTTTCTAAAGACCTCTGATAATTCAGAATACCAGGAGCCTGAGAAAGGCTTCTCTCTCCTGTTGAGACAGGACAGATTTGAGGCAGGACAGATTTTCATCCTCTTGTTCAGCAAATTTTTCTCTCCCCATCCCTTCAAGCTTCCTAACTATCCTTATATGTAGTCCTCTGTACCCTATGTGGTAATGCCGATCTAGAAACAGTAGGCAAGTTCTAAATGGAAGCAATAGTGTATGAAAAAGCCTGGAAGAAAGATCTGGAAAGTCCTGTTTCTTGGTGAATATCATTTAATGTAAGAAGAATGAGGCAGTGAAGTGTTTTGAATGAAGCAATGAATCGTTATATCAGTCATTATATATCCAATTGTATATCTATTTGTTTATTTGTTCTTCACTCAGATTTTAGTTTAAAACTTTGGATGTGGAGACCTTGGGGGTGCTGGAGGATGACAAGCTCAACGTGAGCCAGCAGTGTGCACTTGCATCCTAGAGAACAAATCACATCCTGGGCTGCATCAAGAGAAGCATAGCCAGCAGGGCAAGGGAGGTGATTCTCCCCCTCTGCTCCACTCTGGTGAGACTCCACCTGGACTACTGTGTCCAGTTCTGGAGCCCCTAGTACAGGAAGGATCTGGTAAGGGTAGGTTTCTTCTCACAGGCAACCTGTGACAGAACAAGAGGACATAGTCTCAAGTTGTGCCAGGGGAGATTTAGGCTGGATGTTAGGAAGAAATTCTTCCCAGAGAGATTGGCCACTGGGATAGGCTGCCCAGGGAGGTGGTGGAGTCAGGGAGGTGTTTAAAAAGAGACTGCATTGAGGCACTTGGTGCCATGGTTTAGTTGATTAGATGGTGTTGGGTGATAGGTTGGACTTGATGATACCCAAGGTCTTTTCCAACCTGATTAATTCTGTAGTCTGTAAACTGCACTTAAACCCCCCAAAGATTTTGTAAGGTGAAATATTTCTGCAAACACTGCAAATGGACTAATTTTGCCCAAACTGCTGCCACAGATCAGCAATTATCTTCAGTTTACAAGGCTGCTTTATAAAGAGGGGTGTCCCATCTAATCACATGAAAGACCCAGATACTGTGCAGCTCACTGTGGCATATTTACTACCAAAAGATACCAAACATTTCCAGAACACAAATCTCTTACTTACAGGATACCAGCCCCCATAATACTTCCTTAACTATCCATAAATAATTCTGATGTGAAAAGCTACAGGCAAAACCAGCCCTGGTGGAAAATTTCATCTACAGAAGGTCTGCTGCAAGAAAACTTTGGTGCCCTTTGAAGGAGAATATTTTATAAGGCTGTGTTTAGGATGGAAGATAGCAAAGGTTATGTTCAGGGTGAGGACTGTCTAGGACAACCAGGAAGAGGACAATTAGCAGTGATTCTCACCCTTTTGGCTCCCAAAGAATTCACTAACCCTTAGATGACCTCTGCAGTCACTGGGAAACACCAGAGCAGGAAGAAATCTGGGCTGCCCCATCCTCAGATGCTCTCATGGGACACAATAGATCTTCTTCACGGGGACAGGAGCAATTTTCAGGTGGCTGTGTGAATCCAAACGTATTTCTTTATTTTTTCTGCGTTATCAGATTTTAATTAAGTCACAAATAAAGTTCTTCTACCCTGTGTATCCAGAAATCTGGGTTTGATGGGTATTTCAAACTTTATTTGCACAGCTACATTGCTGACCTGTAACTCAGTCCTGGACCTGGAGGACAACTCAATTGATTTTCAGCTGATTGCTTCTATTTAATTTGCAGGGCTTGATATCTAAAGTGTTAAAATGTTTTGTCATCCTTAGGTTTTGATGTGAATTTATACAAAAGGCAACCAACTGTTCGTTGTTCAAAATTACTTAATTTTGCCCCCAGGGTCAAGAAACAAAGAAACAAACAGAAACAAACCCCAGACCCCAAACAAAACAAAACAAACAAAACCAAACCCCCAAACAAAACAAAACAAAACCAAATGCAAACAAACCCCCAAACAAAACAAACAAAACCAAACCCCCAACCCCCCAAAAAACCAAACCCCCAAACAAAACAAAAGCAAGCCCCCAGCCCCAAACAAGATAAAACCAAACCCCCAAACCCCAAACAAAACACAAAAACTAACCCAAAACTGCAAACAAAAACAAACCCCAAAAACCCAACCAAACCAAACACAACCCCCAAAACCCCCCAAAACCAAACCAACCAAACAAAACAAACCCCAAACCCCCAAAGAAAACAAAAACAAACACCCAAACCCCAAACAAACCAAATGAAAACAAACCCCCAAACAAAATAAAACTAAACTCCAACACCCCAAACAAAACAAACCAGCCAAACAAAAATAAACCCTAAAACCCCAAACAAACCAAGCAAAACCAAACTCCAACACCCCAACCAAACCAAACCAACCAAACCAAAACAAACTCCAAAACCCCAAACAAAACAAACCAAGCAAAAACAAACCCTAAAACCCCAAACCAAACAAGCCCAAGAAACCAAGCAAACCCCAAAACCCCAAACAAACCAAACCCCAAACCCCCAAACAAACCAAACACAAACCCCAAAACCCCAAACAAAACAAACCAACCAACCAAAAACAAACCCTAAAACCCCAAACAAAACAAACAAAACCAAACCCCAACCCCCCAAACAAAACAAAACAAATGCAAACAATCCCCAAAACCCCAAACAAAACAAAAGAAATGAAAACTAAGCCTCCAAAACCCTAAACACAAACAAACCCCAAACAAAAGAAACCAACCAAATAAAACCAAACCCTAAACCCCCAATCAAAGCAAACCAAACAAAAACAAACCCACAAACCCCAAATAAAAGAAGAGCAAACTCCAAAACCCCAAACAAAACAAATCAACCAAACCGCAAACCCCAAACAAAACAAGCCAAAAACAAACCCCAAACAAAACCAAACCCCCAAGCCCCAAACAAAAGAAACTAACCAAATAAAAACAAACAAGCAAACAAAAAGCATACACACACACAAAAAGAAAGAGAAGTGTTTATTTGTGGGTTTTGATGGTTTTATTTGTTTGGGGTTTGTTGAGATTTTTTTTGGGGGGTGGGGGGGTGTGATTTTTGGTTTGTTTTACTTTGTTTTGTTTTGAATTAATCTTTTCCCCATCTAGGAGAAACCTTGAAACTTTGATATTTTCCACCTGGGAAACACACAGTTACAAATTCTCTTTTATACATCGTGTTGTTTTAGGACTTCTGGGATTGTTTTGAATCATAGACTTGTTAGGGTTGGAAGGGATCGCGAGGATCATCTAGTTCCAACCCCCTTGCCATGGGCAGGGACACCTCACACTGCATCAGGTTGCTCACAGCCACATCATATTCACTATTATATGATACAATCTTAAAAGAAAGGGAAAAAAATAATCCAAATAATTTCATTAGGAGTGATAATATGTTGCCCTGGGAGGCAGTTGAGGCCCCATCCCTGGAGATATTCCAGGTCAGGCTCAACAGGGCTCTGGGCAACCTGACCTAATGGAGGCTGTCCCTGCTCGCTGCAGGACCTTTCAAGGTCCTTTCCAACCCAAACTATTCTATGATTCTATAATATATTTTATTTTTAGCAGCAGCAAAAAATATGTTTTATAACTTACTAATGAAGGATAAATATCCCAAATGCTTAGTGAACATACACTGCACAAATAGCAGGCTCAGCATAGTGCTTAGTGAACATACACTGTACAAATAGCAGGCTCAGCATAGTGCTTAGTGAACATACACTGCACAAATAGCAGGCTCAGTATAGTGCTTTTCTCCTGTTAGAGGTTAGACCATCTTCAGTTAATTCACATACTGTGGGCTGCCTGAATTGTGAATTCATAAGATTTTCCTTTGAATCACAGAAACATTCAGGTTGGAAAAGACCCTCAGGATCACCAAGTCCAACCCAGAACTCTACTCTACAAGGTTCACCCCTAAACCATATCCCCAAGCACCACATCCAAACCATCTTTAAACACATCCAAGGTTGGTGACTCCACCACCTCCCTGGGCAGCACATTCCAATGCCTGACCACTCTTGCTGGGAAAAAATGTTTCCTAATGTCCAGTCTAAACCTACCCAGTGACAGCTTGAGGCCATTCCCTCTTGTTCCATCACTAATTACCTGTGCGAAGAGACCAGCAGCAGCCTCTCCACAACCTCCTTTCAGGTAATTGGAGAGAGTAATGAGGTTTTCCCTCAGCCTCCTCTTTTCCAAACCAGACAGCCCCAGCTCCCTCAGTCGCTCTTCATCAGATTTATTCTTCAGAGGTATGATTCTCATTCTTTCATTTATTTTGGCTTTCCTGAAATAATGAGTTTTAAAATGTATTTCCTACTTATTTTAATTTCTCTTATGAGAAAAGTTCTCTGATGAGTGCAGCACCAATTCCTGATTTTTACAGTTTCAAGATTATTTTTTTTGTCTTTTAACAAAAATGTTCAGTGAAGTTCTTAAAGGAAAACCAAAAATCTTCATTGCAGTTCTTAAAGGAAAACCAAAACATATGAAAAATTAAATTTATTTGACACTGTTGATCTTTCTGCTCCTGTTTTTTGTTTTCCCATCTTCCCTTATTTCCCTCTTAACTTTAGACAAGCACATAACAGAGAACAGAGGGGAGAAGAAATATTTTTGGCTGAAGACATTGGAGTAAATCACAGCTCTTGTGAGAAAATGTCATGAATATCTATGTAGAACAGACAGGACTTAGATTTTACGAGAAAGAGATAGAGAGAAAAGTGCAAGGACTCAATTTATCTACATCTGAATGATAAAGAACTGACTGAACCCTTCTGCTATTGAAATCTATGCTTTTAAAAAGAGCATTTCTTAATTTTTTAAGCTAGCATTTTGGTCACTAACCCATTTATAATTCCTAAGGTCAGAATGAACCATTGCAATGATATAGTTTGACTTAGACTGTACAGACTGCAGGGCTCCCTAAATTAATTTCCCCTCAAGAAAAAGTAAAGTATATCATTTAGGAACATAACTTACTCTAATTGGAACACATGTTGATGGAGAACCCACAACTCTGGTAAGCTGTTAGAAGATTCTCTTGCTTTGACTCTTAAAAGGCCACGAGCAATGTTTCCTTACTCACTTTTTAGGCTGTCAGGTAATGATAGGACTAGGGGGAATGGAAAAAAAAATAGAAATGGGTAGATTGAGATTGGATGTTAGGAAGAAGTTCTTCCCCATGAGGGTGGTGAGACACTGGCACAGGTTGCCCAGGGAGGTGGTAGAAGCCTCATCCCTGGAGGTTTTTGCAGCCAGGCTGGATGTGGCTGTGAGCAACCTGATGTAGTGTGAGGTGCTCCTGCCCATGGCAGAGGGTTTGGAACTGGATGATCCTTGAGGTCTCTTCCAGCCCTAACAATTCTATGATTCTATGATTCAAAACAATCTCAAAAGGCATGAGAATATATAGCACATACAGAACATCCAGCACTGGAATACGTTTCTTTGTAGGTCCAACCTCCCTTGTCACTTGGACTGATGGGTAACTTCCTGAGGAAATAGTATAATTTTTCCTCATGGGCACTGGGAGAGAACATCCTGTTTTTATCCCAAGGGCAGAGGGTGAGGACAGTGAGACCTTCACCCTGCGTTCAGTGCTCTGCAAAGCAAGGGGGGTGTTGAGTGTTTCATGAGATGAAAGACAGTCTCTAAAACCTCAGGGAACAGAGCCCTGAGACACTGTCACCATCCCAGACACCTCACTAAGCTGGATAATTTGTCCATCACAAGACAAGTCTGACTTAGGGAGAGGATTAGTGTAGCTAATGCTATAGACACTACACACTAAAACATCTCTGTAATCACTGTATTGTTTTTTCCCTTCTCTGCAGCAAGGTACCAGCGAGGTCCAGTTCTTTCTGTGTTGCCTTGCTCTGTGCCACATCAGATCTTACAGCAACAGGGCTTAGACATTCACTAAAGCAAAGATCATCCCCTTCCATTTTCACTTCTCAGTGCAAATAACAGTGAGTACCACACTGATTTCTTTGATTTCCTTTGAGAAAGGAGTTTTATTTCACTGTGGCTTCATACCTGAAATCTGAGTCATCTGTCCAAATGGGTCAGTACTGCAGCTGGAAATGTCTTCCTTCTGAGTGTTTGAGAAAGAATCCTGCTCTTTGTGTCAGTGGCTTTTGTTTTGTTATACTCAGGATAATTCTAGCATCCCATTCTCTTCATCTGGTTTCCAGCATTATGTCCATTATTTTAGTAGCTCAAAAACTGCTTTCCCAGCACTAGGGAAAAACAAAAAACCAATCAAGCAAATGATGGTTAAATGATTAGAGGGCTGAAGCACTTACCCTATGAGGACAGACTGAGGGAGTTGGGGCTATTCAGTCTGGAGAAGAGAAGGCTTTGAGGAGACCTAATTGTGGCCTTCCAGTGTCTTAAGGGGGCCTACAAGAAAACTGGGGAGGAACTTTTGAGGGTGTCAGATAATGATAGGACTGGAGGGAATGGGTAGATTGAGACTGGATGTGAGGAAGAAGTTCTTCACCATGTTGAGGTGGTGAGACACTGGCACAGGTTGCCCAGGGAGGTAGTGGAAGGCTCATCCCTGGAGGTTTTTGCAGCCAGGCTGGATGTGGCTGTGAGCAACCTGCTGTAGTGTGAGGTGTCCCTGCCCATGGTAGGGGGCTTGGAACTGGCTGATCCTTGAGGTCCCTTCCAACCCTAACAATTCTATGATTCAAAACAAACAAACAAAATAACAAACCCCGCTTGTAGGTGTAAGAAGATAGTTGTCTGCATGCTGCTGATGTTCAGCTCTTGTGCTTTTCCAAACCACCTTGATTTAATAGCATTCTACGCATAACCACTCATTCTTATTCTGTACGAGTGAGTCTTTGTTCCTTGGATTTGCCATGGGCATTCTGGTGTTTCAACTTTATCTTTGACATATCACTAAGATCATGTTCTTTTGCTGGCAGGTTTAGGGAAAAAAAAACATAATAGTAATAAAAAAATACCCACAAAGCAAAAGCAGAACCCCCTCCCTGACATATGCAACCCCCTCATCCATTTTAATCTAAACATGTGAATTACATTTGTAATGTTCATCAAGAGTTTTGCCACTTCCAGATCTGTTAGATTTTGGTAGGCTAAATGCTGTCTGTTCATTTAATTGTGCTGTGTACATTGCTGCACTCTCTTAGACTTTTTAAACAACAGCAACAGCAAAAAAAGATAACAAATATGTTGGCTTTCTGCTGGTTCCTGGATGCCACCTAATGCTCATAGTTCCCTCCTTAGATTTCTCTTGCATTCTTTTGGGTCTCTTTGAAGTGAGTGGAATGGTTTTAATGTTGACCCAAACTGAATTAGTTACAGGAGATAAGAAAAACATTTTAATATACATAGTGCATAGACAGAGATGATAAAGACAATTTCAGGCACACAGAAAAGGCAGACAAGGAAGCTGAAATCAAGCAGTTTCTGCTTGGGTCTGGTAGATGACTGATTTCACACGCTTTTCAGCCTAGGAATGTGGATGTTCATGAAAACTTGATCAAGAGCCATATCCAAAAGAACATTTGCATATCTGAAATAGAGTGTACAAAGATTTTTAAAGGCCCACATCCAAGACTGTCATCCAAATCTTCCTTTGTTCAGACGTACTTAAGCCTGAAAGCACTGCTGAACCTCAGTGTTCCTTTGAGGGGAGGTGGGGGGAGCGAGTTGGCTCTGAGAAGCTGCCGACCCAGTCACAGTCAGCTGTAGGGATGAGCATCATGAACTTCCCTTCTGCTGCCAAGGGGGTTAAAGTCACGTCATTCCCAGTTGTACATCTGTGCCTGCCACTCTTCACACAGAATGGCTCATAATTACCTGCATGGTAGAAAATCCTAACCCAAATGAGACAGTAAGTGTCAGGAGGAACTGCAGAAAATGGAGGGGAAGACTGAAAGTGTATTTTTACATTACAGCTGACACCTGGGGAGGCTGCATTCAGCAATTATTGGTGGTGTTCAGTAAGAGCAAGTAGAGCAGACTCCAGAAGATCAGAGGTTTGAGTAAAACCAGTTCAAACTAGGTAAGTGCTCTGTTGTTTAAGGAAGAAGCAGTGGAGCAAGTGGCTTATATTTGATCAAATATTGGGTACTGAGTACAGGGTGTATGGAATTAAAGTACCACTGGATGCAGATCAGATTTGAATAAGCTGTGTTTAAAGTAATATCTAATCAGTGCAGTGTCACTTCATGCAGTTTTTTGACTGCATTTGCTAGTGCTCAGAGCTGGGTTCCCCAGTTCATGAGAGCCAGGGAACTGGAGAATGTCCAGCGGAGGGCTATGAAGACGATGAGGGAAGAGCAGCATCTCTCTGAGAAAGAAAGGCTGAGGGACCTGGGGCTGTTTAGCTTGGAAAAGAACAGACTAAAAGGGGATGTAATCAGTGATGATCAACAGCTAAAAGGTGAGGAGCAAGAGGATGGGGCCAGACTCTTTTCAGTGGTGCCCAATGACAGGTCAAGTGGCAGTGGGCACAAACTGGGTGAGATAGACATTAGATTTGTGACAGATTGTGGTTTAATGTAAAAACAAACCCTAGTGGGCTCCCCTTCCCCTTCCCCTTCCCCTTCCCCTTCCCCTTCCCCGTCCCCTTCCCCTTCCCCTTCCCCGTCCCCTTCCCCTTCCCCTTCCCCTTCCCCTTCCCCTTCCCCTTCCCCTTCCCCTTCCCCTTCCCCTTCCCCTTCCCCTTCCCCTTCCCCTTCCCCTTCCCCTTCCCCTTCCCCTTCCCCTTCCCCTTCCCCTTCCCCTTCCCCTTCCCCTTCCCCTTCCCCTTCCCCTCTTTTCTTTTCTTCATTTTTTAAATTTTTTCCTTTTTTCTTTTTTCTTTTCTCCATTTTTCTTTTCTCCATTTTTTTCCTCCATTTTTCTTTTTCTTTTCTCCATTTTTCTTTTTTCTCCATTTTTCTTTTCTCCATTTTTCTTTTCTCTTCTCCATTTTTCTCTTCTCTTCTCTTCTCTTCTCTTCTCTTCTCTTCTCTTCTCTTCTCTTCTCTTCTCTTCTCTTCTCTTCTCTTCTCTTCTCTTCTCTTCTCTTCTCTTCTCTTCTCTTCTCTTCTCTTCTCTTCTCTTCTCTTCTCTTCTCTCATTTTTCTGTAAGTTTTCAGCTGTTTCTCAGTTTCTGACCTTAGAGACATCCACAAAACAGACAAGTGGACTTCAGAAGCCAAGTTTCTGCATGGCTTCTCCAAGCCATTATAACTTTATTTGCAGCCAACTAGGGAAGAACACATTTGGACACACAAAGATTCAGATATCATATTTCCAGCTGTAGAAATGTCTCTATTGTAGGAAGATTGTGATGAACCTTTTTGTTTTGGGATTTTTCCTGCATACAGGGGACTGAGAATGGAGAACTTATCTGAGGGAATCCATGGCAGTCCTGCAGATTTGTTTCACTTGGATTTAGATCTCATTCCTTTGCCATCCAGCCAGCACTAGGGAGATTGTGTCCAGGGCTGGTCATTTATTCTTTGAAGCAGCAAATCTCCAACAATTATTTTGTTTGGTTTATTTGCTCTGTCCTGGTATAACTAAGAGATAAATTTGATTATGCATTTGAAAAGGAGCTGCATTTGGTTTTCCTTTTCACCTTTTCTCTTCTAACAGCTGGACTTGATGATCTTAGAAGTATTTTCCAACCAAAATAATTCTGTCATTCTTTTCTCATCACTCAGGGAAAGTATATTTAGAGTCTTGAGGAAGATTTAGTGTGTAGCAAGACAGCCACTATTTTCATTTTGCTTATTTTTTCTCAAAATGGAGAATGGAAATGAAGGAAGAGCACACATGAACAAATTCCCATCGGAGCTGTCTATACTCAACGTGGTAGGATGCGCTGGAGTTAGAGGAGGCTTTGTCTGCCATCTCACAGCTCCTGACAGCATTGCATATTTGGTTTGCAGTGGATTTTCCTCGACACTTGTGAAATGTGGAATTTGTGCATTGTTGAGTGGTAGGAGTTAATTTTTATATTATTTTTCCCCCCTTTTTTCTCTTCTGCTAAGTCATTATTGTCGCATCTCTCAGAAAACAGACCATCCAATTTTAGGAGCAGCCTTCATACCCATTGTTTGGAAGAAGGATAGACAAGTTTTGATTGCATTTTGTGTTATAAACGGCAAACTGGCTTTGGAAATGGCCAGACTTATTGCCCTGAAAAAAAAACCTCCCTCTATGCTCAGGGCACTGTTTGCCTGAAGAGCCTCCTAAACGTAATGTGAAAGTTTCCCCGACTGAGAACTGCACAGTAGTAGTAGTTAGGGCTTTATTACTTAGTTCTAATTTGTATTGATGGCCTAAAAAAAGTAGCATGCTTTGCAGTTCTATGAAAGAAAAGATTATAAATGGAGATTAATTATAATTTTGCTAGCTCAGTACTTGTAAAACTAAAGCAATTTATATTCTTTCTCTTAATGATCTCCATTCCTGATTGCAGTAATGTAATCTAATTGTGATTATGATAGTATCTGAATCATGTGGGCCTCTATGTGATTGGAACTACTCTTTGCATTAAAAAGTAATTTTGGAGTAATGATGAAAAGTTACTGTGGAAAATTGGCAAGTAATATATTTTACTCTGTATCTTAAGTTTCTCCTTTCATTTTTGATTGTATCTTATAGCAAGGATAAGTATGATACTGTATCAAGGATTTATTACATCAAAGACTTATCAATGTTAACTATGAGTATCAAGGATAAGCATGATGTTATTGGAATAACACAGATATGGTTGAGGCAAGAAATTGAGGTTTGGAGATACTCGTCTGGGGCTTGTGGAGAGACAGGGGAGATGGAGGAGGAGCCCTATCTGTATTCCTGGGAGATGAGAGTCTTCAGAGAGAAATGCTGCAAGTATTTTGGCTGACATAGCAATGGCAATTCTGATAAAAGTTGAGCTTGATAAAGGGGGTTAGGTGGTTTCCTGAATGATTCTTTGAACTCTTAGGTCTTTGCTTATCAACAAGAGTGCATCAGAACTTTGATAAAGATGGCTTTTAATTACTCCATTATTAGAGTCACAGAATCATAGAATTGTTAGGGTTGGAAGGGATCTCAAGGATCATCCAGCTCCAATCCCCCTGCCATAGCCAGGGACACCTCACTACAGCAGGTTGCTCACAGCCACATCCAGCCTGGCCTTCAAAACCTCCAGGGATGGGGCTTCTACCTCCTCCCTGGGCAACCTGTGCCAGTGTCTCACCACCTCAACATGGTGAAGAAATTCTTCCTAACATCCAATCTGAATCTACCCATTTCTAGTTGCTTTTTTTTCCCATTCCCCCCAGTCCTATCATTACCTGACAATCATTATTGACTTGAACATGGTAAAAACCAGTGAGGGAGGTTCTCATGTCTGTAAAGGTAACGTAAGATTTCCTCCAGTTTCTTGTGTGCTTTGTTGAATTGTCTTTCAGGAGCTATTTGAACTACTTCAAGGACTTGTGCCAAGGGGAACAAAGGGTGTTGAGAGGTGTGAAAGATCCAGCAATCTCAGCATCATTTGATTTAATTTTTTTCTTTCTTTTTTTGAGGAGCAAAAAGCAATGTAAGCCTCATGGCAGGCTGACTTTGAGGGAATGCAAAGTGTGCTAAGGAATTTTTATCAGGATTTTATTATAATGTATGGTAAATCTACTGAAGAAAATTGGAATATATTTCAGAAACAGTTGGAGGACATTTGAAATTCATCCTGGTTTAAGTCTAAAGAAGGATAAAGGTAACAATGCCCCAATGTGGCTAAGTAGGGTTGTATAGTAAAGAGTAAGATAAGCAATAAGGACAAGGTGTTGGGGGGAAAAAAAATTACAGAAGATCTGGTAAGGTGGAGCAGTTGAGAGGCTGTGTAAAATAAGCAGAAGCAAACTGAAAGCCTAATTAGAAAGGCAAAAACAAAATACTGCAGAAAGAAAACCAAAATACTGAAGATGATAAAAATACTTTGTGAAGGTATTTCAGAAAGTTGAAAGGAAAAATAGTTCCACAAATCACGACAGAGTGGACAAAGACATAGTGAGGTTGTGTCCTGGTTTAGGGCCAGACAGGTCCTCTAGTGCCCATAGAGGGACAAAAGAAGGATACTCAAAGGAATGGATTGGAGAGTGGGATGGGATGGGATGGGATGGGATGGGATGGGATGGGATGGGATGGGATGGAATAGAATAGAATAGAATAGAATAGAATAGAATAGAATAGAATAGAATAGAATAGAATAGAATAGAATTAACCAGGTTGGAAAAGACCTTTGAGATCATCAAGTCCAACCTATCATCCAACACCATCTAATCAACTAAACCATGGCACCAAGCACCCCAACCAGTCTCTTCCTAAATACTTCCAGTGATGGTGACTCCACCAACTACCTGTCCAGCACATTCCAATGGCCAATCTCTCTTTCTGTGAAGAACTTCTTCCTAACACCCAGCCTAAACCTCCTCTGGCACAGCTTGAGACCGTGTCCTCTTGTCCTGGTGAGTGATGGGGAGTTTAAATGGAAAAGCAATTGGTATTTTACAGAAACTACAAAGCATAGTGGCAAGGATATCCTAAAGCATACAGAGTCCCTTACACTACACCCAAAGGCCTCCAGCACTTCCCTTCTCCCCACCTCAGGGTATACCCAAACCCCCCAGGGCTCACTCTTCCCCCATCATTGCTAGGCTATTCTCAGGCTGAGACTAGCTCCCCCCACCCCTCCCCCAGCATTAAGCCCAGGCAGGACTAAGAGGCCTTGAGATACTCCCCCACTGCTACCCAATAGGGAGCATCTCCCACGGGAGCAGAGAGGGATGAAAGAGGAAGAGAAGGACTTTGCAGATGGATTTATAGGGCACAGGATTTATGGGTATGAAATACACTGCTTCCTGTGTCCACCTTGCTGAGTTGGACACTCAGGAAACCAGAGGTATAACTTATGTGGCAGTATCAGGAGGCACCTGACATAAACTGCCACAGTTTGTTTAGCAGGTTTTTTGTTTCTTGTGGGAATGCTCTGGGACAGATGTGTGGATAGGTAGGGGAATGGATGGGCAGATGAAAATCTACTGAATAAAGGAGGGACTTCAAGGATCATCTAGTTCCCAACCCCCTGTCATGGGCAGAGACACCTCACACTACAGCAGGTTGCTCAAAGCCACATCCAACCTGGTCTTAAAATCCTCCAGGGACCACCCTCATGGGGAACAACTTCTTCCTAACATCCAATCTCAATCTACTGGTTTCTATTTTTTTTTCCATTCCCCCAGTCCTATCACTCCCTGACACCCTAAAAAGTCCCTCCCCAGCTTTCTTGTAGCCCCCTTCAGATACTGGAAGGCCACAATTAGGTCTCCTCACAGCCTTCTCTCCTCCAGACTGAACAGCCCCAACTCCCTCAGTCTGTCCTCCTAGGAGAGGATCTCCAGCCCTGTAATCATGCCTCTGCTCAGGGTCTGCACAGCCAAGTTTGGGCTAACCTGCAGCTTTGGCTTGGCTGGCAGACAATAAACACACACAAGAATTGTTTTTAATTCAGAATGTCTATTTCTTTTCAGAAGAGTATTTTTTTTAATAGCCAGAGTTACTGTGAGTTCCCCCACGCTGCAGTGATTTTTTTGCTCCCCCTGCTGTCACTACAGCAGCAAATTAACCAATACCTATGCCCACAGCCAATGTCTATTGATAACGGTAATGCACAGGATATTTTTGTTCCAAACAAACACTTGCAGCAAAAGGAGGAGGGAGCCATACAGTAGTTAATTTTTTTTGTTTAGAAGCCAGGAAATATTCCATAGTTTAGACCCCAGCAGCAGGCTGAAAATTCGATCAGGTGGAAAGTTTGTTTGCTCTTCTAAAACACTTCTACAAAGTTAAAACAACCCAAACCAGTTAACTAAAACATGTAAATAAATAAGGGAGTTTATTTCTGACTCTTTTTGTGCCTGAGAAAGCAGAAATAACTCAGAGTTACTGCACTGAATGTATGACTTTAGACTCAGCCCATTTCAGGGATGTTTCTGTAACACATTTTTCCTTGTTTTCTAGTCATCTAATCTGCTGATGGTTCTTTCCTTCAGAGTTAATTTTGTTTACCCTGTCGAATTCTGAAATGCTCACAGAGATACCTGTGAGGCTGCTTGGTGGTACCAGGGTGGGGAGGTGAAGCCTCTACCTCTGTCTGATTTTGGGTAATGTCAAATCAGTCTTTGGCAGCTGTGCTTTTGGGAGTTGAAACGTCACTGTGCAAAGGAGTTGGAGGTGAGACACTGGAACAGGTTGCCCAGGGAGGTAGCAGAAAACTCACCCCTGGAGGTTTTTAAGGCCAGTCTAGATGTAGCTCTAAGCAATGTGATGTAGTGTGAGGTGTCCCTGCCCATGGCAGGGGAGTTGGAACTGAAGAATCCTTGAGGTCCCTTCCAACCCTAACAATTCTATGATTCTTCTGCTCCAATTAACAGTCCTGCTCTTAAATGCCTTTTGCTGCAACCATGTATACCAGTGGGTATTTAAAGAATGATAACTATCTAAAATATACTGCCCTCTGATACCAATAGCTGAAAAATCTTTTTTATTCCCACCCCCCCCACTTTGTATCATAACTTTCCCTATAAGCACGATTTTTGAGGGTTTAGGGGGCATTGCTTGAGACAACCTGATCTACTTGGGGATGTCCCTGCTTATCATGGGGGGGTTTAACTGGATGACCTTTAAAGGTTTCTTTCAACATAAACCATTCTATGATTCAAATTACTTGCACAGTGTGGAACTACAGGTGGAAATGCTACCTGGGTGCAAAGCAGCACTTGTGGGATGCAGTCCTCTTTGTCCTGAGTGGATCTGAGATTCACTGGTTGTAATGGGACATCCCAGCCAAGTTGTCTGCCACTATTTTATTTCACATCTCAGCATTTTTAAAGCAAAGCAAAGTAAAAAAAAAATAAATAAATAAGAGAGAGGCAAAGGGAAAAAGGATGAGAGAGAAAAAGTAAAAAAGGAGGAGGTAGAAAAAGCATGAAAGGAGGAGAGAAAAAGGGAAAAAGAAGAAGAGAGGGAAAGGGAAAAAGAAAAGAGAAAAAGCAACAAAAAAGAAGAGAGAGGAAAAGGGAAAAAGAGGGAGAGAGAAAAAGGAGGAGGGAGCAATAGGGAACAAGAAGGATGAAGGAAAAGGAGAGTGACACAGAAGGGAGCAAAAGAGGAAAAGAAGGATGAAGGAAAAGGAGAGAGAAAAAGGAGGAGGGAGCAAAAGGGAAGAAGGATGGAGGAAAAGGAGAGTGAAAAAGGAGGGGGGAGCAAAAGGGGAAAAGAAGGATGAAGGAAAAGGAGAGAGAAAAAGGAGGAGGGAGCAAAAGGGAAGAAGGATGGAGGAAAAGGAGAGTGAAAAAGGAGGGGGGAGCAAAAGGGAAAAAGAAGGATGAAGGAAAAGGAGAAAACCCAAGAGGGAACAAAAGGGAAAAAGAAGGATAAAGGAAGAGAGGAAAAGGAAAAGAGACGAGGGGGGAAGTGAAAAAAAATAATTAAAAGGGAAAATAATTTTAAAAAAGGAAAAAAAATATTTTTAAAAGAAAGAAGAAAAAAATGAAGCTAAAAGGCTTCCAAAAGGGACAGGAAGGTCTCTCCCTTGGAGGGCCAGTTTCTCAGCAACGCTGCCGTCCCGAGGCGTCAGGCGTTGGGGGCCCCTTGCCCCCGCCAAGGAAGTTGCCCGGGTGCCTGTTAGGCGTCGAGCGCTTTGTGCGGGGCGGCGGGGCCGGGCGGCGGGGCCGGGCGGCTGTCTGCCCACTCCCTTAAGGCAACTTGACAGATCTTTAAAAAAAAAAAAAAAAAAAAAAGAAGGAAAAAAAAAATCAATTTTAAGCTCACATGCCCCAGTGGGTGCCAAAGCCACTTCAGAGAGGCTGAGAGATGGCTGAGTCGACAGGATTTGACTTCCAGAGGTAGAAAGGTGACAAACTCCATCATGAGAAAGGGGCAGCTTAGGGCCTCCGAGGCCGAACCTGCTCCCGGGATCCAGGGCCCGGCGTTGTATTGAACCTATTTATCTCTTTCATGGGCCCAAGGTACCACGGGGAAAGAAAAGTTGTTCAAAAAAAAAAAAGGAAAGGAAAAAAAAAAAAAGGGAAAAAAAAAAAGAGGCTGGCAGAATTCAAGGGTGTAAATGATGAATTACTTTTCATCAGCTGAAAGGAAACATACTCCGGAACAATACTGAAAGGGAGCAGGAGCATCTGACCTCCTGCTTCAGAGCAGCCAATATCTTCATTCAAGAAGACAACCATGAAATTACACAGAAAATGGGATTGTCATGAACAGCCCCTTGAAATCTCAGTATACAGTCATTACTGCATGGGAAAAAGCCTTCATCCACACATCATAACTTGTAACAGACAAGGAGGGGGTGAGGGGCGGGGGGAGAAGAACCCACCCTGAAAACAGGCCTTGGAGTTACCAGTAGGAATGTAGAAAATATTTGTCGATTCCAACTTTCCCCCTCCAGTCTCCCAAATCACTGTAAAGAGACAGAACAACCTTCCAGCTCCACGCTAATACCAGCCACAGACAGCTCGTTGGAGCTGCTCTGTGAATCAGAAGAAAAGGAAGAGCGAAGGGGGAAAGCCCAATCTCTCACTTTATTTATACTCTCAGCCTTTGGTGAATGATTTATCATTTAAGTGCTGGGAGAAGAGAGTCCAGAAACCGTTGCCCAATTAGTGCTGCCCTCTTCAACTGCGTTGCTATAAATATTCGTTAATTATCAGAAGCATAGGGACGGTGTGCACCAGAGCTTCAGATCCAGGGCTAACAACTTGTTTGCTGGGTTTGCCCAGCAAAGTGGTTGGTGGTTTGGGCTTTTTTTTTGCATTTCTCCAAATTAGGCAAAGAATGGAAACCAAGCAAGAGGCTTTTGCTTTATTGGAGGACGAAACCAAGCACAGGGAAGGAGAAGCCAGGAATATGGGGATTAAAAATAGCACGTTTAACTGTTTATTTCTTTATTCTTGCAGATTCCTGTGTTGGCTTTAATTAAGGTAGCCCTGGGCTAGTGGGCATGGAGGAGGATTATTTTTTTCCTTTTTTTCCCCCCTTTTTTATATATTTTTTTTAATTCCTCATTAGGCTGGGGTGGGTTTTTTTCTTCCTTAGCTCTCATGGCTTTAATGACTAGTCCCATTAAATAGGTCAATGGGCTTCTTTTATTTCAAGTTTTCATATTCCACTGAGTTTTACACACTCAACACCCAACATCTTTCTAGCCATATTTCTTCAGTCAGGCAGATAAAGGTGAATTTTATCTTCTTTCCCCTCTCTCTCCACAGCAGCTGACCTTTCATTGCAATGTACCTGGGGAAAGCTCTAGAAAGCTGGGACCAGTCTGGGCCAGCCATCTGCAAAAACACTTTGCAGGTAAGTGCTTGGCTGAGGTCTGCAACCTGTGGGAGGCAGCCAGGAGATGGAAGAGAGGTAAACAAGAGGATGCAGTCTCAAGCTGCGCCAGGGGAAGTTTAGGCTTGAGGTGAGGAGAAAGTTCTTCACTGAGAGAGCCATGTGCTGCCCAGGGAGGTGGTGGAGTCAACCATCCCTGGAGGTGCTCAAGAGGGGATTGGACGTGGCACTTGGTGCCATGGTTTAGCCGTGGGGTCTGTGGTGACAGGTTGGGCTTGATGATCTTTGAGGTCTCTTCCAACCTTGGTGATTCTGTGAAAGGCACCCACCCCTGCATGCCCTTACACCATCTTTCCTGACCTTTACTCCTCTGGCTGGGCAATGCTGTTGGCAGGCCTTGGAGATATTTATAGCCAGCCCATGTAGTTGCCTATTTGGGTGGCAAACCTAAAGAGTGCAGGAGTCTAAACAGTGGGGCACAAAAAATCTGTGATGTGAGGAGCAGGGCCTCAGGGGCATCCCCCAGTGGTCTGCTGTCCTGTGGGAGGGACACAGCAGAACCTCCTTCTGCCCTGGTGGGGCTGAGCCAGCCCTTTGCTAGGGCTCAGACCAAGGCAAAGAGAAATATAAAAGGGAAATTGTCCTGCAAGGGAGTCAAGAAGACTATTTACTTAGGAAGAAGAACTAAAAAAGGAAAATTCTTGGGATCTGAGTAGAAAAGAACAATCAAAAAACCCCAACCAAACAAGAAAGTTGTGAATTAATAAGGTTTGATTCAATGTCAGGAGTGGAACTCTTTTGTTTCTTCTTACATGATGTTGCCTGGTGGTCTGTCGAGAACATATCTTTATGCTCCAGTGTTGCATGTGGGATTCCTACCTCCATTTCTACTTTTCAAGTAGGAAATAGCAAAAGAGAAGTGCTTCTTCTACATGCTTTTATAACTCTGTAATATTAATTAGTGTGTTCAGGTGGTTTGGAAACACAAGTTAGTCTGGATGTGTAGAGACCTACTGCACCCTGCTCTTCCAGCCAGCAGTCTGCATGGAGTACCTTCTCCCGAGACATGAGGTTGGTGCTGTAGGTTTCTCTGCAGCAGAGCAGGGGCATTTTGTGAGTATTTCACACCTAGCAGTCTGAGCAACACTGTTGTATTCTCTACATGCTTCCATCCTACCTGAATTGCTCCACTACAAGCATACTGGTCCATTGTAAGCACCATATACTGGGAATTATTTCTCTTCCTCTTCTGCCAAATCTTTATCAGGTCTTAGATCCACATTTATGTATTTCCCCCCCACACACACAGAGTCTTTTAGTAAAGTAGCCTATTCCAGCACCAGATTTTGCTGCACAATATATTCAATGGCACTTGTGTCAGGAAAAAAATCTGGCAGAAGGGTGTGCACAAACTGGGGGGAAAAAAATGTGGTCTTCACTGGTTGCCACAGGTCAGACCTTTAGTGCAATGTGCAAGAAATGAGGTGATGGTGAGCTGTTGAAGAGTCAAATTCAGACACCCCCTTCAGATACAGTTTGAATTGTGTTAAGTGCAACCTTGATAAATATAATCTGAGTCTCAACTCATACCTCCTAATCATATCCTGAAGACATCTAAAATGGGAATGAGTCAGCCCATATGAGTTGTGAATCCTGATCTAGAGGTGCCCATGTATCTCTTCTGTCCCTGAAAGGAGCCTGTGGAGACATTGCTCCTCAGCCCAGTGCCTCAAGCAAGAGGAGATGAATCTTCTCATCGAGCTGTAATTTGCAGAGTAATTAGGACCTTGCCTGTGACAACCTTTAGCCTGTCAGCAGTTGTGGTTTAGCTCACAGTTAAAATGCCAGTGGCAACTATATTGCAGCTACTCTAAATATATCCATATTTTAACCAGATGATGTGATATGTGAGTTTGCAGTGATCTGTTTAGATGCACAGGGTATTGTGAAAGGACTCCTTGAAGTTGTTGTCTGAAAGGTGATTTTTGTTGCCTTTTCCTCCTTTAGAGTGGCACAGTGATGAGACCAGCTTTTCTGCAATGGGCATGAAGGATGCCTCTAAAGTATAACCAAGGAATGGCAGCTGGCTGTGGTGAGTACAAACCTGTCCTGGGCTTTGTTCCCCAGCAAAGGATACCTTTCACTGAGATTTAAGAGATCAGGCTGGTATAGGTAATCAAGCATCTTGACCACCGAGCCATCATTAATGCTCCCACAAACTGACCTCAAACTACACAAAGTGTCTTCAACTGAAATTTGAAGTCTTATTATAGACATAACTTTTTTTTTCCCTCTTGTAGCCTACATATGTTTCAGCACACTGCTAAGGAGTTGTCATTATCCTAATTAAGGCACTTGAAATAAATTTGGAAATTGTAAATAGTGTAAAAATATCCTAATAGGGAGCTGGTCCACTGATTTTTATGGCTAAGTCATCACCTTATGGACAAATTATTCTCAGATGCCACAACTTATAAACAGTACCTTTAATTTGGCAGTCGAAATGCTGCTGTGGATAATGGAGTGGGGAAACCAAACCAACCAACCAACCAACAAACCAGAAACAACAGCAAAACCCAACCAACCAACCAAAAAAACCCACAAAAAAACCCTCAACAAACACAAATAACAAATCCACCAACCCAAAAACCCCCAGCACCCCAAGACCTAAAAAGCTCAAAGCTACCAATGTGAATATCTATTCTTAAGCAGTGTACCATACACCATTGCATCACATAAGCCAAGCTGAAGACAGATTGATCTCTGTGCCAGAAGTTCAGTGTTATAGGTGAGGAACATTGTTCTGCCCCCTCAGTTTTTCTTTCTGGAGCAGAGGGTTTGCCACCCAGATCAGAATTTCTTAAGTATCAGGCACCAGCAAGGCAATGAGTGGGAGTTTCAGAAGCGTCTGGGCACTGGATGCCAATCGAGTTTCTAGGTGATTATAAAAATGATGTCTAGAGCCCATCTGCATCCCTTGGCACCCGGATACCTTCAGACTGCTGGGGTTATGTATCTGCTTTGCATCGTGATGGATGCAGTCTGCGGCACGACTAATTGTGAGCGACAGCAGAAAAAGGCAGGTGCAAAAGCGAAGCACAGGTCTAAAGGCTTGGGCTCGGGGAGCTGATGGACATTTAGTATATTTTTAATGTTTCACTTCACTGGTTCCTTAATTAAATAAAAATGTTTTAGATAGAGCAGCAGAAATCAACTTCTTTGACTGATATGAATCCTGTTTACTCTCCAACTCTGAACTCAGCAGGTTAAGTAATTGGGAGACAGAAAAGTTCCTATATTTCTATTTCCAGCTGGTGGTACACAAAAGGCAGGAAGTTATCTCATTAATGGGGCACCAGCTTTATGCAAATTATAGTAACAAAAAGGCTTCCCTTCATACTTTTCATAAATTACCTAATAAAGTAGGAATAAATGGCCATATTCAAGAGCCTTTGTTGTATTTTTAGCACAAGACTCTTTCTGTTGCTGCAAATATGACTAAATGCGCCTTGTTCAAAAGGGGTGTTTATGAAATAAGGCCACTCAAAAGCTTTTATTCCTTAACAGCCTTCAGTTACTTTTATGGCACAAAAAATTAACATAATTAGTCACAGAGAATAGATGACACAAGCAGCGTGCCATGCACAAAAGGGGAAAACCAGTATCTAAGGAAGGTATTTGGAGAGATCAAAAATTTTCAAAGTGCTCCATACTAGAAGGTCCTTTTTATTTGTGCACAGCCTTAAGATACTTTCTTACTCCGTGAAATTCCCATAATGAGATGCAGCAGACAGATGACATTAGCGATGAGCCATTAGAAAGAGGTCAGTTTCCTCTGAAAGATAGTCACTGTTCCTGCTCGTCATTAATTTGCAGCTTCAAAGCAGCCAGCGTATGATAGTCTGGCATGTTAAGCAAGTTGCAGTTATCTTTAAATAACCATTTTAGTTTTTTAATTTTTTTTTCCTTCCCCCAGTTATTAGAAGCTAAAGTTTTGAAACTTCTGACTGAAAGCAAAATTAAAGCACGCAGCGGTGTAAAAAGGCTGCGGAGAGATTAGAGAAAGGAAATCAAATATGGCTTATAAATGAAGTTAGCTTTTTTTTTACTCCCCTCCCGGGGAAAGGCTGCCTTAACTTTTAGTTCAAGAATTTGGGGCTGCATGTAGGGCCTCCTAGATGTCACTGCTTCCTGATAGATGAGAGGAAAGTGACTATTTTTAGCTGCTGTCTTCTTGTTGGTTAACATGCACTGATCTTAAAGGCAGGCATGTACAATGGCAGGCATTGGAACCGGTTGCCCAGGGAAGTGGTAGAATCACAGAATCAACCAGGTTGGACAAGACCTCCAAGATCACCAAGTTCAACTGATCATCCAACACTAACTGATCAACTAAAACATGGATCTAAGTGCCTCATCCAGTCTCTTCTTAAACATCTCCAGGGACGTCGACCCCACCACCTCCCTGGGCAGCACATTCCAAAGGGCAATCTCTCTTTCTGGGAAGAACTTCCAAGCCTAAACTTCCCCTGGCACAGCTTGAGACTGTGTCCTCTTGTTCTGTTTCTGGTTGCCTGGGAGAAGAGACCAACCCCCACCTGGCTGCAACCTCCCTTCAGGCAGTTGTAGAGAGCAGTAAGGTCTCCCCTGAGCCTCCTCTTCTCCAGGCTTAAACAGCCCCAGTTCCCTCAGCCACTCCTCATAGGGCTTGTGTTCAGATCCCTCACCAACTTTGTTGTCCTTCTCTGGACACATTTGAGCAGCTCAGCATCCCTGGAAGTGTTCAAAACAAGTATATGTGGCACTGTGGCACATGGTTTAGTGGTCATGGTAGCACTGGGCTGGACTGGATGATCTTAGAGGTCTTTTCCAACTTCAATGATTCTATGATTCTAAATCTATAAATATCATTGCACCCCAAAAAAGGAAAATACCCAGAGTTGCTTGAACAAGGTGAGAAGAGAGAAGACAAAATGACCCACAGTGCTCATGACTTGGTGTGAACTATGCTTGCATCTCTGTTTTGGCAGTGGGATGTATTTGGGTATTTAAAAAAAGCTTGTGAGACTTAGATCATTTCTATAAATGATTTGGGAGTAAGCAGCAGTGGTAGTGCAGTGGGCAGCAAGCAGCTCCAATGTGTAGCACTGAAATCTTGGTATAAAAAGCCTTGTCTCTTCTCCAAGCAGTGTCACGTGTCCAAGCTGGTACTAACAAACCCTCTTGTTTTACAATAAATATCCTTTCATTTCTACTTCATGCTGAAGCTATGTCATGAGCAAAGCCTCAGAAGGATCCCACTTTAAGCAACCCAGACTGAATATGTCCAGTGAAGGGCAACAAAGCTGGAGGAGGGAGGGAGAAGGGGTTGTCTGGAGTACAAGCCCTATGAGGAGAGGTTCAGGGAGCTGGGGTTGCTTAGCCTGCAGAAGAGGAGGCTCAAGGGAGACCTTCTGGCTCCCTACAACTGCCTGAAGGGAGGTTGCAGCCAGGTGGGGGCTGGTCTCTTCTTCCAGGCAACCAGCAACAGAAGAAGAGGACACAGTCTCAAGATGAGCAGGGGGAAGTTTAGGCTTAATCTTAGAAAAAAGTTCTTCCCAGAAAGAGAGATTGCCCTTTAGAATGGGCTGCCCAGGAAGGTGGGAGGGTTGATGTCCCTGGAGGTGTTTAAGAAGAGACTGGATGAGGCACTCAGTGCCATGGTCTGGTTGATTAGTTAGGGTTGGGTGATCTGTTGGTCTTGATGATCTTGGAGGTCTCTTCCAACCTGGTTGATTCTGTGTGATTCTGTTCAAGCCCAGACTTAGCCATGCTGCCAGGACAATGCAGTGCAGAAGAGAGCATTGCTAATGGATTTACACTGTGCCACAGTTACCCAAGTCAGCACAGACTTGTGGAAATGATAAAGTAACAATCTGCCCTATAAACATTGCTATTAATTTGAGGATTTTTTTGCTTGATGCAATTGGATTTTGGATCATGCAGCAATATCATCATGTAAATCATCCAATCTAAGAGTGTGGTTTCTCTGTTTTGTCTCTGTCACCCTTCTGCAGAGACAGAGATCCCAGCACAAGCCTACACTACTGTGGATTCCCAAGGTGCATGCCTGACCATCCTCTGCACCATCAGCACCATCTCTGGCACAGCTTTGGCCAGGAACAAGGTATCTTCCCCAGCAGACACCACACTCCTCTTAAGGAGGCCAGGCAGCCATAGGGATGTGATTTGTACCATGTCCATTTGCCCTCAGAGCCGAGCAAAAGGCTCTGCCGTGCTTAATTATAAACTGATTGAGATTCAGCCTCAGGGATCCATCCTGCCCAGCCACCCATTAGCTGTGTCTTTTCCAGCCCATGGGAAGGGAGACCAGGCCCTGTAGGTATCTAATGTAGTAGGTGAAACATAGCTAAGGTCTGAAGTAGGATGGGATGAGGCTGAGCTTGAGTTCCTATGGAGAATCAGCTAACTGCATAAGCCTGGGGGCTATCATTCATCTGTGGTGTTTTAATTTGGACTGGACTTTCATTCTGCTCTGTGATTTACTTGGGCTGAAGCAGGGTTCACTGAGCGAGGAGAAGAGCAGGATGTTTTACAGCCTGGCTCTGGGCTAGGCTGCTTTGAAGCTCATTTAGAACTATCACTAGTGCTATTATTTTAATTTTTTTCTTTTCTTCAGATAGTTGGATCTGGTTATGGATGTAGCATAGCTTGTTGCACACCAGACATATCCAAAGTTTGGATAGAGAATTGAACCTAGGTGGAAATTCCCTTGAAGCCTTGGGGTGCTCCAATTCAGAGTCTCAATCTGGATTGCTAGGAGCACTTCCAGTGTTCCCCAGTTGATTTAAAGAGCTCTGGGTGATTTAAACTGGTGCTTCCAGTTGTGCATGTAACTAATTCCAGCTTTGCTTCAAAATGTTTTTATTTGCATGTTGAATTTTTACCAACATAGAATTACCAGTACTTTTAAGAAGAGAGACTTTTGCTTGCCAAGACTCTGGAATCCCTTCTTTGAAAGCCCTGGCTCCAAAGGAGATCAGGGATCAGAGATCATAGGATGTTAAGGGTTGGAAGGGACCTCCAAAGATAAGCCTTCCAAGATCAACCTTTTCTGGTGCTTTGGCCTCAGCACTCCCCAAGGTGGAGTGTTTCTGAACTTGCAAACCTTCCTGTTGCAAAGAGGGAATCCAACTAGCTGGAAATTACTTGTAAAATAGACAAACAGAATTAGGATCCAGATGACAAAACAAATAGAAGGTTAACAAACAAACAATCCTTCTCCCTCCTTCACTTGCAGCAAAAGACCTACAGTTGGGACAGTGCACTCCATCATTTTGCAAGAGCCCTCCTTGAGTTTGTTTGGCTGTGGTTTTATTCCTTGTTTTAAATAGTTATTTAGGTATGGAGCAATATTTGCAGGCTGCTCTTGTATGACACATTGGAAAAGAGAGTCCATTTATTAGACAAAGAGCAAGGAGAGACAGGACAGATGGTATTTTATCAATCCCAACCCTTGGCCTCTTCTTGCTTGGTTAACAGAGACACATAACCATTAGATCTAAAGTGCAGGAAGTCTTCTTTCCTTTCCTGGGATAATAAACAGAACATTATTCAAGCCAAAATAAGTGGTGTCAAGTCTCAATATGAAGCCCAAAATTTCATCTGATTATCTTTTTTTTGGTTGTTTTCCTGCTGCAGAGAATGTGAAGTTTTAGGGAAAAGCATGAAATCAAACCCATTTTGCTTCAGCACATAAATATTTTAAGTGGTGTTGTTGTTTTTCCTAATGGATGCTTTACTCCTGCTCCTGTCATGCTCTCTGGGTCATGCCCTGCAGCTCTGCTGAGACTCCTGTATCCTCCTACTTAACTTAACCAAAGCACACCATGGTTCCATTTGAAGATGAGAAATAAGTTCTTCACTTTGAGAGTGTCAGAGCCCTGGATCAGGCTGTGGAGTCTCATTCTCAGGAGAGATTCCAAACCTGCCTGAACATTGTGATCCTGTGCCATCTGCTAATGGTGACCCTGATTTAGGAGAAGGGTCAGACTAGACAGTCTCCAGAGGTCCCTTCCAATCCCTGCTGTACTGGAATTCTGTCTGATGTTGTGATGAATCTGCTGAAAATGTGGAGGCAGAGGAGAAGGATTTTAGTCTTTTAAATGTCTTTTATGACATGTGGCCTGCTTCTTCAAGGGAAAATATGGTGTCTTGCTGATGTATTGATAAAATTATTTCTGTTCCTTTCTTGTACTAACTTCTACTTTGTCTGCTTTCTATTTATTTATATAAAGCTTAGGTAAGATATCACAGTATCACGAGGATGATTAGGGGACTGGAGCACAGCCTGATGAGGAGAGGCTGAGGGACCTGGAGCTGCTTAGTCTGGAAAAGGGAAGACTTAGAGGGGATTTAATCAATGTTTATAAATATCTGAGGGCTGGGGGTCAGGAAGGAGGGGACAGGCTCTACTCTCTTGCTCCCTGTGACAGGACATGGAGCAATGGATGTAAGCTGCAGCACAGGAGGTTCTACCTCAACACAAGGGGAAACTTCTTTACTGTAAGGGTCACAGAGCACTGGAACAAGCTGCCCAGAGAGATTGTGGAATCTCCTTCTCTGGAGAATTTCAAGGCCCATCTGGATGTGTTCCTGTGTGACCCCTCTGGCAGGGGGTTGGGCTTGATGATCTCTTTGGGTACCTTCTGACATCCTGTGATCCTGTACTATGTCTATCCCAAAACAAATGCTGTCATCAGTAGGAACTTACCACTATAGAATTCCCATTTGGCCCAAGTTATTCTAACTAGCCACATAGATGTCATCAGAAGTAACACTAGAAGTTGTCATGTACTTTGATTCCCACATCTGAAGTGTATGAGGATTAACATCCAGGCATACTGAAAGCCTTTCAGAGTAATGCATCTTGGGTTTGTTTTCACAGAGAGGAAAAAGGAAATGGAAAGCATAAAAAGCCTTGACTGTTTTTTTCTTCATTGAAAGGTAGGAAATATCCACAGATAGGTTTTACTTTCTCTGAACAATTCAGAATAGGCCAAATAACAGCATGCTACTGATGAAGAGTTCAGGCAAGTCCTTGACATTAGACAGTAGGATAGGATTTGTGAAAGTGAGCTGCTGACCTAATAATGCTCCCATTTACATCAGTGGGAGTAAATTTAATCAGTGCTGAGTGTCTTTCAAAGGCTCATGCCTAAGATGTCAAAAAGATGCTGCTTGATTCTAACATATTTGAGTTTGAGTATGCATTGGGGTTTGGTTTGATATCTTTTAACAGTGAAGGTGTAAGTTATAACTGGGAAGGCAAACTGAAGTGGAGATGTTACTGTGACTAAGATTCATGTCATGATGTTGAGTTTTGTCAGTTCCTAAGACAAGAAAAGATTTCATTTTGGTAATTTTCAAGTCCTGTGTCTGCCCCACCAATACTTTCTATGAATACCTTGATACCAGAAGCAATTTTGGAAGATGGATGCAGATGCTGGAGCCAGTGCAGAGGAGGGCAACAAAGCTGGGGAAGGGCCTGGAGAATAAATATTATGAGGAGAGATGAAGGGAGCTGGGGATGGTTAGTTTGGAAAAGAGGAGGCTGCGAGCAGACCTCATTGCTGTCTACAGCTACCTGAAAGGACATTGTAGAGAGACTGATGCTGGTCTCTTCTCACAGGTTATTAGTGATAGAACAAGAGGGAATGGCTTCCAGCTATGACTGAATGCATTTAGACTGGACATTAGGAAACACTTTTTCCCAGCAAGAGTGGTCAGGGATTGTAATGTGCCGCCCAGGGAGGTGGTGGAGTCACCAACATTAGACGTGTTTAAAGGTGGCTTGGATGCACTGCTTGGGGCCATGGTTTAGGGTTGACCCTTGTAGAGTAGGGTTCTGGGTTGGACTTTGTGATCCTGAGGGTCTTTTCCAACCTGAATGTTTCTGTGATTCTGTGAAAAGGGAAGCACTACAGAGGAAAAAAATCCTGAAGGCTGCAAGACTTTTCCTGAGCTTCCTGTAGTTAAAGGAAACCAATGGTAAGGAAAAACGTATATAACACAAGGAGATGCTAGCAATTTCCACATGTCACACTGCAGAATAGATGATATCTGCTTTTTTTTTTTTTTTAACTAATAAGAATCTATAGAAAGGAATGAGAGAATTATGAATTGGATGTTCTTGCTAAGGTCTAGTTCAGTTTAATTAAAACACGAACTCTGAAGCAATATGTAAGTGCCTGTCTCTGTGCACACACACACACACAGAGCCTGGTTTATATATCAACAACGCCTTCCAACCACTATGGGGAACACAGACACCCTTGTTCATTATACCTAAACTTTTTGCTTTAAGCACAAAGCTTTCTACATTATTTTAAGCACATTTATTTTTTGTATAACACATGTTAATAATATTCATGCTGGTGCTTTGAAAGATCTGCGAGATGTGGTTAATGAAGAGAAACTGCAGCATAAATTGCATGCAAAATATGCAACCCACAACAACATATTTTATTTCATTTTATTTTTTTTTCTGAAGCTACAGGTTTTGTTGGTTTGGAGTTGCTTTTTCACATTAAACATCTTTGAGCTTGTTTAAATTTATGCCCTGTTGTTTATAAAGAGCAGCATCAGCCACCGCTGCTTGAAACAACTACAAGTAGTAAACCGGGCAAGCTTCTTACTTTAATAAGATTCTTTGGTTAAAAATAGATTTCTAAGTCTATCTCATATAAAAGGATGTAAATCCTAATGAAACTGCACTAAATATTTCTCTTTTTCAAGCAATTTTTCCAGAGAAAACAGCCAGAGGTTTTTTGGTCTTGATTTGCCCTTCTTTTTTTTCCTACTGGATGGTCCATTGGTATTGGCTTGACAGTGGTGTACTAAAGAAGCTTCATTTGAAGGTCCAGTTCAAGCATTTACTACCACTGAGTACCCAGGCAACCATGCAACCAGCAAAAGAACAAGAGGACACAGTCTCAAGCTGTGCCAGGGGAAGTTTAGGCTGGAAGTTAGGAAAAAGTTCTTCCCAGAAAGAGAGATTGGCCATTGGAATGTGCTGCCCAGGGAGGTGGTGGAGTCACCATCACTGGAGGTGTTCATAAAAGGACTGGATGTGGCACTTGGAGCCATGGTATAATTGTCCTGAGGTGTTAGGTAATAGGTTGGACTTGATGATCTCTGAGGTCTTTTCCAACCTGGTTGATTCTATGTTGTCATTTTACTAATACATCCCTGCAGCATCTCACATCAAGTTGGCCCTTTGTTGCCATCTCAATGGACTGCTGGTTTTATCTGTCCACAGTGGTCATGGATTGCAATTAATATCATAGTATTCTCAGGGTTGGAAGGGACCTCATCTGGTTCCAACCCCCCTGCCATGGGCAGGGACACTTCACACTACAGCAAGTTGCTCAGAGACACATCCAGACTGGCCTTAAAAACCTCCAGGGATGAGGCTTCCACCACCTCCCTAGGCAACCTGTGCCAGTGTCTCACCACCCTCATGGGGAAGAGTTTCTTCCTAACATCCAATCTCAGTTTACCCATTTCTAGTTTTTTTCCCATCCCCCCTAGTTCTATCACTCCCTAACACCCTAAAAAGTCTCTCTCCAGCTTTCTTGTAGCCCCCTTCAGATGCTGGAAGGCCACAATGAGGTCTCCTCAGAGCCTTCTCTTTTCCAGCCTGAACAGCCCCAACTCTTTCAGTCTGTCTCCATAGGAGAGGTGCTCCAGCCCTCTGCTCATCCTCGTGGCCCTTCTTTGGACACACTGCAACACTTTTTGGTTTTTTTCCCTTCCCTTTTGTTTCACATTGGACATATTCCTATGTTCAGTTTGTCCTCATTTTCTTCTTTCCCCCCCTTGTAATTTTGGTTTTCCAGACATTTGTCATCTTCACCCTTCTTTAGACTCCACACTTTTCCTGACCTGGATAATTCATGACTGTATAATACTCCAGCTGGGCCAAGAACTATTAAGGCTAAGAAGTGTATCAGGTTATTTCACATTTTTCACATGTGTCTGCACCCTAAGGTGCTGCATATTATTTTTCCACAGCATTACAATATTTAGGATTCTGATCTGCCTAACTGTCATGCAGAACCACTGCCTTAATGTGACCCATTCTGTATGGATCATCCCAGTTGTTCCAAACCAACCATAAAATTTGTGGATATCCTTCTTCAGTGAAATGATTTTGGGTTGTTTTTTTCTAGATGATTTCTCCAGTTGGAGAAAACCTTTCTCATTCTAATCCTGTTCCCTAAGGTACTGGAATTCCATCTCTGCTTGGTGTTAGATGCAGATGTTGAGGGAGTTTTCAGTTTCAGCTTTTGCTCTTGGTGTTCAGCTGTGGTGGTTTGAGCCTTAACTGGAGTTTAAGAGCTCAGATTATAGCAAACTGAGAATTCCTTCCCCGTCCTCCCCCCTTCCTGTTCCCTGATAAAGAAAGGGAGAGAAAAAAAAGAAGAGTAGGGAGAAGGGATGGAGGTGAATCTACCCAAAAAATATATAATATAAATCTGGAGTCAGTTTGGAAGTAGGAGAAGTCAATTTTTTAACTATATATCTACAGCAGTTACAGGGAGGGTTTACAAGGATGAGAGATAAGGGTAAATAGGAAAATATCTAAAACCAAGCCTGGATGGCTTCATATTTCCCTGGATGTAAGTGGATTCAGTCCTTTAGAGAGCATTGGAGCAGCCTGGAGAGAAAGACCAGGCCTGACCACGTGGAATAATCAGGAAACTGGCTGCAGCTGGTGTCTTCTCAAGCAGGTGAGGCAGAAGAAGAGAGCAATGGCATCAATGTCCTTCTTTTTGTATGCTTGCTGGACAGGAAGGGGCAGTAGAATAGACCAAGGTGGAGTAGAATAGACTAGGGGGGAGGGAAAAACCAAGTCCCTCTCTGTTCACCTGGATAAGGTTTCTTTTGGCAGGGGCAAGCAAAGCTCTCTCAGCTCTCCGCCCAGGATGAGTGTAACCCAGAACATCAGCAAACTATTCCCTCCTCCTCCTAGGAGCAGGGAGGTTATTCTGCCCCTGTACTCAGCACTGGTTAGGCCACACCTTGAGTACTGTGTCCAGTTTTGGGCTCCTCAATTTAAGAAGGACATTGAGATGCTAGAACATGTCCAGAGAAGGGCAACAAAGCTGGGGAGGGGTCTGGAACACAGCCCTGGGAAGAGAGGCTGAGGGAGCTGGGGTTGTTCAGCCTGGAGAAGAGGAGGCTCAGGGGAGATGTTATGGCTGTCTACAACTCCCTGAAGGGAGGTTGTAGCCAGGTGGTGGTTGGTCTCTTCTCCCAGGCAACCAGCAACAGAATGAGAGGACACAGTCTCAAGCTGCACCAGTGGTGGTTTAGTCTGGACATTGGGATGAAATTCTTCCTAGAAAGAGAGATTGGCCATTGGAATGTGCTGCCCAGGGAGCTGGTGGAGTCACCATCACTGGAAGTGTTTAAGAAGAGACTGGATGAGGCACTTGGTGCCATGGTTTAGTTGATTAGATGATGCTGGGTGATAGGTTGGACTCGGTGATCTCAAAGGTCTTTTCCTACCTGGTTAATTCTATTCTATTCTATTCTATTCTATTCTATTCTATTCTATAAAAAAACCCAAGCAAGACATGAAGACATGGACCCTGATTAAAAAAAAAAAGTAGTGTTAAAAATAGACCCAACTCTTGAGCACAAGGAAGGAACAAGTGGTGACTCCACATTCATAGATCATCCAGTCAATCATATTAGCTGTGTCTGCAGCTTAAAAGGTCTCAATCACTTTAAAATATGTTTCAATAAATGAATAAGTGCTCGCCACCAAAGCCATCTGTCAGAAAGCTGACTCCTTGCTGCCACCAGGAAAGTCACAGATATTGAAAAATAGGGGAAGAGAGCCTTGAACTGGATATGACATAAATACAGATGAACATGGGAGTGGATAGATGTCATCTGAGGCATAGCATAGTTGAAGAAGCAATGGATAATGCAGAGAGAGAGGCACAATGCCAAAAAGGTTGGAAAAAGGGTGGAAGAGTAGGCAGAAAGGGATTGGGTTAATAGGCCAACAAGGCCAAGTGCCAGGTCCTGCACTTGGGTCACAAGAACCCCATGCAATGCTACAGGCTTGGGGCAGTATGGCTGGAAAGCTACTGGCAGAAAGAGACCTGGGGATTCTAATGGGCAAGCAGCTGAATAGGAGCCAGCAGTGTGCCCAGGTGGCCAAGAAAGCCAATGGCATCCTGGCTGGGATTAGAAATGTTGTGTCCAGCAGGAGCATGCCAGCCATGCTTTTGCCCTCAGATGTGAACTTGATCATCTTAGCACTACTCAGAGGAGCATCAAGCTACCTGGTGTTATAAAGCCACAGGCTTTTTGCTTCTGCAAATTAAACCAGGGCTGCTTTCTTCCCTCCTCTTTTTATATTTGGTATTTCACTTGATTATTTATTTGGTGTGGCTTTAGTTTCTTGAGACATTCCTGAAGCCTGCTGTTAGTAGCACCAGGAGAGGTTTACATTGGATATTAAGAAAAATGTCTTCACTGAAAGGGTTGTCAAGCCCTGGAACAGGCTGTCCAGAGAAGTGGTGGAGTCTCTATCCCTGGAGGGACTTTAACGCCCTATAGATGTAGTGATGAGGGCATGGGTAGAAGAGAGAGAGGGAACTTTGGTGTTGCTACAGGTCTTTAGAAGGGGAAATACAAGACATACTGGACATTGGGGCACAGCCTGAATTAAAGAGATTATAAAACAAGTTTTAATTTGGAGTAGGAAGGACACTAATGATATCAAAATAGGTTTGGCCACCTTTAGTTTAGGAAAAAATTAATGGAGCCTTCATAAGTTTGTGGGAATTACTGTTCAGCTCCACATCTAGCAAGGCAATTTGCTGTCCCCCAGAGATATAGCTGATAGAAGAGTTGCTGTCAAACCTTGGGCTCTACAATTCACTCAGCAGGATCATATTTGAGCAGGATCATTGGCTGATTGTACTATTTTTGAGTTACAGCATAACACCCTCAGCTTCCAAACTATTGCTGTGTGAAGGAGAGAAAATGTCTACTTTTATTATTTTATTCTTCATCTAAATTAAAGAAGAGAATGAGTGCTGAAATCACAGCTAGAGGTCACACTCAGATGAATAACCTGTCTGAAGTGTCCCAAGTTTGGACTTTGGCTCAGCGAAGCACCTGCACATTTGTGAGCACATATGTGTTTAATGGGCTTCCCACTGGCTATCTTCTCAGAATAGAATAGAATAGAATAAACCAGGTTGGAAGAGACCTTCGAGATCATCATGTCCAACCTATCATCCAACACCACCTAATCAACTAAACCATGCAACCAAGCATCCTGTCAAGCCTCGCCCTGAACACCCCCAGCGACGGTGACCCCACCACCTCCTCAGGCAGCCCATTCCAGTGGGCAATCACTCTCTCTGTGTAAAACTTCCTCCTAACCTCCAGCCTAAACCTGCCCTGATGCAGCCTGAGACTGTGTCCTCTTGTTCTGGTACTGGTTGCCTGGGAGAAGAGACCAACCTCTGCCTGTCTACAACCCCCCTTCAGGTAGTTGTAGAGAGCAATAAGGTCACCCCTGAGTCTCCTCCTCTCCAGGCTAAGCAACCCCAGCTCCCTCAGTCTCTCCTCATAGGGCTTGTGCTCCAAGCCCCTCACCAACCTTGTTGCCCTTGGTGAGAATCCTGCAGCTTCTGTCCTGTGGTCTTGACCACAGCTCAAGCAGGTTGGAGCCTCATGTTTTCCTCCCTGGTGATGACCCATCCCAGCAAGGAGTGTGGTGCTGCAGCAGCAGCAGCCAACAAAGGAAACTTAAAGAAGAATTCTACTGATGCTGGCTGCTCTAATGAGAAACCAGATTTCAATTTTAGTCTTCTGTTTTCTACTTTAATTATATAAATCTGAACATACTTTTGAGATTATGAAACAAGAGCTGAGAAGCCAGTTATTTTTCATCATTTATTTTTAAGGCAAATTTATCTTTGAGTTGTCATCTGTTAGAATTCTGGAGAAGCAGACCACAAATGAGTACAATATGAACACAATTTTCCATGCCAACCCAATTCAAGTAAGAGTTTTAAACATTTTGGGCTTTTCTGGGGCTTCCTTTGAACACTTCAATTAGAATAGAGTAGAATAGACTTAACCAGGTTGGAAAATACCTTCAAGATCATCAAGTCCAATCTATCACCCAACACCATCTAATCAACTAAACCATGGCATCAAGCACCCCATCCAGTCTCTTCCTAAACATCTCCAGTGATGGTGACTCCACCACCTCCCTGGGCAGCACATTCCAATGGCCAATCTCTCTTTCTATGAAGAACTTCTTCCTAACCTAAACCTCCCTTGACACAGGTTGAGGCTATGTCCTCTTGTTCTGGTGCTGGTTGCCTGGGAGAAGAGACCAACCTCCACCTGGCTGCAACCTCCCTTCAGGTAGTTATAGAAAGCAATAAGGTCTCCTCTGAGCCTCCTCTTCTCCAGGCTAAGCAACCCCATCTCCCTCAGTCTCTCCTCACAGGGCTGTGCTCCAAACCCCTCCCCAGCCTTGTTGCCCCTTTCTGGACACCTTCCAGCATCTCAACATCTTTCCTAAACTGAGGCCCAGAACTAGGCACAGTACTCAAGGTGTGGCCTAACCAATGCTGAGTACAGGGGCAGCATTGAACACAAAATGTGACCAGTTCCACCTAAGTAAGCCCTGGCTGGTTCTCCAAGTTTGCTGTGTGGATGTGTGCACCTGAATGTGTACATACAAAGCTAATACTAAGTTTAGCCCTATCCTGGCAACATTTCCTCATTAAAGCTCCAATTTAACAGATTCTGAAACCTTGAAATACTTTTCAAAAAGGAACAGCTGTGGGAATGTAGTAAAGGACTACAAAAAGTGCTTTCTCGGACATAACACAGAAATTCCGGAATACTTCCCTTCCTGCCTGGTGCTGGTTTACCATTTCATGTCCTGACAACAAAATTGTGTTTCCTACTTTGGATTCCTAAGAAGGGGTATTCTCATATTGCATCAAAATGAAAGGTACTGCATCCAGTTCTGGTGTCCCCATCACAAGACAGAGTCCAGAGGAGAGCCACAAAGATGATCCAAGGTCTGGAGCACCTCTGCTATGAGGATAGCCTGAGGGAGTGGAGGTGTTCAACCTAGAGAAGAGGAGCCTCCGGAGGGACCTTAGAACTGTTGAAGGGATCCTACAGGAGGGCTGCAGAAGGACTTTTCCTAAGGGCATCTAGCAACAGGACAAGGGGGAGTGGTTTGAAGCTGAGGGAGAGTAGGGCTAGACTGGATCTTAGGAAGAAGTTCTTCAGTATGAGGGTGGTGAGACTCTGGAAGAGGCTGCCCTGGGAGGTTGTGGATGCCTCTTCCCTGGGGGTGTTCAAGGCCAGGTTGGATGAGGCCTTGAGCAGCTGAGGCTAGTTGAGAGGTGTCTCTGCCCATTGCTGGGGGGTTGGAGTAGATGGTCTCCAAGGCCCCTTCCAACCTGAGCCATTCTGTGATTCTATGGAGATCTGGTTTATGGCAAGTTTAGAGCCATAACTTATTTTGAGTCTTGCATGTTGAATAAGCTAACTTTTCCCTTTGTTCTGGTTTTTTGTTTATTTAACAATTATCACCTTTTAATATAATATGTCCATTTCTCTTTGTATATCCTCTCCCTAGTAATTATTAGGCATGATTGGTTGACTTTTTAACCTTGGTCTTACTGTCAGTGTATCTAATGTCTGGCTTATGCTTGCAGGTACTTTCTGTGTGTTGTGCTTTATAGTTAGGGGATGCTCTCTTCTGTCAAAGCCCACCAAGCTCTTTGTTCCTCAAGTCCAGGGCATCTCACGTCACAACATATCAAGGCCTTGTTGTCATATGTGGGAAGCCCTGTCTTCTGGAGATGGTTTTGGGGTTTAGTTTGGTTTTTTTCCTAATTTGTTTGGGGGATTTTGAGTGTGTGTGGTTGTGGGGATGTTTTTGTTGTTGTTTTATCTCCTTAGCACTGAAAATTTTGGAAAAGGACAGATGTCAAGAGGACAGAGCCAAACTCTTTACATTGGTACCCAGTGGCAGGTCAAGGGTCAGTGGGCACAAACTGGAGCACAGAAGGTACCATCTGAATATGAGGAAACACTTCTTCACTTTAAGAGTGGAACAGGCTCCTTGGAGAGGTTGTGGAGTCTGTTTCTCTGGAGAGATTCCAAACCTTCCTGGGCTGCATCAAGAGAAGCAGAGCCAACAGTTTGAGGGAGGTGATTCTCCCCCTCTACTCTGCTCTGGTGAGAGCCCACCTGGAGTACTGCATCCAGTTCTGGAGCCTCTATTACAGGAAGGATCTGGAGGTGCTGGAAGGTGTCCAGAGAAGGGCCACTAAGATGAGCAGAGGGCTGGAGCACCTCTCCTTTGAGGACAGACTGAGGAAGTTGGGACTGTTCAGTCTGCAGAAGAGAAGGCTCCAAGGAGAAATAATTGTGGTCTTCCAGTACCTTAAGGGGGCCTATGAGAAAGCTGGGGAGGGACTTTTGAGGGTGTCAGGGAGTGATAGGACTGGGGGGAATGGAAAAAAACTAGAACTGGGTAGATTCAAATTGGATGTCAGGAAGTTCTTCCCCATGAGGGTGGTGAGAGACTGGCACAGGTTGCCCAGGGAGGTGGTGGAAGCCTCATTCCTGGAGGCTTTTAAGGCCAGATTGGATGTCGCTCTGAACAACCTGCTGTAGTGTGAGGTGTCCCTACCCATGGCAGGGGAGTTGGAACTGGCTGATCCTTGAGGTCCTTTCCAACCCTAACAATTCTATGATTCTATAATTGTGATCCTGGGCAGCCTGCTGTGGATGACCCTGCTTTACCAGGGGGGTTGGTTGTACTAGATGATCTCCACATGTCCCTTCCAACCCAAATAAGTCTGTGATTTTGTGAAATTTCATCCCTACAACTGCTTACTGAACCAGAAACTTAATGGGTACTTGTGTTAAGAAGCAGCAGGTCTCTTCACATCCTGTTTACTTTCTTCTGCTGAAGCCCTCTGGAGCAGCAGTCGGTGGCATGCTCAGTCCAAGGCTGATCACGGTCAGTGTTTATCAGCATAGCTTCACAGCAACTTTGCTGTATAAGTTTTAAATCTCTCTGTCAAATATTTCTCTTTTAATAATACTTTTTGCATTAATAAGGCAAGCCTGGGATTTCCTCTCCCTGCCAAGGTTGAGCATCCTGATCTTGGAGTTCTGTAACCCCAGGTGAAAAGTTTTCCTACCTGTGGATCTGCTTTAACATAAGTCTGTGTAAAAATGTGATCTTTCTAACCAAGTGTGTCTTCTCCAAGGATACCTTGCTTGTTTCTGGCGTATAAAAAGTGATAGTTTTTTTTTTCCCCCTCTCTGTGGACTGATTATGACGGCAAAATAAATTCTTCCTTTGGAGCTTGTGTATTTGGCATTTAAACCATGACAAAAATGATTACTTTTTTGGGGGTCTGGTAAAGGATTCTAACTGTGATATAAAGAGGAAGGAACATAAGAAAAGCAAACATTTATCACTTTGCAATTTACATACCATGTTTAGCTCAGCCATGATTTAAACCAGCACATAAAGCCCCTAAATTGATCTTTGAACAGCAAAGTTGAGCTTAACTGCAGCCACACCATGAGCATTGTTAGGATATATTAGAACAAAAAGAACTTAACATTCATCCTTGATCCCCCCTTGAAATTTATGAACTCCTTGGTACTAGGAAATATAATTTGATGTTACTGTCTGATGTTGTGTATCTTTTTTTGCACGAGCTCTGATGAACTGACTCATCCATATTGATCTCCAAAGGGCTGCAGTGACAACTTGGTGCTCTGATTAAAGGTTGCAGTGTTTATTTAGCTGCTTTTATCGTGCTCAGGAATCTTTCCTGCTAAATATCTTGAAGCCAGAGCCCACCCTTGCAGGTCTCTCCAGCTAACCAACCTTCTGGGACAAAAAACTCGAGTTCCTGAAAGCCTAAGCCCAATATACCGCAGAGCAATTACGAATCGAACAGGGAAAGAAAATTGGAAGGAGCAACCCCAGATATTTTACTCTTATGAATTAGTACACAGATAGAGATTTATAGTTTGCATGTGTGTTGTGTTTTTACTGATGGCTGTAACTAAGGACACCTGTAAGTCAGGGGAAAAGGGAAAGAATGAAAAATCAAGGGAGAAAAGATGTAATAATATGCAGTGTTTCTGATTTGGGCTCTGTTATATGAGACTTAAAAACCTGTTTTTCTTTCCCTGGAAAACCTGTGTCACTTAGCTGCCTTAGTGTGAAATATGAAATCTAATGATTTTTTTTATTATTATGATGATTATTTTAAAGATTCTTTCAGCTTTTCCAACGGAAATGTTGAGCTAAGTGTAGAATTTGTAGGATCAGTTAGCTTATGAATAACGATCCTTTATGCTGGCATGGGGAAATCCGTGTTCCCACAGCTAGTTCAATAAAACAATTAACATCAGTGCATGCTGAAGAAAGCAAATCTCCCCTCACTTTTGCCCAGAAGAAAAATCTCATCCCTCTCCTGGAGTACTTCAGCTTCTGCTAGGAAGACACGCTAATGAAAGGTAAATAACATGTGCTGCTTGACATGTGTTTGCCATTCCTCCCTGTTCCTCGTGTCACACACGTTGCCTCTTACAAGACAGTTAACATTTTCCTCTGGAAGTCTTCTCTGTGGTTATTTCATTTTCCTGCGTCCCTCCGTGCCAAACCTGTCTTGTCATTAGCCCTCGGAGTTCCTGACAGTGCTTCCAGGCTGGTTCCTGCTCATCTGACTTTCATTATGGGGGGACTTCACCTCCAAAACTCACAGATAATGTGTCTTAGGCACACAGGCTGCTGAAGTCCACCATGTAGAAAGCTCCTGATTTCCTTGGCACTGCATTCAACCTGAGGGCAAGTGTTTCTTGCCTGACAGGGCATATTTTCTGTAACCCACATAAAGTTGTCTACTAGAGGGAAAAAAAGAGAAGGTCTGTCGAGGGAATGGGTGTGGTTTCACTTGACCTCATCCACCAGTGATGGATTTATGCTTCCAGGCTTTGTAGATCAACATTTTTGATAAAAAGAAAGTCGTAAACCAGCCCTGAACTTTTCCCTGAATTTGGCTTCGTTGTCTGAGGTTTCAAACACGAGCAGTAAAAAAGAAGAAGAAAAAAATAAAAGCCTGAAAGATTTTTATCTCAGAGCAGCCAAGAAGCGTGGTAATAAGGTAAAGGCTGAGAAGCATTGTTGGCATAAGAAATCTCCTGCTTGCACTGGATTTATAACACACCCAGTTTAGTAAGAATTGGCACCGCTGAGCATTTTCTGACAGTGTTGGGATAAAATATTGCAGGAGGCAGAGCCGCCAAGTCTCACACCTGAGGAGTAAGACACACTTCATTCCACCGATGGAGAAACCTAAATCAAACTTGAGCATTACTACAATGCAATTACTCCTCTCTTAGGAGCTCCAACTGCACAGAGTCAAGGTATAAAACTTGTGATTTTGGTATACTGTAAGAGTTTATTAACCCCTTAAGTATTATATGTGCTCAACATTTGGAGGGATAGGATAGCTTTTTAGAGGTTCCCAAGCATGTTTCAGAGGGAAATAGTAGTTTCTGGTGTGGGATGCCATGGGTGTGAGGCAAAAGCAGGTTTCCAATGAACTCTTAATTCTTGTAGAAAAAGTAAATAAAACAACATGTGGAGCTTTGGATTGCATTTTCCTATCACCAGTGTGTGCTGGGAGACCTCCCTTGCGCTCCAAGCAGAAAAGTTGTGTGACAAGAGAACAGACTTTTCATATTTCAGAGGTTCTGTGTTCTCCTCTTTTACATACCTTCATTTGTGAAATTCCACATCTTCTACAAGGACTTCTCTTTGTTCCTTGCAGCTAGGTTATTAAAAATCACTGAATCTTAGGGGTTGGAAGGGACCTGGAAAGATCATCTGGTCCAAGCCCTCTGCCAGCGCAGGGTCACCTAGAGTAGGTAAACCTGAACCCTGTCAAGCAGTATGGTGAAAGGAAATAAAATGAAGGATAACAGAAAAGTCTTTTTTTACCTCCCTGCATGTTTAGGTGAACAGATCAATACTCACACAAGTACAAGATTCTCTTGAGTGGTCCCTTGTCAGTGGTCCCTTGTCAGTGGTCCCTTCCAGACAGCATCTGCTGCCTGTAGTGCTGAGACGGAGCTCTCAGGGTGCTGAGCAGTCCAAATGCAACCTGTTTGTCCAAATCAAAAAGGGAAACCCAGCAATTTCACTTGATGACTCAAAGCTGCAATAACAAACTGAACAGAAATACAATTGGGTAGCCATGTGGTGACCTCCCCAAAACACCCAAATGTTGAGCAGAGAACATTGTTAGATAATGTTCCACTGGCATCGGTTCCTTGACCAGACCTCCTCCTTTCCCCACTCACTTTCCCCAGCTCACATAATAATTATATTGTTCCAATGAACTTTTGCTAAAGCTCTGTGACTAGAAGAAAAATATTTTGTTTGTGATTTGTGTGTGTGTGTGTGTGCAGATGTGGCAGCTGCACCAAAAAGGAGCATGCAGGATGAACCTAGCCATGGCAGCGTTTATATATATTGTGCGGTTTTTTCTTCATATTTATCCCTTTTTTCTGAAAGCTTAGATGCCACAGTCTTTCCCTCTAAGGGCCACAAGGATGAGCAGAGGGCTGGAGCTCCTCTCCTATGAGGACAGACTGAAAGAGTTGGGGCTGTTCAGTCTGGAGAAAAGAAGGTTCTGAGGTGACCTTATTGTGGCCTTCCAGTATCTGAAAGGGGCTACAAGAAGGCTCAGGAGGGACTTCTTAGGATCTTAGGTAGTGATAGGACTAGGGGGAATGGAATGAAGCTGGAGGTGGGGAGGTTCAGACTGGATGTGAGGAGGAAGTTCTTCACTGTGAAAGTGGTGAAGCCCTGGAATGGGTTGTCCAGGGAGGTGGTTGCGGTCCTGTCCCTGGAGGTGTTTAAGACCAGGCTGGATGAGGCTCTGGCCAGCCTGATCTAGTGTGGGGTGTCCCTGCTCATGGCAGGGGGGTTGGAATTAGATGATCCTTGTGGTCCCTTCCAACCCTGACTGATTTTCTGATTCTAGTTCTCATCATGACTTTACTTAGCTCATACTCATTCTGCAGTCTGCATTGTGTTATTTTTCTCGTGTATGCTGCTTTATTTTTTTTACCTCCAGTGTCTTCTGAGCAGAAGAGAAAAAACAGACATTGAGTAAAAGCCTCATATTTGATTTATTATTATGACTGTGGGAAGTTTAACTTGAGAAAGCAAATTTATATGTAGATAAGATAGAGAAACAGATGTAATAAGGCTGTGGTGAGAGTTAAACTGAAAGCTGATGGTTTTTCTTGTATTTTTGGGGGATCATTGATATGAAAGCCACTGATACAGCTGCTCAATCATTTTATAGGGTTTTTTTATTTCTTGTGAAATTAATTTGGGGTTTTGATTTAAAATATTAATATTGCATGATAGGGAGCACGAGATAAAAAAAATATTTTCCTCCCTGTTTGGTCAAAGCTAATAAAAATTTCAGTCTGTCATCATGAATAGAAATATTTCATTTCATATGAACCTGCCATGTGCTGGCTTATGTTGATACTCTTACAGACTTGCAGCCCAATTTCCTCAGCCTTTTCCTTTCCTGGTGAACTCTAAAATATTGTAAGCTTATGATGGTCAGCCCAGCAGAGTTGTTTTACTAACTACTGGAGATTCTGTTATTTTAGGGCAACTTAACAGTTGCCTCTCAACATATTGGTCTACAGGAAAAAGCTGAGTCAAGGAACTGCCATCAGATTTGCAGACTTACTCTCCTGATGGCTCCAGGGAGACCTTTATTGGTGATCTGGGCAAGGGGATTGAGTCCATCATCAGCAAATTTGCAGATGACACCAAGTTTGGGGCGTGTGCTGATCTGTTAGAGGGTAGGAGAGCTCTGCAGAGGGACCTAGACAGGCTGGACAGATGGGCAGAGTCCAAGGGCATGAGTTTGAACACATCCAAGTGCCAGCTTCTACACATTGGGCACAATAACCCCATGCAGTGCTACAGGCTGGGGTCAGAGTGGCTGGAGAGCAGCCAGGCAGAAAGAGACCTGGGGGTACTGGTTGATAGTAGGCTGAACATGAGCCAGTAGTGTGCCAAGGTGGCCAAGAAGGCCAATGGCATCCTGGCCACACAGTCTTAAGCTGCACAGGGGGAGGTTCAGGCTGGATGTTAGGAAGAAATTCTTCCCAGAAAGAGAGATTGGCCATTGGAATGTGCTGCCCAGGGTGGAGTCACCATCACTGGCAGTGTTTAAGAAGAGACTGGATGAAGCACTTGGTGCCATGGTTTGTTGATTAGATGGTGTTGGGTGATAGGTTGGACTTGATGATCTCCAAGGTGTTTTCCAATCCTATTCTATTCTATTCTATTCTATTCTATTCTATTCTATTCTTCTTCCCTGTTCTACACAGGATTAAACACACTGCTTTCAAATGTGGGCAAAGAAGCATGGCTATGTCATTGATGAAAGTATTAAACAGCATTGCTCCCAGTATGAACCTCTAAGCAATACCACTAGTCACCAGTCTCCATTTGGACATTGAGCCATTGGTTGTTACCCTCACTGTGCCACCATCCAACCGAGTTGTTATCCACCTTACAATCCATCCTTCATATCCTTCTCTGTCCAATTAGTGGGAAAGTGAGTCAAAGACTTTACAGAAGTCCAGGCAGAAGACACCCATAGTTCTTCCTACAGGCACTGATGTACTCACTTCATTATTTACTCACTCCAATCACATTCTGTGATACTGTGAGAGAAGGACACTAGGCTGGGCAGGCAGGATTTGCCTTTAGTGAAGCCATGGTGGCATTCTCAAGTCATCTTGCTGTCTTTCATATGCCTTAGCATAGTTTCTCAAGGGTTCTGTTCCATCACACAGGTGAGGCTGAAAGGTAGTTCCCAGGGTCCTCCTTTTTTCCCCTTTTTAAAAATGGGTGCAATGTTTCCCTCTTCCCAGTGACCAGGGACTTCTGACCACCAGGACTTTTCTACCACCATGTCCCCTTTGGCATGGCCAGGTGAGTAGCACCACCTGTGTGGAAAAGTAGCTCTACACGATCTCTAAGAGCTGGTATAATTTAGGGACTGGCTAATTGTCTGCATCCTTTGAGCCATATCCAAAGGCACTGAGGATTTAGAATGTCCAAAGTGCTGAATAGGTCTTGAGATTCTGGACATCAAGAGAAGCATACACAGGAGGTTGAGGAAGGTGATTCTCCCCCTCTACTCTTCTCTGGTAAGACCCCACCTGGAGCACTGTGTCCAGTTCTGGAGCCCCTAGTACAGGAAGAATCTGGAGGTGCTGGAGCATGTCCAGAGAAGGGCCACAAGAATGATCAGAGGGCTGGAGCTGCTCTGCTATGAGGACAGACTGAGGGAGCTGGTACTGTTCAGTCTGGAGAAGATAGGACTCTGAGGAGACCTTATTGTGGCCTCTTAAGGGGGCCTAGAAGAAAGTTGGGTAGAGACTTTTTAGGGTGTCAGGGGAAGATAGAGCTAGGGGGAATGGAAAAACATAGAACTGGGTAGATTCAGATGGGATGTTAGGAAGAAGTTCTTCCCCATGGGGGTGGTGAGACACTGGGACAGACTGTCCAGGGAGGTGGTAGAAGCATCATCCATGGAGGTTTTTAAGGCCAGGTTGGATGTGGCTCTGAGCAGCCTGCTGTAGTGTGAGGTGTCCCTGGCCATGTCAGGGGGGTTGGAACTAGATGATCCTTGAGGTCCCTTCTAACCCTAACAATTCTATGATTGTATGATTCTCCTTTTGCAAACTGGTACCAAGCTCCTTAATTCTTCATAGGATGGTGAACTGTACAAATAAAGAATGCAGTTTGTCAGTTCTTTGCTTGGGCCACATTTTGGAGCCAGGAGGCTCTACATTTCCAACCCTGCTGCAAATCAGGGAACAGGTTTGGCTAAAGCATGGAAAGAAACAATACAACATGTACCACTTCTCTTTTCCCATTAAAAACATTGCTGAAACTGCAGCTACTGGCTGATGTAATGAAAAACACAAAAAAAAGTAAGAAAATAAATAAACTTTAAAAAACTGAAGTAAAATTGCTGTAAGAAAGGATAATGTTGTCCCAAACATATTTTAGAATGTTTATTTGTGCTGATTCCAGGTAAAAGCCTGCCAGCAGAAGTAAACTGACCTCATTCAGATAATACAGGTAGCTGCAAACTTTGGCTGTCCTCTAATTCCCAAACACTTCTCCCTGCATACACTTCCTGTTCCCTGGCTCTTGTCAGCTGGAAAAGTCATTATCTGAACGGGGAGCTTTGCATCTGTCAGCTGGGAAAGTGATTACTTAAACTGATAGCAATAGCAGTTGTTTCAGTTTAAAATGGCTGGTTATGTGCAGGTTTAAAATGCTTTGGGGGGGTGGGGAAAGTTGTCATTTTACATTATTATTGTTGTGAACATCAAAGACCAAAAGAATATCAACAGCTCAGTTTCCTGCTGAGACCCAGATAGGAAAACTTCAGAAATAAACTGACCTGATAAAATACATGAGGGGGACTTTTGGAGCTAGTGTTCTTTAAATTTGAACAATAAAACACGGAAATTGTTTTACAGCCCTTTAGAATAATGGAATCATAGAACTGTTAGGGTTGGAAGGGACCTCAAGGATCATCCAGTTCCAAGCCCCCTGCCATGGGCAGGGACACCTCACACTACAGCAGTTTGCTCACAGCCACATCCAGATTGGTCTTCAAAACCTCCAAGGATGAGGCTTCCACCACCTGCCTGGGCAACCTGTTCCAGTGTCTCACCACCCTCATGGGGAAGAACATCTCCCTAACATCCTTTCTTCCTAACATTCCTTTCTTTTGTCCCTTCTCCTGAAAGTATCTCCATCACTTCTTATCCTGAACTGTAAGTGAAAATCAAACACTAGTGGTGCAAATACCACTGTGGGTACCCACTCCTTGTCCTGAAAGGGACAAGAACTGGGGACAGCCACCTTGTTGTAGAAAGGTACAGGTCAGTCCCCTTATCAAAGAATCATAGAATCATAGAATTAACCACATTGGAAAAGACCACAGAGATCATCAAATCCAACCTATTACCTAATACCTAACACCTTGTGACAACTAAACCATGGCACCAAGTGATATATCCAGTCTCAAAGAACAAGAAGACATGGCCTCAAGTTGTCCCAGGGAAGGTTTAGATTGGATATTGGAGGTTAAAAAATCTTCATCCAAAGAATTGTCAAGCTCTGGAACACGCTGACCAGGGAAGGTGGAGCCCCCATCCCTGCAGGGTTTGAAAAGCTGTGTAGATGTGGTGCTGAGGGATGTGGTTTAATGGTGACCTGGCAGTGCTGAGTTAATGATTGGCCTTGATGATTCCATGATTCTGTAACTATGTTGAGAGGATTGTGAAATGCTATCCTGTCAGAAGGGTAGCCAGCCTCTCCCCCATCCCAATCATCTTTTTCAAAGTAAGTGAATTGCCTTTAATTGCTACAAAGGACATCAGAAAGAGTTTTGCTCTTCTTCAAAGTTGGGGCTTAATGCCTCAAACTTTCCTTCCAAAATGTAGGCCAGCTCCAAAATGCTCAAAAGTGTGACTTCACTGAATGCTCTTAAAATCCAGATTTAGTTCCCAAATAAGTGGCCTAATTTTCCATAACACTGTGCAATCAGTAAGTCTCATTGACCTCACTACGAGTGTCTGCCTTCTCAGCAACTCCCAATAAGAAAGGCAGCTATTTAGAAGTGAAATGTGCTCAGAGAGCCTCCACTTGTTAAGAGTTTTGAAAGAATGTACTTTAAGAAAAAAATATATATATATTCCACTTTCTCTCTCCATGCCTCCTTTGAGGGACATAGCCAGGATGAATAATTATGTGTTTATCTTCAGATACTTGCATATTGTTTTATTCTGAAAAGATATTAATCTTTTATTAGATTTGAATAACATGAGAAGATTGAGGCGTCTTGGGCTGGGTAGGAAATGCAAGAACTGTTGCCTCCACTGTCCTGTTGTGGACTTGGCTTGGAAACTAATTTCTGTGGAAATTTCCATCTCCGTCTTTCAAGCGGTTTTAGGAGTTCGAATGATGCTTGGATTGGGGTAACCTGGTCTTGGATTCAAGTGTTGCTTGTCTTAGAACTTCAGATCCTCTGAGTTTTGTCATTTTTGACTCTTATCTCACACATTTTTACAACCTAAAATAACTTGTCAGCAAGTTATTGAATAAACCATTTGTTACTCTGAGACCTGCCCTGTTAACAGCCCTGTTATTTATCCTGTGGAACACCACAAACCCTTACAAGCATTTTATTAAACATGAGGCATCTTGATAAATCTGATGATCTATCTAATCTGTAACCAAAATGAACTGTGCAAAGTCCAGAATATAGTCCTGTAATACTTTTTCCAGGCCTGAATTTTAACTCTCCCTGGCAATCTGATGGTGACAAATTTATTTGGTATTTAAACTTTGTGTGCTGTGGTCTTCTGCGTCACTAATACCGGTCAAACTTCATGCTTAATGGGTTCCCTCCTTTCTTTCTGTGGTTCTTGTTAAGGGTCTGTTTCAGGTGTTTTCTTTCCATTACAACCACAGTGAGTTTTCATTAAAGCAGCACAGAGAAGCCTTGCAAAACTGAGCACGTTTCCCATGGCTTTGGGAATGTCTTGTGCGTTTGCCTTGAACCTTGAAGGCAGGGGAGGTGAACCTGCACAAGGAGGTTTAGAACAAAGGAGAAGAGGTAATGTGCTAGCGAGTGAAACCTGATTGTAACAGGCAGCCCTGAGGCTGAGAAACATTTTTAAATGCTAAAAGAGGTCCCTCCCCACCTGCATGTTGCTCTGCAACCTGCCAGAGTGTCTTTCTGGAGGCCTCAAAGTGTTCATGGATGAAAAGCTGTGTAATGCCTGGAACAGCTGCATTTGCTCGCTGGTGTTTGCTCCTCACGTAAATCCCTGCACTCACACATCAAGAGGTGGTGGAGTTCCCTTTATAGCACTTGGCTGAGCAGTTCCCACGTCCTTCCAGGGAGAAATGGGGTCTGTGATGCCCGATGTAGACACGGCCATGGGGACCAGCAGCTGTGCAGCATCAGAAAGAGCGTGGAAAGCTGTGCCTGTAAAACATGGTGGTGCAGACTAAGACTGTCTGATCTGGTGTCTTCTGATGATGGTTTTGCATTTCCAGTGTCTTGACTCTTATTTTACACACCCCTCCCTCCCCCATGTTTCAAGGTTTTCTGTAGGAAAACCATTGAAGGCATGCCCCAAACCAGCCAGTCATTCCCTTCCAGTTTAGTTCCATTTTTAATTTGATTATCTCAAGAAGCTGGTGTACAATTATAGAATCATAGAATTGGTTTGGTTGGATAAGACCTCTAAGATCAACCCAACACCACCAGGGTCATTAAACTGTGTCACCAAAGTGCCATGGCCACGTGATTCTTGAAGGCCTTTAGGGAAGGTCACTCCACTTTCTGGGCGTCCTGTTCCACTGCCTGACCACTCTTTCTGTAAATGTTTTTTCCTAATATCCAATATAATTTTTCCTAATTTTCCTAGTATCCTAATCTCCTTTATCAACCAAATGGTAGCACTCCTCATCAGTTTTGTTTTGATTATTCTCCATTTCTACTTACATATTACAGGAAGGATCTGGAGGTGCTGGAAGGTGTCCAGAGAAGGGCCACGGAGATGATCAGAGGGCTGGAGCTGCTCTGCTATGGAAACAGACTGAGGCAGTTGGGGCTGTACAGTCTGGAGAAGAGAAGGCTCTGAGGAGAACTTGCTGTGGCCTTGCAGTATCTGAAGGGGGCTACAAGAAAGCTGGGGAGGGACTTTTTTAGGGTGTCAGGTAGTGATAGGACTGGGGGGAATGGAAAAAAAACTGAAATGGGTAGATTCAGATTGGATATTAGGAAGAAGTTCTTCCCTGTGAGGGTGGTGAAACACTGGCACAGGTTGCCCAGGGAGGTGGTGGAAACCTCATCATCCCTGGAGGTTTTTAAGACCTGTCTGGATGTGTCTCTGAGCAACCTGCTGTAGTGTGAGGTGTCCCTGCCCATGGCAGGTGGGTTGGAACTGGGTGATGCTTGAGGTCCTTTCCAACCCTGACAGTACTATGATTCTATTATTTTGCTTTTTTCCTTATTGCAAACATTTTTTCTGTGAATAGAAATGGAGAATTCTGATTTGCCACCAACATATGTCTAATGACTGTTCTTTTCCACAGCCTTACACCTTTCCTATGTTTCACACCCATCTAAAGTATTACAGAATGACACCAGGCTCTTATGAAAAGCTGGGGCTGTTTAGTTTGAAAAAGAAGAGGCTGAGAAGAGCTCATTGCTCTCTACAACTACCTGAAAGGACATTGTAGCGAGGCAGTTGCTTGATAAAACAAGAGGAAACAGCCTCAAGCTGCAACTCATTAGGTTTGGACTGGACATTAGGAAACATTTTTTCCCAGCAAGAGTGGTCAGGCATTGAATGTGCTGCCCGGGGAGAAGGTTGAGTCACCAACCCAGGATGTGTTTAAAGGTGGTTTGGATGTGGTGCCTGGGGATATGGTGTAGGGGTGAACATTGTAGAGTAGGGTTATTGGTTGGACTTGGTGATCCTGAGGGTCTTTTCCAACCTGAATGTTCCTGTGATTCAAGCCAGGACACTTATGGTTGTGTTCATTGTGCCCAGATGAAAATGATTGCATTGAGGGTTAGAGCTGAAAGACCTGTCCAATGGGTTTAAGGTGGAAATGTAGAATCCATAGCACCTGCAGCATCATGAAGGACATGTTTATTTTATACATAGATCTTGTTTCAGAAACAAGTTTGTTTAATGCATGTGCTACTTGTAAAATAATCCACCCATGTGCTGGTTTTGTTTTAAACTCACAGTTCTTTCATGCAAGAATTATCTTTCATTGGGCAAAGAGAGATGGGACCTGAGTCACCCACGTTCATCTGATGTGACAGGTGTGCCTCATCCTGTCATCTGTTTGAATCCTCCAGTGGCAGGGAAAGGGAGTGCCTGGAACCAGGCTTTTAAAGCCCATTTTCATCAAGGGTATGTCAGAGAAGAGGAGCCAAGAGTATTTGCTTGTGAGGTGCTCCTAATGTATCAGGAGGTGTTTGAATGTCTCCATGTCATGAGAAGGTGAAGTTGCTCTCTGCAAATAATTGAAGTACTTTCACCAAGTTCAAAATTGCACTGAAATGGAAACATTTTCAGGTGAAAAGGTGGATAGATTCAGCAGGTGAGATATAAATTCTTTCTATTTTTTTTGACTGTGTTTTTGTTGTTTGCCTCCATGTGACTGGGGTTGTGTTGTTTGCAAGATGTCAGAAGACAGCAATGGGTATCAATATCCTATCCTGGATTTTGTTCCCTTTCTCTATGTCTTTTGTGAATGGTGATCAAATTCTGTGATATAATGAAAACCCTTCCTTTGCTTTGTTGAAAGAGTTCTTGCTTTGTTGTTTTGTGGTTTAGTTGAGTGAGGCTCAAGAGATTAAGAGACTTGGTAATCCCACCAATGCAAATTATTTTTGTCCTGGGATGCAATTTCAGAGACGGTTAATTTATTGCTTTCTCTTTAAGCCAAATGTATTATTCTTACGCACATTAAGCATATCTCCATTTTAGCCTGGAGAAGAGGAGGCTCAGGGGAGACCTTATTGCTCTTGACAACTACCTGAAAGGAGGTTGTTGCCAGGTGGGAGTTGGTCTCTTCTCCCAGGCAACCTGTGATAGAACAGGAGGACACAGTCTCAAGCTGTGTCAGGGGAAGTTTAGCCTTGAGGTAAGGAGAAAGAAAGAAAGAAAGAGTAATTTGCTTTTGGAATGGGCTGCCCAGGGCAGTGGTGGAGTCACCATCCCTGGAGGTGTTCGAAAGGGGATTGGACGTGGTACTTGGAGCCATGGCTTAGTTGTCAGGAGGTGTTGGGTATTAGGCAAATAGGTTGAACTTGATGATCTCCAAGGTCTTTTCCAACCTGGATGATTCTATTATTTCAATATTTTAGACTCTCTTTTCTTCTTCTTCTTCTCTTTTGTTTGGCATGAAAGTTATTCCTTAACTAAAAAAAACAAACTATAGTGAATTCTATTCTATTTAATTTGTTTTTAAAAGCTTTGATTCAAGTTTGAAAGTTTTAATTGACTGTCCTAAAGATTTTGGATATCTGAATATCTACTGATGCTTTGTGCCAACTAATGGCTCATGGTCAGCCATTAATTGGTTAGAAAAATGATGGTTTTGAAGCAATTTGTACTTCCTCTAGGGATGAAGCCAAAAGAGGGGAAAGTCTAGAGCAAAGTCTAGAGCAATGCTTTCTAAGGGTGAGGTTGGAACAATTTGAGTGAGAGTGACGTTCTGTGCATTGCATTTGTTTCCACACTAAAATATGCTAATATTAGTTATTTAAGCCAGGCAGTGACTGCTGCTGTTTTGGTAGCTAAGAATGAGTTTCCTGGTTAGCAGACACTGGGTATTCCCTTATGGCTTTGTCACTGCTAGATTTGCTCTGTGTTAAGTTTGAGAAGCATAAAAATGTTTCTAAAAATTCAAGTCCTTTTAATACCAACAATAAAAACAGCTTTAAAGTTGGAAGCCAATACAAAAAAAACCCTTGAGCAATGATTCATTCAATTTAATATGTTGCACCTAAGGAAGTGGCTGTTTGCAAAGATGAGAACTGTACAGTTAAGCAGAAGTGGAAAGGATGTAGGTGATTTTCACAGAATCATTGATTTGTTAGGGTTGGAAGGGACCTCAAGGATCATCCAGTTCCAACTCCCCTGCCACGGGTAGGGACACCTCACACTACAGCAGGTTGCTCACAGCCACATCCAGCCTGGCTGCAAAAACCGCCAGGGATGAGGCTTCCACCACCTCCCTGGGCAACCTGTGCCAGTGTCTCACCACCCTCATGGGGAAGAACTTCTTCCTAACATCCAAGCTGAATCTAACCAGTTAGACTTTTTTCCATTACCTGACACCCTAAAAAGTCCCTCCCCAGCTTTCCTGTAGGCCCCCTTCAGATACTGAAAGGCCACAATTAGGCTTTCCGCAGGTCATGCAAAAATTGAATGTCAAAATCTGGAGTAGGTGCATATGGATGTACTGGATGTAATTCTCTCTGGAGATGGGTGTAAACTAGCAGGGTTTGTGATCATGAGATCCACATAGGTTCATTGAAGACCATGAAATCTATAAAATCCTTTCATAGAAAATGTTAGAAGGCTCCTTTCAAAGATTGAAGATTGCTAAGTGGTTCCACAGGAGTGTAAATTTTCCAGCGTTTGAGGACCAAACACCCCAAATCATCCCCTTCTAAAAAGGTTGCAGTTGAATATAAATGTTTTATTTTCAAAATTTGATAACCCCTTTCTGATTTTCAGAGGGTTATCAAAGCTGTAATTAAGGGGAGGAGCTGGGGTTGCTTAGCCTGGAGAAGAGGAGGTTCAGGGGAGACCTTCTTGCTGTCTACAACTCCCTGAAGGGAGGTTGGAGCCAGGTGGGGGTTGGGCTCTTCTCTCAGGCAACCAGCACCAGAACAAGAGGACACAGTCTCCAGCTGTGCCAGGGGTTATTAGGAAGAAATATCTGGTTATTAGGAAGAAATTCTTCCCAGAAAGAGAGACTGGCCATTGGAATGTGCTGCCCAGGGAGGTGGTGGGGTCACTGTCCCTGAAAGTGTTTAAGAAGAGACTGGATGAGGCACTTGGTGCCATGGTTTAGTTGATTAGATGGTGTTGGGTAATCGGTTGGACCTGATGATCTCGAAGGTCTCTTCCTATTCTGTTCTAAGATGGTAGAGTATCTTCTTCCAGGGTTGATGACCATTATACCATCATCAATCACTGAGGCACATGCCTAAAGGGAGTAGAAATGTTCCTTGAATGCTTCTGTATAGGACTCTACACAACTTAATGCTGAAGTTCAGGTGATCAACAAAACTTTCAACAAACTTTCCAAAAATTTCATTCCCAGCCATTATCACCACAGAGCAAATACTTAACATTCTTCCCAACTTCTTTGAAGAAAATAAAGCTTTGAAGTCAGGCTGATTTTTCACATGTCTCTGATTTTGGGTTTTCTTTTGGAGCATAAGGAAAAGAAATTGTGGAGAGGCTGGTGCTGGTCTCTTCTCACAGGTAATTAGTGATAGAACAAGGGGGAACAGCCTCAAGCTGTGACTGAGTAGGTTTAGACTGGACATTAGGAAACATTTGTTTCCCAGCAAGAGTGGCATAGGAATGTGCTGCCCAGGGAGGTGGTTGAGTCACCAACCCTGGATGTGTTTAAAGGTGGTTTGGATGTGGTGCTTGGGGATATGGTTTAGGGGTGAACCTTGTAGAGCAGGATTCTCAGTTGGACTTGGTGATCCTGAGGGTCTTTTTCAACCTGAATGTTTCTGTGGTTCTGTGATAGGATACTGCTTAGGAGCAAGAAGGTTGCCATCCAAATGGACTAGTGGTTCATTATAAACGTTTATGCGCACATATAACAACTGAAGGTTATTTCCTGCCTGACTTCCTAGAGCAGATTGAACCTTTACTCATGAGGTACACTTGAACACTCTGAAAGTGTGAGTTTCCCATAAGTGGAAATAGTAGCTAGAGGAATGAAAGCCAGCTAAAGTCTCAATGGCAAATCAAATGTAAAGCAATGTCATTTGCCATGCTCAAGGAATAAAGGTATCTAGTAATGCATTACATGTCTTGAAAGGCATGAAAAACAAGGAGAACAACAAAAAAAAATCAGGACAGATATAATTGGGAGCTTCTGTAATGAATTACATGACACTAAAACTCCAACAAAAAGTATCAAGAAAGATACAAAATAATTGGGAGGCTCTCTTTCTTCCTGTGAAGATCATCAGTACACAGTAAGTCTCTTAAAGACCAGTCTTTAAATTATTAAGGCTGCCAGCTTAATGAAACAGTAACAGCTCCCTTTAATAATTCATGGCAACAATTCAAGGCAAGGCACACAAAATATTTTTAGCATGTGTCTCAAGATCACTCATACACAGGAATCCACAATATCAAACCAGGCAACATTACACACACAACATTCTTATCTGCTAGGTCTGGTGGAGGGGAATAAACACTTTTTTTTCCTGATGAGAAAATCAAAGTTGTGTGCCATTTCACTGAAGTCAAGTTGACACCTGCAGAGAAGCAAGTCATGACATTTTAGCTCAATGGTGGGTTTTGGTTGGTTGTGGGTTTTGTGGGATTTTTTCTCCCCCTTCCGTTGTTGTGGCTTGTTTCTTCATTTCATTTACCCTGACAGACAAAAGAAACCTAGATGAAAATGTTTAGAAGAGGAATTGGCACTTTTTTTCTCATAAGTATTTTTTTCCCCATCTTCCTTCCCCCCCCCCCTCCCCCCACTTTCTTTTAATCTTTATTTCAAACATGCTGGGCTGTGAGAATTCTACAGAGGAGAAACCCACTTGAACGTATTTGTATTAAAACACAATGTCCCTCCTCTTCCATTGCACACAAGGAGTACAGGATTAACCAGGCTGGAAAAGACCTTTGAGCTCATCCAATCCAACCTATCACCCAACACCATCCAATCAACTAAACCATGGCACCAAGTGCCTCATCCAGGCTCTTATTAAACATTTCCAGTGCTGGTGACTCCACCACCTCCCTGGGCAGCCCATTCCAATGGCCAATCTCTCTGTGAAGAAGTTTCCTACCCCTTTGATTTAGCCTGGAGAAGAGGTGGCTCAAGAGAGACCTTATTGCTGGCTGCAACTCCCTGAAGGGAGGTTGTAGGCAGGTGGGGGTTGGTCTCTTCTCCCAGGCAAGCACAAACAGAACAAGAGGACACAGTCTCAAGCTGTGCCAGGGGAGGTTTAGGCTGGATGTTAGGAAGAAATTCTTCATAGAGAGAGTGATTACCCATTGGAATGGGTTGCCCAGGGAGGTGGTGGAATCACCACCACTGGAGGTGTTTAGGAGGAGACTTGATGGGGTGTTTGGTGCCATGGTTTAGTTGATTAGATGGTGTTGGATGATAGGTTGGACACAATGATCTCTTCCAACCTGGTTTATTCTATTCTATTTGTCAGACATAGATACATGTATCAGGGTAATAAGCTTCAGGTTGCATATTAAGAGATCTATTTTCATGTCATCCTGGCATGACAGAGTTAGTAAGATCCTTAAAAAAGATATGAATTTAAGATCAATAATATTTATAGCTCCATTTATAAAGCAGAAGTCAGAGGCATGTGTAATGCTGAATTTATTAAGGGAACTTACACTGGGGATTTTGTTTACTAGCCTCTAAGCCTACTTCTGCTTTTTAACATCCCATTCTCTAACAGCAGCAAATAGAAGTTGCAGGTGCTCATAAATGCAGAAAGGCACATAAGGAAGCGCTCAAATTATGTCTGTTGTGACCTAATATTGCAGTGTAGGGTACCTATCAACACTGTTTTTCCTGGCTGTATCTTGGTTTTGTTAACTGTGGGTACCATTAAAGAATATGCTGAAGTTATTGTAATGGAATTGAAATACATTTTATTACATCAATATAAGTTCCATTTACTGTGCAATACGACGTTGCTTAATAATTTTATATTGCAAGCATAATTATGATACCAAATTAGTAATTTCCACAAAGCACTTGCATTAGACACTCCTCTGATATGATGCAGTACATTCCAATTCTCTGTGGTGCCTCAAAATAAATGTTCCTTTTAATGGGGACAAGGCAGAAATGCAACAAAAGGAAGCACTGAGTAATATTGTAAGGGACACTTACCTTCCACTAGGGTATGGGGGTCAGAGTGCCTGGAGTGTGGCCAGGCAGAAAGGGACCTGAGGGTACTGGTTGACAGTAGGCTGAACATGAGCCAGCAGTGTGCCCAGGTGGCCAAGAAGACCAATGGCATCCTGGTCTGTATCAGGAATAGTGTGGCCAGAAGGAGCAGGGAAGTCATTGTGCCCCTGTACTCAGCACTGGTTAAGGCCACACCTTGAGTCCTCTGTCCAGTTCTGTGCCCCTCAGTTTAGGACAGATGTTGACTTGCTGGAATGTGTCCAGAGAAGGGCAACAAAGCTGGGGAGGGGTCTGGAGCACAGCCCTGTGAGGAGAGGCTGAGGGAGCTGAGGTTGCTTAGCCTGGAGAAAAGGAGGCTCAGGGGAGACTTTATTGCTCTCTACAACTACCTGAAGGGAGGTGGGGGATGGTCTCTTCTCCCAGGCAACCACCAACAGAACAAGAGGACACAGTCTCAAGCTGTACCAGAAAAGGTCTAGGCTGAATATGAGGAAGAAATTCTTCCCACAAAGGGTTATTTGTCATTGGAATGTGCTGCCCAGGGAGGTGGTGGAGTCACCATCCCTGGAGGTGTTTAGGAAGAGTCTGGATGAGGCACTTGGTGCTATGGTTTAGTTGATGAGATGGTGTTGGGTGATAGGTTGGACTCGATGATCTCAAAGGTCTTTTCCAACCTAGTTAATTTTTGTGTTCTATTCTGTATTCTTTATGGATATTACTTACAAGATCCATAACTAGACTCCACTACGCTGTTGAAACATCTAGAAACTGACTGAAGTCTAAAAGGTGCAGATTCATAGAATCTTTGGGTTGGAAAGGCCTTTAAGATCACTGAGTCCAACCACTAAGCCAACACTGCCAAGTCCCCACTAAATCATGTCATTAAGCACCACTTTTACATGTCTTGTAAACACTTCCAGGTATTGTGATAAGTCTTCCTCTTTGGTGATAATCTCTAAGGTCCCCCCAAAATCACTGCCCTTCTCTTCTGAGCCCTCTCCTCATTTAACTAATTCCATTACCAGTAAGGCTGCTCCTGATGGAGTAGGTACTTGGAAGGATTTCGCTCCAGTTTAGAGTCTGAAAGTGTGAGCTAGTGGAGCTGCAGAGCATCCTTGCAAGGTGGAAAAAGCAATTTGTGTCCCACTGAAATGCAATCCCTTCCAAGGTAAAGCACTGTGGACTTGGCAACGCTGAGGCACATTGCTTTTAAGGCAGGAACTGAAGACTTGTATCTAGATGAGCCAGCAGTGTGCACTTGCAGCCCAGGACATGGTTGGCTTTCTGGGCTGCATCAAGAGAAGCAGAGCCAGTAGGGCGAAGGAGGTGATTCTTCCCCTCTACTCCACTCTGATGAGATCCTACGTGTAGTACTGTGTCCAGCTCTAGAGCCCCTATTACAGGAAGGATCTGGGTGTGCTGGAGTGTGTCCAGAGGCGGGCCATGAGGGTGATCAGAGGGCTGGAGTTGCTCTGCTATGAGGACAGACTGAGGGAGTTTGGGCTGTTCAGTCTGGAGAAGAGAAGGCTCTGAGGAGACCTCAATGTGGCCTTCCAGTATCTGAAGGGGGCTACAAGAAAGCTGGGGAGGGACTTTTGAGGGTGTCAGGGAGTGATAGGAGTGGGGGGAATGGAATAAATCTAGAAATGGGTAGATTGAGATTGGATGTTAGGAAGAAGTTCTTCCTCATGAGGGTGGTGAGACACTGGCACAGGTTGCCCAGGGAGGTGGTGGAAGCCTCATCCCTGGAGGTTTTGAAGGCCAGGCTGGATGTGGCTCTGAGCAACCTGCTGTAGTGTGAGGTGTCCCTGCCCATGGCAGAGGGGTTGGAACTGGCTGATCCTTGAGGTCCCTTCCAACCCTAACAATCCTGTTTCTATGATGTAAGTGAAGACTATTTTCTTTGCCCCCCCTCCCCCCCATCTCCTTAGCATATTTACACAGAATTTATTTTCTATTCAGGTGCTGAAGACTTCTGCAATGCAAATTTGTTCTAGGGTTTGGCTTTTATCTTCTAAAATAAATGACAGAGTGCTATGAAGATCCAGTAGCATTTTAATAAACCTTTAAAAGTCTGCCTTAAATACCAGTTTCCTATACTAGAAAGCTCATCAATATCTAGACAGCCATGCAAACAGCTAGGAGGCCAGTCCATTAATGAAATGTTAATGACTGAATTAGACCTGTAATAACAGAAGTAGAATGTACTGCTGTGAGTCCATTAACATCAGCAGACCCTGCTGGGAAACAAGTAAACACAACATACAAAGGGAAAACTTGTGCTAATAAACAGTTTTTGTGCAGCAAAGGTGCTCAGAAGCAGGAGTTGTAAATCCCATTCACCGCAGTGCTGGTGTCATTTATTTTGTGCATAGCTTACCCAAGCAGCCTGGCTCTGTCTACATCTCACAATGTGGTAGTTATAGGCTATGCCTTTAAATATTTTCACAGATCCTGAGCAGAAAAGCAGTAAAGTGTAAATAAATCACTATTGGGTGTAAAAAGGCGTAGAACTGGTTGCACCAAAACAATTTTCTCTTCTCTTCTGGCTTCTTTGCTCTGAGGAGATCCTAACTTCCTTCTGCTTGACCTTGGCTGCATTGTTTTGGTATTAACTTCTCTGCTCCTTTCTCTTGTCCTTTCTTTTGTGCAGGGGGTAGAGGGGAGACAGGGAAGGAGAAGCTATTAGTTTCTCCTGGTCTTTGATTAGGGGAGCTCTTGTGCTGCTTATTAATTGTAAATGCTGTATATTTTGTACATACTCATTGCCTTTGGATCAAACTGAACCAAGTGTGTTGTGACGACAGCAGCGGCTCAAAAGAGACCTAATTGCTGTCTACAACTACATGAAAGGAGGTTGTATCCAGGTGGGAGTCGGTCTCTTCCCCCAGGGAACCAGCACCAGAACAAGAGGACACAGACTCAAGCTGTGCCAGGGGAGGTTTAGGCTGGATGTTAGGAAGAAATTCTTCCCAGCAAGAGAGATTGTCCATTGGAATGTGCTGCCCAGGGAGGTGGTGGAGTCACCATCACTGGAGGTGTTTGGGAAGAGCCTGGATGAGGCACTTGGTGCCATGGCTTAGTTGATGAGATGGTGTTGGATGATAGGTTGGACTTGATGATCTCAAAGGTCTTCTCCAACCTGGTCTATTCTATTCCATGGTAGATTGTACTTTTTCTTGTAAATATAGCTTTCATTTGTTTCCAGCTAGGCTGGCAAAGTTAATGCAGGGGAGAAACTGCAACCCACCACACACAATGTGATAATGAAATAGGCACAACAACCTTCCTGTAAAGTCCATGCCCTGGGTAGGAAGTCCAATCCTGCTACCAAATGTCGTGACAAAAATGCCTATTGCCATGGCTTGTCAGAATAAACATTGCTCAACTGAATCTGCAGCCTCCTGCTGTGGCCAGTCCAGGTGGGTAGCAGGGAACAGTAGTTATCACCTGATAGATGGCTGACCCAAGTGAAATGGAATTTATGGTCCCTAACTAAGACCCTCACAGACATCACAGAAACTACCACCGTGGGCACTAATTACAAGCGCTGTTAAAGTTTTATATTGTGCCTTAAAAGTTGATTGTGCTTCTCAGAATGCATTAACCCTAACGAAGGCAATGGGGATAACATTGCCAACAGCTTTGTTTGTGACCTTGTAACCCATGGCTTAAGAATTCTTGGCTAGGGGCAGAGAACTTAATGATCTGACTTCCTGAACTTCCACTTCTCAAATATACAACTCTTATTGACCAAAAAAACCCCCAAACAACAACAAAACAAAAAAACAAGTTGGAATAAAAATAGTGGCCTTGGCTTCTGGCCTTGGAAGCTCCAGAAATTTCATGTGAGACAAAACCCCAACCCTTTTCCAGCACCTTCCCAATGTGCAGAAGCTGTCTGCCAGCTGAACTGTGACAGCTTTTATCATGTTTTTTACCATATGGAGGTTCCACCTCAACAAGAGGAGGAACTTCTTCACTGTGAGGGTCACAGAGCAGTGGAACAGGCTCCCCAGAGAAGTTGTGAAGTCTCCTTCTCTGGAGATTTTCAAGACCCATCTGGATGCATTCCTGTGTGACCTGTGCTAGATTCCACAGTCTTGCTCTGGCAGGGGGGTTGGACTTGATGATACTTGGAGTTCCCTTCCAACCCCAAACATCCTGTGATCTCTGATATTCCATCATTAAGTTTGGAAAAGTCCTCTAAGATCATCAAGTCCAACTGTCAGCCCAACACCACCATGGCCTGAAGTGCCATGCCTACACATTTTGTGAACACTTGAAGGGATGGTGACTCCACCACTTCCCAGGCATCCTCTTGCACTGGCAAACTGAATTTTAGGGCATATGTTTTGTACATTATTCACAACTGTGGTCATGATACCAGATCTAAAACCCAAACTATGCAATGAGAGAGTCCCAGCCCTCCTCCAGAAGAGGAGGGCAAAGGCAAGCATTAATGCCTGACAAGAGAACATCTGTTGGATCAGAGCTGATGGACTAATCATCTCTCTGTAATATTTTCTCAGCCCTTGAGTGCACCTCAAGAATTAAAGAGAAACATTTGGAGAACACATTTTCTGTTTGATGCTTGCAAAGTGAAGAAGAAAATAGTAACATAACATGAGGTTTTTGTTGTTTTTTTTTTTTTTCCCTTGTAGTAAATTCACTAGAAGGTTGATACAATTTGCTCAATTTACTGGATTAGTTGCTCAAAAGCCAAAGATTTTGGTTCTGTGTTGTGCAACTAAAAGATGAGGAAAACAAAATTATTTTTGCCTTGCCATTTTTCCTCTCTTTGAGAGAAACTTGGTCCAGCTGCAAATGAGGATCTGGTGGTAGGATTGTGGCTGATGGTAGGATCTGGTTGTTTATGATGTAAATGGTCACAGCAAACCAATATAATCTCCTTTCTAATGCCTTTGACAAGTGATGTTTTAGGTATTTCATGAGAACTCCAGGTCAACTAAAGTCCTTTCTGAAGCTTTGTGTCATGTATACAGAAACATCTGATGAACCAATGATGTGTTGGAACAGAAAACTCTGTTAATACTTGTTTTTCAGACCTCTCATAATAATAATAATATACATGAGAAAACTTTGTTAATAGTTGGTTTTCCATAGAATAGACTAACCAGGTTGGAAAAGGCCTTTGACATCAAGTCCAACCTATCACCCAACACCATCTCATCAACTCAACCATGTCACCAAGTGCCTCATCCAGGCTTTTCTTAAACACCTCCAGTGATGGTGACTCCACCACCTCCCTGGGCAGCACATTCCAATGGCAAATAACCCTTTGTGGGAAGAATTTCTTCCTCATATTCAGTCTAAACCTTTTCTGGTACAGATTGAGACTGTGTCCTCTTGTTCTGATGCTGGTTGCCTGGGAAAAGAGACCAACCCCCACCTGGCTACAACCTCCCTTCAGGGAGTTGTAGAGAGCAAGAAGGTCTCCCCTGAGCCTCCTTTTCTCCATGCTAAGCAACCCCAGCTCCCTCAGCCTCTCCTCACAGGGCTGTGCTCCAGACCCCTCCCCAGCTTTGTTGCCCTTCTCTGGACACCTTCCAGCAACTCAACATCTTTCCTAAACTGAGGGGCCCAGAACTGGACACAGAACTCAAGGTGTGGCCTAACCAGTGCTGAGTACAGGGCAGAATGACTTCCCTGCTCCTGCTGGCTCTCATAATAATAATAATATACATGAAAGAACTTTGTTAACGGTTGGTTTTCCAAAGCTCTCAGAATAATAATGTTTATATATATATAAATGAGAAATTATTTTTCATGTGGGTGCAGGTGATGCTTGGCCTGTAGGAGTGGTCTGTACAAAGAGGAAAAAACTTTTAAGATAAACCATAGTATTTTACTGTCTTGTTCTCTTTTTCTTGTCACTAAATATTTATCCTAGGAAGTCAACATCAGTTTTGTTTCATAGCATTCATGGTTTCAACCTGCAGTGATGAAATGTGCATTTATAACACGTTAAACTCTTTAATCCTCAGCAGAGTCACACCACGTGTATAATAATAGAGCCATAGAATGGTTTGGGTTGCAAGGGAGCTCCAAAGGTCATCAAGTCCAACCCTCTGCAGTCAGCAGGGAAATCCTTTGCTAGGTCAGGTTGCTCAGAGCCTTGCCAAGCCTGACCTTGAGTATCTCCAAGGATAGGGCCCCAACCATCCCTCTGGGCAACCTGTTCCAGTGTTCTATCACCCTCATAGTACAGAACTTGTTCCTAACATCCAATCTAAATCCACTTTCCTCTAGTTTCAAACCATTGCTCCTCATCCTGTCTCTGCAGGCCTTTGGAAACAGTCCCTTTGCAGCCTTCTTGTAGCCCCCCTCAGGTTACAGAAGGCCACTATTAGGTCTTCCTTGAGTCTTGTCTTCTCCAGGATGAGCAACCCCAACTCCCTCAGCCTGTCCTTATAGTTGCAGTAGAAGAGGGATGATGAATTTAAAATAATGCAGCATGTTGGAAGGAATAATTGGGGCAATGCTTGGGGGTAATAGAGGTAAATTAACAATTGCTGTATTTCCTCATGTACACATAATGAAAAACCTGTGACCTTCAGAAGGGCTTTGGGCAAGGGGTCCAGCTGGAACTGAGGGCAGAGGTTTGAAATCTGGGTGTAAGGAAAGGGGGGACATGACAGAAAAATAAGTTTCTGAAATAGTGGGAGTGTTTCAGAAGTAATATCTGGAGCAGAAGGAAGAATAAGAAGCTTGAATATGTTATGGGAAGGCCAGAAGAACATTAAAAGGGGGGCGGGGGGGGGGGGGGGTGGTAAGGAAAAGGTCGAGACCTCCATGGTTTGGCGAAATGATTATTTCAGTGACTCCATGTTTCATCCAGAGTGATGCATAGGTGTCAGGGTGATGGAATGAAGGCAGCAATCAGACCTGCAGATGAAAACCTCTTGGACAAGAAGTTTTGCTGTTGAGGACAGACAGGAATGATCTTAGTGGTGCAGGTGCCAGTTCCTGGCAAGCTTCAGGGCTATGGAGGTACCTGGCTCTCTTGCAACATCTCACTCCATTTCTCACCTCTAACGTGGTGTTTAATTTTCTCAGCTGAGGGGGGAACTGATATTTTTGAAGGAATATAAATTATTACAGCCTGTCTACCACAGAATTTTGTTAGGGCTTCATTTTTACAGTGTGGACGTAGTGAGGAGCCTCCCAGATAAAGCAGCCTACCCTGAAATCCCTATAGTTTGATTCCACTAAGTGACAGTAGCTGATTTCCCCCCCAACACACACACTTTTTATGAACTTCAGAGGGTAGAAAGCTTCCAGCAGATACATTTGTTTGTCTGAATTTGCTGCCTGGTGTCATACAGTGAGGTCTGCTGAAGCATTAGCTATCACTTTAAATTCTCTTCACTTTGAGTCATTCCATCCTGTATAGAATCTGAACAGGTTTTTGTATAATTATTTCTCTCAATAATTACCATTAGACAATTGCTAAGGCTGCCAGGTTTGTTTTTCCTTCCTGCCAGAAACTAGGAGAAATGTATTAGGCATTTGTGTAACTTATGATCTTTGATGCACGTTTAAAATGCATGGAATATTTTTCATTTTCTCGTTGAGGCAATACCTCATCTGGGATCATATCTCACAGTGTAAGGTTACACTGTGTAAATGGATGCCTTGTACTGCAACAGGGTGTCATCTACAATGGAAAAGCAAATAAGTGGGGGGGTAAAAAACAAACAAAACCAAAAAGCTAAATTTGAAGGAGTTAGAGGGCCAGTGAATATTAATGGCTGCAGATAGAGGCACAGAGCATCTGGACAGCAATGAAGAAATATTTTCTTCATGGTCACTTCTTCCCTCTTGAGTAAACCTGATTTGACCATTATGAGGCTCAGTAAGGACAAGCACAAGGTCCTGTACCCGGATTTGGGCAATCTTCCTTATCAACACAGGCTGGACAATGTTGAGACCAAGAGCAGCCCTCCAGAAAAGGGCTTGGGGAATGTTGGTGGATGAAAAGCTGGACATGAGCCAACAATGTGCACTTGCAGCCCAGAAGGTCAATGGCATCCTGGGCTGCATCAGAGGAAGTGTGGAAATCAGTCTGAGAGAGGTGATTCTGCTGCTCTGCTCTGGTGAGATTTCTCCTGCAGTACTGTGGCCAGCTCTGGAGTCCTCAACACAGGGATATGGACCTGCTCAAGCAGGTCCAGAGGAGGGGCCATTAAAATGATCAGAAGGCTGGAGCAGCCTAAGCCTGAAGACAGGCTTAGGAGACTTGGAGCTGTTCAGCCTGGAGAAGAGAAGGCTTCAAGGAGACCTACTTGTGGCATTTCAGTATCGGAAAGGGTCCTACAAGAAAGCAGGGGAGGGACTGTTTACAAGGTTATGTAGCAATAAAATGAGTGGAATAGTTTTTAACTACAACAGGGTAGATTTGTGTTGGACATGAGGAAGTTCTTCACAATGAAGGTATTAAAATAGTGGAACAGGTTGCTCAGAGGCCCAATCCTTGGGGAGACATCCAAGGTCAAACTTAACGGGGCCCTGAGCAACCTGACCTTGTTGGGGATGTCCCTGCCAGCCCGATGCATTCTATGATCATTATAGTGCTTTGTTGTCATCTCTTTGATGAAGATTCTGGAAAATTGGATTTCTGGAGCATGTGGTTTACTGGCAGAGAGAGCAAAGTGGACTTTGCAGACACAAGTGTTCCTACTGGATACCTAATTCAAGAAGAAATTTTTTAGCACTGAGTTTTTTGTACAGGCTTGGGTTTTCCTGACAGTATATGGGAATAGGTGCAGTAAATTGGAGGACAAGGGTGGTAGACTTACAAGGTGTTATGGAGAGAAGAAAACTTTCTGCTACTGAACCCAGCCCTGTAGAAAAGCTGAAGCTCAGCTGGATGCACAGAGGACATGTAGGCAGCTCCTCCACACCACAGAGAAATAATGAATGAAGGTTCATTGTTCTAAATGAATTGATGGTGCTGTTTGAAAACTGATTTATTACTTTCAGCTGGCAAGAGTAATTAGAGAATCATGGAATAGAGTCATAGAATTGTTTTGGTTGGAAAACACCTTTAAGACTGAGTCCAACCATCAACCCAACACCACATTGGCCATTACACCATGTCCCAAAGTGCCATGTGTACATGGTTTTTGAAGACCTTCAGGGACAGTGACTCTATCACCTCCCTGGGCAGCCTATTGAAATGTTTGACCACTCTTTGAGGGAAGGAATTTTTCCTGATTGCAGTCTAACCCTCCCCTGTCATAGCTTGAGGCCTTTCCCTCTTGTTTTATCACTTGATCACTAGGGAGAAAAGACCAAACTTCACCTCACTCCAACCTCCTCTCAGGATGTTTTAGAGAGTGAGTCTCCCTTGATCCTCCTTTTCTCCAGTCTAAACAACCCCATTTCCCTCAGCTGCTCCTTATGAGACTTGTGCTCTAGAACCTTCAGCAGCTTCACTGCCTTTCTCTGGATACCTTCCTCACACAATGTCCTTCTTGGAGTGAGGGAAAAAAAAGTCTTTTTCATCTCCTGAGTTATGCTGCATTATCCTTTGAAAAAGGAAATATAGATAATAAAGGAAAAAAACCTTGAAATATTTGGAGTATGTAGGCATGGACAAAAGATACTCTTTTTTCCTAAGAGAAATTGTGATTAGGGTTAAAGTTTGCATAATTGCACCTAGACCAGGGTGCTTGGAAGAGAGCAGACAGCTCTTCTGTGTCCCTAGTGTACGTTAGGTGCATGGGAGCTTGGACACTTAACTCCTCTCCTCCTTTGCTCCCTTCAAGTCAAAGTATGCAAGCAGGCTGAGAATCCAGATGCGTTTGATTACTAATGATCAGCAGAACACGAGCAGCACCATGATTTATTAGAGTAGCTGTTGACCAGGATTCCAAGAAAAGGTAATTGTTCAGGAATTATCTCCACAATTAATTTCACATGTGTGAAGTCCATTAACTCCAACTGCAGGATATGGGACACGTGTAAGCGTTCACAGGAAGGGCTGAGTTTTGAGGTGGGAAGAAGATGGTCCTTTGATGACAACGCCTGGTTTCAGGAGGTTCTTGGTGCAGGGTGGTTGGGGTTATTGCTCTCTCTGACATCATTTACAACCTTAATCAATGGATTAAAAGGTTGGGAGAATGGAAACTTCAGAGATCCTTAAAGTGCTTAGTCTACAACAGCACTAGGTTTTGTAATTAGTAGGATATGTTTCAACACCTCTTTATCATTGCCTCTTAGTTCTCCAGAGAGTGTTTTATGCTGCTTGCTTTGTTTTCTGACAGTAGAACAGGGATAAGATGTCAGCCTCTTGTAGGTAATTTGTATGTATTGGGGGAACTACTACCTGTGCTATATACCATGAAATACTAACAAATATGATGAGCCAAACCCCCAGTAGTATGCATCCTCAGCAAGCAGGGTCTATATGTTCTGACTCGTAATGTGATGAAATTTTGAACAGAATTAATCCTTACTCAATCATTCAACAATGAGAAATATTGAGTTGTTTTTCTTAAGGATTAGGAAAATTCTTTTGGAAGGAGACAAACATTTGTCCCTGCTGGAAGCTCCTTCAGCTGTAATGCATCATTATGCCTGACCAGCCCTAGAAACCTTTGGAAAGACAAAATATGTACAAGCCGGTTGTTAAGCATATGTGATATGTTTTGCCTTGTCACCTGGCAACGACAAGGTTTTGCTAAACAAATTTCATTCATTGCCAAAATTCCAACTTCTTCCTTTTTTTTTTTTTTTGAAACACGTAAGCTGCTTATTTTATTTATTTATTTATTAATTTCTCTTTTGTCAAGCACCAGCCCAAGGTATATCTTCCTCGCAGGAGCAAATGTTATCATTTCAACTGATGGCAGAGAGCCAATGAAGGGCCATGAGGATGAGCAGAGGACTGGAGCTCCTCTCCTGTGAGGACAGATTGAGGGAGTTGGGGCTGTTCAGTCTGGAGAAGAGAAGGCTCCAAGGAGACCTAATTGTGGCCTTCCAGTATCTGAAGGGGCCTACAAGAAAGCTGGGGAGGGAATTTTCAGGGTGTCAGGTAGTGATAGGACTAGGGGGAATGAAAAACAAATAGAACTGTGTAGATTGAGATTGGATGTTAGGAAGAAGTTCTTCCCCATGAGGCTGGTGAGACACTGGCACAGGTTGCCCAGGGAGGTGGTGGAAGCCTCATCCCTGGAGGTTTTTAAGGACAGTCTGGATGTGGTTCTGAGCAACCTGCTGTAGTGTGAGATGTCCCTGCCCATGGCAGGGGAGTTGGAACTGGCTGAGCCTTGAGGTCCCTTCCAACCCTGACAATTCTAATTCTTTGAAATGACTTTGAGGAATGAGATTCGCTCAGTCTTAAGTGGCAGCACTGAGACTGTAGGAAAAGGCAGAAAATATTCTGTCTGCAGAACTTAACTCATAATCCATCCTACACACATGTTTTAAAATGAAGAAACCAACCCAAATAAATCCTTGATTGACCTAAATTCAGCTAATGAGCATAAAAGTAAAAGAAATCAGTCCTGTTCAGGATAACCTTTTTAAATAATATATGACTTTTATGCATTGTTTAGGAGGAATATGTTTATAATATCTGGTGGAAGAGAAATGAACTTCAACAATGTATTATTTTTTCCTCCTTTCAAGTCGCAAAGCGTTTAGCATGGAAGTGATCAAATCATTGGCCGCCTTGTCTCCAAGTGTTTACATGAAGTGTGTGGGGGGAGATCTCTGAGATGTCATTTCAGAAGCTTGAATTAAAGGTTTTAAGGAGAATGCTTCAAACTGCTGTGGAAAAGCTACACTGCTACACTCTGGCAAACTTTAATAACCTCATCCATTTGGTTACCTCCTTTATCTGCCACTTCTGTTTTCTATACATCTGCTGCCATCTGATTACCTATGTATTTATCTTCTCCCACCAGTCCCTTCCTCCCCTGTGCATGGTGGTGTCAGTGCTGATCCAAGGCAATGCTGATGGCATCACAGTTCATTAACGTGTGGAAGGTGACTAGGATTTGGGCACACAATGGGCTGTGACACCTCTGAGCCGGGGGAGGTAACTGCTTATAAATGACAACCCTCCCGTAATGACACACGGAGTTTGGGAGTCAGCAATGATGAGTAGACCTCTTAGTGTTATCCTTGATGGGAGGAGAAAGAAAAAGAGGTGACACCCAGGAAATAAAGATGGATGATTTCCAGCTGATTCACACAGGGGTTTACTGGTTTTATGCTACCAGTGCTGACATCAAGCTGCCTGAACTGCTGGGTTGCCGCTGGATGTGCACACCGCGGCACGGCCACGAGCACAGGAGCGCCGTGGAATGGCGCTGTGCTGCGAGGGAAAGGGCTTAGGGTTTTAATCACCTTTGTGGTGAGCTTAAAAAGTGCTTTTGCTTCTTGTGCCACGAAGAGAGCAAAAACAAATCAAGGGCTTTAAAATCAAGAAGCCACGGTCGTCTCCTAGCCGAATGTAGCAGCACTTTGTAATAACCCAGTAAGTCTTGAAGAGATCTGTGGTCTTTTTATTATTTTTTTTCAAAGACAAACATCAAATAGAAGGAAAAAGGTTATGTCACCTTCACCCTCACAGTACTGTCATTTATATGCTATCAGCTCATTAAATTCACATTAAGATACTCCATGGGACTTTAGGAGCTATTAGTGCACCTAAAATGGCATAACAAAATCTCAGTTCACTTTAAGAGAGATGGCATTGCGACATTTTGTATTTCATCACTGAATTATTATAGTCTCAGATGCATTCTGCTGTGATGGTAATGGAAGGAGGAATACTAGAGAGGAAAGCTGTCCATTTGTTTATCCCCAGGGAGAGAAAAAAAGAAAGTTTGATAAAAAACTAGAGTGAAAGTAAAGCATTAACAATTTAACCCCTGTAGCAATGCTGCAGAGCACACAGGATTTTTATGGTCTGCTTTTCAGGATGTTTTAAAAAGTTTTGAAAAAAATCGAAAAGAAAAATAGAAAAAAGAAAAAAGGAAAAGAAAAGGAAAAGAAAAGAAAATTTTGGATGTGGGGAGTTGCTTCAGACAATGGAAGGTGCGGCAAATGTAGTGCATGAATGAAGGCATCTCAGTCTTTATAGGGTGAAGTCTCTCATGACAGCCACAAAATAACTTCCTTCATATAAATTCTCATGGAAAAAAAATAATCAGTTATAGTGATTAAATTTGATGTTCTTGCTAATTTGTTGTTTGTTTTCCCCCCTTGGCTTCCACACATAAGCTTGCTGCTGTAGGTAAATCTGCAACCTTGTATTTATAAATCCCACGTGGGATAATTGCTTGGGCACCATGCTTAGGAAAGAATAAGGCAAACTGAAGCCATACTGAGTTATCATTAAAGAAATAATATCCATATACAGGAATGATAAAAAAGCTCTATATTGCCTAATAAAAAAAGAGCACATTGCAGCTCTGAATTAATAAAGCATATATATTTATGGGTTTGGCTCTGGAAAGAGAGTTTGCTTTGAGCATGTTTTTATTTTACTGTGCATCTTTGTAACTGCAACTGTACATTAAATACATACATTCACACCTTGAAAACTGGGTTCAGTTTGGGGCCCTTCAAGAAGGATGTTGAGGTGCTGGTGTGTGTCCAAACCCTACCAGCTGACAAATGTCCTAGGACTTTAACAGTTTGGAGATGTTAATACAAGCTCTGTAATAGAATATGTTGGCACGAGGGCAACAAAGTTGGTAAAGGATCTAGGGCAGAAGCCTTATAGGTTGGTTCAGCCTGGAGAAAAGGAGGCTGATGTGAGACCTGATTGCTTTTTACAACTCCCTGAAATGAGGTTGGAGGCAAATGGGGGTCAGTCTCTTCTCCTAAAGAACAAATAAGATGAGATGAAATAGGCTCAATTTGCACCAGGAGAGGTTTAGCTTGGAGGTGAGTAACAATTTCTTCCCTGAAAAAGCTGGCAAGCCCTGGACCAGACTGCCCAGGGCAGTGGTGGATTCCCCATCCCTGCAGGGGTTTAAAAGAATTGTAGATGTGTTTCTGAGGAATGTGGCTTAGTGGTGACTCTGTAGTGCTGGCTTTGTAGTTAGACTTGACCTAGAAAGTCTCTTCCGACCAGAACAATTCTATGAATCTATATGGTAAGTATTGGGGGGTAGAGAATCAGTTAAATTCAGTTGTTAATTTAATGCAGTGTTAAGGTAATTCTCCTATAAATGTGCATGATTGGGTTGAAGTAGGTTCAGTCACTTGATGCAATATTTCTTTCTTAATATCTGTTTAGAGTTATTTAGAAAACACAGTAATTCCTTACAAGTGCTTCCTTCCCTCTCCAATCAACACAAAAATGCCACCACTCAAGGGCTTAACCTCACATGCAATAAAATGCCATCAGAACAAAAAGACAATTTGTGAGTCCAAACCATTTTGGAGCCTTCAAATGCGAACATGCACAGGGAGTGAAATTCATTCCTGTGCAGCGAGCCAGGACAAACACAACTTAAGCTTTCAAAATACCTCTTAATATCACCTGATACATAGGTCTTTGGTGGAGCAGTAGTGAATTTCTCAAGTGGAGAGGAAGCTTAAAGTCACAGGGAGAGTCACTGCAAAGAAAGCTCGAGGTTTTCATAATAGAGGGAAGCAGCAGCAGAGGGAATAATCACTTAATAAATGCACACTGAGCACCTGCTAAATTTAATGCAGCATTTTACTATATTCAGTGCTTCATAATCTCTTTAGCACAGGGATTCTGCTGCTTATTAGATAGTTCACCTGTTGAAAAGCATGACAGACACCAGTTTTATCATCAGTAAACCTCTCTTGAATAGTGACTCTGAAGGCTAAAACCTGGCTGTACAGTGCATGCAGTTTTCTCACAGACAAAAAAGAGATGTGTTGCACTTAAAACCTTGTCTGTTGCCATGGTCTGCCCTTTCCTCATGGTGTGGGATGCTGCTGTGAGTGCAATGCTGCTGTGAGTGCTGGGTAGCTTGGGACAGAGCATGGCTCATTCCCAGGCACTCTTATAGTAGGACATTTTGGCCAATCTGGGGCAGGTTTTTCAAATGTCTAATGAAGATTGAGAGTGATGGTCTTATTTTTAAAGAGCATGAAATTGTAACCTATGAAGCCATGAGCATCAGTTGCACATAAACATGAGAACTGAACATTTAGCATGAGACAAAACTCAGCAGTGCCTTGCAGTTCAGTTGGGGAAGACATTGGTGCAGGGGATACCCTGGGAGAAGATGATGGGGCAATCCTTGGTACCAATACTGGCTAGGAGATGATAGCATTGAGAGCAGCCCTACCAAGAAGTACTTGGGGGGTGCTGGTGGATGAAAAGCTGGACGTGAGCCAGCAATGTGTGCTCACAGCCCAGAACCTGCTGTGTTCTGAGCTGTGTTCCCAGCAGCCTGGGCAGAAGGTGGAAGGAGGGGATTCTGCCCCTCTACTCTGCTCTGCTGAGACCCTACCTGCAGTTCTGTGTCCAACTGTGGAGTCCTCAGCATGGGAGAGACATGGACCTGTTGGAGCAGAGCCAGAAAAGTCCCTAACAGTGATGTGAATGTTGGTGAGAGCATTGGAGATGTTCAGCCTGGAGAAGAGAAGGCTGTGGGGAGACCTTAAAAAGGGCTTGCAAGAGAGATTAGGACAACCTTTTTAAGATGATTTGTTGTGATGGGAGAGAGGTAATGATTTTAAACTAAAGGAGGGCAAATTTAGATTAGATGGAAGAAAAAACAACCAAGCAAATACAGTGAGGATGTTGAAACACCAGAGAGGTGGTAGATCCTCCATTCTGGGAACCATGCCAGGTCAGGATGGATGGGGCTCTGATCAACCTGATCTAGTTGAAGATAATCCCTGCACAGTGCCAGGCTGGTTGGATTGAAAACAGGCCCCTTCCAACTCAAACCAGTCTGAGATTCTGTCAAAGCCAAAGAATACTCTATGGCCAGTGCTGGTGAAGTTGGCTGCAATTGTATGTCTCTTTAGTGCTCTGTTCATACCTCAAGATGTACATTTGTTGGGTTAGCTGGAGAAAAAGAACTTTGTCTTGTTCATTTGTTTCTAAAGGAAACCAGCCACTACTCAAGGAAGCGAATTTGTGCTCACCGTATTACCAGCAACCTAGTGATGTATTTTGGGGGTGTCAGTAACTTACTGTGCCTAAGAACACAGTCCATGCTTTTAGCCAAGTGAAATCTCCATTGCTAGAAATGAACTGAAGCCTTCACACTGTGGCTGGTTCAATCCAAACAGCAACGATGCAGTTGCACCCAGGTTACAAATTTCAAGCTCTAAAGGAAGCTCATGTCTATGACCACTCTGTCATGGATTTATGGACATTCACCAAAAGAATAAACAAAAAGAATAATAAAATCACCTATGTAGAAATATAATTTCATAAATACATTCAAAATTTAGGTGAAATTTAATTGTGATAGAGGTAGACAGTTTATTTAGAGAGGCTTCTTTAGATAGAAGTAGCTGGTATTGCCCTTGTGTAGGAGCCAAGCTTGCTGTCAATGGATGAATTAAAGCTTATGTTCAGGTGCTAGCTGAGATGTAAGGTTGGTTCTGATCCACACAGCTTGAATTCCAGACTAGGTTTTCCTCTAAAAGTGTGTATCTTGGCAGGGCATGTCTTACAGCAAAGGAGCTCCAATGCAGCAGCTTCAGAGCAGAAAAGCCTCCAGTACTGTTGGAAGGAGAGACTGGGAGAAATCTTTGTCGTGTTTGCTTCCCATCTGCAACCCAGCAGAGCAGTCAGGTTAGTGAAGATCATGTTTGGTCCAGAGTTTATCAGAGTTGACTAATTCTATCTTTCAAAGTGAATGCCAAGGGAAGATAGACCCACTCCTACTCCAGGCTAAGAGCACATGTTTGGGTGCTGTGGGTGAGGATGTGAGGGGGACGCTTTGCTTTCTTTGCCTTCCCAAAACAAACATGAGTCAGTTTTTATTCTCTCTTACAGTCTGCATGTGCAAGATAGAAATAAAACAAGGCTCAACATCATTGCTGTCCACTGGAGAGGCTGATTTTACACTGAAAGCACCAAGAAACATTTTAGTGAGCTTGCCAAAGGATCCAGTGGCTCTGATATTTAATAGCATTCAGGGATGTCTAATTCACAATCTTTTCATCAGCTCCAAATAACTCATCTTATTTGTTTACTGTAAGTGCATTATGGAGTAGCTTTTATATCTTGTCTGTGTCTTGCACCATGTCTTACTGATCCTTAATGTTTGTTTTATAAGGTGAAGCAGAGTCTAGCCTTGTAGAGACACCTAAACCAGAAATCTCCTTAAGCTAGTAAAGAGCTTAATTTTGCACTTTAGTTTTTTTTGTCACACCTCCTGACATATAGTAGATAATGATTGTTGCCACTAATGGCTTGTCCACAGTGCTAATCCTTTCACTGGTATTAACTGCAGCAGCTCAAAGTAAATATTGCTTTTGTTATAGACCTTCCTAGGGTTCGGTATCGCAGCATTAAGCAGTGTGTCAAGAAAATAACCGGGGGATGCTTTCTCTGTGAGTTGTTCTTTACAGCTGTGCTAGACCTGCCTGGCTGTGTGACATTTCCAGGAGGGCTCAGTGGTACCAACCATCCTCTTGAAAGCTTGTTGACCAAAAGTTAAAGTGGGACTTGATTGGGCTGCTTTGCAGAATCCACCCTGTCATCCTCCTCCCAGAAGCCTTTAATTTCCTTGCTGTCAGTAAGAGGGGGCCAGAAGCAGAATAAATCAAGTGCTGAATAAATTTGCTCTTTTAAAGGAAACTTTCTTTTGAAGGAGCTGATGGGCTGCAGCAATAGTGCAGGGTAATATTGTTTTAAGTACCCATGATGCTGTCTTTGGCACCAACACTCTGCTACAGCATGTAGGAAAGATCATGACCTGCCTTCCTCTTGTGGCTGCACACAAGGTACTATATCAATAAGAAAATTATTTGCGTTATCTCAGTCAATTAAGGAGTGTGTTTTGAAATAATGAGGTGAAGCCCAGAGCTATAAAGTGTGGTCCATAGCCAAATCAAAGAGGAAAACCCCAAACAACTAAAAGCCACACAGAAAACGTAGAGGGATGGAATATTTCTGGTAACCTGAACAATGAACTGCAACTTGAATGTTTAGTTTAAGATGTAAGTAGTAATATACAGTGAAATGTAGAGGGAAAAATAAAAAGGTGACCAGACCTTATTGCTCTCTACAACTACCTGAAAGGAGATTGTAGACAGGTGGGGGTTGGTCTCTTCTCCCAGGCAACCAGCACCAGAACAAGAGGACACAGTCTCAAGCTCTGTCAGGGGAAGTTTAGGCTCAAGGTGAGGAGAACATTCCTCCCAGAAAGAGTAATTGGCCATTGGAATGTGCTGCCCAGGGAGGTGGTGGAGTCACCGTCACTGGAGGTGTTCAAAAAAGGCTTGGATGTGGCACTTGGAGCCATGGTTTAGTTATCATGAGGTGTTAGGTATTAGGTAATAGGTTGGACTTGATGATCTCTGAGGTCTTTTCCAACCTGGTTGATTCTATGAGCTAATAGAAGACCTCTTTCCTCACAGAAAGAGTTGTTAGCTGTTGGAATGTGCTGCCCAGGGTGGAGTCACCATCACTGGAGGTGTTCAAGAGGGGAACGGATGTGGCACTTGGTGCCATGATTTAATAGTCATGAGGTCTTGGGTGGCAGGTTAGGCTTGATGATCTTTGAGGTCTTTTCCAACCTTATTGATTCTACACTGATTCTATGACTTCCCAACCAGAGCTAATAGAGGACTCCAAGCATGCTTGCTAAATCACAGAAGGAAAAAATAATTATATATATTCATGTGTGTGTGGTTGTGTTTGTTTTCTGGGGGGGAAAATAAATAGGAAAGGTCACAACATGTTTCTAACTTATCTGGACATGGCTAGAGGGAAATGCTGTGCAGCAGAGTTCTCCCATGGACTCCAGGCTTCGGTTCAAAGCAGTAATTTTAAGTGATCAGTCAGTGCCCTGCTTCAGTCTTGTGTGCTTGTCTGAGCCAGTTGATCCCAGATACTGGGAGTCCTTGAGGAATAGCTGGCATCAGTGGTGAGTTGTAGCACTGGGTTGCACCCAAATCCCTGACTGGATCCACCACCACCACTAAGGCACAGGAAAAGAAAAAAGTTGTCTGATGCATTTTGCAGTGTTTCTGTTCTAGCTGAACATGGCTTCTGAGGTGGTGCATTCATATCTATACAGGCATTTTGATTGCTGGCATAAGACATTTAGCATAATGGCAGGGACTGCTGCTAGGGGTTTGGCTATGTGTTTGAGCTGCTGTGGCTTGACAAATTAACAGGCATCAGCTGAGCCCCAGAAACCAGTTTGGTGCACCCTCATAGCCTGTGGCAACTGGAAGGTAAAATACATTATCTTCAACGTGAAAGAAGTCAAGTCTAATCTAGCTTGTTTTGTCCTCTTTTGAGATGGACCCAGAACATGCACATTGGGCAAAGCACTTCAGCACATACTTAGTGATTTTGAAACTGGTCTGTCTCTTGAGTCTCAAATTTGCCTGCACTGTGTCTATGCTGGTTCTAAACAACCAGAGTCAACTGTGTCTGGAGGTTCTAAACAACCAGAGTCAAACTGGTGTGGATGGCTGCAGGGTGACTTCTGTAGGACTGACATGCAGAGGAAAGGGCCATTGGGAGGGGCAGTGTAAGCAAATGAGGGTAAATATCCAGACCAAGTTAATGTCAACAGGAATGCCACAGCATAGATCCACAACATTGTTTTGGCTGGAAAAGTCTCCTAAGATCGCAGAGTCCAACTCTTGATCTCGCACCACTGTGGCCATTAACTGTGTCCCAAAGTGTGCTTTTATGTGGTTTTGAACACCTTCAGGGATGGTGTCTCTATCACCTCCAATGCCTGGCCACTCTTTCAGTAAAAAAAGTTTTCCTAATGTCCAATCTAAACCTCCCCTGGCACAATTTCAGGTCATTTTCTCTCTTTTTATCACTTGACGCTAGGGAGAAGAGACCAACACCCACCTTGCTCCCACCTCCTTTCAGGGAGCTGTGGAGGGCCAGAAGGTCTCTCGTCACCCTCCTCTTCCCCAGGTTAAACAATCCTCATTCCCTCAGCAACTCCTCATAAGTTTTGCTCTTCAGACCCTTCACCAGGTTTGTTGCCCTAAGCCAGCACATTAATGCCATATTTGCAATCCCATATCTCTAAAGACTGAGGAAGTTTCTCAACTTGTAGGCAGGTCCAGGTTAAGTTAGCATAGAATAGAATGAACCAGGTTGGAAAAGACCTTTGAGATCATCAAGTCCAACCTATCACCCAACACCATCTAATCAACTAAACCATGGCACCAAGTGCCTCATCCAGGCTCTTTTTAAACACCTTCAGTGATGGTGACTCCACCACCTCCCTGGGCAGCACATTCCAATGGCCAATCTCTCTTGCTGGGAAGATTTTCTTCCTAACATCCAGCCTGAACCTCCCCTGGCACAGCTTGAGACTGTGCATCCTTCTGTTTCTGTTGGAGGTTGCCTGGGAGAAGAGACTAACCCCCACCTGGCTACATCCTTCCTTCATGTAGCTGTAGAGGTAGTTGTAGGTCTCCTCTGAGCCTCCTCTTCTCCAGGCTAAGCAACCCCAGCTCCCTCAGCCTCTCCTTATAGGGCTGTGCTCCAGACCCCTCCCCAGCTTTGTTGCCCTTCTCTGGACACCTTCTAGCATCTCAACATCTTTCCTAAACTGAGGGGCCCACTTTTTATTGCCTTTTTGTCATTCCGCCCCCCCCCCCCCCCCCCCCCCCATTTGCTAAAACATGTCAGAGGAAGCCTGGTGTAGGTAGGAATTGGCAAAGATATTTGTTAAAGTTGGAAGTGACTCTTTCTGAGTATGGATTCCTACTCTGGTTGCCTGCTTTCCAAAGGAGGTGGCATGTGATGTGCCATGCATGTTGTGGAGCTCTCAGACACACTGTTAATGTTGTGGGGGACAGATAAAATAGACATCAGGGATGATTTTAGCTTTGTGTCTCTGTCTCACTTTGTTATGAAGTGTCACATCTAACCCAGACACCCTTCAGGAAACAATCATTTGTGCACTCAACTTGCTAAATCCATGATAATTTGATAGTGTTTGTGGTGGCTGCTGCTTTGAGAAGGGTTGCACTGGAAGAATCATAGAATTGTTAGGGTTGGAAGGGACCCCAAAGATCATCTAATTCCAAACCCCCTGCCATGGACAGGGACACCTCACACTACAGCAGGTTGCTCAGAGCCACATCCAGACTGGCCTTCAAAACCTCCAGGGATGAGGCTTCCACCACCTCCCTGGGCAACCTGTGCCAGAGTCTCACCACCCTCATGGGGAAGAACTTGTCCTAATATCCAATCTGAATCTACCCATTTCTATTTGTTTTCCATTCCCCCTAGTCCTGACACCCTATAAAGGCCCTCCCCAGCTTTCTTGTAGGTCCCCTTCAGATACTGGAAGGCCACAATAGAGTCTCCTTGGAGCTTTCTGCTCTCCAGACTGCAAGACCCAACTCCCTCAGCCTGTCCTCATAGCAGAGCAGCTCCAGCTCTCTGCTCATCCCTGTTGCCCTTCTTTGGACACCTTCCAGCACCTACAGATCCTTCCTGTAATAGGGGCTCCAGAACTGGATGCAGTACTCCAGGTGGGGTCTCACCAGAGCGGAGTAGAAGGGGACAATCACCTCCCCCAACCTGCTGGCTACGCTTCTCTTGATGCAGCCCAGAGAGCCAACCAGAGCCTGGGCTGCAAAGTGCACACTGCTGGCTCATGTTGAGCTTCTCATCCATGAGAACCCCCAAGTCCTTTTCTTCAGGGCTGCTCTCAAGCCAGTCCCTGCCCAGCCTATATTGGTGCCTGGGATTGCCTTGACCCAGCTGCAGGACCTTGCACTTGGTCTTGTTGAACCTCATGAGGTTGTCATGGGTCCAGTTCTGCAGGCTGTCGAGGTCCCTAATGGGATCCCTTCCTTTCAGCACATCTGCTGCCCCACACATCTTGGTGTCATCAGCAAACACAGTGGGGTTTATGTGAGTTTAGGGGGACAGACAATGTTAATTTGGAGGATGAAAATGCCTTTTTAAAAAGCAAATGGATAAAAATGTTCTTTTCCCCTTACATTCTTTTCATCCTTTATGCCTCCTCTTGAAGATGTGGAGTCTCATACTGCATAGCTCAACTAGCTGTTCCTGTAGGCCATCATATGTGTTTTCCTAATGACTATTGACAACTCATCTGACATGCAGCAGTTTATTTTCTTGGGGCCCTAAAACATTTCCTTCTAACCTAAATTCTTGGCTACAATACATGGGCAGCTGGAGGGTGTGTAACATGATGGTCTGGGATCTCTAGGAGAGTAGAGAAAGATATGAACTTTACTTCTGCCCTTAAACTCTGGACTGCAGGGGTATAAGTGGGAGGCTGGCCATTTGGACTAAGGTCTTCTGTAAAAACAAGCTACAGGTAGTAGGGAAAAAAAATCATGCTCAGAAGAGGTTAAAATGCACTCACAGCTGAAACAGTGACTAAGTAGAATAGAATAGAATTAACCAGGTTGGCAAAGACCTTCGAGTCCAACCTATCACCCAACACCATCTAATCAATTAAATCACGGCACCAAGTGCCCCATCCAGTCTTCTCTTAAACACTTCCAGTGATGGTGACTCCACCACCTCCCTGGGCAGCACATTCCAATGGCCAATCTCTCTTTCTGGGAAGAATTTCTTCTTCACCTCCAGTCTAAACCTCCCCAGGTGCAGCTTGAGACTGTGTCCTCTTGTTCTGTCACAGGTTGGCTGGGAGAAGAGACCAATCCCCACCTGGCTACAGCTTCCCTTCAGGTAGTTGCAGAGAGCAAGAAGGTCTCCCCTGAGCCTCCTCTTCCCCAGGCTAAGCAACCCCAGCTCCCTCAGCCTCTCCTCACAGGGCTGTGCTCCAGACCCCTCCCCAGCTTTGTTGCCCTTCTCTGGACACCTTCCACCAACTCCACATCTTTCCTAAACAGAGGGGCCCAGAACTGGACACAAGACTCAAGGTGTGGTCTGACCAGTGCTGAGCCCAAAATGCAGCAGAACTCATACATATGGTAGGGTTGATATGCTGCAGCAGAAAAAAACATAAATGGCTTGAAAAAGTAGAAAGTTGCTGCTGTACTGACCTCAAAAGAGCTTTCAGAGCCAGCGTGAAGCAGCTCCTCAATTTTAATCCTTATGCAGGGTAACAGTAAAAAATAAAGGGCAGCAAAAATCAAGAAAATAATTGGAAATAAAATAAAATTGAGAAAAGCACGCTACAAAATCATAGGAATTAAAAGTTGACCAGCGTAGCCATGGATTGGAGAGAGGTTTCAGGTCTTGCTGGTTGCAGTCTGTGTTTGCTGAGACTTCAAACCAGCTATGTTTATCCTTAATAAAATGAGCCCTGGTCCATGATTACTTGTCTAAACATTTAGTAAGCTATAAAGAGTGAAAACCTTCTGTCCTTACTTTGTTCTAATTGCCAATAGGATATTGCATGAAGTCACAGCAATGAGATATGGCCCAGAGTGATCTTTATAGTATGGTATTTTTGAGATGTTGTTTTCTCAGCTAGGATGCTTGTAGGTGAAGTGGATGAAAAAGATGCTGTAATGGGTTGGGGCAAACCCCCTTCCCACCACGCGCAGAAATAACGACTCAGACAAACTGATTGCAAAACTAGTGGAGAGTTTAAATAGAGAACAGTGAGTGTGCACAAAAGGAAACATAGTGACGAGGAAGAAACCAAAGTAAACCCAGAAAGACCCCAAACCCCACCTGAGGATGCATCCAAAACCCCCAGGGCTCCTCCTTCCCCTCCCTACTATTAGGCTGGTCTCGGCTGGCCAGATCTGAGACTGCCCATCCCCCAGTGGCCTTGGGCCCAATCAGGCCCATGGCCGGGAGATCTCTCCCCCAGTTACCAAGTCTCAGAGAGGGAAGGAAAGAGGGAGTGCCAGACCCCACCACAAAATTTATAGTGGTGCAAGGGATTATGGTAGAAATACCTAATTTCCTGAGTCCACCCACTGGGATGGACTGCTGGACACAGGAAACACCCCTGTAGCAGAGGGCACCCAGCCCAAACTACGACAGATGCCTTAGGAAATGTTTATCCCCTGTGTGAACATGAGAGCTTTGATAAACATATTTGTTGCATTTTGAACTGTACCTGCAAATGTTTATTTCCTTTTCAGTAAGGGGCAATGACCCATTGTTTACCTGGCAGAGACGTGTGTGGTCTGCTCTTAGCTCAAGCCTGGTGAAAGAATAACTGAGTGGTGAATCCAGGATGAAGGGATACTTAAAGCTTCTGCCTAGCCCAGAGTCCTGTACACTGTACTCTCTACTCTTATAAACATCTGTATGATAAGATAATGTATGAACCTGCTAGCTGCTTAAGTGAGAAATAATCACAGAATCAGCCAGGTAGGAAAAGACCTGAGATCTTCAAGTCCAACCTATTACCTAATACCTAACACCTCCTGACAACTAAACCATGGCTTCAAATGCCACATCCAAGCCTTTTTTGAACACCTTCAGGGACAGTGACTCCACCACCTCCCTGGGCAGCACATTCCAATGGTCAATTACTCTTTCTGGGAAGAACTTTCTTTTCACCTCAAGCCTAAGCTACCCCTGGCTCAGCTTAAGACTGTGTCTTCTTGTTCTGTCACAGGTTGCCTGGGAGAAGAGACCAACCCCCACCTGGCTACAACCTCCTTTCAGGTAGTTGTAGAGAGCAATAAGGTCTCCCCTGAATGTACTAATAATGTACTAATCTGGTAACTGATTAAATCATATAACGGGCTCAGTTGGAAAGCACTCTAAATCTTGTTCCAACCTTCCTGCCATAGACAGGGACACCTTCCAGCAGCCCAGGTTGCTCAAGGCCTCATCCAACCTGGCCTTGAATAGCTCCACGGAGAGGGCATCCACAACCTCCCGGGACATTGTGTTCCAGTGTCTCACCATTTCTTCTTAATATCTAGTGTAAATCTCCTCTTCTCAAGCTTAAATCCATTCCATCTCATGTTATCACAACAAGCCTTTGTAGAAAGTCCCTTCCCAGCTTTATTGTAGGATCCCCTTCGGATACTGTAAGTATGAGTACCACCCATTGACGAAAGTGTTTGCTTTGTACTGAGGCAACCAGCTGTCCACCTAAACCCCCTGCTAGGTGAAATGATTTGGGGCAAGTTAGGTCACCCTGGCTGTATCATGTTTTACCCATAAAGTAGGGATAATTAGCTATGGTCTTTTCTCCTCTATAAAGTCTCAAGGTTTGCTGGTGAGCTAGATATTCTTGTTTTATAGGAAATCAGACAGATCTATAACTCCACTTTGTACTAGAGAAAAACATTTACCAGATAAAATAATCAGTGATGTACAGCAATAATTACTCATAAATAGTTCTTCTGTTGTTTTGACTCGCTGTAATGGGCAGGAACACTTCACTGCTCTCTTAGAACTTCCCAGTGTTCTGGCTTTAGTTATACTGCAGTCTTCCCTTCACCTCATTAAATCAAGATCCATATCAGACAAAACCTGCTGTCTGGTCTTACCATCCAGCAATGTTTGCTTGATGAGAACTTTGACTCTCACAAGTAACAAGAGAAACCGTTCCTGAGCACATTCTTCAGTAGAAGTGCCTCAAGAGCATCCAGCAACTCCTCATCCTGACTGCAAGGTCTGAACTGAGTCTGCCAGTGCACTGACCTTGACTTTGCCCTTCTTCCAAGTGTATGTATTGCTTGATATCAACAATCTAAACAGAACTAAAACCCTAAGCAACCGAAACATAAACAATCAAAACAACAAATGCATTTGTTGTATTAGCTGACAGCACCCATAATGTCACTAGACAAATATGTAAATACTGACCTAAATCCCCTTGCTGGAGATTTTTGCATTCACTTTAAATGTTGGAACAGGCAGCAGCTCCTGCATGACTAGCCCTTGGTCTGACCAGAAACCCTACACAGCCCCGGGTGCCACAGCTACTCCTCCTTGGAGCTGAGCTTTATTCTGACTCTCTGAGACTCCGAGAACTGAGTGAAAGAGGATTTTGCTCTTCTGAATTTGGTACTATTCATTAAGATGCAGTTAACTAAAACCAAACCTTTAATGTTTTTTGTCTGAGTTGAAAAAAAAGAGAGAGACATCTGAATATGCAAAAAAGTGAAGGACTTACCCAATCCATCAATCAGTTGACATTAATTGCATTTTTCCCCCCACTGGTTTCAGGAGCTGTGGATCAAACAAAATGTGATAGACTGGGTGGAATCAAGTTTTCTGTTGCTTGTGCCCCATGACGTTCATAGGTGTTTCCTGAAGCAGGTAGTTGATAACATTGATTCTTTAAATGGTTTGGGTTGGAAAGGACCTTTAAAGGTCATCAAGTCCAATGCTCCTGCAGTAAGCAGGGACATCATCAACTAGTGCAGGTTGCTCAGAGCCCCTTCCCACCTGACCTGGAATGGTTTCAGGGGTAAGGCATTTACCACTTTTCTGGGCAATCTGTCAGTGTTTCACCATCCTCAGCATGAAAAACATTTTTCCATCCAGCCTAAATTTACTCTCTTTTATTTCAGTTTGCTAAGATGTCCTTGCTCATTGCAGGGGGGGTTCAGCTAGGTGATCTTTGAAGGTCTCTTCCAACCCCAAACTATTTATGGTTCTATGTTTCTACATAGGTTTTTGTTTGTTTGCTTTGGGCAAGGATTAGATGATTGCTGGTGTTAAAACCATTAATAACTCTTTCTGAATTAATAACTCTAATTCTGGAGCACTTCTTCCTCTCTTAGGTGCTGTTCATCTTGAGATAGGCTCCTCCTCAAGAGCTGGGATCTGTTTTATACACAACATTAAGTATTTGTATCATTTCCAGGTGCTGAACGCCAACTGATTTCAGCAGAAGCCAGGCAGCTAGGGAAACCTTCAATGCAAAGCAACCTCTGGCTGTTATCAACAAGGGAAGGTCATTTTCCTATCACTAACATAGAAAAACAAAGAATTAACCAGGTTGGAAAAGATCTTTGAGATCGTCAAGTCCAACCTATCACCCAACACCATCTAATCAACTCAACCCTGGTACCAAGTGCCTCATCCAGTCTCTTCTTAAACACTTCCAGTGATGGTGACTCCACCACCTCCCTGGGCAGCAGATTCTAATGGCCAATCACTCTTTCTGTGAAGAACTTCTTCCCAACATCCAGCCTAAACCTCCCCTGGCACAGCTTGAGACTGTGTCCTCTTGTTCTGGTGCTGTTTGCCTGGGAGAAGAGACCAACCCCCTCCTGGCTACAACCTCCCTTCAGGGAGCTGTAGAGAGCAAGAAGGTCTCCTCTGAGCCTCCTCCTCTCCAGGCTAAGCAACCCCAGCTCCCTCAGCCTCTCCTCACAGGGCTGTGCTCCAGACCCCTCCCCAGCTTTGTTGCCCTTCTCTGGACACCTTCCAGCATCTCAACATCTTTCCTAAACTGAGGGGCCCAGAACTGGGCACAGTTCTCTCACTGTACTAGAACCATAGAAATAGGAAAAGCACATTCACCAGAGAGCATGGTAAATAGATGTAGCTTAGGAACTTAACTTTCATTTATGCAATGCTGTCTTAATTCCACCCCTATTATTATTTTTTTTACATCCTCACCTTAAGCAAAGGAATTACTGCTTACACACAACTCCTCATGCACTGAAATGATGTATGCCCACAAGATGCAAACTACTGCACAGCAGAAAAACTGAGAGAATAAATAATAGCAGAGTGCTACCAATATTTGGCTTCTCATACAACTGTAGAAGTGCAGTGAGGCACTGCTTTTCCATGGTACTAAAAATATCCTATCTGAATAGAATAGAATAGAATAAACCAGGTTGGAAGAGACCTTCGAGATCATCGTGTCCAACCTATCATCCAACACTACCCAATCAACTAAGAATAGAAAGGTCTGTTATCTCCTGTTGTATAATTTCTTCTCAAATACTGAAGAACCAAGGAATTTTTTTTCCCCCTTTGTAATGCAATTTAATTCTGGATTTTATTCCTTGATTATGGTTGAGGTTAACTTTGATGTTCTCGAAACGGGTTTCAAAGACCATTCATCCAGCCCATTCTGAAGGCCAAAACACACTGAAAGTTTTATCCCAGTTGGTAAGCTGCTATCCCCTGGTTTTATTCAAGTTTTCCCATAAAAATGCCAGTTGGGAATAAAACTGACAAATATATTCAGTCAAAGATGGAATATTTTTTTCCCCCCTCCCTTAAGCTGCAAATGGCTTCATTAAAATAAAAGCACCACCTTAGGGATTGCATAAAGCAGAATATTGGTACCTAAATGGTATTTATGACTCTGCTAAATGTAAAGTGAATTAAAATTTAAAGGATTAGAGTCAGGTAGGCCACAGACACTCGTAGAGGAATGTCCATTAAGGAGATGGAAGAACCTGGCTGTCCCCAGCGACAGGAGGACGTGGGGTTGGCAGGCAGGCATACCTACGTGCTTAGAGGCACTGGAGATGACAAACGTTGTACTTGAACCCCGAGGTACTTGGGTGCTGTTTACTTCAGGCACAGAAAACAAAATCCCTGGGCAAACACCTGGGGATGTGTGTATTTTTATGTCTGTTATGTGTATCTCTCTCTCTCTTTACATATGTATTATATGCACACATATATATTGCTATATATCTGTGTATCTATACATATTTATGCAATATGTATATTAAGCATAGATTATATATAATAGTACTGTCATATGAAAATAAAAATACAAACATTTGGGGATGTATTATCAGTCTCTTGTGTGTGTATCTCTCTATGTATTCTATACACATACATATATTGCTATATATCTGTGGATTGATACATACTTATGCAATATGTATATGCATATGTATGACAGTATAATATTACTGTCATATGACAAAAAAAATACAAACATCTGGAGATGTGTGTATTTTTATGTCTATTATGTGTATCTATATATAGGACAACAAAGCTGGGGAGGGGTCCTGAGCACAGCCCTTTGAGGAGAGGCTGAGGGAGCTGGGGTTGTTTAGCCTGGGGAAGAGGAGTCTCAGAGGAGACCTTATTGCTGTCTACAACTACCTGAAGGGGGGTTGCAGCCAGGTGGGAGTTGGTCTCTTCTCCCAGCCAACCTGTGAACAAGAGAACAAGAAGACACAGTCTCAAGCTGTGCCAGGGGAGGTTTAGTCTGGATGTCAGGAAGAAATTCTTCCCAGAAAGAGAGATTGGCCATTGGGATGTGCTTCCCAGGGAGGTGGTGGAGTCACCATCACTGGAGGTGTTTAAGAAGAGACTGGATGAGGTACTTGGTGCCGTGGTTTAGTTGATTAGATGGTGTTGGGTGATAAGTTGGACTCGATGATCTCAGAGGTCTCTTCCAACATAGTTAATGCTGTATATTATATACATACATACATATATTGCTGTATAGCTATGTATTTATATACACACACACACACATATATATATAAATTCATTATGTATATTAAGCATAGATTATATATAATATTTCTTCCATGACAAAAAATACAAACATCTGGGAATGTGTGTATTTTCATGTCTGTTATGCTTGTCTCTATCCATACATATATTATGTACACACATATATATATTGCTATATATCTGTTAATTGATATGCATTTATGCAATATGTATATTAAGCATAGATTATATATAATATTACTGTCATATGACAAAAATACACACATCCCCAGAAATTTGTATTTTTGACTGTTATGTATATCTTTATATATATATATAGCAATATATATGTGTGTGTGTATCTATCTGTGTATTGCTATACATATTAATGCAATATGTATATTAAGCATAGCTATACATAATATGACTGTCATATGACAAAGGTTGTGGGTACTTGGGTGATCACAGAATTACAGAATGTGAGGGGCTGGAAGGGACCTCAAAGATAATCCAGTCCAACCCCCCTGCCAGAGCAGGATCACCTACACCAGGTCACACAGGAATGCATCCAAGTGGATTTTGAATATCTGCAGAGAGGAAGGCCCCACAACCCCCTTGGGCAGCCTGTTTCACTGCTCTGTCACCCTCCCAGGGGGCAAAAAATTTTCTGTCATGTTCACATGGAATTTCCTATGCCTCAACTTCCACCCACTGCCCCTTGTCCTGTCACTGGGCATCACTGTGCAGAGCTCCATCCTCTTGGCACTCAGCCTTTACATCTTTATTAACATCAATGAGGTCACCCCTCAGGACCCTGTTCTCAAAACTAAAGAGACCCAGTTCCATCAGTCTCACCTCGTAAGGAAGATGTTCCACACTCTTAATCATTTGGTTCGGGCATAGGAAACAAAATCCTTGGGCAAACACCTGAGGATGTGTGTATTTTCTATATGTATCTATATCCATATCTATCTTTCTCTCTCTGTATAATATGTATATAATGCTACATATCTGTGTATTGATATACATATATATATGCAATATGTATATTAAGCATAGATGTATATAATATCAGCCAGGTGGGGGTTGGTCTCTTTTCCCAGGCAACCAGCACCAGAACAAGAGGACACAGTCTCTGGCTGTGCATTCATTAGTTAAGGCTGGGTGATCAGTTGGACTTGATGTTCTTGGAGGTCTCTTGCATCCTGGTTGATTCTGTGTGATTGCACATGGATTTCTGTAGTTCTATATTTGTGGAGTCGTCTTCTCATGGGAGTTTTAAAACCCACCTGGATGCATTCCTGTGTAGACTACCCTAGGTGATCCTGCTTTTGGCAAGGGGGTTGGACCCAATGACCTCTGCAGGTCCCTTCCAACCACCAAAATTCTGTGATTCTGTAAATTATTTGCTCGATTAATGTATTGAGCTGAATTCTGTCCTTCGTTGTCAGTGTTTTACACCACAATCAGCAAGTGATTGAAAGGAGTTCTTGCAAGCTTTGTTTCTTTTTCATCATCTTGTTCTCTTCATGGAATAGGAATTGCTCAAGTGACTGCACAGCAGGGAGCTGCTCAGGAAATAGCTTCTCCTTACTCCAGGTGTTTGTGACCAAACAATAAAATATGCTTCAAGATGTGTGCTCTTAATTTCACAGAATCACAGAATTTCAGGGGCTGGAAGAGACCTTTGAAAAATCATCCAGTCCAACCCCCCTGCCAGGGCAGGATCACTTACACCAGATCACACAGGAGTGCATCCAGGTGAGTTTTGAATATCTCCAGAGAGGGAGACTCCATGCCCTCCTTGGGCAGCCTGTTCCAGGGCTCTGTCACCCTCACAGGGGAAAAAAAAAATTCTTCCTCGTGTTCACATGGAGCTTTCCTATGCCTCAACTTCCACCCCCTGCCCCTTGTGTGCTGTCATTGGGCACCACCCAGCCGAGCCTGGCTCCAGCCTCTCAGGTCTCACCTTTCACATATTCATATACATAGATGAGATCACCTCTCAGTCTCCTCTTCTCCAAGCTAAAGAGTCCCAGCTCTTGCAAATGTATTTACAAATGCATTTCTATGAAAACCCCAAGATTTTCAGTTCCAGCTTTAATTTTATTTCAAAGAAGGAGTAATTGGAAAAAAAGAAGAAATATCCAACCCTCTTTAATCAAATGTCATTGTACAACACCCATCTCTGGTCATAATACTGTGATGCTTTGCTCTGGGCATTGGTTTCTTGTTTACGTGGGAAAAAAACCAACCAACAAACCACAAAAAAAAACCCCTACTTACATCCTAGATGCAGTGGAAATAATCAACCTTGATGTTTATTCACTCAGCACCAGCCCCCTGAATGCAGTCCACCCAGCATCGTGGCAATTATTTGTGCTGAGGAATAGGTATCCTGCAATTCACTGCCTTTGAAAGCGAGACGTGGCAAATTTGCATAGCAGCCCTTTCCATAAGTTTTATTTATTTCCTGTTGCTTCTCCCCAGCTACTCCCTCTTGTAAAGTGTTCCTGGCACGCCGCTTCCTCTTTGCTGCGAGTCGCGGGAGCTCGCCCGCGCGCTCGCCGGTGTGTAATTTGCACGACCATTTGTGTCACCTCTGACTGGAGGGGGGGGATCCTGTGTGTTTAACTTAGCATACATTATACTTCCACAAAGCTTTAAATCCAAAGGAATGTGAGCTGGGATATATCTATTTATTAGAATATTAGCATTTCTGACATGACATTTTCTACAATGCTTTGAGCCACATGGTGCATATGCCTTTATTTGAATAGTACCTCTGAGTCTTAATATCTCCTTTTGCAATTTGGACAGATTAGCTAAAGTGGTATCTTTTTATTATCCATCTGCCATACTCATATCTTTGATAAGATAGGTGACTAGTGGGATGCTTTTTATTCTGCCATGCCTTTATAGCTGTGCATGATTTACCTTTTCACATGTTTCCTTTCCCACTCTGCTTAGAAAATGTCAAAAAAAAAATCATTAATTATTAATAAGTAAAGAACTGGCATTTGTAAAGCAGGTTAGTGGTCACATAGGGCTGATCTTAAAGTGATTTTTCCTCTCTGACTTATTTTCAACCCTTCATTTATACACTCAAACACATGGTGGTTGGACTAGATCTCCAGAGGTCCCTGTCATGCCGTGATTCTATGATAAAAACTAATACTTCAGTGAAGGGTTGGAAGGACCTCAACATGAGCCAGCAGTGTGCACTTGCAGCCCAGGAAGCAAATCACATCCTGGGCTGCATCAAGAGAAGCAGAGCCAGCAGGTGGAGGGAGGCGAGTCTCCCCCTGTACTCCACTCTGCTGAGACCGCACCTGGAGCACTGTGTCCAGATCTAGAGCCCCTATTACAGGAAGGATCTGGAGGTGCTGAAAGGTGTCCAGGGAAGGGTCACAAAGATGATAAGAGGGCTGGAGCTCCTCTGCTATGAGGATAGACTGAGGGAGTTGGGACTGTTCAGTCTGGAGAAGAGAAAGCTCCAAGGAGACCTTATTGTGGCTGTCCAGTATCCAAAGGGGGCCTATGGGAAAGCTGGGGAGGGACTTTTTAGGGTGTCAGGGAGTGCTAGGACTTGGCAGAATAGAACAAAACTAGAAATGGATAGATTCAGATGGGGTGTTAGGAAGAAATTCTTCCCCAGGAGAGTGGTGAGAGACTGGCACAGGTTGCCCAGGGAGGTGGTGCAACCCTCATCCCTGGAGGTTTTTAAGGCCAGGCTGGATGCTCTAGGCAACCTGCTGTATTGTGAGGTGTCTCTGCCCATGGCACAGGGTTGGAACTGGGTGTTCCTTGAGGTCCCTTCCAACCCTAAAAATTCTATGACCTCTCAACTAGGCTTTGTAGGTTTAAAGTCCAGATTAGGTTGCCCAGGATGGTGGTAGAAGCCCCATCTCTAAAAACATCCCAGGTCAGATGGTGCTCTGAGAAAACTGATCTAGTTGAAGATGTCTCTGCTCACAGAGGGTGGGAGTTGGTCTAGATGACTTCTGAATGCCCCTTTCAACACAACCTATTCTGTGATTCTGCCTGTTAGTGCTTATGCTCACACACTGCATTTGGGAAGGAAACCAATTATTTAAGTAGTCCAGGGGATTTTCAAGGCTGGTCTTAATTGTATGGCACTACCAGAATAGGGACAAAGCAGGAATGAGTGACTCCTGATACAGTTACATTGCTGAAGAAGGGAGAGGATCCAGACAGAGGGAGGTGATGTTGTCCACAAGGAAGCTGGGATCAGGAAAGACTTGGCCAGTCCACCATCAGCCTGAAGTTTGTTTTTAAAACCCTGGCCTTATTTTCAGTGAGACTCATCCAAGTGTCATTAATGAGTCATGGAAGACAGAGCTTCCAACCCAGGTGCTATTTTCTTGTATCAGTTTCATATTGGCTTCTGCTGAAAGTGAATCAAGCCCTGTTTATACAGGGGAAAGACAAGCTTATGGTGGTCTGCCTTTGTGATACCAGCAATCACATTTTAAGTGATTTTGCAGAAAGTTTACAAAAGGATGGAGGTTTGTGAAGGTTCTGGTGGGTAAAAGCAGATGGAGATGCTGTGCCAAACAGCAAAACTTTATCAAGGCCAAGGATTCTGTGGTTACTGAACACTGCACATTAGGAGTAAATGAGTGTAAGTGGGGGGAGGAGGAGTCAGCAAAAGGCACTTAATTTATGAAGGTAAGTTGTAAACCACTGTATTTTTTACTGTTTTAAGTTGAAATCCATATATTAAGATGATAGCCATATATAAAATTGTGCTGCAGAGATTTCAGTATCATATGCTACATAAAAATAGAGTATATGAGAAATATGTCTTTAATCTGAGGCACAAAAGTAAAATTCGAGTATGGATGCTCTGAACTGTGTTAACTGCATTTTGCAGTTATGGGGATCTGACTCAAAAGTACCAGCCTGACATCATCCCAAACCACACACAAAAAGCAGAAGGAACAGTGGAACTGACTTGTGAAAAGGTTAAAATTGGCTAAGGGAGGGGAATCACACACATCTTGGGGTGAAGGTTAAGCAAACTGCCCTTGGAGCAGAGAGCTCTCAAAACTCAGCTCCAAGGTGGAGCCAAGACACAGACTTGGATCTTGTACAGTACTGTGATAGCTGTATTGTGATAACTTGACAAACAAGGGCAAGCCTTGGTGTATGAAGAAGGGGTGACATATATGCAAGCATAAGGAAAAACTTCTTCTGCTGTGAGGGTGGCAGGCTGCCCAGAGAGGTTATGGAGTCTCTCTCTGGAGACATTCAAAACCCACTAGGGTGTTTTCCTGTGTGACCTGCTCTAGGTGATCCTGCTCTAGCAGGGGGCTTGGCTTTGAGCTTTTGAAGTCCCTTCCAACCCTTATAGAATAGAATAGAAGTTCTTTAGAATAGAATTAACCAGGTTGGAAAAGAACTTTGAGGTCATCAAGTCCAACCTATCACCCGACACCATCTAATCAAATAAACCATGGCACCAAGTGCCTCATCCAGTCTCTTCTCAAACACTTCCAGTGATGGTGACTCCACCACCTCTCTGGGCAGCACATTCCAATGGCCAATCTCTCTTTCTGTGAAGAATTTCTTCCTAACATTAGCTGATCTCCAGAGGTCCCTTCCAACCCCTAATTTTTTGTGATAGATTTAATCCATAGACTTGCAGCCCTCGCATCACCTCCCAGGTATCTCTGGTGTTAATGAAGAGGTTGAGGTCCTGAAGGGAGTAAATTTTGTGGCCTCACCTCAAATTCATGCCATGGGCTTGCTTCTGTTTTGGAGAATGGGCCCCAAAGCTGGGTGTGTGGGACTGAACACTTTCCATTGTTACACTGGAGATCACTTCAACAGTTGTACTTTATACACAGCTCTTTACACAACAAGGAATCAGTGCCTTGGAAAAACTTTTGGCCTTGTTTATTTGACTTAGAAAGGATTTTTCTTGCTTTTAAGTGGATCATTGCTAGTGGAAAACAATGAAAAAACCCACAAAACCACAGCAGAATATGTAAATTCTTTGTTTTGCTGTTACAGCTAAGGTAATTACAGCTCTCAAGCTCTATAGACACCTAAAGGACACTTGCTGGTTTCAGACCTGACTGATAATGGAATCGATAAAAGTGTTTAATGTAGTCTGGAGATCAGAATTAAGTACATCAGAAATAAAAGCTTGTGGGTTGCCTGGGGCTGGGTCTTGGGTGAGGCTGCTCACCTGGAGTGATGGGTGATAAGCAGCACCTGAAGCTGGTGGGCAGCCACCTCTGGGTGATAAGCAGCACCTGAAGCTGGTGGGTGGCCATTTCTGGGCAGGCAGTCTCCTCCCACGGTGTACCCAGTGTAGGCATTCTGGAAGGAGGTAGTGCTGATTGTGTTGCTCCTGGGTGGTTGTGAAGCTCTGCTGTGTCTCAATGCATCCTTTGGTAAGTTCTGCTTTCTTCTATTCTCTGTCACCAGAGCACCCACCTCATTTGGCAGTGGGTCTATGTTACCTCTAGTGTCGGTTTTTATCTGCAATGTACTTAAAGAAGCCCTTTATGCTGTCCTTGATCTCTCTTTCAAGTTTTAATTTTGAGGCCTTAACATTCCTAGTTGCTTCCTTATATCCTCTGACAACAGTCTTGTATTCATCCCAAGTGGCCAGCCTCTCTTTCCATGATCTGTAGACTTTCTTCTTCACTTGAGCTTGCCCAGAAGTTCCCTGTTTAACCATGTGTGTCTCCAGGCTTCCTTTCTTGATTTCCTACCCAACTATCTTGGACCCCTTGACTTTCTAGCTTTCTGTCCTGGGCTATCCCCTAGCAATTGCTTGAACAAGCTAAAGCTGGCTCTGTTGGAGTCCAGAATTCTAATCCTGCTTGGTATTCTGTTTCTACAGCACAAGATCCTGAACATCATCTCACAGTCACTACAGCCAAGATTGTCCTGAACTTTCACTGCTTCAACAAGACCTGATTGCAAGACCCAGCAGCTCTCCTCTCCTACCTGGCTCTGAGTGTCACTTGCAGCTCCATGGTCCATCAAAGTAAGTGTGATGCAGACTTTTTGCTTCCTGATGGTTTTGGTGCATCTGTGAAGTCCACTCAGTTGTTTGTTTGTTTTCTGGAGGATTTGGATTGAAACTTCAAAATGGAGGTATAAGGTTGTGGTCAGTCCAAGCTTTGTGGTGAGTTTGACTAGGATGTGGTTGATGAGGACCAAAAGGCTTTAAAGCTTGGAATGGAGTTGGAGATAATTTTAAATGGGAAAACTCATAATAACCATGGAAGGTAGAAATGATTGCTTGCTGTGTCCTTGTAAGAGGCATCTTGCTTCTAGGTTTGGTTTTGGTGGATTAAGTAGATCTCAGAATGGTGGTATGTTCTGTGTGGTGATAAAGAAGCTTTTAGGCAGCTCGCTTTCCACCATTTGGTTTAGTTGTTGGTGTCTCCTGTGCCCTCTTCTACTCTGTTATGTAATTTCACACCATTCCTTTCCTTGGACTTCCCTGGTAGAGTTGGCTGGCTGCTCCCATGTGCTTTCTAGAAGTTTCTCCATGCCATGTTCCTTCTAAGGTTCATATATAGTAATTCTGAGCTGAAGTTTGCCAATAGAGAAACTAAAATCTTGAAGACATTTTGACTGACTACAATGCAAACAGAGGTATGGAAGTTACTCCTACAACCCTTTGTGTAAGTGTACAGCCAAAGGTACAAATGGCATTCAGAGGGCTTTGGGTGTGAAGATGGAGAGTCAGGAAGAAGGGGAGCAGTAGAAAAATCAAGCTTCAGTTGCAACAAAGGGGGGGGGGAGGCGCAGGGGGGGAAGGGAAGCCCTGCTCTTTAGACTGCTCTTCTCGCTTTCCTGCAGGAGCCTGCTTCAGCATAGATGAGTGTGTTAATGTACATCTAATCTGGTTTTGCTAAATAGGACACAAGTGATATGTGATGGTGAATCAAACATCAGCATGAATTTGTGCCCTTTCTAATGGCTTTGGAATTTGTTTGAATGTATTAGCACTAGTTCCTACTAATTGTTTAATGGAGAAAAGGCATTAGACTGAAGTAGCTACCGGGAAAAGTCGCAAAATCCTGATTTCTCCTTATTTTTGCCAAATAGCAGTAGGATAGCTGTGAAATATATGCTGTGTCTAGACGTTTTTCTGTCAGCAATAGAGAGAAAAAGCATGGTGCTGTGATGGGTGGGCAAGCTGGGGCACTGTAGCAGCAGGTGTGACTTGTAGAACCATAGAATTGTTTTGGTTGGAAAAGATCTTTAAAATCATCTCCTTCAATCACCAATCCAACACCACCATGACCATTAAACCGTGTCCTGAAGTGCCCTGCCAGAACAAGAGGACACAGTCTCAGGCTGTGCCAGGGGAGGTTTAGGCTGGAGGTTAGGAAGAAGTTCCATACAGAGAGAGTGATTGCCCATTGGAATGGGCTGCCTAGGGAGGTGGTGGAGCCATCATCACTGGTGGTGTTCAGGAGGAGACTTGATGGGGTGCTTGGTGCCATGGCTTAGTTGTTTAGGTGGGTTGGATTGGTTGAGGGGTTGGACTCAATGATCTTGAAGGTCTCTTCCAACCTGGTTTATTCTATTCTATTTCCAGTGGTGGTGACTCCACCACTTCCCTGGGCAACCTGTTCCAATGCTTGACCACTCTTTCAGTAAAGAAATTTTTCCTAATAACTGAATTTAACATTCCCTGGGGGGCCATTTCCACTTGTCTTATCAATAGTGAGAAGAAACTGACAACCACTTCACTTCAGCCTCCTTTCAGGTAGTTGTAGAGAGCAGTAAGGTCTCAGGCTCCTTTTCTCCAGACTGAAGAGCCTCAGTTCTCTCAGCTGTTTCTCATAAGACACGTTCTCCAGACTCTTCACCAGCTTCCTTGCCCTGGGCATGATAGCAGTGTCTGTTTCTGGTAGAAACTAATGGTGCAGTACCAGTGCTGGCTTAAAAGGGCTACTTCAGAATAGATCAGCTGGTCCAAAGACTGCCTGCAACAAAGGAAATAAGTCAGAGCATTTTAAATTGTGTGTTACCATGAAGTTCAACAAGGGCAAGTGCAAGGTCTTGCACCTGGGTTGAAGCAGTGCTTTGTATCAATACGCACTGAAGGATGAAGGGATTGAAATCAGCCCTGCTGGACAAGAGCCAGCAACATCCAATAGCATCCTGGTCTGCATTGAAAGAAGTGTGGCCAGGAGGTTAAGGAAGGAATTCTCCCCTTTTGCTGTGATAAGAACCCATCTAGAGTAGTGTGTCCAGCTCTGGGGTCCTCAGCACAGGCAAGACAGGGACCTGGTGGAGGTACAGAGGAGCCCACAAAAATGATCGGAGGTTTAGAACCCCTCTGTTGTGAGGACAGGCGGAGAGAGTTGGGGTAGCTCAGCCTGGAGAAGAGAAGGCTCCAGGGAGATCTCATAGGGGCCTATTCCCCTTGAAGTGGGTCTACAGGAAAGATAGGAAGGGACTTTTTTTATCAGGGGGTGCAGTGATAGGACAAGAGCTGGTGGTTTTAAGCTATAAGAGGGGAGATGAAATTTAGGCTAGGTCAAAGGAAGACATATTTTTTTTAAGCACAGGGTAGTAAAACATTGGCCCAAGTTGCCCAGGGAGAGGGTCCATAACCCCATCCCAGGAAGCATTCCATATCAAGTTGTCTGGGGCTCTGAGCAGCTTGTCTTGATCTCTGAGGTCTTTTCCAACCTTATTGATTCTATGGCTTAGTTGAAGATGCTGTTGCTCCCTAAAGGGGAGTTAGATTGGAGGACCTTTAACTATCCCTTCCAACACAATGTATTCTCTGATCCTGTAAGCACTTCTGCTTTGGAGTTTTGGTTGGAGAAGGGGCCGTGGGGTGGTGCTGCTGAGTACTTGATTGCAAGAAGCTTACACTGCCAAAAACCTTTCAAGGAGGCTAGCATGTGAACTTGCAGAAGTTTAGCTTTTGTTTATGATAGTTCTCTGAAAGAGGGCTTGGCTGATATCACCTTGCTTTCCATTGCAGGATAAATAGCTAACTTGTGGTTAATTTGCATCCAGTTGCCCTAATTTGCATGGCACTCTGCTGGGGTGGTTGCAGCCCATGCCTTTTGCCCTTGACTCAAGGATGCTGAAGGTGTGTCCTGTTTTGTTGCATAGAGGCACGGACTTGAGGAAGGAAAACTCTGCTCTTCCCAGCTGGGGAATTGCTATCCTATACTGAATTCAACAACAAAAAAGCCCCACCCTGATCTGAAGCAGATGTGGATGTGGAAATAATTAAAATTACATTTTCCACACCTGCCTGAGTACTTTTTCTAGGTATGTGACAGTCAGGGGAGTTCACTGAGCCTCCCCCTGCTGTTTGTCCATACTTTATTCTGAGTGAACCTAACTATTTATCAGTAGCAGCAAATTGTTGGTTGCTTTCATAAGCATCCTGCACAAAATGTGCCAGCTTAACTCTACTCAGCAAGAGGTGAGGGGGGGTGGGGGGGATGGAAGTAAAACAAAACCTCTCATAAGAAAAAAGCCAACAAAAACCCCTCTTGAAACCTGATGTGAGTGTTATGGGAGACGATTATTACAGTTCTTCACTTGCAAATTTTCCATTTGTGTTAAGTTGCTTCCCACAGCCTCTCACTGTCACATTCATTCAAAAGCCAGAATGGCATTGATAGAGTTCAGTGTTTTGGCTGCTTTGCCCCAGTTCTGCCTGGAGACTGGGTGTACAGGATGCAACAGAAATCTTCTACCAAAATTCTGCCCTCCCGGTCATCCCTTTCTCTTTTTTTTTGACTTGAAAGCTCCACTTAGACTTTCCTTGTCCTCCTTTTATCCTAAGTCAAATATGTTTTGAAAACAAAACAAAAACCCTTGAAATGGCAATTTTGGAACTTCCCCTTTGCAAAGCTCTTCCTTCTTCAGATGCTTTTGAGGGGGGGGTGCGGGGAAAGACCTTAAAATGCTGTTTTGAAACTTCTTTTACCCTTCACCTATTTATCTTTAAAGCAATGCAAAATGAGGCTAATATAATTTTTTTTATGAATTAATTTGTTTTGTTTGCAGCTGATTATCAGCCTGCTCTGGAATATTCATGTTATGTTGGAGAGAAAGAGAGAGAGCACCGTGCCATTTTCTAGATGCTATCATTATGGCCTTTTAGTTAAGAATTACCACTACTATTACAGCAACTACAAGGAGATGCACTCCCACTCACTGCTCTGATAAGATGCCTCACATCCTCCTCCTTGCAGTGGTTTCCTTACTGCTCCCCTCTTCTCTGGTGGAGACACATTTGCAGCAGTGATAACAGCTTTCCAAAAGAAACTAATAAAATGTGCACACATGTATTTATTTATTTTTATTTATTAGAGTCTTGTGATTTCCTCCCAACAAAACTGTCACTGCAACCACATTTAGTAGAAATGATTAGAGATGTGTGACAAATTTCCAGTAAAATGCACAGCAAAGCTGGAAACTTTTTTTCCCCTCCTCTTCCTTTTCATCACTTCTATCAAAAGCATTAAAAAAGAAGGGGGGGGGGGGGAGAACATTTTTCCTCTCCCTTTCTGTCTGATAGAATATTTCCAATATTTAAGATATGGGAATATAACTTCTAAATAATATTTCTGTTTAAGTGGCAGCTATATGTTTTTTATTAGAGAAAACAGGTTTTTCAAAGAAAATCAGATGTCAGTAGCTGTTGGTTAGCATCCTTAATCAGCAGAGATGAGGCTTGTAATAACAAAAATGGGGGGGAGGAAATATTGTTGGTTCTGCCCCAATTTGGATGTCAGAGGTTTTGAATGAAGGAGTGTCTACAATTACCTGAAGGGAGGTTGTAGCCAGGTGGGGGTTGGTCTCTTCTCTTAGGCAACCAGCTACAGAATAAGAGGTCACAGTCTCAAGCTGTGCCAGGGGAAGTTTAGGCTGGAAGTGAGGAGAAAGTTCTTTCCAGAAAGAGTAATTGGCCATTGGAATGTGCTGCCCAGGGAGGTGGTGGAGTCACTGTCCCTGGAGGTGTTCAAGGGAGGACTGGATGTGGCACTTGGTGCTGTGGTTTACTCATGAGGTCTGTGGTGACAGGTTGGACTTGGCTTGTGCTCAAGGCCTCTCACCAGCCTTTTTGTAGCTGGGTTGGTTGATTTATTTTGCTGTAGTTTTTTTGTTGTTTAGATTAGTTTTTTCCCTCTCAGTAGTTCCATTCATTTACCAGAAATGATCTGACTTTGGAAATAAGTGAGATTTGGTGTCCTTGTTTAGCACCGTAGGTGTCCTTTTTCATCTCCCGCCCTGGTTAAGTGCACTGCACACAGTGAGCGAGGTAGAACAAGATTCATGCTGTTCAAGAGCCTCTCAAAGGTGCATCTCCTCCTGTAAAGAAAGACAGGACCCCCAGCTGGTGCAGATCATATTATTCAATCATGATGAATATTTTCAGGCTCTGCTTTAACTTGCAGCTATTTGCTTGTCAAAGCTGGTGTGGAAAACTAGGCTAAACCTTGGAGTGTCTTCCACTTTTAACAGAGGATTTTAATTCATTATTGTCTTCCTTTAGTGTCCATGATGCTTTCTCCTCCTTTAGCTAAACTATGTAAAAGGCAAACACCTATCTGAAATTTCTATTTACAGCTGTCTGGCACAGATTGTACCTCCTGTGACCACAGAAATGACCTATACATGAAAAGGTGAGAGGCCCATGCTCCTGTGAGAGGGAATAAAGCTGCTTATCTTTGAATGCCTCAACAAAATACAGAGCTCCAAGGGTTGAATTTTTTTGTGTGTGTGGTAGTGGTGGTTGAATCGCTATCTAGTAGCAGCAGTGATTGCTGTGCTCTAGTTTATAATGGAATGTAGGGGTTGGAATGGAGCTCTAGGGATCTAGTCCATCCACCCTACTAAATCAGTTGCCTAGAGCAGATCACCCAGGCTCACATCCAGATGGGTTTGGAATCTCTCTAGAGAAGGAGACTCAGCCTCTGTAGGCACCCTGCTCCAGGGCTCTGGCGCCCTCAAAACAGAGAAGTTATTCCTCATGTTCAGGTGGAACTTTCTGTGCTCTAGGTTGGGCTTGTTGCCCCTTCTCCTAGAGCTGCTCTCCAGACAGACACTTGCCTCTAGCTATTGATCAGCATTGAGAAGATTTTCTCTCTGTCTTATTTTCTCTAGAATATGCAGCTCCAGGTGTCTCAGCCTTTCCCTGTCAGAGAGATGCTCCCATCTCCTCATCATCTTTGCAGCCTCTCCATTAGTTCCTTGTCTTTCTTGAACTAGGGAGCCTAAGGCTGGACACAATACTCTATCTGTGGAGTGTCTCACTCCACTGGAGTACTGTCTCACTAGGGCAGAGTAGAGAAGAACCTCCCTTGATCTGCTGGTCAGTCTCTTCATAATATATTGTTCTTAATTTCAACTTATTTAGGTGAAGGAAAAGAAAAGCAGTTATTGTTTGCTATCTATAGATTGTGGTTTTTAAGGCTCCAAGCACTCCATGTGATCTGTAAGTGGTAGCCAAATGATTACTTTATTGCTCCATGTTTTCAGATGAATAATCTTTGAAGCGGTTGTAAAGAACAGCTTTAATGTTGGAAATAGATAAACTTGCATCTCATAGATGCCATCTCAAAAGCTGGACAAAGCTAATGAAACATTGCCTCTGACAAGCAAAGGTGCATTCTGTATCAGGATGAGGTTATCAGCAGCAGAATGGAAAAAAGATTAGGGGTAAAATATATATTATATGAGTTAATATCAAAATTATGTCTGGAAGTCATTTAAATCCCACAGTAGTGGTTAAATAGAGGCAAAGTTATGGTATTGAAGTGTTAAGGAGGATATTGGCTTATTGGTGGTTGGGTGGTGGGAATGTAAAGGTGTTGAACACCTCTGGGAAAACACAACATTCACACACGTCCATGATGTTAGGTGGTTGTTAAATACCAGACCTTCCCCAGAGTTGCAAGGCTTTATTTGTGCTCCAGGAAAGGCTTATCAAGGGGAAAAAGAAGTGTTATGGGGTAGGGGTTTATTTGGTATAATGAATGTCCCAGTTGATTGCCCAGGCTGGAAGTGGATTTCTCATTTTTATACTTCAATTTTTATTGGAAAAATATCTTGAGTATTACAGTGGTGCAATGAGGTAAACATCAGGTCCTGAACAGACCACACTATAAAGATCTATGTAAGTTATAACAGCAATAACATGAGCTCTGCTTTATACCATGCTTTATGTTTTGAAGGGGGCAAAAACTGAAGAAGCATCATGACTGAATTTTGGTTTAAGCCTCTATTATATTTTTGTTACTTTGTTTTCAGAGAATTAAGTGTGGCAAAATAAATGCTGTGTGCTTTGTGTGAATTTGTGTCTATCATACTCTGTCACTGGGAGCTCTGCAATGATAAGCTGAAGTTTTTATTTGAACTGTGTCTGATCACAGATACCAGACAGTTTTACTCTTGTAGATTTATGCACATGAAGAAAAATGGCACACATAAGGTGACAAAATGGAAGAATGGAGGAGGAAAGTGTCTGTGGTAGCTCAGCATAATCATTTTGATGGCCCAGGGAAGGGAAAGGGACTTTGGGAGGAAGTGAGGAGACGCGTGTCGAACGCTACACTAAAATGTTATGTCAAGGTAATTATATGTAATCATTTTCTTTGGAAAAGACATCTAAGATTAAGTCCACCATTGTCCTAAACCCCCCAGGGCCTATAAACCACGTCTCAAAGTGTCATGTCTACATGTGTTTTAATGGGGATTGTGACTCCATCTCTTCATAGAATGGTTAGGTTTGGAAGGGACCTCCAAAAGTCATCCGATCCAACCCTCTTGCAGTGAGCAGGGACATTTGCCACTAGATCAGGTTGGCCAGAGCTGTGTTGAGCCTGATCATGAATATCTCCAGGGATGGGGCTTCACCTACCTCCCTGAGTAACCTGTTCCAGTTTACCCTCATGGTAAAGAACTTCTTGTAGTTCCCTTCAGGTACTGGAAGGCTGCTATTAGGTATCCCTTGAACTGTCTCTTTCAGCCTGCTCCCCTGCTCCCTCAGTCTGTCCTTGTAGGAGAGGGGCTCCAACCCTGTGGTCTTTTTTTGGCCTTCTACTGGATCTTCTCCTTCAGGTCTGTGTCCTTCCTGTGTTGAAGGCTCCAGAGCTGGACACAGCGCTCTAGATGAGGTGTTACCAAACCAGAGTAACGTGGCAGAATCATTCTCTGCTGACAGTGCTGGTTTTGATGCAACCCAGGATGCCATTGGCCTTCTGGGTTGCAAGAGCACGATTCCCTGGGCAGCCTATTGCAATGCTTGAATGATTATGCTAATAAGTCACCATCATAATGTGCTCTGATCAATAACCTTCCACTGATGATTGGGTGTGGGATCATTTTTGACTCTTTCTTCCCTCCTGAAAAGCAGGATGCTTGTTCCTCATCTCTCTTGCGAGGATGTCGTACTTACCACGGAATGCATGCAGAATGATTTCTGAGAGATGCTCTAGAGTGCAGAGCATTATTGCATTGTTTTTATTCATGACTTGAGCTGGGTTTTAGTTAGTTGCATGCCTTTGTATGCTGCGTGTTGGGGTTGATTTTTTTTTTTCATAGCGACGCCTGTGTTCTCTGGGTACCTAAGCAGAGATTTTCATTTTAATGCTCCATAATTCAAATGCTGGATTCATCCCAAATTCACCACCTCCACACATTTTAGCTGCATTATTAATAATAATATGGTTGATTGCTGATGCTATATATTTGTTTTCTAAAGAGCTCATTGAGAAGCTGGGCGTGTTAATAAGGTATGGTGTGTTTCTCCTGTGTTCCCAGCAAGGCTCCTGCCTGTAGCACGCAACTGGCACTGCCCATATTCTCTTCTCGCTGCTACTAGGCAGAGCACGCCGGCATTTTCAATTCACCAGATCATTCACAAGTTACCTCCAACCCAACCTTGTCATTGCAATTCGTCACACTTACAGTCTGTGCTTTTATGTGCTGTATCTCGCGCGAGTCTCATCACGCCAGGCCGGTGCCACAGGGCACTAGACGGCAACAAAGATCTCAAGCGTAGTTTAAAAGGTAGCACTATAAAAGAGGAAAAATAATGGCTGCAATCACTGCTAGACACCCTGTTCCCATAGATCCTGAAGTCTTTTTTTTCAATTCCAAACTAAAGCTAAGTGGTGTGAACAACTACCTTCCTTACTGCCACCATATGCCTGATAAATCTGGCACCCTGTCCAGCAAGGCAGGGAGGGAGAGGAGAAGCCCTGACACAGTGTATCTGGAGGGAATACACTGGGCACTGTTTCAATGCGAGAGCTGTCTGAGGAGACTCTCTCTAATCACCTTTTGGCTAACAGTCCGTGGGAATTAGGATGGTGTTATGAATGGACCTCTGGCTGCGTGGAGTTCCTGTCTTTGCCACAGATTTCTGGGGTGTCCTTGGACAAACTATCAAAGGTTGCTTTATCTCTTGTTGGAAGTGATGAAGTTATGCTAGTCCTTAAAGGAAAAGGAAATAACATTAAAAAAAATAAAATAGTGAGAACAAAAATAGATTTCCTTCTCCTCTGCTCTTCATCTGGAAAATGAGAGTCATAATTTTCTCACAATCCTTTCCCATCTGTTTTTTAGGTACTTCAGTTTGTGCCTTAGCGTGCTTGCATAAACGGCCCTTCCAGAACGGTGTCTTGGTCTCAGCCATGACCTTTGGGTCAGAGAAACTGTATGGTAATTTCTGCTCAGAGAAGCTGGTGTGTTGTCAAGTGCCTTCTGTCAAGACTTAAGGATACATTGTGCACTGCTTCCTCTCCTTGACATCTCCAGTTGTTAGTCTCTTCTGTCAAGTTGGGTGAATTATTGCTCTCTGTCAGCACAGGCCAGGGCTGCTGATGATTTGGTTACATGTGTACTCACATGAGTTTTGGCACAATGATATGCAAGCCTAAACACGTGAGGTTGTAATTCCAGGCTGAGGAATAGCTGCCTTGAGGTTCCCTCTTAAATTTCTCCTTTCCTTCACACACAAGTATGCTGAAACTGCTTTCTTCAGATTGCAATAAACTCCTGTCCCGGGAGAAAGAGCTAGAACTGAAACAAAGGCTGAGACACGTGAATGGGTTTTGGGAACAAGAACTTGTGTGGGCTTGAAGGAGAGTGTTTGTCCTCAGAGACAGTATTTGCAAGCCCATTCCCAGGGAAGTGAAGTTAGAGCAGAGCAGACAGTGCTGCAAAAGGAGCCAGTTCACCAGAGATGTCGCTCATTCTCAAGTAGGTTGTTGCAGTTGTTCTACAGTCATTAAACAAGCTGGCCAGGGATAGTGCTCAGTGGATTTATCTACTCCACTCTGCTGGGATCCCACCTGCACTACTGGTTTCTGCTCTGGAGTCCTCAGCACAGGAGGGACATGGACCTGTTCCAGTGGAGCCAGAGGCAGCCACAGCAATGATGGGAGGGCTGGAAGCCCTCTGCTGTGAGAGCAGGCTGAGAGAGCTGGAGTTCTTCAGTCTGGAGAAGAGAAGGCTCTGGGGAGACCCTGTGGTGACCTCTCAGTGTTTAAAGAGGGTCATCAGAAAGCTGGGGACAGGCTTTAGAGCAGGGCCTGTTGTGACAGGAAAAGAGCTGATGGTTTTAACCAAGAGGAGGGAGATTTAGGTTAGAGAAAAGGAAGAAATGTTTGCTATTGAAGGTGGGGAGACACTGGCCCAGGTTGCCCAGAGAAGTGGCAGATGTCACATCCCTGGATTCATTCCAGGTCTGGTTGGACAGGGGTCTGAACTATCTGCTTGATTTGAAGATGTCCTTGCTCACTGCAGGAAGGTTGGACTGGAAGGGTTTAAAGGATCCCTTCTAATCTTTAGAGCCCACACAGGTGTAGTGACATTACCAAGCCTCAGCTGTGCTAGCACACTATGGATTCCACTGTGATGTTTAACCCCTGGGTCACACAGGACAGGCAAAAACTCTCAGGCAGGTGCTGGATTTTCACAGAATCACAGAATTTTCAGGATTGGAAGGGACCTCAAGGCTCATCCAGTTCCAACCCCCTTGCCATAGGCAGGGACACCTCACACTTGATGAGGCTGCCCATAGCCACATCCAGACTGGCCTTAAAAACCTCCAGGGATGAGGCTTCCATCAACTCCCTGGGCAACCTGTTCCAGCGTTGGGAATGCTCTAGCATCTCTTGAAGGTAACAGGAGCTTATTTTGTGACTGGAGTCAAGCAAGAAGCATGAATGTAACTTTGCTTGCTTGTTTGTTGTGTGGGTGGGTTGGTTGTTTTGGTGGGTTTGGTTTTGTTTTGTTTTGGAAAGTGGTGGTGGTTTTTTGGTGTGTGTGTGTGGGGAGGGTGTGTGTTGGTGTCTGGGGTTTTTTTTGTGTGTGGTTTTGTTTGTTTGTTTTGCTTTTCCTTTTTTGTCTTGTATACATGAGGGTAAGGGTAGCCTGAGGCATCCAGTGCTGGATGTGTTTGTGCTCTGCCTTGAGCTGCTGCGAGGGTCTCCTTGGCTTCCTTTGCTCCACCCAAGTGGCATTTTGTGCCTATTTCCCTTCTATAACAGACAGAGTGTTTCTATAATAAGATTAGGCCAGGCCATTTCATTGCTGCCTCTCAAGTTTCTGTTAACATGTTCCCAGATTGTAGGCATCTGCTCAAATACACTTCCTGCAACTGGGCTCTGCTGCCCTCTCCCCTCCTGAAAAATTAAAGGATTGTAAAATCACTGTGCTGCTGATGTCCTTGGGATTGCTTTCCCTTAGAGATGTAGGATCTCATTCCAGATAATATTCCAAAAGATGCATTTTTATTCCCCCCTCCCCATGTGATTTGGTCAACAATTGACAGGCAGAAGAGGTTGAACAGTAAGAAAAAACTCCTATAATTGCACTTTTGAGGAGTAGTGCTGTAAGTGATTACATGCATGACTGAAAATGATACCTTGGCTCCACAAATACAGCTTGACCTACCTGTATATTTTCAATAAGAAGTAGTGTCTCCTATTTCTAAAGAGAAGAAGGGGGGGGAACCCACCCTGCTGTTTTTAGCTATATACAAATGATAAAAGCAAAGACATCAAAGTGTGCAGCCTTTCAACTCATGCTCAATTAGAATAAAAGTTTGGTTGCTGTTTTAAACATTTATGGCTAACTAACTGTGACAGCACCTCGGCTCTGCCAATGGGATGGGTTTGGATTGACTTTTGATCTGACTGACAGTTTCTTATACACTGCAGTGTGGGTTTATGGTGCACAAGTCCACGTTTAAACCCACATGTGGCTAATTAGGAACTGTTTATGGTCTGTATGTGTCTGCTCAGGCAAGAATAAAAGCTGCTTTTTCCAACTGAAGCAATGCCATGAGTGAAAGAGTTAATTTACCAAGGTGGTTATGTAGTATCTACAAGCAAGTAAAAGTAAAAAAGTATATTAAAGCATATTTAGTTTAATGCAGGAAAATGTCATGAAATGGAATATATTTACTCAATGTATTCCTCTTATTCAATATGTTCTATTCAGTCAATATATCACAGGACAGTAGGGATGGGGAGGGACTTCTGGAGATCATCTAGTCCAATTGAATATGTTTATTCAATCTATTGTATTTATTCCATGTGTTCAATATACTCCATGTATTATTCAATATATTAATTCAATTTGCTATATTCAGTTTATTCATTGTCTTGAATATATTTAGCATAAGGAAATACAAAAAGTTATCAACATAGAATCATAGAACTGTTTGGGTTGGAAAAGACCTCTAAGACCATCAAGTCCAACCTTCAACCCATCACCACCACGGCGGTTAAGCCATGTCACAAAGTACCATGTTTCACGAGCACCTCCAGGGATGGTGACTCCACAAAGTCCCCAGGCAACCTATTCCAGTGCCTGAGACTCTGTAAATGTTAACAAGAGTTCTTCTAAAACTCCTGATTTTTGTGGGGGGCATTGCAGTAAAACAATATGTTGAATGACACATTTTAGTGAACACTTTGTAGGAATCTCAGGGAGAAAGCGGAGCTGCGGGCTGGGGTCAGAGTGGCTGGAGAGAGGCCAGGCAGAGAGGGACCTGGAGGTGCTGGGTGACAGCCTCTGAACATGAGCCAACAGTGTGCCCAGGTGGCCAAGAAGACCAATGGCATCCTGGCGTGGATCAGGAACAGTGTGGCCAGCAGGAGCAGGGAGGTGATTCTGCCCTGTGCTCAGCACTGGTTAGGCCACACCTTGAGTCCTGTGTCCAGTTCTGGGCCCCTCAGTTTAGGAAAGATGTTGAGATGCTGGAAGGTGTCCAGAGAATGGCAACAAAGTTGGGGAGGGGTTTGGAGCACAGCCCTGTGAGGAGAGGCTGAGGGAGCTGGGGTTGCTTAGCCTGGAGAGGAGGAGGTTCAGGGGAGACCTTCTTGCTCTCTACAACTCCCTGAAGGGAGGTTGTAGCCAGGTGGGGGTTGGTCTTTTCTCCCAGGCAGAAAAAGAGGACACAGTCTCGAGCTGCACCGGGGAGGTTTAGGCTGGATGTTAGGAAGAAATTCTTCCCAGCAAGAGAGATTGGCCATTGGAATGTGCTGCCCAGGGAGGTGGTGGAGTCACCGTGTCTGGAAGTGTTTAAGAGGAGACTGGATGAAGCACTTAATGCCGTGGTTTAGTTGATGAGATGGTGTTGGGTGATAGGTTGGGCTTGATGATCTCTGAGGTCTTTTCCAACCTGGTTAATTCTGTAAACTTCTTCCAGTTTTGGTTTTTAGCCTCTGTGTATAAAACATGAAGGTAAGAATGTACATTTATGCTCACCTCTTCCTCTACCTTCCTTGCCTAGGCTCCTGACAACATGAATTGGACAATACCATTTGTACCACCAAACACACCTGGGGGGGAGTAGGGGGATGGGGTTTGAGGAGTGTGAAAATGAATACGAATATAATAACATTTTCTTGATAAAATAATGCTTCCATGCCACAGAAAGCAAAACTGTCAGCAGCTCTTTGTAGACCTCTCTCAGGCTTAAGAAAGGGTCCTTGACAGTTTCAGCAGTGCCTTTAAATATCTTATTGAAATGTAGATTAAGACTGTACATCTCATAATAGTTGGAAAGCCTTTTCATTTTAAGTCTTGTAGAAAAGCAAGCATTAAGTATTAACTTTAGCAGTTATAGTTTAGCTCCCCCACCTCCCCCCCTCAGGTTGATCCCTCCTAGACCTAATATTTAGATTTATTTAAAGAGGCAATAGATTACCTGCCACTGCAGCACCAGAGCATTGTGCCTTTCTCTGAGTCTCCAGGAAGTAAGATTAGCTCCATCTTCCCTTGGTGCCAACTCTTGTGTACAGAGGATACCTTTGTAAAATCCATGGGCAGTGCTTTAATCAGTGTTATTGCTTTAGCATTTTCAAATGCTTATACTATAGTTTGGATAATAACTTATTGGAAACAAAAATGATATTGATATGTGTTCAATGAACAGATTTTTTTTCAATATCTTCTGTAACTCTGGGTCTGTTACGAGAGTGATGTGAATTAGAGGTGGTGTCAGTCAAGATCCTCTGCTTTCACTTAGTATATAAACCATTCACCTGCTTCACATCTAAAGCAATTTAAATTGCTTTATGGCCTTCTGTTTTGGCTGCTAGTTTTGGACTCTTAGAGAAGAGGGGATGTTACAGAAAACTCTTAGCCATTTTCTTTTGAAAGTCAGCTTCTTTGCAGCTGTGGCATAGCAAAAAAAATATCAGCAGTACCTATAATTATGACTAATTTTGTCTCTTATATTTAGATATAAATCTCCACTAGAACCCTGTTACAATGAGTAAGGTCACAGGGGTCTTGAATTCAGGGTAGTGACTTAAAGGTAATAATGTAGGCTGGGCAGGGACTGGCTTGAGAACAGCCTTGAAGAAAAGGACCTGGGGGTGCTGGTGGATGAGAAGCTCAACATGAGCCAGCAGTGTGCACTTGCAGCCCAGAAAGCCAATCACGTCCTGGGGTGCATTATGAGAATCACAGCCAGCAGGGTGAGAGAGGGGATTATCACCCTCTACTCCACTCTGCTGAGACCCCCCACCTGGAGTACTGTGTTCAGTTCTGGAGCCCCTAGCACACGAAGGATCTGGAGGTGCTGAAAGATGTCTAGGGAAGGGTCAAAAAGATGAGCAGAGGGCTGGAGCTGCTCTGCTATGACAGACTGAAGGAGTTGGGACTGTTCAGTCCAGAGAAGAGAAGGCTCTGAGGAGACCTTATTATGGCCTTCCAGTATCTGAAGAAAGCTGGGGAGGGACTTCTTAGTGTGTCAGGACTAGTGGAAATGGAACAAAACTAGAACTGAGTAGATTCAGACTGGATGTTAGGAAGAGGTTCTTCCCCATGAAGGTGGTGAGACACTGGCACAGGTTGCCCAGGGAGGTGGTGGGAGCCTCATCCCTGGAGGTTTTGAAGGCCAGGCTGGATGTGGCTGTGAGCAGCCTGATCTAGTGTGAGGGGTAGCCTGTATGATGTATACAATGAGCTTGATTTTTGCAAAGCTTAGCTATCGCTTGGAAAACTTGCAGCTGCACAGATGTGGCACAGACCTAATTGGAAGCCAATAAACACACTGTTTATACACTCTGACCTATCAGAATGGGTCCCTGATTTAAACAAGGGCAAGCAATACAGTGCTTTAATGACACTTGGGCAGATTCATACTTGCTGAATGTATATAAATAAAAATTTGAATATAGATAAGGAAATATTAGGCTCAGCTCACATGAGATGGGAGCTAGACAGCAGGAGAAAATGATTCCTGAATGAAAAACAAATATATATATATATGTCTGGGCAGTGCAGTAACTCAAGTCAGAATATTAAAATACTACAAAGGAATTTCTTTAAGTCCTTTGGTAACTCCTAAGATCCCAGGTAGCCAGCACCTAAAATACAGGAACTTTATGAAAGATACTCCCAGACATTTTCATGGGCCTTGGCAAAGTTAAGGCATTCAAATATTCCAGAAGATTTAGTTGTGTAGGGGGGTTTTCTTGGTTTCCTGGAGGTTTTTATTCTTCTCATGAATGCTTGGTTAAACTCTAGTGAGACCTTTCCTTCAGTTTGCATATTTGAGCTTCTGTGATGGTCTATCAACAGAAGAAGGAAGAAAAGTTTTGCTGGGATATTCACTGGCTAAGCTAAAAATCCTTCATATGTGGAAAGAGTGAAAGTGATCTGGGTTTTTGATGGTGGAATATCTATCTCAAGGCCTCAGGTGTGGCTTTATAGAGCAGTTCTGGAGTTCAACTCATACATTAGGATGCATTTAACTGATTTCTAATCTCTTCTCTCATTTTCCTGTTTGTCCATTCTTATTCTTTTTCTGCAAATCCCACATCATTCCATGCCTCATGTGTGAAAATGTAAGAAGCAACAGATTAATCTCTCCTGATTTACAGAGAATGCTACAGTTACACAGTGGTGAGCATAGCAAAGTAGATGAAATATGAAGTCCACAATCTAGCCTTAACACACAAAGCTCCCTTTACACCAGGCCAACCCATTCAGACCAAAACCCTGGTGCTCTTCCTTCCTTCCACCTGGGATTTACCAAAAACCCCAGGGCTCTTTCTTACCCATCCCCCCCATAGTAAGCCCAAACAGGCACAATTCAAGTACAGAATTAACCAGGTTGGAAATTACTTTCAAGATCATGAAGTCCAACCTATCACCCAACACCATCTAATCAACTAAACCAGGGCACTAAATGATTCATCCAGTCTCTTCCTAAACACCTCCAATGGTGGTGATTTCACCACCTCCCTGGGCAGCACATTCCAATGGCCAATCTCTCTTTCTGGGAAGAATTTCTTCCTAACATCCAGCCTGATCTTCCCCTGGTGCAGCTTGAGACTGTGTCCTCCTGTTCTGCTGCTGGTTGCCTGGGAGAAGAGACCAACCCCCACCTGGCTACAACCTCCCTTCAGGTAGTTGTAGACAGCAATGAGGTCTCCCCTGAGCTTCCTCTCCTCCAATTAAGCACTGAAGGATGCTGGTCTGGTCCTGAAGGCCACAGACCAGACAGCCCTGGAGCCATCCTCCCCTGTACATCAGATAAGGCAGCTGACTATGTCCAGGGGGAAGAGAGGGAAGAGAAGAGAAAGAGAATAACTTTGCAGCCAGATTTATAAGGATGCAGGATTCATGGGAAGAAATACACTATTGCCTTTGTCCACCCACAGGGTTGGACAGTCTGGACACTGGAGGTCTCAACTTTGTGGCTCTTTTAAAGGCACGTAGCCTCAGATGGGTACACTGGAGCAGGAAGTGAAAACACAAAAATGAGGCATTTTGTACTTTTGGGAAATTTAACCAAGGGTGGAATGTTTAACTGCTTTAAAAGTGGTTTCAAATGAGTTACTGGGTTTTCAAAGAACTTTTGGCCATGGGTGAAGAGCACAATTCAATGTAATTAGCTTGGAATTTTCTGGAAGACCATGATCTTGCGTATACCTAAGCTTGCAAACGTGCTTAGTCCTCTGCTATGCATTTGCACCCCAAAGTGTAAAACAGTTGAATGAATTGCAGTAAGAAGAATGTTCAGGTCAGTGGTTGGCAAGGATTCATTGGAAGAGTTGTTGGGGTGTGGGTTTTTTTCCCCCCTCTGCCTCAAAATGTGCATGAAAGTTTTTGCCTAAGATGGTGTAAAACTGGAACATCACCAATAAAATCAAGGTGATTACTCTGGATTTGTATTCAGTAATGTCAGGAAGGACTTTGACCTCCTGTTTGCTTTAGGATTCAACTAAAACTGAGAGGTTGAAAGGGAGCATGCTTAAAAATGCAGTGTTGTGTTTGATATCAAGCCAAACCCATGAAATATAATTGAATTTCCCACAGTTTTGATAAAAAGGCATAAATAGCTCTGAGTTCGCTCAAGCTGAGCCCAGAGATTTCCAGCATGCAGGAATGAGGAATTCTGGAAGAAAAAAAATAAAATAAAATGGGAATTCAGCAAATTTTGGATGAACTTGGGCCGAGATTTGGTTTTAATTATAGGATGCAAAGCCAAGCCAATTGAGTCTTGTTTTCAGTTATGGAATAGGAGTTTGACCAAAGTCTGAACAGAACTGACCATTTTGGGTGGGTCCCGATGAATTATGTGGTGATCATTATGTTTTATTGCAAGCTATGCACTGAAATTGGTCAGAAATTCTTTGTGGCAGTTGCTAAAATAGAAATTTGCTCAGCATTATGATCAGGATGCCTATTTATAGGAAGCTGTTTATTTTTTCTTCTTGATGAGAAAGATCTTCCCAGCTCTTAATCTACACCAAAATGAAAATTTTGGGGTTGGAGTTTTTCCTTCTCCAAGAACCAGGATTCTTTCAAATAATATTATGACTTAAATAGTGTTCAAGCATTTGTTACTTGATGAGGCAAGTGGGACTGCTCAAGAAAACACCCTCCTCCAAGTAGTAATAATTGTGACTAAATATTAAGTATTTTTTGGGGAGCTCTTTAACATTTCCTTTAGTGTGCTCTTGTGCTCCCTCTACTGACTCTCCACCTAAGGAATGACAAAGAACTTGGAGAGCAGTGAATTTCCCATTCATGTCGATTGGGAAGGAAAATAATAAAATAAACCTGACTTGTAGAAGATACCAGCTCGCTTGTAGAGGTCCACTCTGGTTCTTAAGGTCTTGGAATCACACAGGAGAGAAAAGAGTCAATGAATTGTACAATCAACCAGGTTGGAAAAGACCTCAGAGATCATCGAGTTGAACCTAATACCTAACACCTCCTGACAACTAACCCATGGCTCCAAGTGCCACAGCCAAGCCTTTTTTAAGCACCTCCAGGGACAGTGACTCCACCACCTCCCTGGGCAGCACATTCCAATGGCCAATCTCTCTTGCTGGGAAGAACTTCTTCCTAACATCCAGCCTAAACCTCCCCTGGTGCAGCTTGAGACTGTGTCCTCTTGTTCTGGTGCTGCTTGCCTGGGAGAAGAGACCAATCCCCACCTGGCTACAACCTCCCTTCCGGTAGTTGTAGAGAGCAATAAGGTCTCCCCTGAGCCTCCTCTTCTCCAGGCTAAGCAACCCCAGCTCCCTCAGCCTCTCCTCATAGGGCTTGTTCTTGAGACCTCTCACCAACCTCATTCCCCTTCTCTGGACATGTTCAGAGTTGCAGATGATGGAGAACAGCATCCATTTCTTTCAGTACTAGGGAGAAGCAGTGCAGACTGAATAGGTAACGGGGCAAAAGGCATTAAAAATTGCATTTTGTGAGATTTGATGCAGAGGGAAAGGAAGGTAGAAGCTGTTAGAAGTCCCCAGTGCATGTAGAGAATAGTAGTGTTATTCACTACATCAATTCACATCCATCAAGCTCCAGGGAAATCTTCAGGGGACTGAAATCCATATTGAAACTTTGCTGCTTTTGTGTTTCATTTTGGGGATTTTTGTTTGTTTTAATTAAGCTTAATCCAGTGGCTAAAAAACTTTAAGTCCATAAGCATGTAAGACCAAAACAATGGTCTCTTAACTTGGTTTCACCAACACAGACATAGAATCAATAAGGTTGGAAAAGACCTCAGAGATCATCAAGTCCAACCTATCACCCAACACCTCATGACTAACTAAAACTAATGTAAACTGTGACCAGTTCAACAGAGACACCTAAACACAGTTTTGATGCTTTCCTCATTGTGGTTAAAAGCCTTGAAGGGTTCTTATTTGGTTTTGTGGACATGTTTTAGCTCTGGAGATATTGCAAGATGGTTTCAGCCCAAAAAGTTCATTTAACTTGTGCCTTAAGTGTAAATTCCTCTTTATGTGAAAAATAAAGCATGTGGTTTCCACTTCTTTCACCTATCGAAGGAGAAGATGCTGCTGCAGCTTCTGGTGGTGGTGGTCTCCATCCTGTGTAATTTGGAGGACCCCACAGATCATTTGGGGCAGCTGGATTGAGCTCTATCTTTCATCTTTGCAGTTAAATTGCTTCTTGGAGACACCTTTTTTTTCTGTCAGTTGTTACAAAAGGTCACCTGAGACCCACCTGTCTCCTCAAGTGAAGACAACTTCCTCTCCTGTTTGTGAAACTAGTCAGTGTGCTACGGTGTTGTGCTTTGCAGTGGGGTGCTTTGTCCTTTGTTTGATATCTAAAGCTCTTAGAGTTTTGACTTTTCCCCACTGATTCATTTCCCTTCTTGCTCTGGGGGAATTCTGGCACCCTAGTTACCAGGTCATGATGTTTTTATTTCCAGAGGAACTCAAACTCAAGCAATGAAAACTTATCTGTGAGGCTGACAGAACCACAACATGTACATGGATTCTTGTCATACTGCCTCAATATAAATGTTAAATGTCCCCAGTGTGACTCTGGAATACAATCCTTGAAAAGATGTATTACAAATAGTGGTAGATGAGACTTGGACTCCTAACTGTCATTAAAATGTGGTTTTGCTGGAAGATTTCAGAACACTCAGCACACACCTAACAACTTTAATGTGTTTTCTATTCCAGGAGTGAAGCTAGGTAATTCAAATGTCAGGTTTAGCTAGGACATTGCAGAAACGTGAGAAAGGCTGAACCTAATCTGTGCTCTGCATTCTCTTTTGTCACAAGCAACAGTCTTCTCTAGTCTTGCCACGTTGGCACTGGGGAAGAGACCACCCTGGGTGGTTGTTCTCCTTCTGCCCGAGGTGAAAATTCACTGCAGATGCTGTACTTAAGCAAGTGACAGATTCACACTCCAAGCTGGTCACAGCACAAGGCTTAACAATTTACCATACAAAAGCCATCCCAGAGTGCTTTTCCTGTTTGCCACTTCTCCTGAAAGCTTTAATGCTACCTGTACCTGATGCCAGGATCATAAACCTCTTAGAACATAATTTTTTTTTCCCTTAAAATGTTCTCTTGCTTGAACTATCACAATGGATTAAACACCAAACACTTAAATTCTAATCAGATTTATAATTTACCAAATATTTAATCTCTAGATAGAGATTTCATGAAGATTTGTGAATCTATTGCCTAGCTCTGACCTGAACTGGAGGGATTTCAGATTACAACTCTTTTTTTTCCTGCTTTTAATGTGCCCAGTGCCAACACCAGTGGTAAGCAAACTTTAGGCTGGAAAGAAAGGAAAAGAAGTTGTCCTTGAAACTCACAGCTGAAGTATCTGGGTTTCAAGCACTGCATCTTGCAACCAGTAATGTATGCACCGCTATGTTATTGCAATAGTAAATAAACCTGGGGCATCTGAGTTGTTTTTCAGGTGGGTCAGGAGTTCTTCCTTTTCCTCCTTGACCCTCATTTTTAATTGCTGTGGACTTTTGTTTGCTACATGTAAATGGTGTTGAATTCGTTTGATAGGTTGCTAGTTACATGTGATGGTGCTTTAGAGCTACTTCAGGTAGAGTTTATCTGTCTCTGCCTAAGAATGGTGGATCTGTTTCAAGGAAGAGCTGGGAGATGATTCATATATCTGACTATGGATCAACACTGGAAAGGGTAGATTCAGTTTCAGATCATTTAGTAGTATACTTAGCTCAGGCTTGGGTTTAAGATTTATCTTTTAAATAATAATAGTAATTTATTTTTCCATGTATTTTTATTTTCCCCTAAAAAGAAAAGGCAGCGCTCTTTATTTTTTTCCCAAGAGGAAATTTAAATTAAATCCTGGGGGGGTGAGGGGGGAAGTAGCTACAAAATGAACATTTAAAACATGTCTGTATCAAGAAATTTATCTGAAGTCTGTGTTTAAACATGTTTAAAGCCAACACAAATGCATGTTCTGAAGATCTTGATGAAGTTGATAGAAGGATCCCCATCTCACTTCACCAAGACCAGTCCACCATCATCCCTGCACAGAAAGACAAACAAAAAGTCTTAGAACAAACTTCCCTGCAAAGTTAGGATAATTTTTGCCCAGGGCCTCACAGATTGTCCAGGGAGATGGTGGAGTCATCATTCCTGGAGGTGTGGAAATAGCACTGGGAGATGGTTTAATGGCCACGGTGGTGTTAGGCTGATGGTTGGACTTGGTGTCCTTCGTTCCACCCAAAACAATTCTGTGATTCAGACTCTTCAACATCTTTTGTCTTTGTTGCTTTCTTCCTCTCCCAGTGAAAAGTGGATGTAAATAGGCATCAGAAGGGCCAGGAAAGAAAAACATCTTTTATTGCTGAAGATTTCTGTCCTCTTTCAGGAGGACAGAGGTAAGAAAGACTGAGAAAGCTAGGGCTGTTTAGTCTGGAGAAGAGAAGACTGAGAGGGGGGTCTCATCAGTGTCTATCATTATCTGATGGATGGGTGTCAAGTGGAGGGGGCCAAGCTCTTTTCTGTGGTGCACAGTAATAAGACAAGGAACAATTGATGCAACCTCAACATGAGAAGAAATTTCTTTACAGAAATTTCTTTACAGGGCGATGGATCCCTGGAGCAGAGTGCCCAGAGAGGTGGTGGAGTCTCCTTCTCTGGAGACTTTCAAAACCTATCTGGATGCATTCCTGGGTAGACTACTCTGGGTGATCCTGCTTTTGTCAGGGGGGTTAGACTCGATGATCTCTGGAGATCCAACCTCTAACGTTCTATGATTCTGTAAGTTTCTCCTCTCTAAGTCAGCATTTTTAGGTGAGATTTTCCTGCTTGTTACACTTGACTCTATATGAATGTAATCAAGAGAAGTGATTTTTCCTTCTTATGCAAGAATAGTTAATTATAATTGTCAAAGCATTCTGCGGTGATCCTATTTGTTCAGGTAGAGCTACATTTGTTTTCACTCCTGCATATTCAGTTTTGCAAGTATTAAAGCAGCAACAAAGTGATTCTTTATTATGCCTCCCTCTGATAATAACCTTTCTGTCTCATAAATAACAATAAAAAGTGAGTCATCAATAGTTTGCAGCTTCTTAGCTATAAGGTGTCTGTAAGAGAAGTCAGCGTCTTGCCTCCAGGGAGTAGATTAAAGGCGAAACCGAGTGTGTTTCTGCTTACTTTCTTGGCTCATTGCTTTATGGATATGTGGGATCTAAGAAATAAATGGTGGTCGAGAAAGAACAAACACATTTATTAGAGCAGTTAGAGAAAGACACTGTTTTGCTGTTTGCCAAGGTCCTTCTGAACAGCATGTTTGGCAGCTACCAAATGACATGGCCTGCGCGGAGCCGATTTTGACGAAGCCTCTGGGATGTGTTAAAAAGTAAACCAGAGCAAATCACGTACTGGAAAGCATAACTCAATCAAGGAAAAATGTATGATTAAGGGCGACATGGGCAAGGAAAGCTTTGCCAGAGCTCAGGGTAAATATTTGTATCAGTGTGAAGTGAAAGCTTCACATCGCTGATGTCAAGCAGCTGGAATTTTCATTGTTTATAAACTTTTGTTGTTACAGTTGGATTTTGGCAGCAAAGGTACCAAAGAGAGAGCGGTTTCCCAGCAAGCAAGTTTTGAGTTTTGATAAAACAGCTTGAAAGGATAGGAATGTAAAGATGCAAAGCTTCTATGCCTTCTTTTAAAAATAGCATTGCATGTGACCACCAGTTGCCTTGTGACGTGCACTTGGCTTGTCCTGCTGGAGTGTTCTGAGTATATTTCTGTGTTGTGCAGGCAAAAATGAGAGACACAGATGGTGGCCACCAGCCTCTTACCTTACAAAGGTGACCAGCAACCATCAAATGATGAGATTTAAGTAGCTGCATTAACAACTGCATCTCTATCTCGTTCCAAGACCAGGGTTCTGTCCATTTTTTTTTTTTTCTGCAGAGAACATTGCCAGTGTGAGTCAAATATTTTAATAGGAGCCAAAAAATATTTACAGAATAGAATACAGAATGAACCAGGTTGGAAAAGACCTCAGAGATCGAGTCCCACCTATCGCCCAACACCATCTAATCAACTCAACCATGGCACCAAGTGCCTCATCCAGGCTCTTCTTAAACACCCCCACTGATGGTGACTCCACCACCTCCCTGGGCAGCACATTCCAATGGCCAATCTCTCTTGCTGGGAAGAATTTCTTCCTGACATCCAGCCTAAACCTCCCCTGGCACAGCTTGAGACTGTGTCTTCTACTTGGGGACTGAACCCAGTTCTTTGGGCTCTATCCAAGTGTCTTAAGAAGATAAACTAATATGCCTCCTTACCCCCAATGCACTCAAACTATGGCTGTGGGCATTGTTGTTGTGTTTTGCACCATGTTTTATTCTGCAAGTGGTTTTATTAGAGTATTTCTAGGATTTTAGAACTATGCATTTAATATGTAGTAATTTCTTTCTTGGAGTGAAATTTGTTTTTCAGGCTTTTTGTGGTTATTGTTCTCTATGTTGAGTACATCTCTGTAATACAAGAGGGAAGTGATGTGTACTGCAGTTCAGTCGCTGGGAGTTGATGATTTTAACTTTGAGGGTTCTTGGGACATTTCTCCTCATCTTGGGTCATGATCCCAGAAGCTTCTTATTGGGCTGGTCTCTAGCATTTTCTGTGGGTAAATTTGCCACTGTGCAGCTGGTTCCTGCAGGAAGAAGGGGAAGCAAAGGTATTGCAAAGGCCTACTGAGAGGCTAAAAATCAAGTGAAAGTTAACAAAACTTTTTTCAAAAGTCTGAGACTGGTGATTAGGTTCCAAGTAAGGAGATCTTGAGCTTTAAAGTAACCTGAGCTGTGGGTTGTGTGTGTGGCTGAAGCTTCCATGACCCATCACACGTGTACAAGAGGATGCTTCAATTCCCAGAGCTCCATGCTTTTGTCTGAGCAAACCAGGGGCTATCCCTGCCAATGCAAACCAGTGCTCTGCAAGAACCTGAGTGTTACCCAGCTGCTCTAAGAATAGAAATCAAGCCCCTGCTGGTATAATTAAGAAATCTTCACTTCCAGTCCCTGGGCTTTAGAGACCTGGATCACTAACTAATTCCAATTTAGAGAGCTTTTTTGATAAGAGCTTTTGTAAACTAGGAAATAAGCTGAGAATGAAAACTTTTCATTGCAAGTATTTTAGCTACGCACTCAGCCTGTTCAGTGTTATTTAATGTTTGGTCTGTCCTGGAGGGAAATCAGATATATCAGCCTTGAATTGAAGAAATACAGCATGCTCATTCTCCTAAGGGTTTTGTAAGGGGGGGGAGAAGTGGCACTCATCCATGGTCTCCAATCTTACATTTGGAAAAACCCAGCAATTTCATTCATAAATGTGGGGTTTGGCCACAATGTCTTATGGCAGAGTCACCTCCTGAGACTCCTGGCTGCTCAGAGCTCTGGATAATGTAGGGGTAGAAACTCAGCCTGGGCGCAGATGGATGTTTGGATGAATTTAATATCTTTCTTTCTGCAACATGAACTCCACAGTAGATTCTGATCTCATTTGTACTTGGTTTGGCAGCTGGGTGGGAGCTGGGGTAGGGGAGTTGTTGTGGTTGACAGTGATGGAGAGGGATCAATGTCACACCTGTTCTTATTTTTTTTTAATCCCCTAAATAAGATTAAATACATATTTATCAAGGTATCTTTTCTCCAAGTGGGAAGCAGTTTGTCAAGGATTAAAAAGTCTCAGAACCTTGACTGAGCAACTTTCTTTTTCTTTTATATATATATAGGTAGATATTCTTTATATTTTCATTATAGCTTTTATTGGACTCATTTCTCTTTTTATTCTTCCACATTTTGAATTCTTTCTTTTCTTCCTTCTTCACCCTCTAGACTCTCCTCCTCCTGCGGCTTCCTTGAAACAGCATGCCAATTCAGAGCTAGTTCTGTGTGATTCAAACCTTGTAACCCACACATTGCAGGAGGTTTAAAGACAGTGGTGAGATCACCCACCCACTCATTACTTATTATTATTTTATGCATCATAGTGGAGCAGGTCAAATATCTGCACACTTTTACGAGGCATGGAGAGCAAACCGTTGTGGCAGTGCTGCACAGGAGATGGAACAGCGTGTTCTATTTCTAACGCTGCTGTTGACATCCAAGTCACTCAATCTTTTCTGCTGCTTTCTCACCTAGGATGTAAGAAAGCCAATACCTACTGCTGTTTGAAAAATCATGTAAATTTTGGACATATTGGAGTGAGAAATAATTTCTAGTGGGAAATAATCTCCCTAGAAATCCTTGCAAGAGGTGAATTTTGAAATGGCTTGTCTGCTGCTTCTCACCTTCTGAGGGTATGAGAGAGTTTTTGTCTTAGATCATCCTAGCACCTAAGAACCCTTTGTAAATGAATTAATGATTTACTAATTTATTCTTAATGAGGTCTTCCTTCAGTGTCTCTCAGAATTCTTTTTGCTCCCTCTTCAGGCCATGTCTTCCTTCCATCTCCTTTGGGCTTGGATGGTGCCTCCATGGTAAACATCAAGGGTGCCACCTCCATTGGCTTTATTGCTTCTGTGACTCTTTTTAAAGCCACAGCTTAATGAGTAGGCGATCATGGCTTGATGACTCTTGCTTTGCAGAGGTTTCTGAGCATTGCACTTCAGCTGATATAAATCAGATTGGCCTTATGGTTTGCATTGAAAAGAAGTGCTGCTTGTGAGCATCCCTGGGGTGATTTAGGCTTGCTTCCTTTACTCCTTCCAAGATTTAGTGTACATTCTAATCTTTGGGGTTTTCCAAACAATGTTGAGGGAGGAATCCAAATGTATGAATCTTTTCTAATGGAAAAGGGGCTTCTATTTGACAGACCTGGTGCTACCAGAGACTGAATGTCAAATGGAGCATGCTGCTTTCATCTGCCACAGGGGTCTGTGTGAGTCTGAGTTAACACAGGGGAACACAATGAGCACAGTGCACCTCTTTACTAATTTTTTTGGTTTATTCCATCACTGAGGGGTACACAGACATTTGTAGAGCTCCTTGTATAAGGCCTTCTAGGAAGCAGTGGGAAAAATCAGTGTATAACTCCTGGGAAACATGTAAGCTTCTAACCCCTGCTGGGTCTATGGGAGATGAGTTTTTGTTGTCCATGTGTACTGTTTGCACAGTTTCTAGCATCACCTTCTCAAGGCTTTCATGGCAGGTGTGGGGAGACTGGTCTTGTAGGTGAGGACCTGACCAAATAATTTCTGAAGCCACTAAGATCAGTTTCTCTTGGAAAGGTTTCTCATGTGCTCTGTAGAGGAGCTTCCTCCCAGGTAATGAGACAGCAGGGATGTGTGAAAACCCACCAGGCAAACTGCCCTAGGGCAGAAAGTGTCAGCTGGTGCTGACCTCAGCCTTTTTGCCACCTGGAGCTCTGCTGAGGGCATAAAGGTGGTCCAGGCTGGTGATCAGCTTCAGCTGCAGTTATTGGTTACTTGGACATGCATCCCTCCCACCATGTGATCCAGTACTTTACCTAAAACATACATCTTCTGCAGGAGATCTACTGTCGTATGCCACCAATGTCAAAGCTTGCATTAGTGTCTAAGGAGGGAGTTGTTGTGAAGTAAGTAGAAAACAGGGATGATTTTACTTGATGCTTTCAGAGGCTGGCTGCCACTTTAAAAAGTTGCAACCCCAGTTATGTCTGAAGTTTGATTTATTATTTTTATGTTGGTTTTTTTTTTTTTAAAGAAGGGCAAGGGTATAATTTTGCCAAACATTTTGGTATGCTTATTTTTATTTTTTTTTTCCCTTGGAAGGATGAAACTGCTGTGCTGCAATCAAACTGCAATAAAAATGAGAAATACTGTCGGATGATATGAAGCTGGTGCAAATGAAAGCCACTGATAGAGGCAGAATCCTAAACTAAATTTAAGGGGGAAGCAAGCAATTTTACTTGCAAAAAGACAGGAGGCAAACTACCCTTTAGAAGTGCCTGTCCAGTGCAATAATTTTACCCCTGTTCAGACGAAATGCAACTCTGGATCTCTTTGCAGGGGATGCATTGGTTTTAAACAAAAAAAAAAAAAGAAATAAAAAAAAATCGAAGCACACAAACAAACCCCCCAACAACCCAAACCAAAAACGACAACCAGCAGCCACAAGAGGAAAGCTCAAAGCTGCCAGAGTCAGCTTTGCAAAGGGGACTGTAGGTGGAGCTCTGCTCTGCGATTCTGAGCTTCACAATGAAGCAATTGTTTCCCCCCCCCCCCCGCAAGTCTCCACTCAGCAATTCCTCCTTCCCTCTCTGTGTGCTTTTTGGTCGCATGTTCTATTTATTTTAATGTATACCTTTGTGCAAAGCCTGTCTCTGAGTGGTTAGATACCCTGTTGATATGTGGCCTTCAAGGCAGGGGGAGGAGTGCAGCCTATTCCCATGACATCCGTGGGCTTTGTAGAGCCAAAAAAACCTTCTCAGGAACACCTAATCCTTGGGCTCCCTCCAAGTACCACAATCTCTCTGCACAACTGACATGGGCCACTTGGGACACTTGAGGGCTTTAGGTGTGTCTCTCTGAAGTCAGCCACAGCCAAGCATGAGGCAAATGTGCCCAGACCAAAGAAAATAAATTATGTGGGCTCCAATTTTCAGCAGTTATGAAGTATTAAATTACACATCTGAAGAATTCACTCCGGGGTTAACCCTTTGGAACCTGCCCGGAGCGTGGCGGTGACTCCTTCCTGGAGGAGCGGCGCTGCCCGAGTTTCAAAGGCACGTGGGTCATCGGTCACAGGGCTGGGATGCTAATTGAAATGTGTCATAATTAGCTGTTAACACTAAAAAGGGAGAGTGGGAACAAGGGGAAGAGTGATTTGGTACCTGTGCGAAAGCAGGGCAGAGGGGATGCAAGAAGCGGCTGCAGATTTCAGCAGTTTGGTGGCACGCAGGAGCCTCTTGAGGTGCACCCCCCAAGAAGTGTTTAAATAAAACTGTAAAGTTTTAGGCTCTCTTTTGGAACTATGAGTGCAACTTCCAGCACATTAGCATGTGCTTTAGCACAATTAGCACAGCCCCTGTAGCTGCCTCTTCTTTCAGGTTTGGAGAAGTGGTTGTGAGCCAATGCAATCCTGCTGAATTTCTCGCTAAGAAAAGGCATTAGCTCTTGGTAAGAGATACAAAAAGTACATCCTGCCCTGCCTCCCTCAAGTATTTCTGGTTCCCCACAGCCATCTGTAACATCAAATATCTGGTACATTATGTTGCTGAAACTTAAAGTGTAAACCCCACAGTGGAAAAACAAACGGCTGACTTTTTTTGTTCCTTTCTTTCTGTGTGTGGATTTTTAAAGGTATTTTTTCTTAAGCAAATAATTAGCCTGTGGAAGCTAGAATAATAAACTAATAGACAATTATTCAGAAGGAGAGTTTGGACTTGTTCACCCCCTCCCTTACTATTGTACTAATGAAAGTTTGTAGTCTTTCTGCAAGCCAGTCTGGAGTTTGAGTTTCATGATGAGTGTATGAAGTTGCTTTGTCCAGCTCGCTGACACTGCTGCATCTGTGCTGCTGTCCCCTGGCATACAGAGATTTTCCCAGGGTGATTTGCAATCATTGAATTAGTATTTGTGGTTAATCTTGGAAGGACCTGATCCTGAAAATAGTGCAAAACATCATTCCTTGTGTGAATCGAGAGCAAATCTGGGAGGTAGTTTAATCCTCCAAGGCATGCCAGTTGTGATAACCTTCCCTGCTAGTTCATGCCCTGCCTTGCTTGGCTGTGTCGTGGCCCTTTCTGAAAAGGGACATGCTGGGAGGTTGGTGGATCTTGAAGGTATTGAGCTTGAAGGTTCATGGATCTTGAGGGTGTTGGGCTGGCCCAGCTGCACAGGAGCTGACAAGGGAGTGGAAGAGGCTCATGTAAATTTTGGAGGTAATCTCCAAGGCTTCAGGAATTGCTTCATTCTCCCTTGTCTGTAACCTCTGTGGTAGAATCAGAACTACACTGGCTCTGTACGATCTTGGTCTTGCGCAGTGCTGGGTGTATCATTAAACTGCTTTTCTTTCTTGTGCACCTTTTGGAGATCACAGACTGTTAGATGCTAGAAGGCACCCTGAAAGCTTATCCAGTCCAGCCCCTCTGCCCGAGCAGGATCACCTAGAGCAGATCATATAGGAATGCATCCAGGTGGATTTTCAATATCTCTGAAGAGGGAGACACCACAATCCCCCTGGGCAGCCTGAGATGATGTGTTTACATGGTTTGTGCTATAGATGAGTATCTCTCTGGCATGACAGCCTCTCTCCAAAGCCTTTTCCCTGTCCCAGTGACATAACATTGAAAGTAGAAGCTAATTTTCCACTTCTGCGTTTTTAGGAGGGTTTTCACTGCAGCATTGTGTTCAAGCAGCAGTAAAAGATAAGGCATGAAGGAGGTATAAATAGCAGGTTTGTATATTTGGAAAATGGCTCCACAAAGAAGCTGTGTTTCTTTCACAGGAGCATCTTTCCTCTGCAGTCTGTTGTGTGGTAGGGAATGAATCAGGAAGTGTATGTGGGGTGTCCTTTTTTTAGGAATAGCTTCTTTTTTGATGTGCCTTTCAGTAGCATGACAATTTTTCCAGGAGTTCCCCAAAACAATTTAATGGATTCAGTATGTTGGCTATAACTTTTGACTTAATGTGTGATATTAAAATGCATGCAAACTGGGATGCTTTGGAGGAGAAGAATGAAAACTCGGGTCCTGGAGTAACACCATGAAAAATGTGAATCTCTTCTACATGCACAAGCAGTAGAAGCAAATGACTGCCTTCAAGGGTTTATGAGGAGCCTGTTAAAATTTCTGTAGCTAAAGCTTGGTGGAGAAATTTCCCTTTAGCTATTTTTATGAAACATGTGGATTTTTATTAATAACGCTCACTCCAGTTTTGTCTGACTGCCTTGGACCTGACCAAGGTCCAAGGTTTGCTCTACACAAGCAAACCCTACACAAACTTTTCTCTAGAGCATTGAGGGAGCTTTGGGTGGATGCAGGAACTCCATCAGGCAATCATAGAATAGTTTGGGTTGGAAGGGACCTTAAAGATCATTTAGTTCCGATCTCCCTGCCATGGGCAGGGGCACCTTTCACTAGACCAGGTTGCTCAAGGTCTCATCTAACCTGGCTTTGAACATCTCCAGGGAAGGGGCATCTACAGTCTCCTTGTGCAACCTGTTCCCGTGTCTCACCACCCTCACTGTAAAGATTTTCTTCCTAATCTCCAGCCTAATTCTTCCCTCTTCCAGCTTCAATCTATTCCCTTTCATCTGATCACTACAAGCCCTTGTAAGAAGTCACTCTCCAGCTTTCTTGCAGGCCCCCTTCAGGTACTTGAAGGCTCCTATAAGGTTTCCTCAGAGCCTTCTCTTCTCCAGGCTGAATGTTCAGCCACTCGTTGATGCCTGGTCACAAGTTGCTATTCTTCTGAGCAGAGGCTGGTGAGAGAAACATCTCTCATGTTGCCTCCAGATAAAATCATTGTCTTTCCTAAAGCAAGAGCCCATAAGACATTTCAGGATTAAGATTAAAATGCCTTGACTGGAGTCTTGATCTTTGAAAGAAGTTCTTCCCAGAAAGAGAGATTGCCCTTTGGAATGGGCTGCCCAGGGAGGTGGTGGGGTCAATGTCCCTGGAGGTGTTTAAGACATGACTGGATGAGGCACTTAGTGCCATGGTCTAGTTGATTAGATAGTGTTGGGTGATCAGTTGGACTGCATGATCTTGGAGGTCTCTTACAACCTGGTTGATTCTGTGACCATGATGAAGTTAAATAAATTTGCATTTTTCCTTCCTCTCCTTCCAGCCCACAAGAGCATGAGTTAAACCCGTGCTAGCCTAAGTTTTCAGCTTTGATTCTAAATCTTTCTTTTTGTAGGTTTAAGTCACTCCTTCAATGTTCCTTGTATGTCACTTTTGTGGTTGAATTACTTTTTATTCCTGTGCTCATGCAGTTCAGAGATTTAGGATGATATACACATGGAAGTAAGGTCTTTTATACCCCCAAACCCCATCCAACTGCAGTTCATCCTTAAAGACCCAGAAAGTGCAGGAATTTTTTGACTCATTATAATTTATTGCAGAAAAAGCTGAAAGCTGCATTTATTGGAAGCAATTTGTGTAACACTGTTGCAGCCCTTTCTTGCTTTTTATGTTGCAGTCAGGTGAGACCACTTGTTCTCACCTGTCTCATCGCTGGTATGTGAGACTGCTGATATCAAAGCAATGCCAATGGAGCAACCATTGCTTTTAGGACCAAACACAGAGCATTTCTGGAATGCATGAAAACTGTGGGGTTTGTCTGCTGAAGGGAAAAGTGGATTTGGGCAGGGTGGAATCGAGCTGTTCGCAAGGGTTTAATGTGGATTTGAACACTTGAAGTGTTTTGGCGTGTTTGGGCCTGGGCCAGAATATCACTGAGATGAGGCCAGATGAAAAACCTGGATCTAGAGCCTCTTCCCAGCATCCCCAGTTTGATGCTTAGGCTGTTGATTCGATTCCAGCTTCAGGGCAAACTGGTATTCCTGTGTTCTGATTGTGAAGACCTTCAACCCAGGGATTTTCTAGCATACGTATATGAGAGACCTGGATGGTTTTCTGAAGCTTTGCTTTTATTTCTCTACTTTTGAACCCAATCAAGCTCTTTGGGAGAACTGGATCAAGGAAAAAGTGCAAAAACTGGGTTGTAATCAGAAAAATGCAATGAATGCATGAACCGAACTAGGAGTTAAGGGGTAAGGTGCCTCCTGTGACTTATTAGATCCAAAACAGCACTGAGGATATTCTTTCTCTTGTTCTAGGGAAACCAGATCCAAGTGGTTTCTTTGCTCTGTTCCCTCTGTAAAGTAGCTATGAGGAAAATTACAGTTAAGTCTCAGCCAGAAAATCCATCTGGTATGAGAAGAAGGGGCCAAAGTACAGATTTTTGAGCACTCAAGACTGCCTTCTGTCTTGACTAAACCATCTCCTGCCCTGCCCATTTTTGGGGTCTCCCATCCCCTTTGTATCTTCATATCCATGTCACTGTGGCACCTTCACTATACACCTGCAACTTAAACCTGTTTTCAAACTTTAAAGGGTTTAGCATGACATTTGCTCTCTTTGCATAGATGGTCCTGCTCATTTCTCTGTCATCAGGTTGTGCATGGCCCTGTATCTGTACCTATGTGATAGGTTAGGTTATTGGGATTAAAGTCTGGGGACCAGAGGAGACTCTTTGGTAGGCCTATTCCTACAGCTTACAGTTCCTGAGTGGTCCCAAATGATTTATTATTTTTCCCCAAAAAAGATTTAATAGTCACTTTGGTCCACAACTTGTGACCCAAGTTAGAAACAGAGGCGGGAAAAAACCCCAACAAAACCAACAAACAACCTAAGTTTTCTGTTGAATGTTGTGTTCAAACTGAAATAACACATCTGATGTAAACTTCAACAATTGGAGAGATTGTTTTGAAACTCCAAAGCAGTTTGTGTTCATTTATCTAAAGACAGGATCACAAAAAGTAACATTTCTGTAAAGTCTGTAGAGTTGTTTTTACCCTGAGTAGGGCTGAAATATTGCCCACTTCTAGCCTGTGATTTCAGCTGAAATATTTGCAGAGCATACAGCTGAACAAATGTAGAGGGACCTGATCCCATCTGGGTGCCTTCTACTTGTTGCAGAGGCTGGAATGTGGTCAGCTTGAGGATCTCCTGAAGCCTAATTAGCACTTCACCTGTCAGCATTGGATGGAGCTCCATGCTTGGGTTGATATCTGTGCAGTGTGCCAAGTGGGAAAATACGAATGACTGTTGCCCAAGCCCACATGCTGCAATGGCAGTCACCTCTAATTAAATGGTTGCACAGAAGTTGCTTTCAGGCAGTTTCAGGGCAGCAAGAAAAAGCGTGCTCAAAGGTAGGATCAAGCACAGCTGCAACAACATATCCCTGAGGGCATCTAATGTGCATGGAGTAGAAGTTAAGAGATGTGTCTACAGAGGTTTCAACCTCTCCTTTAGCTTTTCTACTGTAGAGCTGGGAAGGAGATTATTTTGATTTTCATGTGGCCACAAATGCATCCCCAGACTGCAGCAGGATCACCACTGTGCCTTTTCTTCTACAATCTTCTTCCTTCTGCTTCATAAAGAAAAGGTCTTCCACTGATGTCAGACAATGATGGGTGATGCTTATTCTGCAGCAACCCTTTTGCTGTGTGTCAGATGGGGTTGGGTGTGCTGGCCAAGAAGCCCCCACACCTACCTTTGGGAGAAAGATGATGTCAGCTGTGGGAAACACAGTAGGGCTTCTGCAATGCTGGGCTCAGTGGTAGACGTGTGAGTAGAGGAGGAAATAGAGCTTCTGGTAGCAGGAGACCCAAAGCTACCTCTAGCAGGTACTCGAAGTGAGAAGCTGTACAGGTGTTCTATGTTCATGAAAGAAACACCTTGTTCTGTGCATCCTCTACCATGCTCCAGCAGCTCCTTCTCACACGCAGCCCTGGCACTGGTCTGCAGCTGCAGGAGTTGGCCGATGGCAGCGAGGAGGTGCGAAGGCATCTCGGGCTGCCACCTCTGCCAAGCACCGTGCTGCAGTCCCTCCTGTGACGGCTTCTCTAACCCCCTGCAGCGACAGCAGGTCTGGCTTGAAACTGTTTCAGAGCCGCAGATGACATGGAGAATCAGGCGGCTGACATTTGCAAGGAGATTGAAATGAGTCACTGTTCTCAGAGACACGCTGCTCGGGAGAACCCCACCGCTGCTAGCTTCTTCATTGTTTTTCCTGCCCTAAATACTGTGGAATATTGTTGGCTCATGGCAGATTGATTATAGCTTGAAAAATATCTCCTTGGCCTTTTCTGTGAGGCTGCAGTGATGCCCTGATCTGGAAATGTGAGTGTGTGTGATTTGGGTAATGGCCATTTCACTAACTCTGCACTGAACAGAGTAGTCTGAAGGTGGTTGATCTTTCTGTCATGGTTTGAACTTTCCAGAGCTGGCTGAATATGAGGCAGCCTGTGCCCAGGTGGCCAAGACCACCAACAGCATGCTGGCCTGAAGCACAAATGATGCGACAAGCAGGAGTAAAGAAGTGATTGTCCCCCTGTACTTGGTACTAGCGAGGGCACACCTTGAGTACTGTGTTCAGTTGTGGGGCTCTCGCTACAAGAAAGACACTGAGGTGCTGGAGTGTGTCCAGAGAAACTCTAAGAGCTGGGGAAGGGTCTAGAGCACAAGTCTTGTAAGGAAAGGCTGAAGGAAAGGGAGCCTGGAGAAAAGGAGGCTTGGGGGAGGGCACCTCACTCTCTACAAGTACCTGAAAGGATGGTGAAGCAAGATGTGGGTTCTCTCAAGTGATAGAATAAGAAGAAACTGTATCAAGCTGCAGCAGGGGAGATTTAATTTGGATATTAGAAGAAAATTCTTCTCTGAAAGGGTTCTTGAACACTGGCCCAGGCTGCCCAGGGAGTTGATTGAATCCCTGTCCTTGGAGGTGTTTCAAAGAGCCAGAGATGTGCTGCTGAGAAATAGGGTTTAGCCCCAGCCTTGGTGGAGTCACAGAATGGTTGGACTTGCTGATATTAAAGGTCTTTTCCAACCAAAATGATTCTATGAAAGAAGATAGCAGACTTAGCAGACAGGCTTATGAGTGCCAGTAAGGGACACTGGATAAACTCGCTTACCTGATACCTGTGTCTGTTCCTTCATATCCATCCTCTGTTCCTGTCCCCAGGGCCACCTCCTTTTGTTCTATCTTCTCACACTGGAGGTAGCAGAAATGTTATGTAGTGCCTGGACATGGGGTCTTCAGAGAGAGTTATCAGATGGAGAGGCTGGCCAGATGAAGGACCCACAGGGACTGTTAGTTGTGCATTCCCAAAGTCATTTATTTTTTAAATAAATCTGAGATGGAGATGGTGTTAGAGGATGAAGCTAGGGAGAGGGGGGGGCTACACTGTGTCATGAAGGATGGTGAGCTGGGTGAGGTGGTTTGCAGTGCTCAAGCAAAACCCAAACTCTTACTGAGATGTAGGAATAGCTGCTCTCTCTCCTCTGACTTATAATAACTAAGATTAAGCTAATGAGTAATTAACTTTGTTATTGGGTTCTGTGCATCTCCTTTGCATGGCTATGGATCTTACAGGGCTCCAAGGACTGGCTGATGGTGAGGCTGCTGTAAGGCTCTGGACTATCCTGAATAGTGCCAAGGGAACACTTTTGCTCAGTAGATATTCCTTTTTCCTACTCTTCAGAAATCCAGTTTAGAATCATGGAATCATTTACATTGGAAACAGCCTTTAAGATCAAGTCCAACTGCGTGCACACCAATACCATGCTATCCATTGTGAATACAGAGTTTATGCCACAGGCACCGAAGTTCTATCAAAATACCAGTGAATGAGTTAAGCAAGCAACAGCCAATGTTGTAGTCATGCATTCACAGAATCATAGAATGCTTTGGGTGGAAAAGGACCTCCAGAGATCATCTGCAGCTAGCAAGGATATCCCAAATTTGATCAGGTTGCCCAGAGCCCCATCAAGCCTGACCCGGTAGACTGGAATCCAGTGTCATTTCTTATTTGCCTTGGTGCCTTCCCTAGCATTTTTATTGCCATATTGTACTTCAAGAAGTTATATTGCCATTGCACATGGACCATTGTTTATTTTCAGCGAAGACTGGGGACAGCATCAGAGGTCATCATGCTTCATCTCAAACTTCATCTTGTGAGCTCTTTGCACAGGAGAAACAAAAGTGAAGAGTGGAAAAATAACCTTTTGTTTGTTTCCCTTCTGCATTATTTTGATTGTGCTGTTGAGGGAGCTTTGGAGTTCTTCACTGGGTTGTGCTTAAGAGAAATCTCAGGCTTCAATATCTATATTTCTGAAGTTAAGTTACAGAAAGAACCCAAGGCTGATGAGGTGCCACGTACAGCTGCGTGATCCACCCCCAGCACTTTGCTTGCCACAAGCTCTCTGCAAGAAGATATTGAGGCTTTACACAAAGCTGGCAATCACCATCCCTGCCTGCAGCCCACAGCTCTCCCAGGACAGAGGCCCTTCTGCATTCCCTTGGGAATTGCCATCACTGCTGGAGTGACACTTTTCCTGCCTGCAAACCAGGCAAAGTTTAAAAGCAAAACTTGTATTGGGGTTTTGAGAACAGAGCTCATTTAAAAAAAGACAGAGTTTCTTTAAGGTTTCTTTAACCCCATTAACACAGCTGTTAAGAACATAACCACCAGACTGTGTTTATTTTTTGTGGGAATTCTTGGCAATCACTCAAGGGATGCTGTTTCCCCCACTTATTTGCTTCTCTCTCCACTAGAGGCAGAAATTCAGGGTTGGGTTTTTTTCCCCCCTCTAACAAAAACAGTAGGAAAGCTTCTATCAGGGCTCTTTGCCCAAGTCATAGAGAAGGCAAAACCTAGCAGGTTGCTTTGTAATGAGAGGTCCAAATATAGTGGTCTTGATCCCTGAATAGGTTGTTCCTTCATGAGACGATTCCTGTGTGATCTGCTCCAGGTAATCCTGATCTGGCAGGAGGGTTAGACTGGATGACCTTTTGAGGTCCCTTCCAACCTCCAACATTCTGTGATTCTGTGAATTGGGAATTTTTCAGTTGAAAAATCACAAGTCTGAGCCTCTAACAAAAACCCTGCTAGATAGGGAACATGAATTCAACCAACAGAATGCATCTTAATCTGGATTTCTTGCATCTTGTCCTCAATACACTGGCAAAAGTTAACTAAAGAATGGAGAAACAAACAGCATCAACAGAAATGCTTTTAAACCCTAGTTTCCTAAAGAAGTAAGGCTGGTGGGATCTTCATTTTTTTGCTTTAGAGTTCCATAGCATTTCTCCCAGATTTGTCAGCAAGATTTGTCGTGAGCTGTTATGTGACTAGAGGATTGATAGAAGTGGGAGGATGTCAGGTTGTACAGAGACGGTGACAGAGCACTGGCACAGGCTGTCCACAGAGGTTGTGGAGTCTCTGAAGACTTTCAAAACCTGATCTAGGTGAATCTGCTTTAGCAGGCGGTGCTGGACTAGATGATCTCCAGAGGTCTCTTCCAACCCCTACTGCTCTGTGATTTTGTGAGAATGGACAGATCCGGTTTTGCCTTCGAGCACTGAGACACATCTGGCTGTAATGGGTTTGAGGCAGACCCCCTCCCCACCACAACCATCCTCTGCTACCAAGAATGTGATAGGTTGAGGCAGACCCCCTCCCCACCACGGGCAAAAATAACAACTCAGACAAACGGATTGCAAAAGTGATGGAAAGTTTAAATGGAAAGCAGTAAATGTTTACAGAAAGCCAGAAGCACAGTGACAAAAGAAATCCCAAAGCAGACCCAGAAACATCCCATCCCCACCTGAGGGTACACCCAAGACCCCCAGGGTTCCTTCTTTCCCCCCCCCCCCTACTAGGCTAGTCTCATCTGGCCAGATCTGAGACTGCCTAGCCAGGCCCAAGGCCAGGAGATATCTTCCCCAGTTACTGGGTGACGGAGGAGGAAGAAAGAGAAAGTGCCAGACCCCGCACTGGATTTTATAGCAGTGCAGAGAATTATGGTAGGAAATACCTAGTTTCCTGGGCCCGCCCACTGGGCTGGACCTCTGGACACAGGAAGGCACAGAGGGCACCCGGCCCAAACTGCAACACTGGCCTATGATTGTGGCATGTGCAGTTACTCTGTGTCCACCTCTCAAGCTGTGACACAAAATATTTCCTGACATATCAAACAACAATTAGTTGGATCTCTTGCTGAACTTCAGCAGGTCCTCACGTAAACCTAACTTGAAACCATGTAGAACCCTTCCATCTGTATCTGTTGGTAGTGTGCACAGAAAGTAGGAAAACCATTTTAGGTTGATGAGAAGCTTTTTAACTGTTTGGTTTGGTTTGGTTTATTTTCTATTCAGGTAAGCTAATCTTCCAAATGTCTTAAAACTTCACTTTGACAACCTCATCTTTCAATAATTTTGACTTTGGTCATTGCATAAGCCAGTATTAGGAGCAAAAACATTTACTTACTTTTCCCCTCTCTCTCTCTATTGTGGTTTTTTGTTTGTTTGTTTGCTTGTTTTAATACTATTTGTTAGGTGGAGAGCAAAATTATCTTGTAAACTCGTTATTTTGTTCCTATCAAAGTGTTTCATGTATTGACTCAGAGAACCAAATCTAAAGATGCATGCTTGACAAATAAACACAATAAAAACTATTGAATACTCCTGGCGTTTTCAGCACTTAAATACAATTATTAAGGATCAGGTGAAATATGATCTAATAATTTTTGTGTTACTTTTCTGATAAGAGGCTGAAACAATCAGCATGTTGCGACAGAACTATTTGTATTATTATTCAAAGTAAGTTTTCAGCATAATTGTGGGAGGGAAATGAACAATCAGAACTCCTTTTCCTCTTTAGTTCCATTATTTTGTATACTCTTAAGCTAGCTGTCTAATATTCTAACTATTCAACTTGCCTCTTACTTGGAGAAGCAGTAGGGCTCTCAGAAAGGTGAGTTTCACTGAGCTTTCCCATTCACAGTCAGGTGCTGAGGATGTGGTTTCCCCCACACACCGCTGCCTTCATTAGTAAGTATGGATTTAGGACTGCTGTGAAAGGTTAGAGTAACTTGCCTATTGCAGTTCAGTAGCCTGAACAACCTTAGGAAATGAAAGTCTTTTAACCTCAGTACAGCAGTGTTATGACTTAATGGTGCTGTTATCACCTTATAATAGCACAACTGCACGTGAAGCAAGTTGTCCATAGGCTGTTGTCTCCTGCCGAGATGATGGCTGGCAGTAACGCAGCCAGACGGGCAATCTTGAGAGCAACTGTCTGAGATCTTAAAAAGGGCCAGTCAATTAATTTGTTCAATCCCTGCAGGTCAAGAGAAAGATTAAAAAAAACCCCAACAAATCACTGCTGTTTACAGCTGATCATCTCATATTAAGTGCAATTGTTTTAAAGATGCAGCTATGCTGCTTTCTATGTGGCACACTGAGTCTGGGCTGTTGGTTCTCCACCAGCACAGGTTAGGGCAGGGAATGTCAACTTTGTGGCAGGCTGAAACCTTGCACCTCCAACTCATTAGGAGTAAAGCACCTCAGCCTGCTTTGAGTCTCATGTTGTTGGATCTTGAAGGTACACCAGTTCCCATGCTGTTCTTTTTCTCCTTCTGGTATTTTTCTGAGTATCTTGCCGCTTACCCGCTCGCTGTTTCGTGCCCGTTTAGCGGTGGCACTCCGATGGCTGGCGTTTTATGTCCACGCAGTTCTAGCGTTCCCTTACCATATGGTCATCCTGATGTTACCATTTGCCTCAATCATCCTTTTTGTAGCTGCTTGAACATCTTAATTGATCTCCTGAGCTATGTTAAAGATTTATAACAGACGTCGGTGTAATTCATTTCACGAGCACGTAGCTATGCTTTTCCATCCGATTGGACATCCACACCTCTCCCTTGTAAAAGCATACACAAAGCATGGTCTTTTGTCTCTGTGGTGAAATAATGGACGTCTTGAAGGATATTAGAAACCTTGTACCACTCTGTCACAGCCAAAAGGATAAGCCATGGACTCTCAGTTGTTGCTAGCAAGGCGTTCTCTGCTCTCTCGTAAATAATACCTCAAATTGGAGAACTTTTACCGTCTCCCTAACTTCTGAAGAAGGGAAAACTTTCTTTTCTCTTTTTTCTTTTTTTTTGAGTGAGTTTCAAAACCATGTGTTGATAATATTGTTAAGCTAAAATGCATATATCAGAATGCCAATGGTGCCAGGAACTGCTTTTGGCCAGGCCTGTGTTTCTTAGTATATGCGGCAGAGGCATGTGCAATTAATGATGTTGGCAAAAAGAGCACTGTAGAAAGAGCACACAGAATGAGAGGTTTGATGGTTTCTGCAAAGTACTGTGCCCATCTTTTCATGCAGAAAATGAGTAAACCATTACTCTACATATGATTGGAGCAGAACATAGCACTTTTTGATGGGGTTTGTCAGAAAGCGTTCAGAAGAAGCTGTATATTAGAAGATAAATTTCATCACACAGTAAATATGTCTAAGGGTAGATAGGAAGGAGATAGGAAGCATCCTTCATGCCATTAGAGGGGTGGATTTTTGAGTGTAAATGAGAGCCAAATCTGCCTTGTGGAGAATTCTGTTTATCTACATCAGGGTATCCAACTGTGGTGCAACTATTGAAATTTATCTTTGGCCAATGACTTTTGTCAGGACCTTTGTGACTTCCTTTAGCACCTGTGTGACTGTACTCAAGGTAAACTCATCTTTCTTGGTTTCCAGCTTTTAGTTTTGATGAGGGTGAGTGGCAATCTGATAGCCAGATCTGCATGATCCTTTTTGGTAGGACCTTTCTGTAACAGTGTCTGGTCAGATTTCAAATGTCCATACTGCTGATCAAAACAAGTCAAATGCTTAAGCCTTTTATGTAGCTATCTCTTTACTAATAGACTTCTCCCATCCTTTGTAGAATCATAGACTCACAGAATATTTTGGGTGGGAATCATCTAGGTCCAACCCCATTCTATGAGCAGGGACACTCCTTACTGGACCAGTTTTGCTTACGGTCAGCAAGCTGGTTAAAGGTCTAGAGAACAAGTCTTACGAAGAGTGTCTGAGGGGAACTGGGATTGTTCAGCCTGGGGAAAAGGAGGCTGAAAGGGAGAGCTTTCTCAACAAAACATCCTGACAGGAGGCTGGAATATTGTGGGGGTTGGTCCTTTCTCCAATGTAAAGAGCAATAGGATGAGAGGAAACAGCTTCAAGTTGCACCAAGGGGAGGTTTAGGTTGGATGCAAGGAACAATTTCTTTCCTGAAAGGGTTGTCAGGCCCTGGAACAGGCTGCCCAGGGCAGTGGTGGAGTTCCCATTTCTGTTGGGATTTAAAAGCCATATAGATGTGGTGTTAAGGGACATAGCTTAGTGGTGGATTTTGCAGTGCCAGGTTAATGGCTAGAGTCAATGATCTTAAAGCTGTTTTCCAGACTGAGTGATTCTATGAAAATACTGGAGGAAAATTCTTCCCAGTTTGTGTGTCAAATACACTTCATAAAGTAAATATGTAAAAAAGAGAAAGCAAACCAAGCTTCAAGAGCATCAATAAAACCCCAGAAGAAAGCAAGCAATAAATGCACGTGTTCACCTTGCCAGTAAAGCGAGATGGTCTGTTGCTGTCCATCACTTCAGTCTCCCCCTGCACATGGATGAGAGCGCTGAACTTGGGCACTGGGAAGCAGAGCGAACCCTCACACGAGCTCTGTGTTTGTACATAACCCTGCAACAGCTGCTTCGGATTGGAAAAATTCTGCTTTTATTAGAACACTGACTCTTGTTTATCCTTATTGATTTTATTGGGTTATTATTGACTGACTGCACCCCATGGGCCTATTAGTGAAGTGTTAGTAAAGCATTAAAGGAAGACTTGGGCTTTTCTGTGCTTTGTACTTACAACGGTTGCTTTTATCGGTGATTTCTTCTTTTTTTCAGCCAGCTGCCTAACTACAAACATGGGCAGTCTCACCCACCAGAGATTGCAAGGGGCACAAGGAAGGAAGGAATTTCCTATTTTGTCATTTTTCAACCTATAGAAGAACAAAACCAAGTTTTAAGGTTGTTTGCTCTGTGGTTGGACTAGTTCTTTCCTGTGTAATCTGGTGTAGGTAATCCTGCTCTGCCAAGGGGGTTTGGACTACATCTCTGCAGAGGGACCTTGGCAGGCTGGACAGATGGGCAGAGTCCAAGGGCATGAGACTGAACACATCTAAGTGCTGGGTTCTACACATTGTCCTCAACAACCCCATGCAGTGCTACAGGCTGGGGTCAGAGTGGCTGGAGAGCAGCCAGACAGAAAGGGACCTGGGGGTACTGGTTGATAGTAGGCTGAACATGAGCCAGCAGTGTGCCCAGGTGGCCAAGAAGGCCAATGGCATCCTGGCCTGTATTAGAACTAGTGTGGCCAACAGGAGCAGGGAAGTCATTCTGCCCTGTGCTCAGCACTGGTTAGGCCACACCTTGAGTCCTGTATCCAGTTCTGGGCCCCTCAGTTTAGGAAAGATGTTGAGATGCTGGAAGGTGTCCAGAGAAGGGCAATGAGGCTGGGGAGGGGTTTGGAGCACAGCCCTGTGAGGAGAGGCTGAGGGAGCTGGGGTTGCTTAGCCTGGAGAAGAAGAGATCAGGGGAGACCTTATTGCTCTCTACAACTCCCTGAAGGGAGGTTGTAGCCAGGTGGGGGTTGGTCACTTCTTCTGGGCAACCAGCACCAGAACAAGAGGACACAGTCTCAAGCTGTGCCAGGGGAGTTTTAGGCTGGATGTTAGGAAGAAGAAATTCTTCCCAGCAAGAGAGATTGGCCATTGGAATGTGCTGCCCAGGGAGGTGGTGGAGTCACCATCCCTGGAGGTGTTTAAGAGGGGACTGGATGGAGCACTTAGTGCCATGGTTTAGTTGATTAGATGGTGTTGGGTGATAAGTTGGATTTGATGACCACTGAGGTCTTTTCCAACCTGGTTAATTCTATTTCTATTCTATCTTTTGAGGTCCCTTCCAGCCACTGAAATTCTGTGATTTTAATTCTCTGGGAAGTGTTTGCAGCTTTTACATCTCTCGAAGTCTTGTGGCTAATGTTAGAAACAGAGAAAACTCATCAGTCTTACTCACAAAATAATAACAAAAAGAGTCTGCAATAACTTTTATATGCTATTTGATGTTTCTGGGTAGAAAGGGAAATTTATTGTCTTGTTAACATGAATCAAATGACACATGACATTCAGTTAAATCTAGATGAGAGTTGGGTGAACTGTGGGTGTACATTAAGGTCTAGGGGCCATCTTAATGCAACTTTAGGTATCACTGATTATTCATTCCTAAGATAGGGTCTTCCCACAGTACTATAATCTCTTGATGGTCCTACAGAAATATTTACTTTTCAGTATCTTTTTCCCTCCTCCTTCCTCCTCCATAGAAATGAATCTGTCATCTTTTTTCCTTATACTCCAGTTGAGGGTCATGGTCTGGCCTTAATGGCTTGTAGCAGCACCAGTGGAAGAGGCCCTGAGCAACCAGTCCAAACCATTGCCTCATTTGTGAAGCTTTGCAAACTACTGGGAGTGACCCACAAAATTACCAGAAACCTTTATGAATCCAGATAGGGGACAGCTGTCACCAGCTCACAAATTTGCTTGAATTTCAAGTACTTCATCCTTACCAAAAAAAGAGAAAAACATTTTGAGGCAGGTTGGACGCTGCTCTGCACAACCTGATCTATGTGAAGATATCCTTGCTGGCTGGAGGGAGTTGGACTAGATGGCCATTAAAGCTCCCTTCCAACCTAAAGATTTCTGTGGGCAGAAAAGGAAGGGAGAATTCGAAGAGCAACATTGAGGTTCTATAGAAATGAAGCACTACAATATAGGGAAGCCATGGAAGTTCCCTAGTATCAGAGCATGATGGATGCTCATACTTCAAACAAAAGCAAAAGGAATTTAAATGCCTCGAAAACTGCATGCAAACAGATGGGAATACAGAGAGGTCTCAAACAACTCCCCTCTCCTATTAATGGCAGCCTGTTGCTGCTCTTGACTGCTAAGAATATCTGTTAGGGGATAGCAGCAACAGGATAAAAATAAGAGACTTCTGCCCCTCAATAGGAGCAAGAAAGTCACCATACATTAATTATGAAAGTAATATTTTTTTTTTTCTCTGTCAAACCTACTGCTGAGAGTAGTAATGACTTCCCCTGAAAGCTGTCATAAAGTAGAAATGGTGACAAAGAGATGGCTCTACAGTACAACATCAAGCTGAACTAATGGGAAAACTTTATTCTGTTTGTGAACAGCACATCTCTTGAGGAATGATAAAATCATTCTTATGAATTCCACATTCTTCCACACTCTCAGAGATGTGGTCCTTGCCCTTGACATGGCAGTTGTAACTAGATGATCTTTAAAGTGTCTTCCAGTGAAAGGAAATGGCCTCAAGTTGTGCCAGGGGACGTTTAGCTGGGATATTAGAAGATACCTCTTCAGTGAAAGTACTCGAGGCCACATCTTGAGTACTGTGTCCAGTTCTGGTCTCCTCAATTCAAAAAGGACATTGAGAAGCTTGAATGTGTCCAGAGAAGGGCAATGAGGCTGGGGAGAGGTATTGAGCACAGCCCTATGAGGAGAGGCTGAGGGAGCTGGGTTGCTTAGCCTGGAGAAGAGGAGGCTCAGGGGGGACCTTATTGCTCTCTACAACTACCTGAAAGGATGTTGTAGCCAGGTGGATGTTGGTCTCTTCTCCCAGACAACCAGCACCAGAACAAGAGGACACAGTCTCAAGCTGAGCCAGGGCAGTACTGTGAGCCAGCTGGAGTACTGTGTCCAGTTCTGGAGCCTCTATTACAGGAAGGATCTGGACATGCTGGAGTGTGTCCAGAGAAGGACCATGAGGATGATTAGAGGGTTGGAACACCTCTCCTATAATGACAGACTGAGGGTGTTGGGGCTTTTCAATCTGGAGAAGGCTCTGAGGTGGTCTAATTATAGCCTTCCAGTATAAGTGGGCTACAAGAAAGCTGGGGAGGGACTTTTTAGGGTGTCGGGTAATGATAGGACTAGGGGGAATGGAACAAAACTAGAAATGGGTAGATTGAGATGGGATGTTAGGAAGAAGTTCTTCCCCATGAGGGTGGTGAGACACTGGTGCAGGTTGCCCAGGGAGGTGGTGGAAGCCTCATCCCTGGAGGTTTTGAAGGCCAAGCTGGTTGTGGCTCTGGACAACCTGATCTAGTGTGAGGTGTCCCTGTCCATGCTGCCAGGGGGCTTGGAACTAGATGATCCTTTAGGTCCCTTCCAACCCTGACCATTTTATGATTCTATAACATGCGAGTGTGTCGTTAAGCGCAGGCAGTACGCTGGGAACTTTGTTCCCATCTGAGCAGCATTTTATCTTCTTTATTTTTTTGCTCTTTTATTATTTTTTTTTTTTTAGCAATCTAATTTTGTCTGTGAATCTCAGGATGGGTGCAGCAGATAGCAGCCAGGCATCCAGAGCTCCTCTTTAATTTGCTGGTACAATCAAACAGCTAGACGCTCTCACAATTGACTGTTGCCCACAATTTTGTGCTTGACTGCAGGTGCAAAATCGCGGATGCAAAAATCAGAGCAGCACAACTTGATGATAGGCTTAAAAATTTGGTCCATTACCATTCAAAAGCCTTTAACTTCTGTCTGTCATGTAAACCACAGTATTTTGGATTCTATGGTTTGTTGTGTTTAGTGGGGTTTATTGTTTTTTTATTAGTTGTTTTTTTTCATGTTGGTTATTGTTTTGTTTTGCTTTTGGGTTTTGTTTTGTTTTCAGAAGTAGATCTGTTCACCACAATTTGCTCTCAGGATTAAATAATACACCTGAAACCAGATGGATTAAATCATACACCTGAAAACAGATGTTTATATTTATACTTTAAAACTCATTGCAAGTAGTTACATTACTATAAATCAACTAATTTTAGAGCATTTATCTAACCTCCCACCCCAAAAAAAGGTCTCATAAAATACCCTGATGTTAACTAACATCCAGGTTAGATAAATTGGTTGTTTGGTTTGGTTTGGTTCTGTTTCCTTTAGGATATTTTTTAATACAATACCAAAATAGTATTTACAGCTAAAAACAAACAAACAAAAAAGCCAAAAAAACAACCAACCAAAAAACCAAAACCCCTAACAAATTAACCAACTTTCCAGTTAGATAAGTTGGTGGTTTGTTTTGTTTTGCTTTTGTTTCCTTTAGGATATATTTTAACACAATGTCAAAATAGTATTTACAGTTAAAAACAAACAAACAAAAAAGCCAAAACAACAACCAAACAAAAAAACCCAAACCCCAAATCCCCAACAAATTAACATTCCAGTTAGATCAGTTGGTGGTTTGTTTAGTTTTGCTTTTGTTTCCTTTAGGATATATTTTAATACAATGTCCAGGGGAGGTTTAGGCTGGAGGTTAGGAGGAAGTTTTACACAGAGAGAGAGATTGCCCATTGGAATGGGCTGCCTGAGGAGGTGGTGGAGTCACCATCACTGGAGGTGTTCAGGAGAAGACTTGATAGGGTGCTTGGTTGCATGGTTTAGTTGATTAGGTGGTGTTGGATGATAGGTTGGACACGATGATCTTGAAGGTCTCTTCCAACCTGGTCTGGTCTATTCTATTCTATTCTATAACAAACCAAACAAACAGAAAACCAGCCAAACAAAAACCCAACCCCAAAATCCCTAACAAATCAATTACCATTCTGGTTAGACATGTTGGTTGGGTTGGTTTGGTTTGGTTTCCTTTAGGATTGTTTTTTAATGCAATATCAAAATAGCATTTACACTTTAAAAACCCCAAAGAAACCCAAACCCCCTAACAAATTACCCAAAATTGCAATTAGATGAGTTGTTGTTTTGATTTTGTTTCTTTTCAGATTTTTTTTTTTTAAATAGAATATCAAAATAATATTTATGGTTAAAAAAGAGGGGGGGAGGAGGGGGAGAGGAAAAAAGAAAAAGGAAAAAAAGAAGTAAAATTCCCTAACAAATTAACTCATACTCCAGTTAGATAAGTTGATGTTTTGGAGTTTGTTGCTTTTATTTCCTTTAGGATATATATATATTAGTACCATACAAAATAGTAGTTACAGGGGGAAAATAAAAAGGGGAAAAAAAAAGGATAAATAAAACCAAATCAAAAAACCCTAACAAACTGGCTAACACTCCAGTTAGATAAGTTGGTGGTTTGGTTTGTTTTGCTTTTGTCTCCTTTAGGTTATTAATTTTTTTAAGTACAATATCAAAATAATATTTACAGGGGGGAAAAAGGGGGGGAAAGCAAACAAACAAAAAAAACCCAAACAAAACAAAACAACCCCAACCAACCAACAAAACAAAAGAAAACCCACCAAACCAAAACCAAGAACCCTAACAAATTGATGGATTCTCCAGTTAGGTAAGGTGGTGTTTTGGGGTTTATTGCTTTTGCTTCCTTGAGGATATTTTGGTTTTAAGTACAGTATCAAAACAGGATTTACAGGGAAAACAAACAAAAAAGCCCCCCAAATAAACAACAACAACGAAAACCCACACCAAACCAAACCCAAGCACCCTAACAAATTGACTAATACTCCAGTCAGATAAGTTGGTGTTTTGGTTGGGTTTGGTTTTGTCTCCGTTAGGATATATTTTTTCAACATGATATCAAAATAGGATTTACAGGGGGGGGGGGAAAGATAATATATAAAACAAAACCCTAAATCAACCAACCAAAAAAACCCCAAACCAAAACAAAAAAAGCCCAAAACACCAACACAAAACCACCCAACTCCCCCCCAAAATACCCCCCCAAACCCACAACAAACAAACCCCCCCCCCAAAATAAAACAAACAAAAACCCCAAAGAGCAAAGCAAAACAACCCACAAAAGTATTAAAAATGAAAAGTACTTGAGGAGTATTTTGAAACACTGCTTTTGTGGAAATAAACATTTAAAAGTGTGTTGGTTTGGTTTGGTGTTTTTCAATAGGTTACGCAAAAAACCTCCAAATGTTATGCAGGTTGGATGTCGGATTTCTTTTTGTCTAGCAAAATCTGTTGGCAAATGTGTGGATGACGCTGTTAGATACAGTGCATAAACCTCTGCATTGTTCACTAGCAGCAATGTTATAAAGGTAATTGGCCTGTTTGCAAAATTAGACTTAGATTTTTGGGTAAAATCAATGATTTATTTATATTTGGCCCAGTTCAGCAAGCCCAGACTCCTCTGCTGCCTAACTAATACAGTTATGTGCCTGCTTCCTTATAATAATAAAAGCACTTCTGGGGAGGTGGTGGAGTCACTGTCCCAGGAGGTGTTCAAAAAAGGATTGTATGTGGCACTTGAAGCCATGGTTCAGTTGCCAGGAGGTGTTAGGTATCAGGTAATAGGTTGGACTTGATGATCTCTGAGGTCTTTTCCAGCCTGGCTGATTCTATGAATATTGTAGAATGGCTAAGGTTGGAAAAGACCATCACCATGATCTTACTGCTGCCAAGTCCATCACTAACCCTTCTTCCTATATATTTTTTGATGTTTAGCTTTCCACCTCTTCCCTTTAGCCTGTCCCAATGCTTAACCATCCTTTCAGTGCAGATTTTTTTCCAAATATCCCACCTAAGCCTGGCACAGCTAGAGGACATTTCTTCTTGTATTATCACTTGTTACTTAGTGCAATAGACCAACACCCATCTTTTTACAACCTTTCTTCGGTCTCAAGCTGTGCCAGAGGAGGTTTGGGCTGGATGTTAGGAAGAAGAAATTCTTCCCAGCAAGAGAGATTGGCTATTGGAATGTGCTGCCCAGGGAGGTGGTGGAGTCACCATCACTGGGAGTGTTTTGAAAGAGCCTGGATGAGGCACTTGGTGCCATGGTTTAGTTGATTAGATGGTGTTGGGTTGCCTTTATTTTTTTTCCCCTCTTGCCTTTATTTTTTTTCCCCCCTCTTACTGCTTTTCATTTAAACAAGTAACCCAACAGAAAAGATAGAGGAATTTGTGGAGTTTTTCTCTATATCTTTTTTTTTTCTTCTAAAACAGATGTATGTTTTTATTTTTTCCTTTATGTCATCACATTCCTTCTACTTCTCTCCACCCCATTTCCTTTTCCCAGTCCTTCATTCCCTTCCATTCTTTTCTCCCTGTTCCTTTATTGATTCTTCTTCCTCACAATATTTTTCTCCTCGCTCCTCTCCAGTCCTTGCCAGTTTTAGCAGTCCATGATTTTAGATGGAAAAATCTGTCGCCAGAGCCCCTCCTCCACTAACATTAATGGCCACTCTAGAAAGCCTGCCCTGCCCTCCGTCATCTAATTTCAGACACTGAGGGGGCAGACGAAACAGATGGTTGGCACAGGGAAGGATGATTCACTGCTTGAAATCATGGTGCAACATTTCTGAAATTGGTGAGGGAGAAGGAGGTCTGACATTTGACAGAGCAGTGTAAAAATTGCCTGATCCAGACAAAGTTCAGACTAATCACTTGACTGTTATTTTCCAGATGTACTGATCATATGACTGTAATTGTCACGATTATCTTGACAATGCACCGCTTCCCAAACACGCTGCACTCATTCTTAACAAAATGATTCTCCCTCGGGATGCTCAGGTCAGGCTCCTGTGGTGAATTGTGAGAGTGCTGCCATTTATTCATCCCTGAGTTTTCCTCCTCCTTTTTTTTTTTTTTTTCCCAAGTCAGTTCATTCATCAACTTCCCAGTTCCTGAAAGTTGTAGATTTTCAGGTACATAATCAATAGAGCTCAGCAATAAATTTGAGCCCTTTCATTCAGATTTCTTCATAAATTGGACTAAAGTGGCAAGCTTTCAAACACAAAACTGAAGAAGAAATAGAAACAAGCAAACAAATTGTAGCAAATCAGCTTTTTCAGCATGTAGCTGATTATGGTTAAATGGACCTTTCAGATGTGATCTTTAATGGCTATGGTGGCATTAGGTTAACAGATGGGCTCAATAATTCAACCAAAACAGTTGTATGATTCTATGATTACTGTGGTCATGGAAATGCACAATTATAAAGATGGTAAGATCCTAGTGTGACTGCAGCAAGTATAAACCCATGCAGCTCTTTACTATGAGGGTGGTAGAACACCGGAACAGGTTGGCCAGGGATGAGGTAGAATCCCCATTTCCAATGAAATACAAGGTCAGGCTTGATGGGGCTCTGAGTAACCTGATCCAGTTGAGGATGTTCCTGCTTACTGCAGGAGGATCAGAGTAGTTGGCTTTTAAAGGTTCTTTCCAATACAAACTATTCTATGATTCCCTGGATATTGTTTGCAGTTCTCAAACCATGCAAGTATTCACAGCACCAAAGTCTCATTGACTTTTTAGAAGTAGCTGCTTGCTGCTGCCACAACTTCCTGCTGCTCTGCACTTCAGACATACCCTTCACAGAAGCCTTCAGTCATGCTCTGGACTGTGCTACATTGAAGCAAAGTTGGAGCATTCATGCAAAACCTTTTAATTAGTGAAGGGACAGTGATCTTGATCACCATGGTGGAAATGATTGTAACCACCACAAAAGTCAGACTCTGACCTCCATGAGTTGAAAACTGGTTTAGGAGCTGGTCTGAGGGGATGAATTTTAGATGAGCAGTTGATTTCTTTAGGTGCTCTCGAGAAATTTCAAATCCTTACTTGCCCTTGATGTCAATAGAAATAAGTTTTAAGTAGGAAGCTTAGTGAAGTTGCTTATAATTAGTCTTGTTAATTTTTTTTTATGAATTTTGGGGATGGCTTTCCAAATGTTCTCAGCCTTCTGCTGCTCTTATTGCTCTAAGCACGTCTGCAGATCTCGCTACTTATTTAGATGTCAAAGTGGTAGCTGAACTATTCCTAAATGTCAATGCAGTTTCTGTTTAACACTCTTGAAAATTAGACCTTTATTCACTTTATCATACTAAAATTGATGCTGAAGAAGGAGAGGAAAATGTGGAAGAACTTGATTTGCAGTTTTCAATTACTTGAGTTGAACTTCTTTGAACTCTGTGGGTAAAAGTAATCCCCAGCTGGTATCATAGAATCATTAAGGTTGGAAAGGACCTCTAAGATAATCAAATCAAACCATCAACCCAACATCAAGCCTACTAAACCTTGTCCTGGAAATGCTATATCTAAAGCTTTATTGAACACCACCTTTGATGGTGACTCCACCACTTCCCTGGGCAGTCTGTTTTAGTGCTTGACCAATTTTTCAGTAAATTATTTGGTTTTAATATTAATCTAAACCTCCCTTGGTCCAACTTGAGGTCATTTCCTCTCATCACTCATTAGTAGGGAGAAAAGACCAGCCTGACCAACTCCCTCCTCCTCCCCTTACAGAATCACACAGAATCACCAAGGTTGGAAGAGACCTCAAAGATCACCAAGTCCAACCTGTCACCACAGACCTCATGACTAAACCATGGCTCCAAGTGCCACATCCAATCCCCTCTTGAACACCTCCAGGGACGGTGACTCCACCACCTCCCTGGGCAGCACATTCCAGTGGCTAATGACTCTCTCAGTGAAGAACTTTCTCCTCACCTCAAGCCTAAACTTCCCCTGGCGCAGCTTGAGACTGGGTCCTCTACCATCTCCTTTCAGGTAGTTGTAGTTTTAGAGATGGTTGTGCTAAAAATGGGCAAAAATTGAAGTCATCTTCTATGTTTTGAAAGCTGAAAGTCTGCTTTGTCATATCAGATGAAATTAACACCTGGAGAGCTTCAAACATGAAGGATTTATTTCCCAAGGGGTTCAGATGTTTCAAAATCCTAGAGAATGGTCCTGAAAACAGAATGAGCTGCAAAATATGAAACTAGGTGAAAATAAATTTGAAATAAGAGCTTAGGAACAGGGGATGGACTGTGGCCACCTCCCAACAATGAAGAATGGAAACTTGGGGAGGACATTAAACAAGCTCATAATAAGCAACTATTAAACTTGTGGGCTGTGAAGTAGAGATCAAAGAATGGTCTGGGTTGGAAGGGAGGTGGTGGAGTCACCATCACTGGAGGTGTTTAGGAAGAGACTGGATGGGGTGCTTGGTGCCATGGTTTAGTTGATTAGATGGTGTTGGGTGATAGGTTGGACTCAATGATATCAAGGGTCTTTTCCAACCTGGGTGATTCTGTATTCTGCTTTGGCAATATTTAGCTGAGAATTTATGAAAGTTTACTTTCTAGAATTAATGAAAGCTGGTTGACTTTGGGTTTGTTTTGTGGGTTTTTTGTTTGTTTGTTTGTTTTGTTTTTTTAAAGAGTATTTTCCAGACTACTGTTTGTGCTTCCATGATATGGCCTCATGAATGGCCATATTTATCATCATAGGCAAATGCTAAAGCAAGCTTGGCTATAGGCAAGACCTTGAACAGAAAGGAACTAAGAAAAGCTGTTCTTTGCCTTAAAAAAAAAAAGTTTCCATATTTGCTGAGGTTTTTGTCTATGCTGATAACTTTATTCTGTTGGGAGATGTTTAATATATGTTGCCTTTTAATAGGATTTCATATGACTTTCCACTAATGAAAGTATATATAGTAGTTGATAGATCATGGGAATAGATCATTGGCAGGAGTTGGCAAATGTGGCTGTGCTTCTCTTGAAAACTATACTTAGATTTGCACTTGTGAATTATTGGTAAGCAAGAAATGTTCCAAGAGAAGCTGCAGAATTGGCAGAAAATGCTCACTACAAATGTTTCAAGTAGCTCAGGTGAACCACAGCTGTCTTGCCCTTTGCCAAAGAACAAATCCAGTATAGTTTGGAGAACACTTGTATTTCAGTGGGATTGCTTCTTTGCTCTCTAAATTGTCTGTATGGAGTTTTTTCTTCAAGATATTAGAATCATAGAATTGTTAGGGTTGGAAGGGACCCCAAGGAGCAGCTAGTTCCAATGCCCCTGCCATGGGCAGGGACACCTCAAATTAGAGGATGTTGTTCAGAGCCACATCCAGTCTGGCCTTCAAAACCTCCAGGGATGAGGCTTCCACCACCTCCCTGGGCAACCTGTGCCAGTGTCTCACCACCCTCATGGGGAAGAACTTCTTCCTAACACCCAGTCTAACTTGTGGAAGACAGTCACACTACCTAGGGGGGGAAAAATAGGATTTGATATTTCTTTCTTGTGGCTGATTATGTACAAGGCATAACATTAAAAAACTAGTCATGAAAGTGCAGTAAGTAAGGGGGAAAAAGAGGAAAACCATACTGGATCATGTACTGGTAGCAAAAATAGTATCCTGGGTGGACTCTTTATGGCAAGTAACACTTTGTATCTGCTATTTTTTGTCCCTCATTATTTTGGACAACTTCTGAACTGTTTGTGACACAAGTTGGTTAATTAATTTATTTATATTTAGAGCTTAAAATCAGGCTTGACAACTGGAAGTTGTTTAATAGAGAGAAGATTAAGAAAGGAGTTATAACTAGATCCTGATTTTTCTGAAAGGCAATCCAGACCTATGCATAACTCAGAGGCAAGAACTGGGGTTTTTGAACCATTTTTTTCCATTTAGTTGTGGCTCCTTCTTCACCTTAGCTTAGGGAAAAAAACCAACAATTCTCAGGGAAAGAACATGACCTCATGGGCTGACTCTGGGGAAAATCTGTCTCCCCATGAGATCATGGAAAAATGCAGCATGGGGCTTTTTAAGCATCGCAACGCCCAGCAGCAACTTCATTTTTGCAGCTCTGCCAAAAGATGTCACTGGACACCCAGCACCCTGCCAGGGCATCCGCTGGCTGGGCGTGGGGAGCCTTGCCAAGCTCCTCACATCCTACTCAGCCAAAAGGCTTTTCCTCAAAAGCCTGTTGCTTGAGCACAGCACAGCCTGACCTTACTTAGCTTCTGAGATCGGGGATGTGCCTTGGTATGGCTTGGAAGCTGCTTGTCTATTTCACGAGCTGCTCCTTGATGCCCCATAGAAGAGCTTTGTCTGGGTTGAGGCTTTGGTGTTGTCAGGATTGAGTTGAAATGCTCACAGAATTCTTACTGGAAAATACAGCAAAGAAATAACAATACAATAGAAGGAGTTCACAATATTTATCTTTCTATTTCAGTATTCCTTCCTTTTTGAATTAAATGTTCTTTTGGAGTCACTTGTCCCATTCACTGCAGAAAAAAACCCCAAGTTAATAATTGGACTGCAAATAAGCAAAAGAAAATGCTGGGATTTCTACAAGCAGCCCAGAAATCTGGTTTCCATCACTCACCCAGGCAGGAGAGTGTTGTTAGCTGTAAATGTGGTTGGGTTTTTTTTCTTTTCCTCCTTTGTATGGGCAATGAATCAGCAAATGCTACAGGAGTTCAGGGTGAAATGTCAGGTGCTGTTTCAACAGTTGGTCTTTCACAAGCACTAGGGTGGATCCTTGCAGAGGGTACTGACCTCTGAGTTAAGGGAGCTGGTAATGGTGTCACTATCATTCTCTCTGCTCCTCTTGAATGGGGGGAAAAATTATGCCTCCCAAAGACAGAATAGAATAGAATTAATCAGGTTGGCAAAAACTGTGCTTTATTGAACTCTTGTGTCACCTTTGGCTCTCAGACTGGAGCAGAGGTTTACAAAGCTGGATAGCTTTTTAAAAAATATTAGAATAGAATTAACCAGGTTGGAAAAGATCTTCAAGATCACTGAGTCCAACCTGTCATCCAACACCATCTAATCAACTAAACCATGGCACCAAGTGCCTCATCCAGGCTCTTTTTGAACACTTCCAGGAATGGTGACTCCACCACCTCCCTGGGCAGCACATTCCAATGGCCAATCTCTCTTTCTGGGAAGATTTTTGTTCCCTAACATCCAGCCCAAACCTCCCCTGGCACAGGTTGATACTGTGTCCTCTTGTTCTGGTTCTGGTTGCCTGGGAGAAGAGACCAACCCCCATCTGGCTAGAACCTCTCTTCAGGTAGCTGTAGACAGCTCTAAGGTCCCCCCTGAGCTTCCTCTTCTCCAAGCTATGCAACCCCAGCTCCCTCAGCCTCTCCTCATAGGGCTTAGATGCACTGCCTGCTTTGGTTAATTGATGCCTGACCACAAACTACTTAATAAATAAGTTCTGTCTGGGAAATATTATTCCCTGAAATCATGTCTGAATTACACAAAAGTCAAATTAAGTAACTGGGAAAGCATCTGCCGTGTGGAAGGATGTTTGTTTGTTTGTTTGTTCATCCTGTATTTCATGGGGGTGGTTTGTTTTTGTTGTGTTTGTTGGTTTGTTTCAGTGGGGGTTTTTTGGTTTGCCAGGACAATCAGTAGAGCATCCTTTTGGGAGGAGGCTCATTTGCAGAGGCACAGCACAAAGTCTTCAGATGAAGTATTACAAAGAAATGGCATGTCTTTCAAATGAGGGCTACTAATAGGTTTGCAACTTTCTTCTTGCTCTGGTAAATTATCCAAGTGAGGCCAAATCACATTCCTAAAGACAGTCCCCTGGCATCCTTCAATAAACAGATTTTTTGCCCTGTGTATAAAATGTTTAGCTCAGTTGCTTTATGAAGTAAAGGTCATCTGAACAGAGATGTTGCAATAAAGGCCTGCCTGAAAGTGCTTCCACTGAGCGTGAATAGCAGCAATATTGCCTTGAAAACTCTGTGCTAATTGATTAAACTCCCAACAAACTAATTTTAATTAGCCCTACTAGGTTAACATTATTCTTCCCTTTTTATGATTCCAAAGGTTTGTTGTTAGTGCTTGTACAGCCCCAGTTATTTATTACCCCCCAAAAAAAATATATTCATAGAATCAATAGGGTTGGAAAAGACCTTGGAGATCATCAAGTCCAACCTGTCACCCAGCACCTCATGACTAACTGAACCATGGCTCCAAGTGCCTCGTCCAATCCCCTCCTGAACATCTCCAGGGACGGTGTCTCCACCACCTCCCTGGGCAGCACATTCCAACAGCCAATAACTCTTTCTGTGAAGAACTTTCCCCTCACCTCCAGCTTAAACCTCCCTTGGCACAGCTTGAGACTGTGTCCTCTTGTTCTGCCACAGGTTGCCTGGGAGAAGAGACCAGCCCCCACCTGGCTACAACCTCCCCTCAAGTAGTTGTAGAGAGCAATAAGGTCTCCCCTGAGCCTCTTGAACACCTCCAGGGATGGTGACTGCACCACCTCTCTGGGTAGGACATTCCAATGGCTAACAACTCTCTCTGTTGAGGTATTAGAGAGAAACATGAATGCTGCAGAGAAATCTGTACTCTTGTTTGTTGTTTTTTTGTTTTGTTTTGTTTTCCTATGCCCTTTCTTTTTCCTGCCAAAAAAACACCTGCTCTCAACTGGTAGGAAAAAGGAAAACCACTTCTTGTCATTGCTGCTGGTCATACAATCACAGAACCATTTGGGCTGAGGACTTCTGAAGGTCATCCAACCCTCCTGCAGTCAGCAGGGCCATCTGAGGGCCATCCTTCAGTTTAAGAATTATGTTGAGTTGCTGGAAGGTGTCCAGAGAAGGGCAACAAAGCTGGAGAGGGGTTTGGAGCACAGCCCTGTGAGGAGAGGCTGAGGGAGCTGGGGTTGCTTAGCCTGGAGAAGAGGAGGCTCAGGGGAGACCTTATTGCCATCTACAACTTCCTGATGGGAGGTTGGAGTGAGGAGGAGGCAGCCTCTTTTCCTTGGTGGCAAGTGACAGGAACAGAGGAGATGGTTTCAAGCTGCACTGGGGGAGGATCAGGCTAGGAAATATTTCTTCACAGAGAGGCTTCTCAACACAGGAATGATCCGCCCAGGACAGTGGTGGAGCCACCAGTGGTGGATAGGGGTTCTAAGTTTAATGTAAGAGCTCTACAGAAGGGTGGTGACATGACAGTACTACCATTGGCCTATTAAGTTAGGTGTAAGTGCAGTGTGGTGCTTTTATGGTGTTTCAGTTTTCTATAGACACAAGTGAAACCTCTGCCTCTAGAAAACCAAGCTACTCTCTGCAGCATGGACTGCAAAACATGCCCTACCATTGAGAGTGGGAGGAAAAGTACTTCTCCTTTACCTTGGCTTCTGGATGACAGCAAAGAGAACTGCATTCCATATCTGGAATATTCCTTGTGTCTGGAGGAACGTGTCTTGTGATCTAGGATATGATACTCCTCTGTCTGATACTACCTTTACAGGTGTTCATGAATGCATCTTGCTCTTCTGGGTTTGTCTCTTCCCATGCTGGATTAGAGAAGTTGTACTTTGTGTCTTCAGTTCTAAAATGTTTTGATCCCCTGATAAAACATGCCACAGCAGCAGCACATTGGGAGGTTTGTGGTGATGTGCCATGTTTTTAAACACTGCCTCACCAGGCAAATGGATGCATTTCAAAGGGCTGTAGGAACTTGGCAGGAGCCATTGCTTTATGCAGAGGTAAGAGATGACAGATGTGCCGCTCTTGCTACAAGACAGCGGATCTGATGCTGGATGAAGCCTTGTCATGCCAGGCACCATCCCTGAACTCTCTCTGACCTCAGAGACACCAATATCTCATAGAGAGATAAGGTGCCTGTGACAAGCTGATTGCTTACATCTTCATTCTGTGTATGGTGGAAACTCCTCACTTCCTCTGAGTTTTTCTGTCCTAGAAACTACTGCTCCACAAAAGAACAGGACTAGTTTCTGAGCAGTGCTCAACCTCCCATGCTGCACCAAACCTCATTCTGAGGCTACAGTCATTATCAACTGTCTATCACATCTGCGTAAGGCAGTGGCTATTGCTGAGGACAAAACCATCACCTCTTTGATCTGGGCTTGATGTGCAAGGAGTAGTATGACCTTAATGAAGACACAGAGTGTGTCATCAGTAAGTTTGCAGATGACACCAAGTTGGGTGGGAGTGTTGATCTTCATGAGGGTAGGGAGGCTCTACAGAGGGACTTGGATAGAGTGGATCAATGAGCCAGTGTTAATGGGATGAGATTCAACAAGGCCAAGTGCCAGCTCCTGCACTTGGGTCACAAGAACCCCAAGCAATGCTACAGGCTTGGGGCAGTGTGGCTGGAAAGCTGTCTGGCAGAAAGAGAGCTGAGGGTTCTCATGGACAAGCAGATGAATAGGAGGCAGCAGTGTGCCCAGGGGGCCAAGAAAGCCAATGGCATCCAGGCTGGGATTAGAAATGCTGTGTCCAGCAGGAGCACGGAGGTGATTGTCCCCTGACACTCAGCTCTGCTGAGGCCACATCTCAAGTACTGTGTCCAGTTTTGGGCACCTCAATCCAAGAGAGATGTGGAGGTGCTGGAGCCAGTGCAGAGGAGGGCAGTGAAGCTGGAAAGGGCCTGGAGAATAAATTTGAGTGACTGAGGGAGCTGGGGATGGTTAGTTTGGAAGAGGGGGCTGAGGGGGGACCTCATTGCTCTCTACAACTACCCGAAAGGATGTTGTGGAGAAGCTGGTGCTGGTCTCTTCTCACAGGTAATTAGTGATAGAACAGGAGGGAATGGCCTTAAGATGTGACTGGGTAGATGTAGACTGAACATTAGGAAGAATTTTTTCCCAGCAAGAGTGGTCAGGGATTGGCATGTGCTGCCCCGGGAGGTGGTGGAGGTCACCATCCCTGGATGCGTGCAAAGGTGGTTTGGATGTGGTGCTTGGCAAAATAATTTAGGGGCGCCCCTTGTAGAGTAGGATTCTGGATTGGACTTTGTGATCCTGAGGGTCTTTTCCAACCTGAGTGTTTCTGTGATTCTGAGTATTGCATCTCCTGCAGCACTCCAGATGCATCGTGTGGAGTAAGGGTAATAATGACGTCACGCCCAGAGCGGCGTCGCGCCGCGAGCCCTGCCAAGTGCCCGCGTATGCTGCGTGTTTGTTTTGCAGAGCTTGAACCCATCTGGTTGGGAAGAAGATGAAGTGTTAATGAACCACTTCCCCCTTTCAATGGGTGTTTGCTGGTAGGCAGGGGACCTGCTGTCGGCTACCTGTGAGGGATTTCACAGCTTGGCTGGAGGGGGGCAGCTCACCCTTCTGGGCAGCCACCAAGGGGCTCATCTGCCCGGCGCTCCAGATGGACCATCGGTCTGCGCGGCATAGCGCCGGTGCCAGCGAGTTGTCACCAGGCTTCTGGCTCGGGTTACCCACCAGTACATGCTGTAGACTGTCGAAACACTTTAGGGAATCTGTGTTACTAGCAGCAGAAAAAGAAACCTATTCTGGGCTTGTCATTTAAGCTGACTTTCAAGGTAGTTCAAAGAGAAAGGAGGGGTTGAGGAGGCAGGGAAGGCTCCAACACCGGGTGAAGAGCTGCTGTGCAGTGGGAATGGCTCTGAGGATGCCCAAAAGCACTTTCAAAAGATGACACTTGGACAAAGTAGCCTCCGTGCCTCTTCTCCTTGCTCCGATTCCAAATGCCTCCCCTACTCCTGCAGCAGGGGAACAGCCAATTTGTTTCAGGAGAGTTGGGCTGAGAAAATGTTTTAACAGGAACAGCTCCATTTGTTTAGGTGTTGCAAATTTTGGGCAAAGGCTGCAGCTATCTTTAAATTAGAGACTGTAATAGGTGGTGATTGTGCAACATGGACTTGGGGCTTGGCTACGTGAACATTAAATTTCTTACAGTACCCTCTGAGCTTGGGTCTCACTTGCCAAATAGGCTAATCTACTAATTCACTTTGCTTCTAGCTGCTCTCAGAACAAAACCAACTTTTCAGCTGTTTTTTTTTTCTCTCTTTCTATTTGCAATTGTAATCAAAGGACAAGCAGTGATACAAGAAATGAAGCAATGTGGGTGAAGTAGAACAAAATCATTTAGTGGGCTACTGGAGGAACAATTTAAAATGCTTAAACATGCCAAAAGGAAGCAGGGGGAGAGGGGGGAAGACCAGAATTCCACTCTTCTGAACAGGGTATTAGAAGATGAGTGAAACTACAAAATGCTGGCTAGAAATCTAAGGTTGAAGGTGTTTTGGTTTAGTTTTGTAGGATTTTTTTCCCCTAATTTATATATTTATGGATCTGATGCATTTGAAATCTTGGCAAGCAAGTTCCATTAGTGGAGGCACACACTGATGCTCTACGTGTGGTTAACATGGTTCCTCAGTTCAAGGGGATATCAAGTTTGGGTGGTGCAAGGGATGAACCCGAGTTAAAACAGTGTTAATGAGATGAAAGACAACTGATCAGGGATTAATAAGTATCCTTGGGTAGAAGTATGAAGGTATCAAAGGGATTGTGTCATCTAATAGCTGGGTTAGAGAAAAGTATTGTGGTGAGGACTGGGATTTTATAGGACTAGAGTAATTTTTGTGGGCTCTCTTCAACTGCACTTTTTTTGTTTGTTTAATGAAGTCTACAGAATGTTCCAAACTGACTTATTTTTCTGTCTTCTTTTTAATTCTTTTATTTCCCCCCCAAAAAATGTCATGGAAAACCCTCCAGCTCTCTTCTCCAGGCTCAATTAGTGCTTTCAGTTCCTATTAGGTTTCAGTATCCATCCAACCCTCCCCACAGGGTTTCAAAGCCCTCTGCAGCCCTCCTGGCCAAAGCCTTCCCACCAGCAGAACTGGGCTCCCTGCAGGTCTCTCCTAGGCTTACTGCCCACAAGGCATGGCCAGAGTCTCCTCTTGCCCTTAATCATCGTTGATTAAAGTTGATTGCAAACTGCTCTTAGATTTGGTGTAGAGACATCTGACTGCTACCTTATGGCCTCCAGCCCATAGATGCTGCAGTTTGCTGTCCCAGCATACCTGGTGGTGGTGGATGGGTTGTGGAAAGGAGTAGGGATACATTCACCAGATGGTGAATGTCAGTGGTGTTTGGTTATAAACTGGTCTGTTGGTTTTTTTTACCTCTTGCTAAGTATTTTCTTCCAGTTGTGTTTTGTTTGGCTTTGGTGCTTGGTGTTTTTTTCCTCCTGTATGTCTTATTATCTGGTAGAATACCAACTTTCTGAACTGTGAGGTGGCTTAGAAAACCAGATTCAGATGAGGACAGAGGTAAAGAAAGGCAATGAGGAAGATCCAGAAGTTGTTAGCTTTTTCAGCCTACCACAGTGAAGGTTTAGAGGTTATGCCATAATTTTTATACCAACATTAGAATGTAGGCTTATGACTAGGGGAAGGAAAGACCTAAAGGTCAAAGTTGGTGCTCATTCATCTCCTTTGTTTCCAGCTGTTGGAAGGTTTTTTTGTCTGTGTTTCACTAGTACTGGTCTTAATGTTTACTTGCATGGCTTTTTGTGAGGGCAAGAAAAAGAGAAGGCCTTTCTAAGCACCCCTATGTCTTTTCTGGACTAATCAATACCTGCAGAAACTCATTAAACTATGGCTGGTTGGGTTACTCTCAAGTTGCTTACTGTTGAACTAAAAACTGTAAATTAGAAGGAGAGATGGGAGGAAAAGGTATTGCTGGATGCTTTTTTCCTTCATGAACCTTTCCCATATCCTAGGCCAGGGATTGCAGTCCAAAGTGTGGTGCAATAACTATATATTGTTACTTGAAATGAGTAGATGAAAGTTAACTGCCCAGGAGCTTTTCTTATCTGTGTAGCATTAGGATGTTATAAGCACCTTTTAACAATGAGTTGGAGTTAATGGCCCTGAGCTACAATTTGAGCCATCACCTCCTCCCAGAGGGTCACTAATCCTGAGGAGATGCCCTGCACATTTCTCATTATTACTTAAACATAATATTATGTAGCTTTAAAAAACCCTTGGTGCCACTGTTCTTTAAGCGCACTTGTTTTCCCGCTTCTAAGGTGCACAGTGTGGCAAAAACTGTGCTTTATGGAACCCTTGTATCCCCTTTGGCTCTCAGGTTGGAGCAGAGGTTTAGAAAGCTGGAGGAAAAAAAATAAAATTAGAATTCAAGATCCCAACTCCTTCTAATAACTAAACCATGGCACCAAGTGCCTCATTCAATCTCTTCTTAAATGCTTCCAGTGATGGTGACTCTACCACCTCCCTGGGCAGCACATCCCAATGGCCAATCTCTCTTGCTGGGAAGAACTTCTTCCTAACATCCAGCCTAAACCTCCCCTGGGGCATCTTGAGACTGTGTCTTCTTGTTCTGGTGCTGGGTGCCTGGGAGAAGAGACCAACCCCCACCTAGCGACAACCTCCCTTTAGGGAGTTGCAGAGAGCAAGAAGGTCTCCCCTGAGCCTCCTCTTCTCCAGGCTAAGCAACCCCAGCTCCCTCAGCCTCTCCTCACAGGGCTGTGCTCCAGACCCCTCCCCAGCTTTGTTGCCCTTCTCTGGACACCTTCCAGCATCTCAACATCTTTCCTCAACTGAGGGGCCCAGAACTGGACACAGGACTCAAGGTGTGGCCTAAGCAGTGTTAAGTACAGCATGTACACAGAGTGTTGCATACATAATAGATTGTTTTGGAGCCATTCCCATCTATTGCATGATTAGCTAATTAATACAATCTGTAATAATTAAAACTCCTTTGGAGGGTTCACAGCAGCATTTTTACTATTCCTGCGTCGTAGATAATTTTTTTTTTTACATTCGGTGTCTCAGCTGTTTGCTTTTTGTTGTTGTTGCTGTTTTTAATTTGGTCTTTCAAATTGCCAGCAGTCTTATTGCTGCTTGGTGGCCCAGGCACTCGAAAAATTTCATTTCTCCAACGGAAGGGACCGAATTTTTCTCCCCCAGAAGTGCAGTTTGCAGGCAGGGGCAAGGTTCGGCACTAACTATTCCTGCACGGAGGCAAACACAAAAGGCAGGTTTACATAAGTATCTTTTAAGGGCTTTCACAACTGTTGGAGAGACTTGGTACTGAAAAATAGAAGAATTCAAGTAACAAAAAATTGCTTTGGGCTAGACTCTTAAATCGAGAGACACACACAAAAAATTGATTTTGCAGATGCATTATAACCCCACTCATCTCCAAATGGGCCTGCAGTGCAATTGTATTAGCAGTGCTTATTTACTCCAGCAGATATTCTGGAGCATTATATAAACCTCTGCTTTAAGAAAGTATCAGCTGTGTGGCCTGTGGTCATGCCTGGTTCTATGTTTGGATTGGACAGGCAGGACATGGGGTGCTGCTCCCAAACTGCTTTTACTTGGTGATGAAGGTATAGTGCTCTAGTGCAGCATTTAGGGTGAGTTGGTTGATGGCAAATAGCAAGGTATGAGGAGAAATAAGCAGAGGGTACTTATTTAACTACCAGACAGCTCCTGCTCCTGGAGCTCTTGCTGTTCTTTTCAGCAGGGCAGCCCTGCAACTGAACACAAGAGCTGTGTTAGCCCCACAGATGCACCATTTCTGGTCAGTTCTCCTTTCTTGGATTCTAAGATAACATGGGAAAGCTTTTTATTTCCCTTTCCATTTCCTTTTTTTTGCCTTAAAAGACCCAAGCAAGCACAACAAGCAAAGACTAATGGTGAAATCTCTGCCATCCAGGACAACCCTGACTGCAGCTGATGCCACTGCTACAAGCAGAAGCTTTTCTCCTCATTTTTCTTTCCCTTTGTGATAACAAACATATGTTTTCGACTTGTTAAATGCAGTTGAAAAGACTCTGACTACTAACACTTTAATAATAGGTAATTTAGCTAAAACTGGGACATCTTAGGACCTGGAACCCTGACTTTATTGCCAAATCATCAGCAGTTTTAAAAGTCAGGAACAGAAAACTGCAGAAACAAAACTCATGTCTGTAGAGCCAACACCAGCTACTTGTCAGAGAGAGAAATATTCTCTGAATAAATGGCTAAGCATAGTGGACAGCATTAAGTGTTTGGTCAATGCAGAAGGTGCTCAATGAATAATTATTAGAAAATAAAGGATTTTTGCGTTATTGAAGTGTGGGATTGCATCACATTGATTCTTAATTGTGAAATCCATTTTTCATCTCAAAAGAGCCACTTAATAGTTTTGTCAGCTTGGCTTGTTATTCAACTTTGTGCTAGCTACAGTTACTGAAGAAAGTCCATAGTACCTGAAATTAAAATGTTAAGGTGCTTTAGGCAGCCAGCAGCAATAATTCATTTGCCAGTGAAAGCAGACTGGCTTTATTACTCATTGCACACCAACTGATGATAAAAAAACCCCAACAACACACCCAAAATAACAAAGAGAGCAAGGGCCACGTCTGAAACCACTGTCTTTACTCCACAGCAGTGAGAATGACAGAATGGTGGGGACTGGAAGGGACCTCTGGAGACCATTTGGTCCAACACCCTTGTTAAAGCAGAGTCATCCAGAGTAGGGTTGTGCAAAGTCATGTCCAGGCAGGTGTGGAATCCCTCCAGAGAAGGAGACTCCACAGTCTCTCTGGATAGCCTGCTCCAGGACTCCAACACACACATACCAAAGAAGTTTTCCCTCATGTTCATTTGGAACCCTCTGTGCTCTGTTTTGTGCCCATTGACCCTTGTCCTGTCCCTGTGCACCACTGAGTAGAGTCTGTCCCTTTCCTCTTGCCCTCCACCCTTTAGCTCTTGCTTTCATGCTTCTCTTCTCCAGGCTCAGCAGCCACAGGTCTCTCAGCCTTTCAGACGTTCTCCAGGCCCCTCAGCGTGTTTATAGCCTCCTCAGGACTCTGTCCAGTACTTCCCTGCCTCTCTTGAACTGGGGAGCCCTGTACTGGACCCAGTACTCCAGATGTAGCCTCACTAGGGCATCACAGACAGTAAATGATGCAAAGTGTGCATGGTGTATTGAATGAACTTGTTACATTTATTTAGCATTATTAAAACTGTGGTGGAAAAATGCAATGGGTAGATTTTGAAGTATGGCCTTCTGGAAGGTTTTGGGTTTATATTTAGTTTCTGGAGGCTGCTTGAGGAGTGCCCAACAGAGTGGAGGCTTTGCTTGGATGCTGGCTGGGATGAGCACCATGGGGGACTGCCTTTGGCTTGCTGACCCATTTACCTGTTATCACTCTTCATCAGTGACTCCCAGAATGTTGTGCCAGAGCACAGTCATTTTTCCTTTCCAGAGAGCACCTGTAACTCCAAGGCATAACTTAATTTAGGCTTGTTCTGATGTAATTTTTCCATAAGAAAGCAGTATTTTTCAATCTCCTTGTCACATAGAACACGAACAACATTTTGGACTCGCTCAACAAGGACTGAAGATCAGCCCAAACATGTGCCAAGGGATTACAGGTCAATGGCCATTTCTTCTCTGCAAGAGTGCTGTATGAAATTCCCCTTTGCTCAGCACCACTGTAAATCTTCCAATCACAAGCTCTGCTCAAACTTTTGGCAGCAAGGTTCAGGCAAGTTAAGGATCTGGTGGGTTCTCCCCTGATACATTGTGTACCTAAGATATTTAATTCTGGCTGCAGATGTTAAGTAACTTCTTGATTTCTCATAACCCAGGCAACTAAAATACTTCTTTTTTTTTTTTCCTCCTTAAAGCTCTCTTTTGCAATCATGATGAATCATATGATCAGCTGCAGGATATACATTTTGCAAATGAAACCAGGTTATTATTAGTCTTGGCTATTTCAGCATGAGGAAGAAAGATGAAATAAAAACCAAACCCAAAAATATTCAATGTACATTTTGCAGACCAGTTGCCATTTGTTTTAACAGCTTCTCAAATGCACACCAAAGGAAGGCAATGAGCACACAAAATACTTCCATGTGCTCAGGGTGGGTCCCATAAGTGCAGACTGAGAAACCTGGAAAGGCATTTTTAGTCCACAAAATAAAATGAATAATCATTTGGGCCTACAAGAAAGCTGGGGAGGGACTTCTTAGGGTGTCAGGGAGTGATAGGACTGGGGGGAATGGAAGAAAAACTGAAATGGGTAGATCCAGATTGGATGTTAGGAAGAAGTTTTTCCCCATGAGGGTGGTGAGACACTGGAACAGGTTGCCCACGGAGGTGGTAGAAGCTTCAACCCTGGAGGGTTCTAAGGCCAGGCTGGATGTGATTCTGAGCAACCTACTGTAGTGTGAGGTGTCCCTGCCCACAGCAGGGGGATTGGAACTGGGTGATCCTTGGGGTCCTTTCCAACCCTGACAATTCTATGATTTAAAAAATCCCAACAAACAAAGAACCCCCCCAAAAAACCACCTCCAACCACACCCCACAACCAAACCAAACAACAACAGAACAACCACCTAAAAGAACAGCCGAACAAGCAAACAAAAAACCTCCCACCAAATTAAAATAATTAAACCCCCTAAAGCACAAACAAACCATATTTGGGGGTTAAATGAAAAGGAACACAAGGAACACATGCATTCCTATGATCTTGCTTTGTTTTTTGCCTTTTTCCCCCACTGGCAGGAGATTTCTTGAGAGCAACTGTGCCAACAAATTAGCATTTCCAGTCCTTTAATACACATTCCTGGAGGTATTCTCCTCCAAAGAGAGCACTTCTGGGAATGACAGCAACGTGCCTGGTATTGCTCCAGCTGTCTGGCAGTGAGGTGTGCTCAGCATCACTTGCCTTTCAGTGCTTGTGGTAGGGCACCTGCCTTTTATCTGCTGCTCCAACTTTGAAGCTGTGCCTTTCTGACTCTCAAAAAGACACCGCGCGTGCCGGGCGTTTCTTGGTAGCCTGCCACAACTTGGATGGGAACCTGTAACTGCTCCTCGAGTCACTACTCAGGTGTCATGTATCCCTTTCAGTAATTTTTTTTGATAGCCAGAATATGGCCATGACTAATGTTATTCTTCCTACCCCCTTGTTTTCTTGTTTTCCTGCCTCTTTGCCATCAGTTAACGCTAATTCAAAATGAGCAGCGGCCGCTGAAATCGGTTGCGACCTCCTGGTGGAAGATGATGTAGCACATCATCTGAAAGGCTGCAGTATGTTTTGTGACATCACTGTGACATGAGGTAAAACATCATGTGACAGCTCTTATCGCGCAGGTGTCATCATGTTTTGCATCCAAAGGCTGCAAATCCTTTTTGGCAGTTTGCTAATTGCTTTGTATTCCTGCCTGCTAACCTTCAGCTCCATCACCTTGGTGGAGAGGTAGGAGTTGCAATGATTCTTCTACCCTCCGTGACCAACACCATCCTGACCTGCACCAGCTAAGGCTGTGGTGCCAGGATGATTAAGGGATTGGAGCACTGCTCTGTGAGGAGAGGCCGAGAGACCTGGGGCTGTTTAGTTCGGTGAAGAGAAGACTGAGAGGGGATTTAATCAATGTTTACAAATATCTGAGGACTAGGGGTCAGGAGGGAGGGGACAGGCTCTGCTCAGTTGCACCCTGTGATAGGACAAGGGGCAATGGATAGAAACTACAGCACAGGAGGTTCCGCTTCAACATGAGGAGGAACTTCTTCACTGTGAGGGTCACAGAGCACTGGAACAGGCTGCCCAGAGGGGTTGTGGAGTCTCCTTCTCTGGAGACTTTCAAGATCCATCCTGTGCAACCTGTGCTAGATTGTATGGCCCTCCTCTGGCAGGGGGGTTTGGCTCAAAGATCTTTGGAGGTCCCTTCCAACACCTAACATACTATGATCCTGTGATCAGCACTGTGGCATTATATTATCTGCTTTTGACTATACAGTTATTTTTCATAATGGTTTATTTGAAGGGTGAGGGCTACTTGTTGGACTATGAAGGTCTTCTCTTGATCCTAACTTCAGCCAGCATCAAGTCTGACTTTAAGAAATAAAGGCGCATTCTGAAAGTTGCACAATACTAATGTGAGAGGTTTTAAGTTCTTGGATTCAGTGATCAGCATGCCCAGTGGGGAGAGGAGTAACCCTCATCTAGACCAGAGGGGTGGCATGGCAGGACCTGTTATAGCCCTTGCTCTCCTTACTGGAGAGGTTGCCAAAGCTCTTTTAGCCAATTCAAGGAAATGAGGCTCTGGATAATGATACCTTGGCATGCAAGGAAAGAAGGGAGGCATGTGTTAATAGTAATGATAATTAAGTTGGAGGGTATTTTTAAAGGGAGAAAGAAATTGGACCCAAAGACATTGCTATGCTAAGGAAGCTGTAGATCTGATTATTTATCCAAGCAGGCTTTTTCCCATTGCCTTTCACTGAACTCGGATTTCACTTCTCAGAGTTTATCTGAAAGTTTGAATCATACTCACTGCTTGGACTACACTTTTTTGAAATTGTTTTTATTTCTTTTTAAAAGGTCATTGTCTGATGCTACCTAGAAAAGCAGCTTTAACTGTGGCACAGAGTTTGCCCTACAAAATACTTGGCAGTGCAACACCGTTTGTTGCTTATACTCAGACCTGTTCATGCCTTATTGTGCTGTGTCAGATGAGTCTGTGAGTTGGGAGCGCTTTTCCTTGCTATAGGAGACCTAAGGGCTGTCTTCTGTCTTCTTTAAGTAAAATAGGCACAGGATAAAAAAAAAAAAAAACAGCTATGAAAGTACTTTTCTCTGAAGCAATTGCATCAACCAAGGGAAATTCATCTATAATATATGAAGCAGTCCCCATGTCCCCCCAAAAGACCTATCCCTGGATTCCTAACTTTTTGTAAAGCTGAAAATACTTGGCCTGCTGTAAGCTTTGAATGAATAAAGTCCAGCATCCTTCATTGTGATTTATTGGTGCTGGAATGGAAATCTTTCTCATCTAAAAATCACTCTGAGCTATTATGGACTCCAGTTGAAGCAACCAAAGCATTACATATGGATCACATATAGCCCACAATTAAGCAATGCCAGCATTATGTTATTACCAACAATTTACAATTACAGTCCATTTCCACAGTGCTTTATTCTGCCATTATCCTACAGAAATTTGTGATAACTATCAGGGCAATCAGTAAAGCTTCCACTGAAACTCTCTTACACTGAAACTGAGCCTGAGAAGAAGATCAAGTCCTGGAGATTTTCACAGATGTTAGAAAAAGTGATCAAGGAATTGTCATTGCTGTATTTATGATTCATATTGGTACCCTCTCTTTGTGTTAGGAACAATCTGCTGATCCCTTTTGGTAAGAGTTTCCAGGTAATTAGTAAGCTATGGGATGGAAGCCCCAATCCCTGGAGGATTTTTAGGCCAGGCTGGATGTGGCTGTGAGCAACCTGCTGTAGTGTGAGGTGTCCCTGGCCATGGCAGGGAGGGCTGGAACTGGCTGATCCTTGAGGTCCCTTCCAACCCTAAGAATTCTATGATTCTATGACCCCTTGCAGTTTTTCCTTTAAAAGCATGAACTCTTAGGACAGTTTAGTTGTTTTAAACATGGAGCTTTATGGAAGTCATTCTTTTGTGACTGAAGCTCCTGGTTTAAGTTTGAAGCAGAAGTTTTTTTGCTCCTGCATAAGTTGTTTGGTGTGGCTTTGAACTTTCTGCTCTCGTTCTTCCCTAATTACCAAAGGAATAACTTTAAGTGGGTGTTTTCCCTCTTCCATACATGATGTGTTGAAGTGGAAACTTAGGGAGAAAATGAAGTAATGAAATATCAATAAGTTACAAGTACAAATAAATGACTGAAAAAAGGAGTGAGGTGTGTGGTAGGTGAATATTTAGTAAATTTGTTGCAGATGGCACGAATCATACAGTTTCAATTTTGTACAAGGTTTATTTTGCAAACTATGGATCCTTTGATAGCACTGTGATGGGTGGTTGAGGAACCTTTGAGATATTAGATGTGTATAAACCAGTGAATACCAATGCCAGAGGTGTTGCCGTACACCACAAGATGTTGAGGGGCTGGATTTGACCCTCCATTTTGGAGACAGCTATTAAAATAAATTCTTTGTGGTAATTTTTGAATGGTGTACAGTGGAGCATTATTTAACTAAATACAATAGAGTACAAAATACAGAATTAACCAGGTTGGAAAAGACCTTTGAGGTCATCAAGTCCAACCTATCACCCAACACCATCTCATCAACTAAACCATGGCACCAAGTGTTTCATCCAATCTCTTCTTAAATGCTTCCAGTGATGGTGACTCCACCACCTCCCAGGGCAGCACATTCTAGTAGCCAATCTCTCTTTCTGAGAAGAGCTTTCTCCTCACATCCAGACTAAACCTCCCCTGGCATAGCTTGAGACTGTGTCCTCTTGTTCTGGTGCTGGTTGCTTGAGAGAAGAGACCAACCCCCACCTGGCTACAACCTCCCTTCAGGTAGTTGCAGACAGCAATAAGGTCTCCTCTGAGCCTCCTTTTCTCCAGCTAAGCAACCCCAGCTCCCTCAGCCTCTTCTCACAGGGCTGTGCTCCAAACTTCTCCCCAGCTTTGTTGCCCTTCTCTGGACACCTTCCAGCATCTCAACATCTTTCCTGAACTGAGTGGCCCAGAACTGGACACAGGACTCAGAAGATGGGCAAGGAGAAATTTAGTAGAGCAACTGGACTTGGAATGCTTCATGATTTGATCCTTATCTTTTAGGTCAGGTTTCTTTAATGCCTTTTTTGCAAACAGTAAAAGAATTAATATCTCTGAGAACAAAAACAAGAGTAAAGTGGATGGGGTTTAGAAATAGTAAGGAAATTAGGGATAGAGCAGAAGGCCAAGAGGTCATGAACTGAAATCTTTGCAGAGAAACCTGTGGGTAATTGCACATCTTGGGATTTCTTGGTTTAGGAAACTTGTATCAGAAAAAGGCATTTTTCTAACATCAACAAAAAAAGTGCATTTTTATTAGGGAAATTGTGACTTGTTTCACTTGATCAACATCTTGAAGCTAAATTTAACTTCTTCTATGCATAATGGAAATTCCCACACTCCTTCAAGGCTTGTTTTTCCACTGATAAAACACCTCTCCATCTCTGCTTCATGCCTTTCTCCCCTCACCCTGAAGTTACCTAGCTTCTCTGGGACATTCCCACCCCCATCAGAAGATTTTTGCCTGTGTACCCAGAGAAGAGTTTCACTCTTAAAAAACAACCCATTTAAGGGTTCCACAAAAAACAAACAGGGAAGCAGTGCAAAGAAGAATGCATGCAAGAGATTTTTATTGTCAGCAGTTTTAGGCAGTGGGAGAAGTTTTGCTGAACCACTGAAAGGAACTAACAAGAGGAAGATGAGCAGAAAAAAAATGTATTGCTGTAATCAAATCAGATTGCAATGAAAGCATTAGAAAGAATCTTTGTGTCAGTTTAGCAAGGTAATCTCTTTTTCTGGAAACTATTTAGGTGAGAAAAGACTGAGAGTAGTTCACATTTGGAAAGTCTGGTGTCAAAAATGATCCCACATTTGCTCAAATATTCAAATAGGGCACACCTGTTGTTGCCACTAAAGGATGAGTGCCAGACCCCACTGCCCCTTGTCCCAGACCCCACTGCCCCTTGTCCCAGACCCCACTGCCCCTTGTCCCAGACCCCACTGCCCCTTGTCCCAGACCCCACTGCCCCTTGTCCCAGACCCCATTGCTGTCTACAACTACCTGAAGGAAGGTTCTAGCCAGATGGGGGTTGGTCTCTTCTCCCAGGCAACCAGCACCAGAACAAGAGGACACAGTATCAAGCTGTGCCAGGGGAGGTTTGGGCTGGATGATAGGGAACAAAAATTTTCCTAGAAAGAGAGACTGGCCATTGGAATGTGCTGCCCAGGGAGGTGGTGGAGTCACCATCACTGGGGGTGTTTAGGAAGAGACTGGATGAGGCACTTGGTGCCATGGTTTAGTTGATTAGATGGTGTTGGGTGATAGGTTGTACTCGATGATCTCAAAGGTCTTTTTCACCCTGGTTAATTCTGTATTCTGCTCTGGCAATATTTAGCTGAGAAATGATGGAAGTTTGCTTTCTAGAACTAATCAAAGCTGGTTGACTTTGGATTTGTTTTGTGTTTTTCTGTTTTGTTTTGGTTTTTAAAGAGTATACTGATATGGCCTCATGAATGGCCTAGTTGATTGGATAGGGCTGGGTGGTAGGTTGGATTGGATGATCTTGGAGGTCTCTTCCAACCTGGTTTGATTCTATGATATTTCTGCCAGTGAGCAGCAGCCCAGTTTGTTTATTTGGTCAAGCCCTGGTAAAAGTTTTTTGAACCTGAATTTCAAATCAGTTGGGTAATAGAAGGTAGTTACACCAGAATTTGATGGAGAAAGTGACTCATAAATTATGTGTTCAGTGAAGGAAATGCAGTAGGAAAAACAGCATTTAACAAGTATAGGTGGAGCTGGAATGAACCCCAGCAGAATGACATAGACAATTTTGGTATGGCTGGAGGTATGGGAAAGGAACAAACGCAATCCTGGCGCCAGATAGGTCAGAAACCAAGCACTTAGACAATCCAGCACAGGACATTAGACAGTCCAATAAAACTCCATGGTTCACAGGACTGAAGGCAGCTGCAATCTCTAATAACATGAGTAGAGTCAAGGACCCTGCAACAGAGTTAATAAGCAGATCATTACCGACTCTGACCAAGGCAGTCTCCACACTGACCTAATCGAAATCCAGAATGAAAATTATCGTAACGTGCATGATGAACTAATTAGCCTGGAGCTGGGTTGCCTCCACCTGCTCTAGTATCTCAATTTAGAATGGCAAATTAAAACCAAAAAGAGATGAGAGATCACGCCACAAGAAGGGAATGTGGTTCTTTAGCACGGGAAGATGGCACTGACCTTAAGAAAATGGGATTGCTCTGCCTGGCAGCAGCTCACTGCTCCCGGACAGACCACTTTCCTCACAGCTCTTCGTACTCCACTGATATGGGATGGCCAGTCCCCAAAATCAATTAAAAAACCCCAATGAGTTGCCTGTGGGGATGTAGATTAAAAGCTGCAATGCCTGAAGGCTCTGGCTCTGTGGAACTCCAGACTTTCTCTTTCTCAATGTCCCTGACACTTTGCTGTGGACTGGTGTGCCCTGTGTTTCTCAGAGCTTGGGTGTCTGCCCAACTCCCTTGTCTGCACCCACTGAGGACAGGGCAGGAGGTGACAGTTCTTGTGCAGCAGTTGCCAGGTTGTCTCTTCCTCACCCCTTGCTCTCACCAAGAGTGTAGAGATGTGGGGACGTTTTCTTCCCCTTTCCTGATGATATTTTCAGTGTCCCTTCCTTTCTTATGGACTGTTGTGACCAAAAAGGGTTTAGGAGGAAAATCACAAAGGGTTTGGTCAAGTTGGGCCACTGTGAATTGATAAGCAGAGGACTTGTGGGAGAAATGGGAGGCTTGACTGTGCCCTCTATCTCTGGGAACCTATCAGGGAGGTGCATGGTTTGAACCTTAGCTTCTGAAATGTGTGCCCTGTGGTAATGTTCAGCTAGAAATGAGACTGTGAATAGTCTGGAATACAAGGTTCTGAGCTGCTCTCTTGACTCATATTGTTGGCTACATTGTGGCAGGGTTCTAGTGGAAAGAGTACAGCTTACTTTTCCTAACTCTTAGCAAGTCATTAACTAATCTATCATATAAAGAAAAGTGGGATGAAAAAGTGGGAAAATGTTGCTTTTATTATGCAAAATAAGTGAAGAGTTGGCTTTTGTTACTTTCAATAGCATTTGGGTCTTTCCATCTGTTTGTGGATGTACCCTGAGCTGTGCACAAGGATTTGAAGAGTTCAGAGATGGGTGATTAGCACAACTCCCACATGCAGATGGATTTCTAAGGTCATGACAGATTAGTGTAGAAAGCAAATACACAGGAATGTGGCAGAAGTAGGCCTGAACATCATCTAGGTGATTCTTCTTACATTGTTTTAGGAAAGTAGTCAGTCAGTAGGAAAAATAATCCCAAAACTGGCCTGGCAAGCTCAGCCAACAGATGACCTTTGCAGAGCCTAACCTGTCTATTAAGTGAGATATTTCTGGCTGTATTCTTCTAATACCATCAATAAATGGGAATTTCTTACACCTTTCTTAAGGGCACTTGGTGTCCTTCAGAGCAAGCAGATGTTTTCCTGTTCCTATAATCTTGGTTGGCAGGCTTTGTTTCTAAAATTTCAACCGTTTCTGGTTCTATACTCATTCAGTGAATGTTCTACTCAAATTTGTGCCAGTAGTGGGAGCTCCCATTGAAAATAAAAGCCTGGAGCAATGGTGTCACAGCTCACCTTGCACACAGTATCACAGAATGTCAGGGGCTGGAAGAGACCTTGAAAGATCTTCTAGTTCAACCCCTTCTGCCAGTGCAGGATCACCTAGGGATGGATCACACAGGAACTAATCCAGGTGGGCTTTGAATATCTCCAGAGAAGGAGACTTCAAACCCCTCCTGGGGTTTTGGTTGTGACCAGGCAAAGTGGCTGGTACATTTGGGTGCCTGTAGCAGTGGCAGCAATGAATACTCCACTGATAGATTTTGGCAAAGTTCAGCTTTTCATGGTAGATTTTACTCCTGGCTGGGGAGAAGGAATGGCTGTAAACAAAACACCATAACTGCTCAAAATTTCTTTCTTGAACGTTGTTCTACATTTGAAGGGTAGATGTTCCCTGCTCTGCAAACTGTCTGTACCAATGGCCTCTTGCATCATGCAGTGCTGCTGACTCTTGTGATTTACTGACAACCTCATGACTTTGCATGTTGGGGTTTTTTTTTCCTGGTGTTTTTGTTTTTTGGTGGGTTGTTTTGGGGGTTTTTTTGCCTGGTGGTTTTGGAGGAGAGTTTGAGAACAAAGTCTTTAAGACCATACAGCACAAAAAAGTAGGAAAATAAAAGTCTATAGAGTATGGGCCAGAGACTCTTTTCAGTGTTGTCCAGTGATAGTACAAGAGGCAATGGGCACAAACTGAAATATGTGAAGTTCCACCTAAACCTAAGGAAAGACTTTTCTGTGAGGCTGAGCGAGAGCACTGGAATAGGCTGCTCAGGAAGGTTGTGGAGTTTTCTTCTTTGGACACTTTCAATACCTGCCTGGCTATTGTGATCCTGGGCAACCGGCTCTTGGTGAACCTGCCTTAGAAGGAAAGTTGGACTAGATCATTGGAGGATCCCTTCCAACCCCTACCATGGTGTGATTCTATATTACTTTGCAGAGAATGAGGACTTCTAATCTTGATTTGAGGTTTAGGGTGTCAGCAGGAGGGTAGACAGAGGTTCCCTGAGCACTCATGGCAAGGCCATCCCCAAGCACCCTGTGCAGATGAATCCATGTTGCTTTGTACCACTGCTACAGAAGCTACAAGAAACAGGATGTCTGGAGAGGGCTGACATGAAATAGGTGGCGAGGAACAGGAGCACAAAGAATGACTCCAGGCTCCTGAGTACACATGCATATCCTAGAGTCCTGGCTTTAGCTGGGAAATGGGAAAGGTTTTAATTTAAAATTTGATTTAAGGGAGAGAGACTTTTTCATTAGCATAGCAGTTACTCACTCAGTTGGGAGCTATTGGAAGAAATTAAAGTACATTTGGCAATCTATATGATTCAAGCAGGAATGGGATCCATCTATCTATTGATCCACCTTTCTGCCTAATCACATACATTCCATGATATCCAGGGTTATGTTTTCCCTTTTCTGGACTATTGCAAAATCTGAAGCCCCACTGTAAGGAGAAAGTTGGTTTGTTATGTTTTGGGTTTTAAAATATAAGCAATGCCAACCTGCCTTTTTAAAGGAATTGTTTTACTGATTTGGTTTGGTTTTCTTTGTTTCTATTTTCTGTTGTGAGTTGTGGTTTTTTTTTAACTGCTGTTAACATGGGATTTCTTTTTCCTTAATCAGCTACAAAAAGAAACACACTGAAAAACTCTTTCTTATTGTCCTTTTGGTTTGGTTTGGTTTTGGTTTTCAGTGTCATTTTATGAGGACAGTGTCCAGTTCTGGGCCCCTCAGTTTAAGAAAGATGTTGAGTTGCTGGAAGGTGTCCAGAGAAGGGCAACAAATCTGGGGAGGGGTCTGGGGCACAGCCCTGTGAGGAGAGGCTGAGGGAGCTGGGGTTGCTTAGCCTGGAGAAGAGGAGGCTCAGAGGAGACCTTCTAGCTCTCTACAACTACCTGAAGGGAGGTGGGGGTTGGTCTTTTCTCCCAGGTAACCAGCACCAGAACAAGAGGACACAGTCTCAAGCTGTGCTAGGGGAGGTTTAGGCTGGATGTTAGGAAGAATTTCTTCATAGAAAGAGAGATTGGCCATTGGGATGTGCTGCCCAGGGAGGTGGTGGAGTCACCATCACTGGAGGTGCTCAAAAAGAGCCTGGATGAGGCACTTGGTGCCATGGTTTAGTTGATGAGATGGTGTTGAGTGATAGGTTGGACTGGATGATCTCTGAGGTCTTTTCCAACCTGGTTAATTCTGTATTCTGAGGTGTAGGGGGAACAGGAAAAAGAATGAATTTCAAGTCAAGCAAGCATTGACAAGAAGGGGAAGCGCTTTGTGGAAGAGCGTGATATGTAGATAGCCCTGTTTTGCTATGCAGTTGCCTCCTTTCTCCTAGAGCTTAGCACAAAGTTTTCTAAGTTGTGCCTTGGTTGGGCATCTTTTCTTTTTAATTTAATATTTATTTTCCCCCCCTTTTGTCAAAAAAAAAATTATGCAAGTGTCACTTTCCCTTTGCGGTTAATTCAGGAGAGATCCTCAATTTGAGCAGGGCATATTTTCATGCAAATACAGCAGCACAGTTTCCAGCCCCCTAATAGCTTCTTACAAATGATGTGCCATTACAACGAGGTTTATTTAAACAAATTTAATACATCTTTAATCAAGCTGGAGAGCATTTTCAAAGGTCACGCTCCAAATCAGGATCACTGTTCAGAGCTTATCAAAGTATTAGCTTAAGGGGGAGGGAGAATTATTTCTTGGACAAGTAATTTTAGGCAAATCTTTATTTACATTTTTATTCAGTTATTAAATTTTATTCCTTTCCCTCCTCCTCCTAGTCTCCATTTATGAACCTATAAGAAAGTCTGTAAATGGAGCCATAAGCATATCACAGCAGTTACTATTTCCAGGGGCTATTCCTTTGAATCTAGTGGGCCCATAAAAGCAAGGATGAAGTTACATTATTTTTTTCTGAACACAAGCTATGTGTATCCATTTCACACACCCAGCTCTTGCCTGAGGATCTGATATGAGGAGAAATATATGGTTAGCTATGTTTTAAATTAACAAAAGGAGTTAAACCCAAATTTTGAGCATTATGGGTGTTTAAAGGTGCTTGCAAGAGGACAAACATTCATCTTAAATCTCATTAAAACTACTGGGAACTTGTGGTGTGTTGAAGTTCCCCCACCCCCCCTCCCCCCAGCATTAACTTTGCCAGATCAACTAAGACCAGCTGAGTCATTCTGCCTCTGTACTCAGCACTGGTTAGTCCACACCTTGAGTCCTGTGTCCAGTTCTGGGCCCCTCAATTTAAGAAGGACATTGAAACACTTGAATGTGTCCAGAGAAGGGCCACAAAGCTGGGGAGGGGTTTGGAGCACAGCCCTGTGAGGAGAGGCTGAGGGAGCTGGGGTTGCTTAGCCTGGAGAAGAGGAGGCTCAGAGGAGACCTTATTGCTCTCCACAGCTACCTGAAAGGAGGTTGTAGACAGGTGGGGGTTGGTCTCTTCTCCCAGGCAACCAGTAACAGAACAAGCAGACATAGTCTCAAGCTGTGCCAGGGGAGGTTTGGGCTGGATGTTAGGAAGAAATTCTTCCCAGAAAGAGAGATTGGCCATTGGAATGTGCTGCCTGGGGAGGTGGTGGAGTCACCATCACTGGAGGTGTTCAAAAAAGGATAGGATATGGCGCTTGGAGCCATGGTTTAGTTGCCATGAGGTGTTAGGTAGTAGCTAATAGGTTGGACCTGATCATCTCTGAAGTCTTTTCCAACCTGGCTGATTCTGTGATTCTCTGGAAGTCTCCCATGTGACTATCTGCTCTTATTTGCTTACACAAATTCTGTATTTACCTGTAGCTGTGTGGCAGGTTGACCCTGGCTGGATGCCAGTTCCCACCAAAGCCACTCCATCACTCCCCTCCTCATCTGGACATGGGAGAGGAAATACAACAAAAGGCTAATGGATCAAGATAAGGACGGGGAGATCAGTAATTACTGTCACAGTTAAACCAGACTTGACTAGGGGAAATTAGCTTGATTTATTACTAATTAAATCAGAGTAGGGTAATGAAAAATGAAACTAAATCCTAAAATCACCTTCCTCACTCCTCCCTTCCTCCTGGGCTTAACTTCCCTTCTGATTTTGTCTACCCCCTCTCTTCTAAGTGGCACAGGGGAATGGAGAATGTGGGGTGTAGTCAGTTCATTACATGTGTCTACTACTGCTTCTTCAAGGGTGGGACTCCTCACACTCCTCTGCTCCAATGTGGAGTCCCTGCCACAGAAGAAAGTCCTCCACAAACTTCTTCAGCATAAGTCCTTCCAAGGGCTGCAGTTCTTCATGAATTGCTCCAGCATGGGTCCCTTCCATAGAGCACAGTCCTTCAGGAAAGGACTGATTCAGAGTGGGTCACTCACAGGGTCACAAGTTCTGTTAGCAAGCTTGCTCCAGTGTGGTCTCCTCTCCCCATGGATCCTCAGGTCCTGTCAGGAACCTGCTCCAGTGCAAAATTCCCATGGGGTCATAGTCTCCTGTGGGCATGCATTGGCTTTGACATGGGCTCCTCCATGGACTACAGGTGGATATCTGCTCCACTGTGGACATTCATGAGGGGGGACAGCCTGCCTCACCATGGTCTTCACCACAGGCTGTGGGGGAATCTCTGCTCCAGCTCCTGGAGCATCGTCTCCCATTCTGTCTTCACTGTCTTTAGCATCAGACACCAGCTGATACTTTTCCACAGTGCTTATGGGTTTTTATTTATTTGGTTTTTAGTAATTATGAGTAGTTTTCAGGGATGGTTAGCGTTTGACATCCACACTTTGCTGCTGGTGTCACAAAGGGTGTGATATTGTTTCCTTTCATTGCTTAGAAAAGCTTTTTAAGAAGCAGGACTTGAAGAAACTTTGAACTTCTCAGTAAGTTTATAGAGCAGTAGCAGATGAGTAGAATTAGGGAGCATCAAAGGACGTTTAAGTGCCTGAAAGGTCTGGGACTTCTACTTCCTCTGTTGTTAATTGGGCTGCAGATTCAAATCCCTTAGTTTCAGAGTTTCTGAGGCTCTTGCTTTATCCCTCCTTTTTTAACCCTTCTAAAGCATTCCTTGGAGAGTGGTGGGAAAAAAAAATGAAACAAAAAAACCCCACCAAGTAGGAGGATAATTCACAAAGTGTAATAATTATGCACAGCTTTTTAGGTGGGGTTTTGTCACAGCCATGTGGCATCATACTTGCTTGTTTGGGAGCAGTTTAACTTATGTAGTCAGTTTGCTTCAGTAGGCCCCAGCCCATGACTCTCTAATTGTAGGTGCTGCATGAGCACAGGGTAAAAGGGGTCCTACCAGTCCAAACAGCATGAGGACACCTATTTTTTCTTTTTTTTTTTCTGCTTGCTTGCATTAGCAGTGATTACAACTCTGTGGCACAGGTTTGAAGAAAGAAAATCTCATGGCTGAAAGGGTGTTGTGGGCACACACTCAGCGTGTATGAATTGTGTCTTGCAGTGGGCACGTGCAAACCCAACAAGATACTGCTGGAATTCCTGTCCTTTCTCATGTTCTGTGACAAAATTTGATCTGAATTAACTAAGTGCCCTTTTGATCTTATTTTGCTTCTGTTAAATAAGGAGTGGTTCGAGGAGAAAAACCAAACAAAAGAGGACTGTTGACACTGTAAAGCCTAAGGGTTCCTTTGGAGATATACTTAGTTGAATCAGAGCAAATAGGTCAGCCGCTATGCAAACTGCATCCAGGGCCTTCTAGGACTGTATGAGCCATCAGGCAAGTCAAGAGTTTTGGCTAGATAGTGCCTTAATATGCTCTGGTAGAGCCAAGAAGACTATTTCTCAGGATAAAAAAACACCCAGAATAGCAGAAATGCAATCACCCATGTTTGTGCTCTGAGGGTAGTGTTCTGTCATGTACTGTCATAAATGCATAGCATGTATGCCATAATGCTGTCATTTATTCTTTGTAATAATCCATAGAAGTGATGGTTATTATTAACTGAAAACACTGATTATCATCACTGAGAATGTTCTTTGGGTTGTGGGTTTGTTTTGTTTTTTTTTTAACATGAAGTCCAAAAGAGGAAAACATAAAGAGCAGGCATTCCTCACATATGGGATGTTCAATTTCTGCAGAGAGGAATTCAGCAATCTAAAGAAGGAAAATTAATTTATCAGAGCTAACCAGAAAAGTGCCACTGCACAACATGAAAAAAAAAAACAAAAATGAAGCTTTTTAACCAGAAAGCAAGCAACAGGAAATGGATATTCTAGCTAAGATGTGAATATAAACTTTTGATCAATGCACTAAGTGCCTGCACACCCCCAAAAAATAACGTTGACCCTCTGAAAACAAGCTAAAGCACCTCTGTAATGCAATATTGATCTTCTAACAGCATTTTTTGGGGGTATTATTAGTGCCCTCATATATCCTTTTTACGAAGTTCAAGTTTATAGCCTATGCTATAATGGAAATTTCAGGACTTTCACCTAGTTTTCGTATGCTTTATTGTAAGGACTGTAATAATTCCTTCCCTTTCCATGTACACCTCCAGAAATGAGATAGGGATGAGGATGTGTGAATTTTTATAGACCTGCTGGAGCAGGTCCAGAGGAGGCCACCGAAACGATCAGAGGTCTGGAACGCTTCTGCTGTGAAGAAAGGCTGAGAGAGGTGGGGTTCTTCAGCCTGGAGAAAAGAAGGCTCTGGGGAGAACTTCTTAAGGCCTTACTGAAGGGGCCTGTAAGAAAGATAGGGAAAAAATCTTTTTAGCAGGGCCTGCTGCAACAGGAGATGGGGCGAAGGGTTTAAATTAAAAGAGGAGAGATTTAGACCGGATACAAGGAAGAAATGTTTTACACTGAGGGTGGTGGAACACTGACACAGGTTTCCCAGAAAAGTGGTGGATGTCTTAACCCTGGAAATATTCCAGATCAGGTAGGACAAGACTCTGAGCAACATGCTTTAGTTGCTGATGCCCCTGCTGACTCAAGGTGTGTAGGACTAAATGAGTTTTAAAGGTCCCTTCCAAGGGAAAACATTTTATGATCCCATGGTAGTACTTAAGCATAGTACATTCTTTTTGCCTGGTGTGTCAGAGAGCTGTTCTGGGATGAGTTTTGGGTCTGTCATGGAGTAGATTTGATCTCAGCAGTCACACCTTTGTAGAAAACATTCCACGACTTGCAGCATGCAGTGCATGCTCTGTGTTTTGTAGCTTTGGATCCTGTTCTGAATTCTCATATTACCTTAGTGAAAAAGCATGGTAATGTTCACCATGCATATATGAACATCCTTTGACAAAGGACATTTCTGCTTCACATGATTTTTTTTTCCCCTCCTGAAGGACACAAATCAGTGTGGGCATCCTTTCTAGCATGCATAATTACAATGAGAGCAGTAGTCTATCACCCTATATATGTAGTCCTAAGCAGAGTCACTGTTTATTTTTGGAGACACACCAGTGGTTTTGTGCCACTTTCCTTGGCCCAGCCCTAATTTTACAGTAACCCAGTCTGTGTTCTCTGTGTGAATGCTAAGATCCAGCCTCCACACTTAAGCTAAGTTGTATTTCAGTCTCTTTGCCTATAGCTGCATAATGATTTGGGGAAAAGGTTAAGTTTGCCATAAGCTTTTCCACATAGAGCTGCCCTACACTTCCTTACCATTTTAAATCTCTGGAGAGATCAGGTCTCTGCCCAAAGTTTAACTGACTCAGTTCCTGCAGTATTTTATTAAGAAAGCTGCTGGCTTGGTTGTCCTCTTCTTTTATCCCACCCCCAATCTTCTAAATCAATCTCAAGTTACTGGGTGCTTTTTACTTTAATCTCTGGTTCTGGAAACAGAGCAGTTGCCAGTCTGGTGATAAGTTTTGCGTTTTCAAGATTACACTGTGAATAATTATTTCTTAAGAGCCCTTATTTATTTATTTTTCTTGCAAAGCTCTCTTGTGTTATTTTCTCTCCCACTTGTGCCTTCTAACATCATGTGTATAACATTTGTGCAGTGCTCAACTGCCAGCAGGATAACAGGTACCTTCCCCTGTCCTTCATCTGAATATTGTCTCCCTGGTGGGGTTGTGAAGTCCCATGGTGAGCTGCCCAACTGGTCTCCAACTGGTGGAAGAAAGGGAAGGATTTCTAGGGAGATGGTGGAGTCACCATCCCTGGAGGATTTAGGAAGAGATTGGATGAGGCTCTTGGTGCCATGATTTAGTTGATTAGATGGTTTTGGGCAATAGGTTGGACTCGATGATCTTGAAGGTCTTTTCCAACCTGGTTAATTCTATTTTATTAACCAAGCCCAAACTCTGTAGGCATTGCTTGAACACTTGGTGCATACTCTGAAAGGAAGTATTTCTTAATTTGTAGACTAAAAAGGTTTTATCAGGGCCAGCCTGAACAGGAAATGAGGAAGAAATTACTTCAGCCCCCCTTGAGTTGCTGGGGTGGGAGCTATTGACATGGAGAGAGCAGAGCCAAGAGAAGAGATAATCGGAGAGATAATCAGCTAATATCCTTATTGCCTTCAAGTCAGTAGCAAAATGCTCTCTCAGTGGTGTGAACATGTTCACCAAGATGTTCAGGATCACACACTGAGAGAGAGGATGCTAATAGATACTAGCAGGCCCACTCATAAAGTCTATGTTCAGGCATTAGTGATTAAGTAAGAGGAAATGTTTCCTGAAATGCCTGAAAATTGTTTGGCTAAAGCCTTCAGGAATTAGTTGACTGAGTTTTAAAAAAAAAAGAAAAAAGAAATACCCTTTGCTGTAACCATCCCTCCAACCTGAGGCTCCTGGAGTGTCTCGTGAAGGCAGGCGGAGGTTCAGGAGACCTTTGAAGGGTTGTTGATGGTTTGTTGACGGAGGGTAGAAGTCAAAAGCTGTTTCCCAGCCGAGGGAGCGTGAGAGGGACCTCAACAGCACGAAAACAAGCGAGGCCGCCGAGGGAAATGAGGTGATACATAACAAGAGTAATTATTTTGGAGAAAAAAAAAAAGCCCTCATTCACTCATGTTTTCATTATGAGGAGATTAGAGAAGACAACCCAGAAGAGAGGAGTGAACCGTCTGCCGTTGCCCTCTCTCTGCGCCGGTGTGACTCACTCTGTGCTTCTTCAGGGAAACGCTCCCTGTTCTTACTGTATATGGAGAAACATCCCAGTTTCCCACATTTTAAATCAATCTCAGGTTTAAGTGAAGGTGCAGGCTTAAAAGTTATTACAGCTCTACCGTTTCCCCTGATAAATTACATGAATAACATTTGAGACAATGCGTTGTTAAATATTTATGTCTGGCACTATAGAACCGGGGGGGGGGGGGAAGGAAAAGAGAAAAGGGGGGGGGGGGGGGAAGGCACAAGAACCCCTAGAAGAATAAATATATTTACCTAAATAAATTACTAAGACAAATATACTCCTGTGTGCTCTGTACCAATAAACAGTAGGTATTCACTAAATTGTGGAATATAAATGGCTCATTTCCTCTAAATGTACACTGAAAGATCTATAACATGGTACACGTTTCCTGTGCTTTGCATATATATTTCAATATTCATCATGAAAAGGCTTGCTTATGTGTCAATATACATTACTTTGCATACATTAAGGGAATATTTTTTTTTTAATTTTTACCATTAGGGATGTGCTTTACTATTGGGGAGGGCAGCATGGGGAAGATGGAAGCCTGATTTTTTGCGATTAACTCTTTCGTGGCTTTCCTTACGCTTTGCGGTGTTTGGGGTTTTTTTGGGGGGTGGTTTTTGTTGTTGTTGTTGTGTTGTTGGTTTGTTGTGTGTTGGTTTGGTGTTTTTTTTTTTTTTTCCCTTTATCAACGTGACATTTGCACAAAATGAATTGCTTGCTTAGACACAGCTAACTAAATAAAAGCAGGCCAGAGCTGATAGTATGAAAAATGGATTTTCATTACTGTTTCATTGATTCTTGTAAATAAGGGCCTGAGGCCTGCTCCAAAAAGGCTGCAAACAGTAATAATTTAATCTGAGGTGACATAGACCAAAATGTATGTGGACAAAAATCATCCCTGAATATTAAACAACAGCCTCGAGACAGGGGAAAGTGTTGCAGGCGAATTTAAATGTATGCAGATCGGTTGGGTAACATATTTAAAAACAGAAATTAAAGATTCCTGTCATAAATCACATTTGCTGCCATGGATATGCCTTGTTATGCTGGCGTTTAAGAAAACCTGAAAGGTTAAGGCAGTTGGTGCATTAAATCGTACAAGGATAATTAATACTTTTCTTGTGGCTATTTATAAGAAATGGAAAAATATAGTTAGATCAGCTGTGGCACTGTAGTAATTTGAGGGGGAAGAAATGAAAGTATGAGTCAATAGTTTTAACTGGACAAATGTCAAAAGCTTAATGATGCAGCATCCTAATTTGGAGGCCTTTTGAAAGTTACAGGGCGAAAAAAGAAAATGAGATAAAGCAGTTCCTCCTTCTGCTGCACGTGGAATCCGTTTGCCCTCCGAGCCTTGGAACCTGTTTAATAAAAATAATTGAAAATAATTTCTGCAATTACAGTTTTAAAGGCTATAATCGAATCTGTTCCGCGGAGGCGAAGCGCGCGTCGGCCCTCGACTCCAGAATCAGGGACTTCTTTCTTTTCTTTATACATCTTCCAATTAAAGAGACCACTATATGTTGCCATAAAATAGCCTGCAACCACGTGTAAGAGCATTATTTCAGTTGTAGTACTTTGACTTATTACAGTACTACCTAATGCTCAGGATGGCTCATAGCAAAAGACTGATGTTGAAAATCATTTTCCCTTTCAACCTGCTGAAGCATTAATCCTTTTTTTTTTTTTTTCCTTTTGCTTTTTCTATTGTTTTTTCCCCCTTTTTTCCCCCTTTTTCTCCCCCCCCCCTTTTAACTTTGGGTTACATTCAAACAAACCCTTCCAACTACTCTAATTCCCCAGAGGAAAATACTCCTTCATCACTCACTGAGCTCAGGTTCACGATCGGCCTATTATTTAAAATTCTTATTTTTCTTTTCTTCTCCCCCACCCCCCCACCCCCCCTTTTTGCTTTCATGAATAAAAACAATAAACTTTAGTGGTATCAAACATTATTAAAGGGTCTCAAAGCAACAAGACAGAAGGTTTATAGGACCAAACTCTCTTAATATAAAGGAGTTGTATATTTTCAGATGTCACTGCCATTCATCTCTACTCTCTTTTTCTTTCTCTCTGCCCCCCTTAAGCTAGGAATAAAGATCCTATTTTTTTAAAAAATCTCACCAGCATGTAATAACTTTTCACCTGTTTCATGAAAAGTTAAACATTTGGAATACAATTTGCCTCGCCATTATTTTTTATTCCAAATGAAAACAGGAAGTATTTCTCTCTTCAGAAGGGATGAGGGGGGGAAAAAAACCACAACATTAAGCAAGTCACCCAAGAAAGCTATTTTGAATCTGCCAATGACTGTTGCTGGGGTTGTGTTGCTCAGGCCTCACTGAATTTCTGATCTGTTTGGAAAATATTTTTAATCTATTGTTACTGTTATTATACCAAACCCATTCATTTTATTTATTTGTTTTGATTTGAGATTTTAGCCTGGTTTGGATTTGCAAGTATAAAAAATTCCCCATGGCTGCCTGAGGATCTTTGGAAGCAAAGATTAGTAATTATTTATATTTTTTTTTCCCTCTCTTTTTTTTCACAGCTCTAGCTAGAACACACTGTCTTTGGCAAGTTTCTGTTTGCAACAAACAAAATGTGATACTTTATAGGTTATAATATTCATCATTGCCCTGATGTGTCATTGGTATGTGGTGTCACACCCTGTTACTTTCTGGACAGCGTTTCCCATTTGATTATGACAAACCTTGCCATAAAATCTGCACTTTTAAGGAGGGGGTGGGGGAAATACATATATATCAGCATTTAACCTGATCTAAAATAATGAAAAATAGTGATTTTTCTGTCAAAGGATTACTTTACAAACAAAAGATTACATGCAATATGCTGACTTTCCAAGAATCGTCTGGAAAATAAGCCAAGCTCAAAGGGAAGCAAACTAAAGAAAATAAAGGTGTGAAATCAGAAATTTGACAATCCTAAACCAGCAGCTTTAAAAAAAGCTTCCAACCAAATGGAAAGGTGGAAAAGTATTCCTTTGACAGCAATGTGGGTTTAGCCAACACGGTGATTTTGGTGATGCTGGTGTTCTTTCTGCTTTAATCTATGATACCTTCCCTCTGTGATGATGTAATGTCTGAGTATCAGAAGCTGAGCTGGATGTGGAATTTTTTGGTTAGTGCATTAAAAAAAATACAAGGAGCAGTATGATGATCTGTTAGAGGAAAACAGTTTTATTTAGTCACACCCTACTAATTCACGAGGCACATCTTCGTAGCTGAACCATTTCCTAGGTTATAGGCAATCAGCAATTAGCTCTGTAGGTCAGACTGGTGGATTTTTTTTTTTTTCTTCTTGTTAATATTTTATTTCAAATGAAAGCAAAGTGTTTCACAGCCACTCTATCAATAGAAGAAGCGTAACTGTTTTTATCTCTAGCACAAAGCACGCTTTGCATACAATAACTATAAACTGTGTGCAAAGTTATTCTGACACTGGTATGCTCAGCAGAAGGAAAATGTCTCAAACATTATATTTTGATCCCAAGAAGCATGCAAACTGCAAAGAGAGATGTTAAAGCTCACATTCACAGAGCAAACATGACTTTATTTTTTCCCCCTTCTCTTCTAAAATTCTGCCACTAGTAAATAAACTGAAAAGTCACAAGATCCAAAAAAGCCTGCAAATCTCACCCTAGATTTTATATATTTATTTATTTACTTTTAATCTTAAACTGGTCTGAACACAACTGTGTTTATCTTTATTTTGCCTAGACATCTGCCAGTACATTTCAGGCTGCTGCTGATCGGTAGGGCTGAGCAAATAACTTGCAATTATTAATGTTTTCCTTGAATTCTACTACGTTTTCAGTTTCTGAAATGTGAGGAAGATCATGACATTTTTGAATGCCTTTGTTAATCCAAGCTATTTAGGAATATTTTTCTTTTCCCCCATAGCATATTTTTTTCCCCTGTGGGTGGGATTCACTCTTGTTGCATCCACAAGGACTGCACAGTACTTAGACCCCCACATACATTAAATAGAATGCAATAGAATTAACCAGGTTGGAAGAGACCTTTGAGCTCATCAAGTCCAACCTATCACCCAACACCATCTAATCAACTCAACCATGGCACCAAGCACTCCATCCAGTCTCTTCCTAAACACCTCCAGTGATGGTGACTCCACCACCTCCCTGGGCAGCACATTCCAATGGCCAATCTCTCTTGCTGGGAAGAATTTCTTCTTCCTAACATCCAGCCTAAACTTCCCCTGACACAGCTTGAGACTGTGTCCTCTTGTTCTGGTGCTGGTTGCCTGGGAGAAGACACCAACCCCCACCTGGTTACAACCTCCCTTCAGGTAGTTGTAGAGAGCAACGAGGTCACCCCTGAGCTTCCTCTTCTCCAGACTGAACAACCCCAGCTCCCTCAGCCTTTCCTCATTGGGCTTGTGCTCCAAACCCCTCATCAGCTTCTTCAAAATGTCTTCTGCAGAGGATTGATTTTCATGCAGAAGGGGCTTGTATGTTTGAACAGATTGATGCTCATTCTCCTATTCAAACAGATAGTTACAGGAGAGAAGTTGTAATGCGGCACCGCCGTGTAAGCGGCTGGAGATGCCGTCCAGCAGCTGGAGGGGAACTGCATGTAAATAAGGTTATTTCTATAAATAATGTACAGTCCTTAGAAATAAAACTTAAAAAATGCAGAGCAGTAAATTATGCTGTGGTTTTTAATATGTTAACTCTCAGCAAACACAAAGCTACCCACAAGGATGAGCAAAGGGCTGGAGCTCCTCTCCTATGATGACAGACTGAGGGAGTTGGACAAGTGAAGGCTCCGAGGAGACCTAATTGTGGCCTTTCAGTATCTGCAGGGCATCTACAAGAAAGCTGAGGAGGGACTTATTAGGCTTTCAGGTAATGATAGGACTAGGGGGAATGGGGAAAAGCTAGAACTAGGTAGATTCAGATTGGATGCTAAGAAGAAGCTCTTCCCCCTGAGGGTGGTGAGACACTGGAGCAGGTTGGCGAGGGAAGTGGTAAAAGCCTCATCCCTGGAATTTTTTAAGGCCAGGCTGGATGTGGCTGTGAGCAACTTGATGTTGTCTGAGGTGTCCCTGCCCATTGCAGGGTAGTTGAAACTAGGTGATCCTTGAAGTCCCTTCCAACCCTAACAATTCTATGACTCTATGATTCTCTTCTATCTAATAGCTACAGATTTCCTCTCCCACCCCTCTTTCTGGTCCAGCTTTTTGCTGTGTCATTGGTAGTTGTATGAGGAACCTTATTCTGTAATGCATAATTCTGGGTTTTAATGTGAATGCTTCCTTTCATCATGTGGCTGGAAGGCCTCCAGATTAGTTGACAGACTATCACCATTATGCTAGGAAAGTAACAAACCCAGATGATGCTTTGAACCCCATCTTTTATGAGAACATAGGCTGCGTGAGTGGGCTGGAGGAGACCACAGTGGTACAAAAGCAGTAACTCTACATGCGCTAACATTTTCCTAAGCCAAGAAGGCACAGAAACAAGGCAGGACCAGCAACCCCAACTTCCACAATGTAAATTCCCAAATGACATGAGAAGGGGGCTGCAGTTGCTAGAGCCAGCAGGTTTATTCAGAAGTGAAGGGGGTAAAGAGATTCACAGAACAGGAAAAATTGCTTTTCCATGGAAGTCTTGAGGTCAAGCATGACTTTGGCCATGTTCATTTCTCTCTTCACTTAGGCTAACTCAGCTTTTTCATGCCAAGTCACCAAGGCCTACACCTCTCTCTTTAATCCTTCTTGGCAGTGTCTCCCTCTTATGAGAGTCCTTAATTGGTTTCTTCTTCCTCAGGCCAAATGTTGCGAGCTTCCTCTGCTCCCCTAAGCACCAGGGATGTTGCTTCAACATCCACTCCCATTAGATGACTCCCATTACTAGTTCCACCTCAAGCATGATTCATAAAGTTTAAAGCCAAAGGGAATGATTAGATCATCTAATCTGACCTCCTGTATATCATAGGCCATTACATTTCACTGATTTACCTCTGGATTGGTCCCAATAAGTTTCGTTTTTCTGAAGACTAACTTGGAGAAATCACTCAGTCATCTTTTGGAGTGATTAGAGACTGGATCATCCCCAGTACCTCTCAGTGGATTATTCCTGTGGTGCATTGCAATCAATTGTGCAAAAAGACACAGAAAGGCATTGAAACACCATTAATTGTCAAAGATTAGGTCTCACCTTTTTAAGCTGGATAGTTATCTTCTGTAGTACATGTCTTACACTTCTAATATTGTGTTCAGTTTGGGGCCTCTCAATAGAAGAAAGACACTGTGGTGCTGGAGCATGTCCAGAGGAAGGTAGAGAAGCTTCTGAATGGTCTGGAGAGAAGGTCTGGTGAGGGACAGCTTAGGGAACTGGAATTGTTCAGCCTGGAGAACAGGAGGCTGAGGGCAGACCTTCTGGCTCTCTACAGCTCCCTGAAAAGTGGCTGTAATGAGGTGGGGGTCCAACTCTTCTCACAAGTAACAAGGAAGAGGATGAGAGGAGATGGCCTCAAGTTGCACCAGGGGAGGTTTAAATAAGATATTAGGAAAAAAAAAATCTTTGCTGAGAGAGTTGTCAAGGCCTGGAACAGGCTGCCCAGGGAAGTGGTGGAGATGTTCATGAAACGTGTAGATGTTGGCACCTGGGGACATAGTTTAGTGGCCATGGTGGTGTTGGGTTGATGGTTGGGTTTGGTTGGAGGTCTTCTCCAAAATTCATGGTTCTGTGCTTCTGTGTCCCGCTTCAGAGAAGTACCATAAAAATATCAAACATTGTATGTTACATGGTGATTTTTGGCTCAGAAATGTTGGGATTTGTTTGTTTTGTGGTTTTGTTTTTGTTTTTTCCCCCCTCCACAATATTACAGAATCACAGAATGTTAGGTTTTGGAAAGACCCTTGAAAGATCATTGAGTCCAACCCCACTGCTAGAGTAGGATTGAATAGGGTAGGTCTCACGGGAACATATCCAGGCAGGTCTTGACTGTCTTTGGAGAAGGAGACTCCACAACCTCTCTGGGCAGCATGCTCCAAGGCTCTGTCCCTCTCACAGTGATAAGTTGTGTTTTTTTTCCTTATGTTCACATGGAACCTCCTCTGCTCCAGCTTGTACCCATTGTCCCTTGTCCTATCACTGGACATCACTGAAAAGAGCCTGGCTCTGTCCTCCCAATGCTTACCCTTCACATACTTATAAACCATAACAAGGTCACCCCTCAGTCTCCTCCTCTCCAAGCTAAAGAGCCCCAGCTCCCTCAGCCTTTCCTCAGTAGGCAGATGTTCCACTCCATCATCTTTGTGGCTTTGCACTGTACTCTTTCAAGCAGTGCCCCTGAGGTCCTTCCTGGACTGAGGGGGGCCAGAACTGGGCACAATATTCTTACAGTTTTATTTTTTCTCCCAAGTGTCATAGTAGATGGAATCCAAGCAAATATGTCAGTTTTATGATGATGCTGCATTTGTGAGTACATTGTTTCAATTCTGAGACATGACTCTACAAAGATGAACCCAGAAGTTGATCAATAGCCTGTGTCCAACAGTGGAAAATAGCAGATTGTTATGGAAAAATATAAGAACAGGCCAGAGGGAGCGAGTCTGCTTGGCCTGTTTCTGTTGATTCTCTCTGTGAATTAGAGATCTGTTGAAGCAGAGGTGATATGAATATCATCTTGTCATCACATTGTGTCTACACAACTGTTACCATTTATTGGATACAATGGAATAGAATTGACCAGGTTGGAAAAGACTTTTGAGATCATCAAGTCCAACCTATCACCCAGCACCATCTAATCAACTAAACCATGGCACCACATGCCTCATCCAGTCTCTTCTTAAACACCTCCAGGGATGGTGACTCCACCACCTCCCTGGGCAGCACATTCCAATGTCCAGTCACTCTTTCTGTGAAGGATAAATCTCCAGTAATTCATCTAATCTTATTTAAAACTTGTGGTTTGGCCTCCACATCTTCCTACTGGGTTCCACAGCTCAGTTATGCACTATGTGTCTAAAGCACCTGAGCTTTTCAGCTTGCAGTTTGGTACCTGCTTGTCTGACCATTGCTAACTCCTTGATTTATTAGAAACCATTGGGTTCAGTTGTTCTGTGGTGGTGTGTTGTTTTTTTTTAGAACTCATTGCATTATTCACACTTTAATACAAACTTGGTTATACTCTTCTGAAACCTTTCCCATGGTGACCTGTTTGGTTTCTTTTTGACAAGCCTGAGTTCTGATTTTCCTCACTACCTTTTTTTGTTGCATTTCTGTCTCTGTTACATGCCTTTCAAGGTGAGAGTGATCAGAAACCTGGGATTTCAGTGTTCAAGATACAGGCACACAGTAGATTCTTAAAATGTCAAGAATTATGATTGTGCTTGCTCTCTATTCCTTGCCTAACATTTTCTAGCCTTACTTTAGCCTCAGAATTAAACTGATCATTGAGATGCCACCTATTTTTCCACCCATTAGTGACTTCAAAACTTTTATCTAGTTTTAACTCTGATATTAGCTAAATGCATCCTATCCTGTGGAGAAAATCTTTGTATGTGTTTGAAATGAATATGATTAGGCAGTAAAATAATGACTGTTTGTCCAAACTAGGTTATCTTGAGAATGACTAAGACACTCTGGTGGTCTAATTATTTACTAGTCTTTTAGTCAGCCAAATAGTATCCTTATCCTGATACTGGTTGATAATAGGCTAAACATGAACCAGCAGTGTGCCTAGGTGGCCAAGAAGGTCAATGGCATCCTGGCCTGGATCAAGAGCAATGTGACCAGCAGGAGCAAGCAGGTCATTCTGCCCCTGTACTCCGCACTGGTTAGGCCACACCTTGAGTCCTGTGTCCAGTTCTGGGCCCCTCAGTTTAGGAAAGATGTTGAGCTGCTGGAAGGTGTCCAGAGAATGCTGTCTACAACTCCCTGAAGGGAGGTTGTAGACAACTGGGGGTTTGGTCTCTTCTCCCAGGCAAATAGCACCAGAACAAGAAGACAGTCTCAAGCTGCACTAGAGGAGATTTAGGCTGGATGTTAGGAAGAAGTTCTTCATAGAAAGAGAGATTGGCCATTGGAGCGTGCTGCCCAGGGAGGTGGTGCAGTCACCATCACTGGAGGTGTTTAGGAGGAGCCTGGCTGAGGCACTTGGTGCCATGGTTTAGCTGATAAGATAGCGTTGGATGATAGGTTGGACTTGTTGATCTCAAAGGTCTTTTCCAACCTGATTAATTCTATTCTGTTCTATTCAGCCTAAGAGGGCTTCAACAGATGACCAAAAAGCTCTTTTAGCTGTTGCTCTCTCAGCTGCCACTGTGTTTGAAATTAAGCACTTCAGTATTTAAAGCACACACACATTTCACATAAAAACCCCAGAACAAAGCTAGAAAAATGTTCAATTCTCATCTATAAAGAGACCAGTTAGCTCTGAAGAGCAGTGTGTGATCCATTTGTTTTTACACAGGAAGACAGAGCTCCAGAGTTCTGGAGTTTTTACACGTCAGTCCCACCCCTCATTCTAGACCTGTGTGGAAATACATGTGTTAAATAACCCAGCACTGCAGCAGTATACTCTATTTATGTTTTATATAAAATAATATTCTGGGCCGTGGTACTTTGAATGGTTCACAGAAGCACCAGAAGTCATTAACCTAATCCACAGCATAACATGATGTAAATCATATAAGATGTCATGCATTTTTAGAGGAAGTATTATTTTGAGTGAATACAGACACAGCTATTTGGCATGATTTCTTGAAGGGGATGGGAGTGTTATGACCCAGAAAATGTGCTGCATTTATTGCTTTGACTCAAGATGTCATGAAGCTGCACATAAAAATGGAACTTTCAAAACAACAACTTTATATACATATATATAAAAAATTAGTTAAATACCAGGAATGTCTTTGTCTAGCTCTAGATTTGGGTTGTGCTGAAGTGAACATTCCAGCCCCTCTTATCCTTGACAGAGCCACTTCAAAGAAGGCTTACACAAAGCAGAAAGTTCTTCTCCATAAAGGGAGTGGGGGGGAAGAATAAATTTATGGTGGCACTTCTACTGCTTTTAGATACTTTTTTTCCTCCCCCCTTAAGAATGAGAAAAGGAAAATCTGAGTAATTATTTAGAGGACAGCACACGTGGTTTAATATTTGTCATCACAGCTGTCTACACAAGGCCTTAGAAGTTTATCTGCTCTTGGGCATTCTTGGGTAATGAAGATATAGCCAATTACAAAACCATGTCCAGAGCTTGCTGAATTTGTGGGGAGGTTTTGAGTGTTCCAGTATTTGTGGGTGCAATCTATAGGTTTAATCCTGTGAGTAAGGATATAGTAAGATAATTTATTGACGTGAATTGGGTAATATTTTGCACAGCTTAGGGTATTGGTTCAGATAAATGGGACAATTTCAAGTTCTTGGTTGTACCTTATATGACAACAGAATACTTGCAACCTCAAAGTGGTAAAACACACTTGTAGCAGTTTCCTTTGGATGAGTTAGTCATTGCTTTTGTGCTCACCTGGGAGTTCTGCTGAAAGCAACCTTTGATGTTTATTGTATTCAGTGAAGGAAATGCTGATAGTGAAGGAAATTCCAGAAGTTTCCAAAATATGCTTTACCTTTCTTCTTATCCTATGGCTGTAGTAATTAAGTAGTGTAGACTGATAACACTGGAAGAGGTTGCCCAGGGAGCTGGTAGAAGCCTCATCCCTGGAGGGTTTTAAGGCCAGGCTGGATGTGGCTCTGAGCAACATGATCTAGTGTGAGGGGTCCCTGCCCATGGCAGGGGGTTGGAACTGGATGATCCTTGAAGTCCTTTCCAACTCTAACAATTCTATCATTCTATGAACATGAAGGTAGTAGGCTTGTAGCTTCACAATGATTGAGACATAGTGGTGAAACCATGTCCCCTAAAGGCCTCCTGATGCATGCAGGAGGAGTTGCATTTGCAATACCTCTTCTGCTAAGTTGTTATGGACAGGGGGCTCAATACAATAGCAACTGACTTGAGTTTCTTCCAGTTTCCCTGATGAAGCTTATTTGCTTGTAGGTAGTTCTTAAAATGGTGAGAGAGCTGAACTGGTGACACCAACAAGAAAGTTGACACCGTTACCCTGACCTAAACTCAGACAGGAGCTGTGGAGACGTAGTTCTCGCGCCGGTTTGCAGTCCACTTCTGCAGCCTTAAGTGGTTTATGTAGTTAGGGCTCTTAACCTAATGTGCCAGTGCTCAGCTAAATGGAACCTATGATCTCCTTGGAGGTTCATCCATCATTATTCAGCACCTCTGCTCTGTGCCGTCATGTGGGCAAAGGCTTTCATGTATTTATTCATCTCATTGTAAGGATTTCTGCAAGCATATGCAGACCACTAAGGCTAGCAGTGATTAAAGCCATGCAGTCTTGAGCAGATGTAGACACTTTAAGTTCACCCTGTTCATCCTGCTGAAAGAGTATAAATCAAGTATTTTCGGCACCAGGAAGAGAGCTCATCTGTTGCAGAGGATCCCTGCTCCCACAGGATCACAGGATGTCAGGGGCTGGAAGGGACCCAAAGAAATCATCAAGTCCAAACCCCCTGCCAGAACAGGACCATACAATCTAGTTCAGGTCACACAGGAACACATCCAGACAGGCCTTGAAAGTCTCCACAACCTCTCTGGGGAGCCTGTTCCAGTGCTCTGTGACCCTTACAGTGAAGAAATTCCCCCTTGTGTTGAGGTGGAACCTTCTGTGCTGCAGCTTACATCCATTGCTCCTTGTCCTATCACAGGGAGCAAGTGAGCAGAGCCTGTGCCCTTCCTCCTGATCCCCAGCCCTCAGATATTTATTAACATTGATTAAATCCCCTCTAAGTCTTCGCTTTTCCAGACTAAAAAGCCCCAGGTCCCTCAGCCTCTCCTCATCAGGCAGTGCTCCAGTCCCCTAATCATCCTCATTGCCCTCTGCTGGACCCTCTCCAGCAGATCCCTGTCCCTCTTAAATTGGGGCACCCAAAACTGAACACAATACTCAAGTCAAGGTCTCCCCAGGGCAGAGTAGAGGGGGAGGAGAACCTCTCTGGATCTGCTGGACACACTCTTCTTAATACAACCCAGGATCCCATTGACCTTCTTGGCCACTAGGGCACATTGCTGTCCCACCAGGACTCCCAGCTCCCTCTTCACAGGACCTGGACCCTCACGGGACCCTCTCCCCAAAACACCTTTCTCAGTTGTTGCTTCTTTTACAATAGTTGCCTGCTTTGTGACTCCATGTGTCACACGACAGAGAAATGAGCTCTTCTCCCATCCCCTGGCCTTGGCTGCCTGCAGCAAAAGCTTGCTTAGAAGGAGGTAATGGGAAGGAGCTGTGATTCCTGGAAGAGGAAAGGAATCCTATCGCTTTGATAATTTGTTACCTTTCCAAAGCAGCGAAGCTGTGGAGGGAGAATGTGAGAGGAATCAGCATCCATGGAGAGAAAGAACTCAGCCAAAATAATTTTAATTTTAATAGGTGATAAACCCCAAGCTGAAACTAGCCTGTAACACGCACAGCCGCTATTTACAGCAGCACACTTTTAGCCCCAGCTATAAAACACATTTTTTTTTGTCTAAGGAGCATTTCTCTAGTTGGTTAATTTTTGTGAGCCTTTCATTTAGACACTAGGTCATCCTCCCAGACAAGCTTTCTGCTGGGCCTGGAGCTCCAAAGGAGCATTTGATTCTCTGCTTTGGCCCTTGTCCTCTACCTCTCTTCCTTACCGGCCCAATTAGCCTTATACTACATTGTTGTTAGTAGCCTAACTACCTTGGAGCCATCAGATAAAAGTTTCTCTTTCCCAACTACTCTATTCATCAGGAATCCTGCACAGCCAAGGTTTGTACAACCTGCCTCGATGAACCCTCCTACTGAATTGATTTCTGATCCCTAATGAACCATAGGCTGATGGGCAATTACTCATCTTGCTGAGACTGGTGGGGATTTTTAAAAGCAGGGTACTTGGGAGCGTGTAAAAGTATATGCTTTCTTATTTAACATTAGCTAGAATTTTTGACACAGGAAGGATTATGGCAATAACTGTTAGACATCAACCAGTAATGGCAAAAGTCAGGTTTTTTTCTTTCAAACCTCTCAGACCCTTCGTTATTCCCTCTCTGATAAGCATACAGGCAGTGAGTTTTAACAACCTGCTGTATGTAGGAAAAGTTACAAGCCTCCAGAAATACACTGCTGTGGAATTGGCCATTAATAGCTCAAAGCAGTCCAGTGCTGCTATTGTGGGCTGTACAGTGTTGAACTGTAACTCAGATGGATACAATTAAGAAAGAGTATGATTATTGCTGTTACTGTACTGTGTTATGACTGCTATGAAGTGCTTCAGCAGCCTCAGTCAGTGCTTTTAAGCAGAGGTTTGCCACGCTGAGTGCGTTAAATCTCAGCCCTGATGTGCTGATGAGGATACCAAGTGGAATATTAGGAAAATTATCTAGTCCCATACTTAAGCACGCTAATAATTAGACAGCTAAATTTGTTATCCCCAGGGTCACTAAACTCCTCAGGGAAATAAATTATTAAAATCTCTCCATTTGGAAGCTGTGAGGTATGTGATACATGCTGCCTCCTCAAGAAATGGCCTGAAAAATGCCTGTCTGGTCCTTAGCTCAGTTTGTTGATCATTTACAAGCAAAAGCAAACCACACCACTCACACCAGTGATTTCCCTTCTAGTTCAAGCACCTGGCCTATAAAGCACTGACAGAATGGGTAAACAAACATAGAAGTACAGAAGTGGCTGTGTTGTAAACTGATTAAAATAATAACAACTAGAACGTAGTGAGGTAAGACATCAGCATCCTTTTGAATCTGTCACAGCAATGTCCACCAGGACTTGCCTACCTTATCTTCTGAGAAGTAGATCAGATGATCTCATGAACTAGTAATTTGGGGAATCATTGCTATTTATCTGTGTAGATAGCAAGGACAACTGGGAAAAAGGTTTTTTTGTTTCCTTTCATTTTCTGGTTTCACAGAATGGTGAGATGTAGAAAGGATCTCTGGAGATCTTTTGGTGCCATCCCCTCTGACAAAGCAGGGTCACCCAGAGCAGCTTGCCCACGATGACAATGCCCAAGTGGGTTTGGAATCTCTCCAGAGAAGGAGACTCCACAACCTCTCTGGGCAGCCTGCTTCAGGGCTTCAGCACCTTCACAGCAAATAACTTTTTCTTCATGTTTAGATGCAATCTCCTTGGGTCTAGTTTGTGGCCGTTGCCCCTTTTCCTCTCACTTGGCACCACTGAAAAGTATCTGGCCCCATCTTCCTGCTCCCAGTAGATCCTTTAGCTCTTGCTGAGAATTGCTCAGACCCCCTTTCAGGTTGCTCTTCTCCAGGCTAAACAGCCCCAGGTCTCTCAACCTTTCCCCTTCAGGGAGATGCTCCAGAGCCCTCAGCATCTTCATTCTTTCTGTCTCATTTTTATCTTCCAGCCATCTGCCACACTTCCAATAGAGTCTGTAATGGTTTTCTCATAGCTTCCCTCTCCTTCTTGAAATCCCTTATGCGTTTTCCCATTTTCCTTTAACACCAATCCTGCAGGCCTGAAACAGTCCAGTACCTCAGAATGGATGCACTGCTCTTACATAGAGTGCATGGTCCTTAAGACCCTGAATGTGCCTTCATTTATGCTCTTAAAAAGCCATTATGGCTATTGCTATTTTTTAATTATTTATGAAGGTCCCTATAGATGGGTAGTGCAAAACAGAAATAGATAAGTTGATGACCCTTCTCCAGCAACACTGATTTTAGTCTAAAATACGAGTTAATGAGAAATGTAGCAGTCAACAAAAGGGGATGGAAGAGGCAAGGGGGAGCAACAAACACAACACTTTGGATCACTGTTGAACACACCTTGGAAATATGTATGAATACATTTCTTGACCCATCATTTCAACCACCTGTTATTACCCATTTTCCAGGTTTATCAAAATGTGTCTTAATATTAATGAGCCCAAAGCCTGCTGCTCCTAGTTGTTCCATCCAGCCTTTTACTCCTCAGACACAAAACCTTGTGTTTATTGTGTGACTGAACTTCTCCATGGCAAATTGTGCTTATTTCATTTGCCCTTGTGCTGACATCATCCTGTAGTGGGTGATTCCCATCTTTGATGCTGTATTCTCAGCGTGGCTGCATCAGCCCCTAGCCTGCTCTGTACTGGAGCAGGTACATAAAGAGATTGTCTTTGTTTTTAGCCTAGGCTGTCTTTTCCAATGTCATCTTCTGCTAGTCCATTTTAAGGAGTAGTACTTGCTCTTCCAGGTGAATTCTATATTGTTAGAGGTGTTTTCCCTGAAAATATATTTTATATTCTTGGAAGCATTCCAGATGACAGGATGTTAGGGGTTGGAAGGGACCCAAAGAGATCATCAAGTCCTACCCCCCTGCCAGAGCAGGACCATACAATCTAGCTCAGGTCACAGAGGAACGCATCCACATGGGCCTTGAAATTTTCCTGAGGAGGAGACTCCACTACCTCCCTGGGAAGCCTGTTCCAGTGCTCTGTGATCCTTACAGTAAAGAAGTTCCCCCTTGTGTTGAGGTGGAACCTCCTGTGCTGCAGTTTACATCCATTGCTCCTTGTCCTATCACAGGGAGCAAGTGAGCAGAGCCTGTCCTCTCCCTCCTGACCCCTCAGATATTTATAAACATTGATTAAATCCCCTCTAAGTCTTCTCTTTTTCAGACTAAAAAGCCCCAGGTCCCTCAGCCTCTCCTTGTAAGGCATGTGCTTATCTATCTGCAGACAAGTTTGGACAGGGCTCTGAGCAACCTGATCTAGTAGTTATTGTCCCTGGTCACTGCTGGGTTTTGGATTAGATGACCTTTAAAACTCTATGATCTTGACTTTGCCTGATAGTCCAAAGAAACACTCCCCTCACTCCTCACCAACCCACTGCTATTTCTCATTCCCTATTTTAGACCACGCACATAAGTGGGCTGGCACTGACCCAGATGCAGCCACATGTGGGCAAGAAGGCAGCTGTGTTTGGGCTGAAAAATTCAACATTTTATTAGGAATGAACAAACTGGTGTGCATAAAAATATGAAACAACCAAAAAGGGTGCAAGTATAAACTGTGTCCAAAGTACAAACTGATTTTTTTGTAGGTATTTGGAAAGTTTCATCAATATTTGTAAAGAGTTTTGATGTTGGCTGTCTGGTTTGGTGTGGTTGGTTGGTTGCTTTGTTTGTTGCCATCCATATCTTGCTATTAAAAAAAAATAACATTTCTGTCTCTTGACTGGACCCTGAAATTAAAGCACTGCCATGACAAGAGAGAAGCAGGAAAAATGTTGCTCACTGAAAGTTCAAAGTTTTGGGGCTCAGGCCTCGGAAGTTTGAAAACACCATTTAAAGCCAGGCTGCTGCTCATAGCAGCTCTTCTAGTGCACCCCCCACGGCTTTGTCCCTTTAAACCACTCTCTTTTATTATTTTTATTGGGACTGGAGGGTAAATGGCAATTACAATTCCAGTAGTCACTGGTGTACTCCCTCATATTCCCTGAAGGTCATGTTGTATCATGAGAAATAACTGGCTGGTGTCCTGGATGACACGGTGTCTAGCCTTTTGTGTACGACAGCTTCCATCCGGTAAGCTCTGCCTGTGTGAGGCATCCAGTTGTTGTCAGCTCTAACCCTCAGTCTGGGATCAAGCTGTGCTACTCAAACTCATCACTTTTTTTTCTTTGGTTGGAATCTTTCTGCTTTCTGGTGATCCTGAAACCTGAAGGGATTAGAACAGCTGTGTCACAAGTGCAAAGGGGATTCTTCTAATTGTGGGGTCGTTTTGTGTAGTTAGCTCTGTCCAAAAGTTTAGGAAAGTCATAACAGCCTGCTTGTTTTCACCTCTGAGGATGTGGCTAGCACTGAGGGTCAGGGGTTACAAGGAAAGCACAGGATACTCATGGTAATCCTCACCAGATTTTAAAAAAAAGATATTTAGGTGTCTGAAACTGCTGTTGAAAATATAACACCAACCTGTGTCCTTAAGCACCTAACCATCAAAATCTGGCCATAAAGCCCAGAAGAGCCCTTTCATGACAAACAGCCTCCCTTCACTCATGGTGTGAGAGAGAAAATGTCCTTTTGGGTTGTGACTATTTTGCAGAGCATCATCACAGATTCTGATGCTGGGTACAAGCTAAGGCTTCCTGACTTTCCCAAATGTGCTTTCCAGCATCACATTTTTTTTCATGAGCTCTTAGCCCTTAAGATCATACTATTTGTGCTATTCTGCTTTTTGTTGCTGTGTGACAGCCTGCTCCCTGATGAAGCCAGGCCAGCTCTCACCACCAGACTCCAGTGGGTGGAAATGAGGACAGCTTCTGTCACTTTGATCTTACGCTTAATAGCAGAGAGCGTGGCGTTATTGACAGCTGCGATACCTTTAGCTTCTGCTGGGATATGCTGAGGCAGATTTGCAGTCTGAAATAGTGTGAGGAAATCGGTACCCGACCCTTGAGAGAGTTTTGTTGCCGGCAGCAGGATTTTGGTTCTTCCTTGCCCATCGTTTGGCACTCAGCTGGGGGGTGGAAAGTGTGAGAAAGGGGAGCAGGACGTATCCTTGGCATCAGAAACCGGAGCGATCTGACTCTGCTTTTCAGGGCATCACCAGCCCTGGTGGGAAAGGCAAAGATTTCTGCCCATGGGGGGACATTAAGCAGCCTCAAGGCTACTTTTACCTGTGCCCCAAGGTCATGTATGTAGGGATGAGGGATAAGGGGTTGTCTTTGCTTCTCCTCTTCAGCTGCTCAGTTTGGCCTCACATTCAGACTCAGCTTTACAAAGCACAAGTCTCATTAAAAAGGAGGCTTGGGGTTTTTTTCAGTGAAATCAGGATTAGAGATTTGCTTAAAATACAGAGAGGGCAAGCAGGCATGTTTTGAAAAGCCAAGCTTTTGATATACTTTTAGTTTTTCCCTTTCCTTTATAAAGTTGTGTGTCTTTACTATCAGTTCAGGTTGTGATGTGTTTGCTGAATGTGATATCTGTGCTAACAACTAAACTTGTAAATAAAACTTGTTTTTTATCTTGCAAAGGAGAATGACTGCTTTGAGCAAGAGCTATACTGAGAAGTGAGGGAAAAGAATGTTTCATTGATGATTTTTAGCAATAACTAGAACTGGGAATACGTTTTGGAGTTATTTTATAGGATCTGATGGTTTCTGTTTGTTGCTTTCTTGTTTTGTTTTCCCCTAAAATACCAAGAATTAGAAGTTCTTTCAAAGCTGAACTTCAAACCATCCTGATGAATTAATTTTCTATGGTAAGCAATGAGTGGAAAACTAAATCAAAGGTCCCAGTTCACAGAACCACAAAATCCCAGCAAAGACCTCTGGGGATCATTCAGTCCAACACCTCTGCCAGATTCCCAGAGCACTAGAGCACTCTGTCACCCAGAGCAGGTTGCCCAGGATGCCAGTGGCCAGGTTGTTTTGGGATCTCTCCAGAGGTGACTCCACAACCTCTCTGGGCAGTCTTCTCCAGTGCTCTGCCACCCTCAAAGTGAAGAAGTCTTTCCTTACATTTAGGTGAAACTTCCTGTGTTCCATTTTTTTTTCTGTTGTCCCTTGTCTTGTTGTGGGGCACCACTGAAGAGAGTCTGACTCTGTTTTCTTGACCCTTACCCATTAGATATTGACAAGTAGTCTCCTCTTCTCCAGACTGAACAGTCTAGTGCTTTCAGCCTTTCCTCCTCAGAGAGAGGTTCTAGTCCCTAACTCAGCCTTGCCTTGTAGCCCTCTGTTAGGGAGAATTGGATGGAAGCTGATCTGAAACAGGAGGTTGGGGAATGCTGGATAGGGAGAAGCCAGGATCAGTAAAAGGCCAGTGCTATCAGAGGTAGACTGAGGATTAAAAAGTTAAGCATTTGTATGTGGTGAAGTTAGAAGCCCTTGATTACCTGAGAGAGAGAGAGAGATGCCTTTGCCTAGTTATTTACTAGTTCAATATTGAAGAGTTCCACTGTACATTTCTAGATCAGCATAATTTTCCTCCTTCTCCCATCTGACACTGTCTCAACACTCACTCTCTCTCAGCTGTGGCTCCCTTCCTCTCTCATTCCTCCACCATCTGCTCCACATGCTTTCCCATAAATTCCTGACTTGGACTCGGTTCCCCAGCTCTGAGCTTATCTATGGGTTAGACACTGGAGCCATCAGAAAGGCATCTGAGAACTTTCTGTGTAAAATGAACAGCAATGGCAAAACCTCCAGAAGAGTTTGTGAGGTCTCTGGAGAGGTCGGAACTTAATTTCTTGTTTATTTTGAGTTTTGTTTGTGGTATGAGAGGACAAGAGAGGTATCAGGAGTTAACAGACGTTTACATGATGGATGTTTTCATGTTTTGAATGTTATTCCCAGACTGAAACATCTTTTTTTTTTTTTCTTTCAAGTTTCAGCTAGAGGAAATTCAAGATAGCAGTAAATTTATTACAAAATGCTCATATCTATTGCAGTTAAAAAATAGCATTTTTTTTTCTGTTTCTGCCACTGTTTTCTCTTTCTTTTTAGGAAAAAAAAATCATCTTGTTTCCTACAAAATAATTGCCCCCTAAAAAATAAGATAGAATTTCTACTTTTAATGGTTTGCCTTTTGAACCTGGCTGTCTCTCTGTCAGAAGGTTTATATTTGTCCTTTAAAGCACCACCAAATCAGAGGAGAACTAAGGAAACACATTTAGAGTGAATATAAAGAATAATTAGTTTCTGCTCTTCAGCTGGGAAAGAGGACCCACATGGTAGTGCTATTAGTAATGGACACAACTTTAAGTACGCTGTGGATCCTTGCTTTGAAAGAGTTCTGAAATCCAAGGAAGTTCACTTAGAATAGAATCATAGCCTGTTTCCAGGGCTTGACAAGCCTTTTGGTAAAGAAACTTTTCCTTATGTCCAGCCTAAATCTCCTCTGGTACAACTTGAGGTCATTGCCATGTTGCTTGTTACTTGGGGGAAGAGACTGACCCCTACCTCACTCCAGTTTCCTTTCTGGGAATCATAGCGAGCAAGATGATCTTCCCTGCAGCTCCTTTTCTCCAAGTTCAACAACCCGAGTTCCCTCAGTGCAACAGACTAGCTAACCCAGGCTTCGCTTTTCTTGCATTGAAGCTACCCCAAATACTTTGTGGACTGTACTAGAGAATATGCAGAAGGGCAAGACAATGCAAGAGGCAGTGGTGATTTATGCAGCCTTCAGACATTACAGGCCAATAGCTCATTGCTGTGAAAAGGGCTGGAGTAGGAAGGTGTTAGAATAGAATTAACCTGGTTGGAAAAGACCTTTGAGATCATCAAGTCTAACCTATCACCCAGCACCATCTAATCAACTAAACCATGGCACCAAGTGCCTCATCTAATCTCCTCTTACACACCTCCAGTGACCCAGTCATAGAATGGTTGGAAGGGCCCTCCAAAGGTCACCTAGTCCAACACCCTCTGCAGTAAGCAGGAACATCCTCACTAGATCAGGTTGCCCAGAGCCCAGTCAAGCCTTGCCTTGAATATCTCCAGGGATGGGGCCAATATGAATTCATGATCCTGGCAACAGTTGTGAGTAGATAGCCCTGGGCAGATTTAGCCTTTCCATGAGCCTCAGAGAAAGAGCTCTTCAGGAGACTCAGTATCTCCGAGGCTGACCTTGCTGTGTTTTCTCAGCTGATGTAAAGGTAGCAGTTGTTCAGTGTATGATCCTCTTCAAGGCATACCACAAGTACCTCTTTCGTGAGGCAGGTTTGCACTGTTAGATGGTTTATTAAATTCAGCAGCAGTCCTGTTGTTAGGACTGAGCAACTGGTCATTTCAGGGACTTAGAAATGTAGATGATAATTAGTATAAACTCTAGAAACCATTAAACCTTCTTACCTCTGGTTCAGTCTATGCCAGTTCTCAGTGCCCAGTGGTCTGGCCGATCTCTTGCTTTAGCTATGCCATCACATGGTCATCCCACTGAATTTTACTCCCCTGCTTGTCAGACTGGGTTTAGGAAACCTGTAGTTACTTGTCCAAATGGGAATTTAGGAAACCTGTAGGTACTTTTCTAAATGGGAGTTTAACCTTCTCTTGTAAGTGACTATGTTGTGCAGTGATGAGAAAGGTGAGCCCTGTGAGGAGAGGCTAAGGGAACTGGGGTTGTTTAGCCTGGAGAAAAGAAGGCTCAGGGGAGAACTTATTGCTCTCTACAACTACCTGAAGAGAGGTTGCAGACAGGTGGGGGTTGGTCTCCGCCCAGGCAACCAGCACCAGAACAAGAGGACACAGTCTCAAGCTGTGCCAGGGGAGGTTTAGGCTGGAAGTGAGGAGAAAGTTCTTCCCAGAAAGAGAGATTGGCCATTGGAATGTGCTGCTCAGGGAGGTGGTGGAGTCACTGTCCCTGGAGGTGTTTATTAAAGGGATTGGACATGGCACATGGAGCCATGGATTAGTCAGTCATGAGGTGTTGGACTTGATGATCTTTGAGGTCTTTTCCAACCTTATTGATTCTATGATTCTCTAAGTAACAGAAATACCCTTGTTGAGGGATTCCAAGCTAATAAACAAGGCTGATACCAACATTCTTTAACTTCCAAAATAATAATAGACTTTTTGATTTCTGAGATGGAAAAATCATTGAGTGTGTGTACCTAAGAGTAAGTCAACTGAAGAAATAATCAAACTCTCCCCAAACTAATCTTTATCTCAAACGATTTCGGTCTGTCCTTATTTCAACTCTACCAGTAATATATGTGCATCACAGCATGTCCAGAAGGTCGTGAAGCAAGCATGTTTTGCCCAGATGAAATGAGCTATCAGATAGGGAGAAGGGAAAAAAAAAAAAAAAAACACACCAAAAATAGAAGAAAAAATTATTCTGGAATTGATCTTCTGTGGCTTGTGTGAGCAAGAAACAAGGTTATATTAATTTTAGAACCATCTGAGCTTTGGGCGCTGACTTTCATTGGCTAAGATGTTAATATTTTATGTGAGCCTACAGCGTGCCCAATTAAAGTGAGATCAGAAACGTCCACAAGTATATTCAAAGAGAAGCATTAGAGCTTGAGACGGCGCCATAAATTCACACGCCAGAAAAGCTACAGAGGAATCGCGTTAAGGGTCTGGCAAATAAAGAAATAAATAAAGGCTTGGAATGTCAGTCCTGCAGCTCAGGCAAGTCCTGTGGTGTGAAAGCAAGGCTCGCCATAAATCCTTTCAAATAATTACCACACGTGAATGCACCAGGGCAACAGCTAATTTACAGGGTGGGTGACGCTGGCGTTGCACACCCACGGTACCAGAGGACAGAGTGGAGCCCTGAAACAGACCTTGAAACATGGGTGTTGCAGAACCACAGAAACATTCAGGTTGGAAAAGACCCTCAGGATCACCAAGTCCAACCTAGAACCCTACTCTACAAGGCTCACCCCTAAACCATAGCCCCAAGCACCACATCCAAACTACCTTTAAACACATCCAGGCTTGGTGACTCTACCATCTCCCTGGGCAGCACATTCCAATGCCTGACCCTGAAAAAATGTTTTCTACTGTCCAGTCTAAACCTACCTACTCACACCTTGAGGCCATTCCCTCTTGTTCTATCTATCTTGTTCTACCTGTGAGAAGAGACCAGCACCAGCCTCTCCACAACATCCTTTCAGGTAGCTGTGGAGAGCAATGAGGTCTCCCCTCAGGCTCCTCTTTTCCAAAATAAACAGCCCTGGCTTCTTCAGTCACTCCTCATAGGATTTACTCTTCAGACCCTTCACAGCTTCCTTGCCCTCCTCTGCACTCACTCCAGCACTTCCACACCTCAATTGTATCAGATAGTGATTCAGTAGTCATTCCTCTGCAGGGATGCCACACTTGCTTAATCTCCTGCATGAGAGCTAAAGATGTTAAGTGGATGTGAAAATCATAAGATGCTGGCTCCCCAGCCACCTCTCCCAAACTCCAGTTCTTGTTGTTTTTATTAACTCCCAGTTTGGAACTTCCTCTTTGATGGAGTGGGTCCAGAGGAGGGCCATGAAAACGATGGGGGTGTTAGAGCACCTCTGCTACAAGGACAGGCTAAGGGAGCTGGGGATGCTCCACCTAGAGAGAAGGAGGCTTCAGGGAGACCTAACAGCAGCCTTCCAGTACCTGAAGAGGGCTACAAGAAGGATGGAGAGGGACTGTTCACAAAGGCCTGCAGTGATAAGACAAGGGGCAATGGATTCAAAGTAGAGAAGAGCAGATTTAGATTGGATATTAGGAGCAGGTTTTTTACTGTGAGGTGGTGGAACATGGAAGTGGGCTGCCCAGGGAGGTAGTTTGGGCCACATCTCTGGAGATACTCAAAGTGTGGCTTGACAGGGCTCCAGACAGCCTGATCTGGTTGAGGATGTCCCTGCGGACTGCAGAAGGGGTTGGACTGGATGACATTTGGAGGTCCCTTCCAACCCAGGTCATTCTATGATTTTATGATTTCTTGAAGCATAGAAGAGTCAGCCTGGGTGTGCTGCAAACTTGCCAGCTGTGTTGCTCTTTGAAGAGACTCTGTTTATTTATTTATTGTTTTAATTTGAAGAACTGTAAAAGGTTCTGGAGAAGTCTATGTTTGAGTGGAAAGGCTGCCCAGGGAAACTGTGGAGTCACCATCCCTGGAGGCACTTAAAACATGTGTAAATGTGGTACTGAGGAACATGTTTTACATCTAGTAAGTGCTGGGTTAAGGGTTGAACCTGATGATCTTAAAGGCCTCTCCCAAACAAAATTATTCTACAATGCTATGAAAAGATTTCTACAGTCATGGCCAGTTCTTGTAATGTGTGTTATTAGATTTCTCAACCTTTTACTCAAGCAGATCATGTTTATCCCTACCTGGAGGTCTCATCTGGTTTCCATTTAGCTACAATGCCACCCCATGCCCCAGTTCCATCACTTGATTCAGACACTCAGCCATCAGCTTGCTCCTGAAACCTCTTCCACCAGCTTTCTCTGCTTTTGTAGCAAAATTCATGTAGGGCTGACTTTGTCCTCTCTGTACAGACCTGCTCTTGCAAATAGAGAAACAGGAGATAGATTGAATGTATAGATATATAGAATTATTTTTGTTGGAAAACACTTAAAATCATCCAGTCCAACCATTAATCCAGCACTGCCAAGTCACCACTAAACCATGTCCCTCAATATCGCATCCACACCTCTTTTAAATCCCTCTAGGGATGGTGACTCCACCACTTCCCTGGACAGTCTGTTCCAGGGCTTCACAACCTTTACAGGGCAGACAGTTCTAATATGCAACCTAAACTTTCCCTGGCACAATCTGAAGCACCATTTTGTTTCATCTTACTACTTGTTACTTGAGAAAAGAGACAGCCTCCTACCTCCCTCCAATCTCCATTTGGGTGGCTGTGGAGAGGGAGAAGGTCTCCCCTAAGCCTATTTTTTTCCAGGCTACACAACCCTAGTTCCTTCAAATGCGCCTTATAAGACTTGTGCTCTAGGTCCATCGCAGTATGGCTCATCTAAAAAGCCTGCTGCCATTGTCCATACTTCTATGTCTTTGTTAAAAAAATTGGAAACAGTTTCTGGACATTCTACAGAAAGCCTTTTTCCTTCTGCCCAACTGAATAAAAGATACATATTCTTTATGGTCCTTCACATAGTTTCTGGATATTCTACAGAAAGCCTTTTTCCTTCTGTCCAACTGAATAAAAGATACATATTCTTTATGGTCCTTCACATAGTTTTCTGAGTTATAAAGATATTTAATAGGTTCCAGTCTGCTTTCTGGTAGGCAGAACTTGCTAAGACTGCGATAAAATGTACTCAGACCCTGATCTGGATCTCAGATGTAACAAGAAAAGATCTTCCATGTTGAGGTAGAATGGCAGCATTGTTCCTTCATCCCCATCTTCTTCCTGACCCCATCTCTAGCCACATGTGCTGCTCTTCATAGTGTTCCACTGCAGACCAAACCCTTAAATGATCATATTTCTAAGGGCACTTTGGTGTCTTCAGTCTGGAATTAGTCTTTAAGAGCATAAATAAGCCTCCCTTTGCAGTTATGTGTGAGCTAACTAAGTTAAAGGATATTGATATTTGAAGATGCTTCTTACTTGGAGTTTTGTTATCTTTGGATTGTTTGTCTTATGACCTTCCACTCTTGGGCTTGAAACCCCCTCACTGCCCAGTGTCAACACAGAGCAAACTCATGTGAATTAACTAGGGATGCTTAAACCACTTTAGATAAAACAAGAACCATAACTGGGTTGTTTTTATTCCCACCCTCCCAACCCCAACCCCCCCTCTTTCTTTCTGTCCTTCTTTTCGTTTCTACATTCTTCAAACTGAACCCAAACTTTTTGGAGGTTTTGTGACAAAGTTCAGCAAACTTTTTTTTGGTGTTTGTTTTACAAATTGTCACATGCCTTAGTGCTTCCTGGTTGTGCTCTGGGTCTGGAAAAAAGAAAAATCAAAAGAGTGCATAAAGAAATGCCTGGTATTTGTTGGTAGTTCTCCTGGGAACACTTCCCTTCAAATATTCAGACATTTTATACTTCTGTTCTGCATCCATGGTCAGCTCAGAGTCACGGAGCTGGTGATTATTGTTAGATGTTGCTAGAGATTGAATGTTACCTCCACTTGGATATTTATTGGCTCATTATCATGCCTACATGAATTAATACGGAGTTAAGGAATCTCTTAAGCCTCATGAAAGGTAAAATTGTGTCGGCGTAAAACTATATTTACCTTTGTTGTAGAAAATGGAACACCAGTTCCTGATTAACAGAATGCCTGGGAAGCCCTTTTGGTGAAATTCTCTGAGCACAACCTCCCAGCTCTGCTCATCTGAGGCTGTTTGTAGTTGCAGACCTTGGGGTGAGCTGCCTTAACGTGGGAGATGTTGTAAAGAAGTTTTTGAGCGTGCTCAGTCCAGAGTGTGGATATTCTTAGCTACACACAAACCCTGATGATTGCTTCCACATTTTGCTTCTGGATTTTGGTTTCACTGAACTCTCAAAGTTGGTAGGAAAAGGTGGGAAGGTCTTTTGAGCCTCTAGCTTCTGGTTTCTCCTGAGCAAAAAAAAAAAAAAATACATTCATGGTGAGAGTGAATATATTTTATCTATTTTATGCAGCCAAAGAAACAAACTCAGTTACTAACAAGCTGAGTCAATTCTGAGTAATTGATTTAGGGCTGAAAGGCTTGTGTCCTATTACCAATCCCTTGAGCTATGCAGTCCCTAGAGAGGAAAATTATTGTATTTTTTCCATCCCCTGTCTGCTCACATGAGCGGAGAAAGCAGGGCACAGGAAAGATGGGACACTCATGTCTGTTTCCATGTATCAAAGCAAAGCTGTGAGGTCAGATTTGAGTCTGTTTTTACCTCTAACCATGTCTCAGGGCCTTCAGTATGTACGAAATGCAATTTGCAGTTGTTTGCAGTACAAAAAGATGTGAAGTTTGAGTGGATCTGCTTGCTCTTCAAATATTGAGGTTTTCTCTGAATGGAGCGTGTTTTGTTCCTCTGAAGCATTCATGACCCACCTTGAGTACTGTGTCCAGCTCTAGGCCCATCAGTTTAAGAAAGATATTGAGCTGCTGGAAGGTGCCCAGAGAGGGGAACAAAGCTGGTGAGGGGTTTGGAGCACAGCCCTGTGAGGAGAGGCTAAGAGAGCTGGGGTTGCTTAGCCTGGAGAAGAGGAGGCTCAGGGGAGACCTTATTGTTGTCTGCAACTTCCTGAAGGGGGGCTGTAGCCAGGTGGGGGTTGGTCTCTTCTCCCAGGCAACCCCCAACAGAACAAGAGGACACAGTCTCAAGATGCCCCAGGGGAGGTTTAGGCTGGATGTTAGGAAGAAGAAATTCTTCCAAGAAAGAGGTTGGCCATTGGAATGTGCTGCCCAAGGAGAGGTGGTGGAGTCACCATCACTGGAAGTGTTTTAAAAGAGCCTGGATGAGGCACTTGGTGCCATGATTTAGTTGATTGGTGTTGGGTGATAGGTTGGACTGGATGATCTCTGAGGTCTTTTTCAACCTGGTTAATTCTCTATTCTGTAAGGTCTAATCCTGGCCTCAATGCCTCTGAGCATTCAGAGCAAAGCTTTGTGCTTTGCTTAGATATTTCAACACACAAACCTATCCTTTCCTCAAGGACTTCAGGAGTGTTCAGAGTAACACAATAGATCTATTCCTAATGTGTTAATAAGCAAAGGAAAAAAGATTCAAAGAAACAACTTGTGAAAATATCTACTTCTTGCCTTCTTGCAAACGTCTATCAAGTTTTAAACCACCACTTCATCTTCTTTGGTCTCATAGGTTATAATTTCCTGTTATCAGGGTAAGGATGTTTTAAACAGCTTTTTGCAGATGATTAGGTATTTGCTGATCATTCAGGACAATTTACAAAGATAAATATATGTTAAATGGGTTTCTTGTTAAAACCAGTGTAGAAGTAACCCCTCGAGGCCAGAGAGTAATTACTCCTAATAACAAATTAAAGCATTACCTACTTCTTTTCCGTTTTTCATTTTGAAGAGGAAATTACCTTACAGAACTGAATGTATTCAAAACTACAGATTTACATTCTCTTTTTTTTTTTTTTCTTTTTGATAAAGGCACTAAAAAAATAACATTAAAAAAATGGAGGGAGTAAAATGCTCTGAGAAAAAGACGGTCTCCAACATGTATTTTTACAGTCTCTCAGCATGGTCTGAATCTGGCCATAATTCTGTTCAGTCCCCAAGCACAGCTGGTCTCTCCAGAAGCCCTATGATGAGAGGCTAAGGGAGCTAGGGGTGTTTAGCCTGGAGAAGAGGAGGCTCAGGGGAGACTTTATTGCTCTCTACAACTACCTGAAAGCAGGTTGTAGCCAGGTGGGAGTTGGTTTTTTCTCTCAGGCAACCACCAACAAAATAAGAGAATACAGTCTCAAGCTGTGCCAGGGGAAGTTTAGGCTGGAGGTGAGGAGAAAGTTCTTCACAGAAAGAGAGACTGGCCATTGGAATGTGTTGCCCAGGGAGGTGGTGGAGTCACCATCACTTGAGGTGTTCAGATAAGGATTGGATGAGGCACTTGAAGCCATGGTTTAGTTAGTTATGAGATGTTAGGTATTTGGTAATAGATTAGACTTGATGGTCTCTAAGGTCTCTCCCAACCTGGTTGATTCTATGATGGCTCACAGCATCCACCACTACTCCCAAGCCACTATCGGAGCAGGACATCTCCTCTTGGGGTCCCCACCCTCTTGTGTTTGTCTGTGGATGTGTGCTTGCCTGCAGGGTATGGGTGATAAATCTCTCTTCTTGAAACAGAAACAATGACTAATTCTGTCTTAAAAACTCTGAAGGTCTATTAAAGTACTATCTGACTGATTTCAGTTAACAGTGGTATCAGTCTTTTTAGTTTGGTTGGTTTTTATCCATTAGGAAAACAAAACCAGCTTTAAAACAATTGTTGACAGGCATGACCTCAGGCCAAGGTTTATTTCCAACACCAGCTTTCCTCAAGCACTTCTTAGTTCTCAAGTTTTACTCCTAAAACTTTTTCTCTGGTAAAAAGGTTTATAGAAATCCTGCCATAGATTTCTACTCTCTTGTTTAGACCCCTTGGGTCCAAATCAGAATATAGTCTTGGCTAGAAATGGTTCAGCTATTGGCTTTTCTTTTCACCTAAACTCTTTGCTGCATTGTAGTTGTGCTGCATTTTCCTTTTCTGGTTGCTTTTATAGAACCATAGAATGGTTTGGGTTAGAAGAGACCATAAAGATGATCTAATGAGAATTCTAACAACTGGATTCAGGCTGTAGACATCCTGACTGTCAAAGCAGTGCATTGTATTCATCAATTATTCAGAAGAGCTATAGATTTCAGAGGATCTCCCCAAGCTTCTCTGCCCACAGTTTAGTTGTTGACTTGGAGGATACTGGGACAGAAGAATAGCAGGTCCTGTGCCCTTATCCCACAGTCAGTGAAGTGTGCATGAAAAGGGATTCCCCAGATTTTCAGAGTTTTTCAATTGTTAGAATAAGCCACAATGGCAAGGACCTCTGGAGACCATCTATCCTGACCTCTGTGCTATAGCAGCATCACCCATGCCAGCTTGTCCAGTAGTGCAATGACCAGGCAGATTTGGAACCTCCCCAGAGAAGGAAACTCCACAACCTCTCTGGGTGGACTGCTCCAGGCCTCCAGCACTCTCACAGCAAAGGTGTTCCAGGCTGTGCTTCTTGCTTCAGCACTGGGCATTAATGAAAATAGCCAATATCAATTGGATGTGGCACTTGGTGCCATGGTTTAGTAGTCATAAGGTCTTGGGTGACAGGTTGGACTTGATGACCTTTGAGCTATTTTCCAACCTTATTGATTCTGTGATTCTAGCCTGGCCCCATTCTCCTGACCTCTGCTTTTTTGATCTAGATTAGCATTGAGAAGATCCTCTCTCAGCCTGCTCTTCTCCAAGCTAAACAGTGTCAGGTCTCAGCCTTTCCTCATCACAGAGATGCTTCACAGAATCACAGTAGGGGTTGGATGTGACCTCTGAAGATCATCTAGTCCAACCCCTCTGCTAGAGCAGGATCACTTAGACTAAATTACAGAGTAACACATCCAGGTGGGGTTTGAATGCCTCTACTCATCTCATTCTCTTTCATAAACTCTGTTGAATTCTTTCCAGTAGTTCAATGTCTCACTTGAACTGGGAAGCCCAGAACTGGAAGCAAAATATCTGAGACTTAGTGACTGGGGCACTTTTTACAGCTTTCATACTTTTATAATTCATGCTGCAACACAGGGCAGCACACACCTCGTGGTAAATTAGGGCAACGTGTTTAACACACTTCTTCCCAAGTAAAGATGACTTTGGCTCATCTAGTTCATTTATGTATCACAACTACTTCAGATGTTTTTGAAGGCTCTATGGAATTTGTATGAGTAAGACATTTTTTTTCCTGAGTTTCTCTCTCTCTTCACTGAGAAAGAATTTTCTATCTGGGTCTTGCCATCTGTTTGCATAGCTGTCTTGCTAGACACTCACTTTAAGCAAATCACCGTGGCTTCTGAACTTAATCATCTCTTTCTAGCTCCGTCAGAGTCTCTCCCAGGTTTGGCCAAAACTCGGTCAGAAATCTGTGTGCCTGTCAATCATTGAGACCTCACTCATCACCGTGTGCATACTAAGGTGCACCATGCTATGTGTGATGAAAAGCTTGGTTTGTAATACTTTAATATTTAGCTAGATTCAGTTTATCAACTAAAGAAGTTCTGAAATAGTTCCCCTAATTGAACTTTTACACAGCTGAAGTCTTTCCAAAAGCAGAGCCACTTGGTTCTCTTGGGGTCTATGTGGATGCATCTAGCTGGGAAGCAAATGGTAGCTTCTTGTGTGTTGTTCAGTGGCAGCAGAGCACTGGCAATATTTTCATATGCATAGCACAACATGCTAGCTTTCATGTAGAAACTCTCAAGAAAAAAACCAATAATATAAATACATAACAGTTCTTTGGTATTAGGTTTTTAATGCTGTCTTTACTTTGTAACTGTGGAAATAAAGATGATGGTTAAAAAGCTGAGGAGGGACTTTTTGGGATGTTGGTGGTGATAGAACTAAAGGGAATGGAGCAAAACAAGAAGTGGGTAGGAAGTTAGGAGGAAGTTCTTCCTCATGAGGGTGGTGAGACACTGGCACAGGTTGCCCAGGGAGGTGGTGGAAGCCTCATCCCTGGAGGTTTTGAAGGCCAGGCTGGATGTGGCTGTAAGCAACCTGCTGTAGTGTGAGGTGTCCCTGCTCATGGCAAGGGGTTGGAACTGGAAGATCCTTGAGGTCCTTTCCAACCCTGACAATTCTGTGATTCTAAGTTTGTACCAGAGCTGGAAATCCAAGTTTGCCAACTTCCAGCTGAAATTTCATTTCCAGCTTATAACTACAAGACTTTCAGAAGGAATATAGCCCTTTCTGGGGGGAAAAAAAAGTTAATGTTATGAAGAATGCTTTGAAAAGCACTTTGCATTAGGCTGGTGTGCCTGGTCAGTTCTTCCAAGGATAACTTCATCAGAACCTGCATTAATGAATTCCAGCGTGGCGATCAGAGAGTCCAGATGAATGTGTGTCACGAGGAACACAATTAGTTATTTTCTCAGTTTGTCTTCAAATGTACCATTTTGTTTGGGAATATTGCAGATATATGTCACTCATTATTGATAGATTTGTCTGACTTCCTGTCAAATCTATGTACATTGACAAAAATCTATTTTGTTGTTTTTGTCACAGAAATCTATACTGGCATTTTTCCCCATGGAGATTTGGCTAGTCATTGTCAGCATGAGGTGCCAGCTAGAGCTTTTACTGTTTTTATTGTGCCAGCTGCTTTCTTGGCTTCAGATCCTTTGGTTCAGATTGTAAATGGGGGCGAGACATCCGTATCTAGCCAGCGTGCTCGATGGAATATGACAGGGACTTGATTTTGTATTTCTTGCTGCCTTTCTTAGTATTAGTAGGAGATGACAAGGATGGCTTTATCTTCTGACCAGCAGGGATGGTGAAGGAATGGGGAAAGAGAGAGAGCAAGTATGCATATACATGGGCCGTGGGAAATGGTGAAATACAATTTGAAAGCTGCTCCTTCCTACTGGTTTTTGGTGGTGGTCTTTTTTTTTTTTCCCCACTCTTTTTTTTTTCCCCCTCCGTTTTTTTATCTCTTGGTTGTTTAGTTGTTGGTTTTTTTTTCTCATCTTTTCTCTCTCTCTTCTCTCTCTCTCTCTCTTCTCTCTCTCTCTCTCTCTTCTCTCTCTCTCTTCTCTCTCTCTCTCTCTCTTCTCTCTCTCTCTCTCTCTTCTCTCTCTCTTCTCTCTCTCTTCTCTCTCTCTCTCTCTTCTCTCTCTCTCTCTCTTCTCTCTCTCTCTCTCTTCTCTCTCTCTCTCCGTTCTCACTCTCTCTCTCTTCTCTCTCTCTCTCGTCTCTCTCTTCTCTCTCTCTCTCTCTTCTCTCTCTCTCTCTCTTTTCTCTCTCTATCTCTTCTCTCTCTCTCTCTCTTCTCTCTCTCTCTCTCTTCTCTCTCTTCTCTCTCTCTCTCTCTTCTCTCTCTCTCTCTCTTTTCTCTCTCTCTTCTCTCTCTCTTTCTTTTTTTTTTTTTGAGTGAAGATCTCTGAGTTCAGGAAAAAATAAATAATAATTTCTGAGCCTTTTGGCTGATGTTAAATCAGAGTCGTTGCATTCTTTTCATAATAGTTTTGGCCTAAGTTGTTCTAAGTGAGCACACGCCCTCTGATGTTTTGGAGGTGTCTGTAGTTTGTTTGGAGGCATCCAGAGTCATCAGCTACTTTGTCAGTGCGGGATTTAGTTAATAAATTGTTCACATTTTAAGCCAAATTTGGATTTTTATTGCTATTTCTTTTTAAGCATTGGCAACTTTTGCAATTTTAGCACAAACCTTGTGATATTTGCTCTTTTCCCTCAAGCCCCAACTGCTGGAGTAAGGTTGTTAATCTGAACATGTAGTCCTTTTAAACGTGTGTTTCCAGTCCCTGTGTTAACTAAGAAAAAGCTTCAAAACACGAATCCAGTTACAGCAGAACAATTAAACCCAACATGATTCTCGTCTCTTGAACTGCCATGATTTTCAAGCCAATCTCCTGACTTCCTTGATTCTGGCTCGTGATTTTCAAATACTGAGAGCTGGCAGCCTGTTTGCATTAAGTTGTTTTCATTTTCAGTGTGACAGACATCCAACTAAAGAACTGGGCCCTATATGACATTACAACTCCACACAAAGGTAGGACATAGTCCTCTCCACTGTGTGGCAAAGACCCTCCCTGACACCACCCACTTCAGTGGGGTGACTGGAAGGTGTTGAGAAGCCTGATCTTGTTCACGACGAGCCATCACAGTCACTGTGACAGATGCAGACCCAAGTGAGGTGGCTTTAATTCGGCTTGCAGGCGTGCCAGTAGTAGTGGAACCATATCAGCAAGAACTTCACTTCAGGCCAACTGCCTGAGAAGACATCCAGGGTCCCAGGAAGGCTCACACTGAAGCCCACTGCTGCCACAGCTATTCTACTGCTGGTAGCTAAGGTAGCTTGATTAAACTTGGATATGTAGATGAATGCTGTAATCATTCCCTAAATGACTCCAAATTTGGCCTTGCCGATCTTTCCAATCCTTGCATTTTCAGAGTGCCAGTTCACTGTAAATCACAGACATTTTCCATTTTCTTTATTTGATTCCAGAAAGCTGTCTCTGTGCTAAAAACAAGTCTTTGAAAAATGCTCATGTATCCTGCTGTCCTCTTCTGCTTGGGGTGATTGCATAATTAACCTGGCCAAGTATCAACCATACAAGAGTTGAACACGTCCCAAGTTCAATTGGGGAGGGTGTTTTTTTTTTTTACCATAAGAATGTGCCTGTCCTGAGACTAAAACACAGGTTAGATTTCCAAGTTTCTGAATATTGCTCAATGAAAGAAGAGTATGTTGGCCATGAGGAAAAAAAGAAAAAGAAAAAACTCAAATGGTGGTGTAATCTATAATCAAAAGCCCTAATGGGCACAGAGCATTTTAGAACAAAGGTTTGCTGAATCTGCAAGGATATTAGAAGTGTTAAGGTCTGAACAAAGAAACATTCTTATTTACTAAGTATGAGGAGGTTAGTAAAGCACAGATAAAAAGCTCATAGGGCAGACAAAGCTCTCTGAATCCTTTTTCTTTTCCTGCAGTCAGATATGAACATATGATACATGAATATTTATCAGAGCTGCAGATAACTAGTGACTACAGTTGGATTTAAGCTCAGCAAACCATGGCTTGCAGTTTCTGTTCACAGGGGCTTCGTGTAAGTATATTTTCTCCTTTTTGGCTTTTTCTTTTTTGTACTCCATAGACAGGCTTGTCTCCCCTAAGCTGTCCTTTGATTCTGACTGAATGAACCTAAAAATACAGCGAAGATCTTCAATACAAAACATCCAGAGCATATCAACTAAAGGCTGACAAGCTTTTTTTCCTACACTCAGGGCTGACAAGCCTGACTTTCAAGCTGTACATAGTCAAATCCAGAAATCTCCAGTTTTAGACCTGGCTTCCTTGTTAACTCTGTTCAGGTTATGTTGAAACATTTATGAACCTCCCAGAGCCTTGTCTTGCCTCAGTTTTGTAACAGCGTCTGCAAGCTGGTGACGCAACGGCAGTTTCACACTGGTGTAGTTGCAACTTGATCATCTGCTACCCGCAATTTTGCACAGCAGAAAATTGGAGGTTCTACAGAGAAAAGGGGAAAGCTGCTTTATTCTCATCCCTAGCCGCAGGTAGAGTGATAGATGGCAATTAGAGGAAAGCAGCAACGTACTCGCTCTGCTCTGCTGCGGTTCTGTGCTCTGTGTGTGCACCAGCATCTCATAGATGGCTCCAAAAACGATCTGGTGTGAGCAGGCAGATGGGGAGCATCAGAGATGCAGGTTGCAGCAGGCACTGTTGACAGTGGAAGGGGTGAGTGCTCAACCATTTCAAGGAATCAGAGAATGGTTTGGGTTGAAAGAGACCTTAAAGATTATCTGCCTCCAACACCCTTGCTGTGGGCAGGGACACCTTCCACTAGACCAAGCTATACAAAGCTTCAGCCAGCCTGGCCTTGAACGCTTCCAAGGAAAGGACATAAGTTAGGGTTGGAAGGGACCTCAAGAATCAGCCAGTTCCAACCCCAGTGCCATGGGCAGGGACACCTCACACTGCATCAGGTTGCCCAGAGCCACATCCAGCCTGGCCTTAAAAACCTCCAGGCATAATGCTTCTACCACCTCCCTGGGCAACCTATTCCAGTGTCTCACCACCCTCATGGTGGTGGTCCATCCAATCGGAATCTACCCATTTCTATTTTTGTTCCATTCCCCCTAGTCCTATCACTCCCTGACACCCTAAAAAGTCCCTCCCCACCTGTCTTGTAGGCCCCCTTAAGATACTGGAAGGCCACATCTACAACCTCTCTGGGCAACCCATTCCTGGGTCTTACCACTTATGACAAAGAATTTCTTCCTAATATCTAAACGAAATCTGCTCTCCTTCACTTTGAAACCATTACCCCTCACTTCAGTTGTGAATGACCATGCAGTGACCAAGGTTTATCTTGGCCCAGCTCCTTTCAAGCTGGGCCTATTTTGTCTGGAAAAGTGAAGGCTGAGAGGAGATCTTATTAATGTTCATAACTACCTTAAGGGTGGGTGTGAAGAAGAAAGGGCCAGCTTCTTTTCAGTAATGTCCTGTGATAGGATGAGGGGCCACAGATGCAGACTGTAATACAGGAAGTTCTACCCCAACACAAGGAAAATGTCTGTACTAGAAGGGTGATAGAGGACTAGAAAACAGGCTGTCCAGAGAGGTTGTGGAGTCTCCTCTGGAGACTTTCAAGACCCATCTGGATGTGTTGCTGTGTGACTGTCCTTAAGTGATCCTGCTTTGGCAGGGAGGTTGGACTCAATGGTATCCAAAGGTTCCTTCTGACCCCTACCATTCTATACTACAAACACTACAAGCTATGGCTGCAAGAAAAGGAGGCTGGAGCACAAGGTGTGGCACTCCTTTTACCTAGTTTTCCACTGGGGAATATTGCAGTAATCTCTTTTTTACCCTGCATTTCAGCCAGATTTGCAGAATTGTGGCAGAGGGTGAGAGGGTGCAGGCAAGAGGTTAAAGCAGGAGAGCAGGAGTCAGTAGGTCTGCATGGCTTTACCCCGCCGCTGCCAGACTGCTCTTATTAAAGATCAGCAAGTGATCTTCAGCTACTAATGTCAGAAAGGCTCTTCTGGGCCAAACCAAAATTCCCTCTAGCCCAGTACCCTGTCTCTGACAGTGGCTAGTTCGGGAAGCTGTATAAGAATAGGGCTCTGGTATGAATTCCTGGCTTTTAGCAAGTTGTGTTTTAGGGACTTTCTGAGTTTGCGGCTGTTGGGGGACGACTGAATTTTTAGGCTGATCATGCTTAAGCTTGTGTAATCCTTTCTTGAGTTCACCAATGCTTTTTTGCTTTTGCCACTTTGTTTCTTAATCTTAGTTTACTCAAGTGTAACGCAGGTTAATCGTTCTTTTGCAGTCTCCTGGTTTTCTGCAGTCCCTGAGCAAAACCGAGGCAGGAACCTGGGACAAAACAAAAAGAGAAGCCATGCCCTTGTTATGGGAATCTGCCTTTTTCTAGCTCAGCTGGGTTAGCTCTTGCTCTGGAGCCAGACCTGTGATGAGTTCTTACTCACATAATGGTACTAAATGTTATTTTTTCTTTCATCTATGTGTTTCTTTTCTTTTTGCCCTCCGCCTTATTTCCAGTTACTATTTTCTCCATAATATAGGCCAGGGTCTCCACAAATGCACTATCAAGGGAGTATAAAGGTCACTAATGTAGGATTTATTATTTGATCTCTTGGTTTTATTGAAAAAAAGAAAAAACCCAACAAAACAACAAACCCTTGCAATTTTGATCCCAAACCTTTATGAACTGTCTAGTCAGGGAAGGAAAAACAGTTTTGCATCCCTGTTGCTGCAGTTTGCATTGTGAATGTGATATAAAAATAAGAAGGGGTCTATTTTCTGCTGTGGTTTCTGATACAGCTGAAATCTCTCCAGGGTCCAAGGTACAAATCCACTGAGGGTTTTAAAGCAAGTAAAGTAATTTTGGCTTGGGTGGGATGTAGGTCGTGTGTAACAACACATGAGAAAGCATATGGCAGTATTTGTCTGGAGCTAGAAGTGTGATAAAACTGAGGCTTAGACAGGACAAAGAAGTCTGGGGGGGGAAGAAAGGTCTAAGACAAGGGGAAATTACAGAGCATAGAAGAGGATTTAGTCAGAGGTGAACTCAGGAGGGAGGCATGCAAGGGAAGTTTTGCAGAGAAGGTAATAGGCCGACTGGAAGAGCTAGGAAATATGAGAGGGGAAGGAGATGTGTTGCATAATGTAACAAGAATTGGCTGAAGTGTAGAGGGGAGAGGTTTTTATTCACAGTCTTAAACTAAGATAAGGGTCATCTGATTCATTGTGACCTGACTAGAACCAACTAGGGGAGCTGGACTAGCTCCATGTGAGTCATTTTCCTGCATCCTGAGCCATTATTATTCTCATTAAACCAAAAAACTACACTGCATTCACACGATAAGATATTTGGGGGGGGCGAAGAAACAAGAGAAACAAGGATATTTAGAGTCGAAGGATTTAAGGATTTGGATTGTTCATGCTTGGCAGTCTCCCTGCCCAAGCCTGTGAAATAGGATCAGTCACCACAAAGGGACCTCCTCCCACTTTTGCTGAGTGGCATCAGGAATGGTGCAGGAGCTGCATCTTGGCACCAATCTACCTTCCCAGTGAGGGGTGGTCGGACCATGTATATGCTGCAGCACTTTCTTGTTGTCTTGGGTGGTTCTCCAGTGACCTGACTGCCAAACTGAGCTCTGAGAAGCACCCAAATATGCAGATGTTTTATAAGAACATGATTTTAGAGCTATGAAATTCAGAGAGGCAAAGAACTGGGCTGGAAAACTTTCTTGTGACTCAGCACTTCACTCACACATGTGAATGTAGAAGCCTACTAAAAGCAAAAGCTATGGCAAAAAAAACCCTCAAACTAGGATTTTTTCAAAGGTTACTGGGGAAAAAAAGAAAAAGTCATTCTAATTATTCTTCAAGGTTTGGGCTAGAAGTTGTTTAATAAAGCTGGGTCACAACTCTGTCACAGTCTCCTTGATTTCTGTGGGGCCCATTTTTTTACTTTAAAAACAAGATCTGCCTTTAAATCTTTAGAGATGGTGGGTCTCATACATAAAAATTACCTACCATTTCTGAGCACATGGAGTAGGGAAAGGGGAAAAGAAAACCCAGCCTTAGAGTATGGTACTCCATGGTTCTTCACAAGCAGGGATAATGGAAAGGGAGCAAGGAAGGCCAGTAGGTAATTTGGGGTGGAAGACCAATCTGTTTGGAGACTGAAAATTCCCCAATTAATTGGTGTGGTCACACAAGGTAGGAACATAACCCTGCTCACCTCTAGAAGGAGAAGACAGTCCAGGCTAGAAGCTAAGCTTGATTGCCTGAAGCTTTTCCCATGGGACAGGATTTGTTTGAGGTTTGGTTTGCAATACCCAGAGGAAATGAGAGTACATCCCAGAGTCTCTGAGGCTGTCACCCCAAGTCTCTGTGCAGATTGCTGCTCTTGGCAGCTCCTACATAACAAAGAGGTTAGCGAGCTGACAGCTCACCCCAGAAGACTTCTTGAGGAGTCTAAGGACCAGTCAGATCTCAAGACGGTTCTTGCTTTTTCCCTTGGCCATTATGGTGGACTTCAAGGCCTCAATGGTGAGCTACAGGAAAGTAATGAGTTAAGATTTTTCCTCCCCTTATCTGACCGTGTTTCCCCCAGATCCAGCAGCCGGTGGGTTTTATCAGTTCTGCTGTGACTCAGCCTCAGCCTCCCTCGCATTATATCCTACCTGATAGTTATGATTTCATGATCCCCTGCATGGGAGAGAGGAACAGATACAGCCTTGAAGTACCCAGAGCCTGCAAAGGCACAGATGCAGCACCAAGCAGGGGTGACTCAGAGCTTCATCTAAGGTAGACAGATCTGAAGTGCACCCAGTTAACTGCGTGGGAGTCCTATGGACCAGGTTTCAGAGACCAAGATCCTTCCTTCTCTTCTGCATAGCCAGTAGACATTTAATGCCTTTTTTTTAATGTACAAAAATAACTTTGTACCAGTTTCTCTGGTCAGATTTCCCTCTGACTCATGTGTTAGACTGCTATTGTCAGGTTCCTGTCACTGTCACCCATGGAAAAGTCTGAATTCTTTCTGCACAGGCAGAGAGATTTTATGGGCATTTAGCCATATTACCTATTTCTGTATGAAAACTGAACTCAGCTCTTCAATCCATACATCCAGACTCAGGCTCTGGGACTGCTGGAGCACTTGCAGGAACATGGTTCATGGACTTGATGGTCTTAAAGGTCTCCTCCAACCAAAACTATTTTTGGTGGTTGATGGTTTAAAGAGGTAAATGAGAAAAAAGACATTTAAATCTAATGACATCCCTATCCCAACAGCACCTGCTAAAAAGTCTGTCCCCATCTTTCTTACTGGCTCCTCCCTTGTAACTATTGAAAGGCCATGTGAAGGTCTCCTTGAAGCCTTCTCTTCTCCAGACTGCACAATCTCAATTTTCTCAGTCTTTTTTCATAGGAGGGATGTCCCAGCCCTGTGATTATTTTTTCTTGCCTCCTCTGGACCTGCTCCAACAGGTCCATGTCCTTCTGTTGCTGGGGGCTCCAAAGGTCCAACACTTCAGGTGAGGTCTCAGTAGAGGAAAGGGACAGAACCCCCTCCTTTGACCTGCTGGCCATAAGATAGCCTTAGTTAAATGCTATATAAAATTCATGCATCGCTGCACAAGAACATGCTGTAAAATATAATCTCCAGCACAACTGAGTTCTGGGGTCTAGTGGCACCTGGATTCTCAGGGACTTGCACACCTACCTTTTCATTAGTTAGGAAGGGGAATGTTGCATGAAGAAAAAGCTGTGCCCAGATGTTTATGTTAAACTTGTAGCTAGCTGGAGATTCATCAGTATTCTATATGTCCCCAGGGTGGGTGCAGCCTTGTGTATGTCTGTGGCATGTCTGTGTGGCTCTAGCAGACCTTCTTGAACTGTTTCAGAAAGCTCATATGCCCTTCAGCTCACCTTAGCTGAAGTTCTCTCATCCCACTTGGTATGTGATAGGCCAAAGAACAGACCAAGGGCGTTATTGCCACAATTTCTGTGCAAACATGTTTTTAATCCTTCGCTTAGGGATCAGACAAAAGGGAATATTTGGAGGGAAAGAACTGGGGAAAATGAGGAGAGATCCATAATTTTAGTTTACGTGACTCACAGCAAGCTTTAGGTTAAAGTATCTAAGGTTACTAAAGCCCAAGATGCATAATGCCGGCAACTATTTTGGAGGATTTAGCCTCACGACATAAAACCCATGTGCCAAAACCATCTCTCTTCTTTGCTCAAAGGCCGTGAGCTCTAGATAATAAAGGGAATCTTGCAGAAGGAGATTCCTCCATAGGTGACTCTGTTTGACATTGATACATTTGTTCCAAGTTGAAAATTCAAACATATATTTGATATAGTAGTTGAAAATACGAAGAAATGGTTTAGCTTACAAATGAATTGTGGACATGTAATGGCACATCTGTTCAAACCTCTTTCTTGGTGCAGTCTCTCTTTTACAAGTCCTTTTTTTTTTGTCTTTTTTTTTTTTTTTCCCCCTGTGGCAATTCACTTCAGGTCAGATTCTGCCATTTTTATTCATTCTGTATAGTACTGTAGAGTAGCTTGTTTTATGCATAACCTTGCTGAAATAATCAAGACGGAGTGAAGCTAAAATTTACTTGAAAAGGACAAAGAGTTGTTGAATGTTAGAACCAAGGTTTCAGGTCACTTCTCCTCGCATGAAACTGCCTATTTATACATTCCAAAGAGCTGACCAGCAAAATTTGGGTTTTAATATATTTTCATATAGTATTTGCCTTTGGGGATAAAAAGGGGCTTTTGAGTGCTCAGCTCCAGAACCAAACGCTTTGTCTCAGTTTGAAAGTGACTTGCGAGGCGCTCCAGGATCCAGAACTTGATTTTGATCTAAAATATAGCAGGCAGTGCAAATGCCTACGATGTGTCTTGTCAAACCAACTTCTGTGTGAGTAAAAGTCACCACCAGCATAAGGTCATCCGTGCAGGGCATCCGCAACGAGGATCCCACTCATGTCATTTAAATAATGATCGAGGGAACAAATGAATATTTTCTTTTATGACCAATAACAGGGAAATTTGTTTTCTTTGTCCTTTGAATGGTGAAGTATTACCTGAAGACATTATAAATTCAAGACTGGCTAAAGCACTTGAATTGCTATGGTCTTTAACTTGCCTTCATTACAGCTTCCATGATCTATAGCTTCATTTTATGCAGACCATATGCAGTTAAAAATAACTGGAGTCGCTGTATTTTATATATGCCTTTGTAAGCATTTCCAACAGCAAAGGGATTATTTTTTTATAAATACAGAAAACCCCAACAAGTTTTATGTTTTCATTTCACTTCTTCCCTTTTTTTATTTTATTTTTTTAAATATTTTTTTTCTTTTTTTAATAGAAATGCTACAAAGGGGAACTTTTGATAAGTGTTTCCAGCAAAGCCCAGGATTGCAACACAAGTTAACTGCTGCAGAGTTTCTATTTAAGGTTACCTGGCAGAGTCAGCTTGGCCAGATGTACTTCTGCTATTGGATAATCTGATTTGCTGACAATGTGCACTGCCTTTAAAGAAAGAAAGAGAAAAAGAAAAACTAAAAAAGGAAAGAAAGACAGAAGAAAAAAAAAAGGAAGTGCCTAGGTGACTTCTATCCAAATCACACATATTCTTTTCGTTAAAATGAAATGCGAGCCTGAATTTAGCCTTTAATTACATTTCCTTCCCTACCTCCAACAAACAAATTTTTATAACCTTTCCAATGAAGAAAGCCATATTTTGTGGATTACTTGCTTGGAAGCTTACCAGGAGCAAAAGTTCTTTAGGAAATTTTCTATTATTTGTATCAATCAGAGATGATTCTCCAGGCTTCTGACAATTCCCTCAGACAAATTATCCTTTTTGAAGAGTTTTGCCTATGTTTTTAGTTTTATTTTGGACCTCATCCACCAGCGTCCCCAGGGGCTGCTCTCAAGCCCCCTCTACTCTTCTCTGGTGAGACCCCATCTGTAGTATTGCATCCAGTTCTGGAGCCCCTATTACAGGAAGGATCTGGAGGTGCTGGAGCATGTCCAGAGAAGGGCCACAAAGATGATTAGAGGGCTGGAGCTGCTCAGCTATGAGGACAGACTGAGAGAGTTGGGGCTGTTCAGTCTGGAGAAGAGAAGGCTCTGAGGGAGACCTCATTGTGGCCTTCCAGTAAGAAGCTGGGGAGGGACTTTTTAGGATGTCAGGGAGTGATAGGATGAGAGGAAATGGAACAAAACTAGAAATGAGTAGGTTCAGATTGGAAATTAGGAAGATGTTCTTCACCATGAGGGTGGTGAGACACTGGCACAGGTTGCCCAGGGAGGTGGGAGAAGCCTTATGCCTGGAGGTTTGTAAGGCCAGGGTGGACGTGGCTGTGCGCAACCTGATGTAGTGTGAGGTGTCCCTGTCCGTGGCACGGGGGGGTGGATCTGGATGATCCTTGAGATCCCTTCCAACCCTAACAATTCTATGATTCTTTCATCTGAGTTGCTCTCTGGCAAATGGAAATGAAGCTTGTGAAGAGGAAAACACAGCATAAAAGATAGGATCCATCACACTGTGTTTGGGGGATACATAATAGAGCTCTTACAACATGTTAGGCACTTAAATCAACCCAGAATCTTATTTTTATAAGAATCTGTGCAGCGCAAGTGGTAACATAAATCAACGACGGAAAGGGAAGAGTTTTGTATGTGTTTGAAGACATAAAATAGTATTGCTTAAGTGAAGCATTAAAATTAAGCATTACTTAAATTATCTTCCCTAATAAGATATGTCTGTCATTTGTTTCATTTAGCATTGGCTCTAAGGAGGCTGCATTGTTCTGTCGGGATTAAAATATGAACAAAACCTTTCCACATTTGAGCCTGTGCTTAAACAAGCAAAACTAAGCATTAAATCTGAATCCTCTGTACTTTGAGCAGCATTTTTTACAACTGCAAAGTTGTTCAGCTTAGATAGTCCATTCTTTTTTTTCTTCCCAGAGCCTTTTAAACCTGCCTAATATATTGAACATCAAAATGCTGTAAAATCTATTTAACTATTGATATCTATTTGTAGGCAGCAATATAAAGTCTGCCATTAATTTGAGTAAGCAAAGGACTGCTTAAACAAAGATGTGGTGCACAGCTATGCTGGCACTATGGTAGTGTTGGCTTCTTAAATCCAGTAGCACAGAGGCAAGGCTTTTTGTTTGCCCGTGGTCAAGGCTTTGGAATTGCTGCTATTGGAAATCAACATTGGGGAGTTGCTAACAAAAATATTATGGAATGCATCCTTCCTGCAAAGAGCTGCAAATATGTTATTGAATGCACAGGCAGAGATTGCAGTCATCTCCAGAGCTGGGCTTCCGTGCAGAAATCCACACATTGGTAGGCTTGGTAAATAGCATCAACGTATATTAAGGCAATTTATTTCCTCTATCAGCTGAGGAATCTTTGTTTTCTAGCTCTGGCTAGAACGCTCGTGGCCATTTTACGCTTCCTTTTTGTGGACTGTTGAGCTTACTTGGCAAAAGCAGTGGCAGAAAACTGGTTTTGAAGTTGTCAATGTCTATGAGCAAAATTTCAAGTTGCCCATGAAATATTTATGCCACCACTGTTTGCACATTCTCTTAAGTTAGCAGTGTGCTCGCAGTAGCACTCTTGAACAGTTGTGTTTAATTTATACCATGAATAAAATCAGTAACATGTTAATTATTATGTTGCTTTTGGGTTGCTTTTATTTTTTAAATTATTTTTTTTTTTTACTATTTTATTTTATTATATTTCATTTTATTTCATTGTCTTTCATTTTATTTCATTTCATTTAGTTTTACTTTTAAGAATGCACTGAATAGTGACTGGCTTGGGATAATTTTGAGCATAGGAAAGAACATTCAATGTGTGACCAAACTCTTAACCATGCCTTACACATCCTACACCCTTGAAAGTCATAGATTAGACATCCCTCATGTTTCCCAATCCTGTCCACCCTCTTTTACCAGGAAAAGCAAGCTTTTTGGTTTTAAAATCACTTAATGTGGCAAAAGTGTATTATAAACCAAAACAGAGGGAGGGAGGCTGGCAGGAAGCTCTTTATCCTTTTACAGAAACTGTCTGTTTCTGGGCAGCAGCGCTGCTGGAGAGCTTTAAACATTCTTACATGCAAAGGCTCTTTGGCTTCATTTTGGAGCAGACCAAACCCCTTCAGTTTCTCGTGGCTGCAGCCACATTTGAAGCATCTGAAACCATTGCATGCAGGTCAAAAGCTATGCAGACCTTAAGACTGTCCTTCAAAGACTGGGATCCGTGATCCTGTTACGTTTGGGACACTGTAAAGCAGATGAGTCTTGAGCATCTTCATTACTTGCAAATATACCCAGATGCCTTTTCTTTCTGTTTTTTTTATTCTTTGCTCTTTTTTTTTGCCCCACTCTGCCCATTTGCCCACGATCTCCACATCCTTTTTTTTTTTCCTTTCTTTTTTTCCCCCAGACAACAAACAGGAAAACCACAAGCCTTCATCAGCAAGCTGCACTTTCCTCTCAAAAGCCAAGATGCTGAAGCTCAGCACACAAATCACATGCTTGTGCCTTCACTACTCACAAACCACCCCCTAGCTCTCTTCTCAAAATTATTAAGCTTTGTAGGTTAAAAATAAATGGTCTCATTGTTGGAAGGGGTAGGGGAATACCTCAGGATGCAATGCGTGCTGGTGTGGCCAGGAGGAGATAGAGTCCTAGGGTGGTGATTTGCAGAAGAGAAAGGGAATATTTAGTGGATATTTAGAGTATATAATTATTTAGGGAATAGCATGCAACAGTTACCTCACACACAGTTGTGCAGATGCCTCCCAGGAGTTTATTATGAAACAGATAGTATTACAAATTGGCATTGCGGACTGTTCACCATCACCCAAATAGCTGGCAGTGTGTCTCCATCAGTCCCTGATCTTTTTTGTCCAGAGCAGTATTTATTTACTTACTGCTGGTACTTCTACAGTGCTGCCTTCCTGTTGTACCTGGCTATTGTTTTCAATGTGTTTATTCTGTGAGCTGCAGCTAATCAGATGTGGATAGGAGAGGCAATGAGGATAAGGTCACACAGCAAGCCACTCCTTTGGCAAAAAATATATATATATATGTAAGAGCCTAGCTTTTCTGTCCTCTACTTCAACTTCTATTTGCAATTTATTCTTGTTCTTCTTTTGGCCAGAATTCATTCCTGTACACTGTAAGAACAAGCAATCATAGCCCAACATATGTAAAGAAAGAATTAAAATGGAAATCCCATTCAAAGCCTTAGGGCTTGAGCATGGTGTGCCAGTGAGAACCAGCACCAGGAATGCAGAAGCAGCTTGAGAATCAGCTCAGAAACAGTTGGGTGTATCTGTGCCACCAAGCTGGTTTGGCCCACCTTGTATTGTGGGGGCTCTGGTGCCTGATGTTTCCTGTGCCTAGTGGACTCATGGCATTTTCACTCCCTCTGTGTTCATCCAGTTACTTTCTGGTGGTTCTTAGGGAACAAATGTGCCTAGAACTGGTGCCAAGTTGCTTTGCTCACCTCAAATTCCCACACCCCACAGCAGAATTTATAGAATCACTTTGGCTGGATGAGACTTTTAAGATCAAGTACAACCCTTAATCCAAACACCGCCAAGCCCACCCCTAAACCATGTCCCTCAGCATCACATCTACATGTCTTTTAAACCCTTCCATGGATGGGGGCTTCAACACTTTCCTGGACAGCCTGTTCCAGTGTTTTTACGCCACTCTTAAGTGCCGCTACAGAGCGTGCTGGTGGGCTGTAGGAATGCTGCAGGTTTTCTAGCTGAGCTCAGGAGTGGCAGAGCCTGCTCTCCTCCTGTGCATAGCACGAGCCTGGCTACACACAGTGGCAGGCAAAAAGCCATTCTTTTTGTTCAATTTACTCTTGATTTTTTCCATATTCTGTTTATGGTGCATTACCTTCCTTCTCTTGCTTTCAGGGAATGTGACTGTGCCTGGCTCCTGCTACGAGAGCTGGGTAATGGAGAGGTTTCATCACCTCTCCACAAACTATACAGCAAGGCAGGACCCATGTTCAATCTTTCTTCTGTCAACACCAAATGCATACTGTTATGATTAGAGCATGAAGACAAGGATCCTGTTTTATCTCAATGGGTGGAAAGGTTTACAAAGGGTTAAAACAATCTAACCTTAATTTCTTTTTCTTTCTTTTTTCCCCCTTTTCGTGGGTGTTTGAGGGGTTTTTTTTGGGGGGGGAGGGGTTCTTTTGGTCACAATAGTAAATGCTATTTATATTAAAGGGAAAAAGAGCACAGTGTTGCCAGATCGAGCTCACCTCTCTCTGCCAGCTAAAACACAAAGCACAGTTACTCCGTTTTTGGTACCTGCAAAACAATCTGAACCCAGCATTCTGTCATCCTTTGAAATGGCAAATGGAAGTCATTTAAACCAGATGAGTGGCTGAAGAGGGAATTGCTGCACCTACAGCACAGGCCATACAGTGCTGTGCACCTATTTCAAGGGAACTAGAGTGGGTGGCCGGAGGAAAGGAACCTTTCCCCCCCCCCCCCTTTTTTTTTCCTCATTTAACCTGTAATTTGACAACATCTGCAAAGAATTATCCCTGGTACTGGCATTGTAATTGTTGTATCTAACATCAATCACCGGGTAGGGGAGGTTGCTTTAAATAGATGTTAGCTGCATTACAGTTTGAAAACATGAAAGCCAAAAAAAAAGAGAGAGAGAAAGGAATGAAATATGTAAATTGGTATAGAAATTAATTACTGGAAACTTTGACACTAATTTATTGTTTAAATAAGGCATGTAACCGGCCAGCTTGGGGGACTGCTGTGCTTTGCCCCCAGATGCTTTGGCAAGTGTTAGAAAACAGAGGCCATTTTATCCCAATTTATAAAACTTACAGCCTCTTTTTTTCTTTTTCAAGTCTCTACTAATGTACAGAAGAAGAAAGGGATTAGGCTGACTAATGTTTTACCCTGGAAGGACAGCAAGTAGGAAGGGTTCCATAAAACATACGTCTCTAAAACAAAGTCCTTCCTCCCCAGCTCTTTCAGTGGGATTTCTGCCTTTGACTTCATCAGGAATATGATTACAGGGAACAAACTATGCACGTTTTTGGAAAGCAAAGGAGCTGTAATTCCAAGCATGCTCCGGATTTCCAATAGCAGCTCAGCAACTGCAGGAGTAAAGTCATATTCACACGTTATCAAGTTTCCAGCGTGTGTCCAATTCCGTATTGGGTTTTGATTCATACTTGTGGCTAGATGTGAATCAGATCCAGTATTTGTTTCTGAGAGATGTCATGGAAAAGGAAATCTTTGGGTGCGTTGGAATTCACAGCCAAAGACAACTCTCTCTACCACCATCCACTGTGAGAGCCAGAGGAATGGTTATGGTGGCCATGGGAATGGGACTTAACCTGGGGAAGTGTTTCAGAGTCAGAGAGAAGAAAAGCCTTTTGCTGTAGTCTCTAATAACCACTATGCTGTGTGTGTGTATATATATATGTGTGTGTGTATACATGCAAGTTTAGCCTGGAATATTGCACCATATTTTTAGAAGTTAGGCAGGAAAAGTTGGCTGGTTTCTTTCCTTTTGTTTTTCTTGTTCCCTTTTAATTTTCTTTATCTTTCTCTCTATTCTATTTTATTTTCCTTTTATATCCATGTCTCTTTTTGCCTCTTCCCCCCCTCTCCCCCCTTTTTTTAACCCCATAGATCATCTACTCCAACCTTCCCACTGTGGGTAGGGATGTCTCTCAACTAGACTCAGCTGCTCATCCAACCTGGTCTTGATCACCCTCCAGGGAGGAGGCATCCACAACCTCTCTGGGCAGCCTAATTCAGAGTCTCAGCAACCTTCTACTGAAGAGCTTCTTACTCAACTTCAGTCTAACCCTGCTCTCCCTCAGCTTCAAACCATTCCCCCTTGTCCTGTCTCTAGACACCCTCAGGAAAAGTCCCTCTGCAGCCTTCCTGTAGGATCTCTTCAGGTATTGGAAGACAGCTCAAAGGTCCCCATCTGGAATCTTCTCTTCTCCAGGACTGGGGGGGGAAGAGAGCAAAAGTAGAAATGGGTAGATTCAGATGGGATGTTAGGAAGAAGCTCCTCCCCATGAGAGTGGTGAGACACTGACACAGGTTGCCCAGGGAGGTGATGGAAACCTCATCCCTGGAAGTTTTTCAGGCCAGGCTGGATGTGGCTGTGAGCAGCCTGCTGTAGTGTGAGGTGTCCCTGCCCATGGCAGGGGGGTTGGAACTAGATGATGCTTGATGTCCCTTTCAACTCTGACAATTCTATGATTCTATGTTACCTCAAAGCCCTCATTCATTTGAACAGGATTTACCTGACAAGTTAAAATTGAACTGTTATTTTGTCTTGGAGTACCTTCCTAAGGAGATCACTACCTTGGCTGCTCATACATTGTTGGTTTTTGGGGTGTTTTTTTGTTGTAGCTCCAGGCTTTGACAGTATAAACTAGTTTTCTAGCTTAAGTTAAGCAAACAACTGTAATTGTCTCATAATTTTTCTTCTTACTGGATTTATTTCCTGAGGTGCAAGGCAGCAAGGCTTTATATGTGTAACTGTCACTTGTACATGGGGGAAATGGTTACAGTGTGCTGTCCAGCAGCAGATTTGCCTATTTGTTTTGAAGTTTTGTAGTAGCTCACTAGCAAAGTTTGAGTTGGTTGACGTGTACTGTGACCAGTGTCAGTATTTACATCATGTTTTTGGAGAGAAGAGCCCAACCCAGCTGTGTCTCTGGTAGTACAAGATGTGCTTTCACTATGTAGGATAGAAGGACTTCGGAAATGGAAGGGCAACCTTGGGTGGTTTTGGCTGCTTGAAGCCCCTCAGGAGTAGGTTAGGAGTGAGAATCATGTGGGAGCACATCAGAAGGGTGAAGCCAGTGGTCAGGATGTAGTTTGGCACTGCCAACCTTCGGCATCACTGCAAAACACAGGTACCTGTGGGCACCCAGATGTGGGCAATGACACAGAAGACATTTAAGAGAGCTTATTTATGCCCACTTTTTATTTATCTGCTCTGGAAATATTAATGCCCTGCTGTTCACACAGCATCTGGAAACTCCAGCACCTTCTGGCATTTTTATGCACCAGAGAGTGCTAGCCACAAAGGGATGAGCAGTTTTGTGCAGAGACCCTAGCACAGCACAGGGTTCGTGCTGAGCCTGTGACCGGGCAGCACTGCTGTCCTTGTCACCACATGGTCACTTTGTCCTTGGGGCAGTTTTCTTCCCTAGGAGTGCCAGTGCCTCCACATGCACCTTTCTCACGTGGCCCTCAACTTTCAAGGAGCACAGTTCCCTGTACAGCCTGACTCTAGTGCCAATAAGTCATTTATTTTCTATACTATCATCATAATTCATAAAAACTCTCTCTCTCTCTCCTGAGGGAACATTTTATCACTGGATAAGGGGCAATAGCAAGCCAAAAATATAAGGCCTTAACTAAATGATAAATACAGAATGACATAAGCTGTAAAACATAAAAGGGTGAGCGTGTATCATCCACGCCAAGGATGGCTGAGGATCAATTTAAACTAAACATTTTCTGTTAACATGAGAATTTTTGTAAAGTGGAGAAAATGAGAGGGAAGAAAGGAACGATTTATGGAGTACTGTGTGGGAGGCATGTGGTGCTAAAACAGCTAAGGCTGGGGCATGTTTGTTCTGCTGTCTCAGGAGTAGTTTGTCCCATCCTTACTCTCTTTCTGGCAAGCTTGCCAATGCCTTTTGTTGGACAAGTTTGAAAGTTGAGGTTTGATGCATCTGTATTTCCTTTTTTGGATGAACTTGGGAATGGAAAGCATTATTCAGTGAATTAAGCCTCCACCTGACATAGCCTCACGGATTAAATCTGTCTATTCACATCCCTTTCTGGTGCTCACATCAGTGCTCTGCTGAATTTCTTTTCCATCTCCCTTTCCCAGGGGATGCTCACCTTCTTAGGTTGGTCTGATGGCACCAATGTTACTCATGGTGTTGAGTGGCATCCATCTGACCCCACGAGGAGCTTCATCTTCTGGCAGCAGCGCCTCTGAGGATGGTGGTGCTGCACATCTTAAGGGAGGTAGAACCTGGCCATTTCTCACTCAGGGTTTTCCAGCGAATTCATCATCATGTGTTAGGCTTGCATCCCCAAATAAAATCCATTTGCTGATCCATGACCTCATTCTGCATATAATATTTCAGCCCAGCTGCATGATTGGGTCCTGCATTTGCAAAACCCTAATTTCTCTGCCAGCTCAGTGCCTTGCTCAATGTTTTTATTATTTTTTAAATTTTTGGGTTTTTTTTATTTAATTTTCAAGAGGCTCATCACTACTTTGGCTACCTACATGGATACAGTGAGGCATATCATGAAAGCACAGACTTTGAGCCAGGAGAAGCAATCACATACGACCTTTGTGAGGCCAACTCTCCAAAGCTTCCCAGCGGGGAGCACGGATCACTAATCATTGCAGGTCTTTATTTATGAGTTTGGAGAGCTTTCCAACTTCTCAAAACTTGCTGAGTTTATTTCAGGTATGTGTATTTCCAGGCCCATAAATGTTTAGTTTCAATGTAGCTGCATCAGAGGAGGTGAAAATATTGCCATGTAAACAGAGCAGAACTTCAGCCCCGTATCTCCCCTTTTAAGTGAGCGCCTGAGCAACATGAAGAGTGAGCAATTCTTAGATATATAGCCCACCTAGGTAAAGCACTTTCAAATGTACTTCATTTATTTATTCTAGGCCATTTTTTTGGCCCCAAAATCATCAAAAATTACTGTCTCTAGTTTCATGCTGCCCTTTTGAAATTGTCCAGAGTTTGCGCTAAGAGTCTGAAGCCACAGCAAAGAAGCAGGCCAAGGGGAAAAGCTTTTGAAGAGTTCCCACAGCTGTGAAAACACGGGCCTCAGGCTGTGTGTAGAGTTACTTCAAACAGCTGCTTCAGGTGACTAAACACCTTGAGTCTCATTCATCAAGTGTTGTTTATACTGGCTGACAGACCAGACTTGGAGAATTAACTTGGAGAAAAAAAGATGTACTACATACCAAGTATGGGAAAGGAACCGAGTTCCCTAAATAAGAAAGGGAAAGAAAGGCAGGGGGGGTAAAGTTTGAAAAAAAAAGGAAGAAAAAGTGGGGGATGGAGGGAGGAGGAGGGGGGGAGTCACTTTAAAATAAAACAGATGAGGGCTAATTTTATTTCATGTTAATAGGCCTTTTGATGCCCTTTCTGCATGTTTAACATCAGAGGCAAAACAATATCAACGGTTTGCCACTTCGTAATCAGGCAAATAAAAGCCATTTGAAATGATCCCTCTGCCTTGAGAAGCAGCTCAGCTAACCTGGTATCAAATCTGGAGGGTTAATTAGTAGCCTGGAATAACCTATTAAAATAAGAGCCTTTTTTGCAGAACCATCCTCAGCCGTGGACTATCAGGAATAAAACCGCCCTGCGCCGCCGCTGCCACCGCCTCCCCGTTCCCATTTAGCATCAGATTGTGCAGATTCCACCCCTAGTTTTGGTACAGGACTTATCACTCAGCTTGAGATAATATTCTTTCATCTCCTATCCATGTGAGAAGGTGACATGATAAGATATTTGCAATCGTGTAACCGCTTTGCAGGGATCAAAAGAGGAATGAAAGCAAATGACATGAGTCAGTGTCAAGTGAAGTGCTACCAGTTAAGTAAGCTTTAAATATTGAAGGGGATTTTGAATATTTCCTTTTAATCTCGACAAAATCTGGCGCTTGGTGATTTGTATTTGATTTGATTTGATTTTTTTTTCTTTTCTTTTCTTTTTTTTTTTTTTTTTTTTTAAACTCAACGTTGGAGTTGTTGCTAACAACATTTTCCATGCTTTCATTCAGTCCAAACTCGAAACCCACCCCAGCTCAGTCATGGCAAATGTGTTATAATTTCTACTGGCAGATTCTCGTCCGCAAGCCAGGCAGATTTCAAAGCAACAAGATGTGTTTTTCAGGCACTGGGATGCTGTTGGGGTCCTGATGTTTGAACACTGGCACTAGAACGTAGGCCAACAGTGAGATTTTGCTGGGTTTCTTGGTTTGTTCCCTTTTCCCCCATTTTCTTTTTTCTCTTTCTCTCTTTTTTTTTCTTTTTGCTTTCTCTTTTTTCTCTCTTTCCCTTTTTTCCTCTTTTTCCTTTCCCTTTTTTCCTCTTTCTTTTTCCTTTCCCTTTTTTCCTCTTTCTTTTTCCTTTCCCTTTTTTCCTCTTTCTTCTTCCTTTCCCTTTTTTTCCTCTTTCTTTTTCCTTTCCCTTTTTTCCCTCTTTCTTTTTCCTTTCCCTTTTTTCCTCTTTCTTTTTCCTTTCCCTTTCTTCCTCTTTCTTTTTCCTTTCCCTTTTTTCCTCTTTCTTTTTCCTTTCCCTTTTTTCCTTTCTTTTTCCTTTCCCTTTTTTCCTCTTTTTCCTTTCCCTTTTTTCCTCTTTCTTTTTCCTTTCCCTTTTTTTCCTCTTTCTTTTTTCTTTCCCTTTTTTCCTTCTCTCTTCTCCTTCTCTCTTCTCCTTCTCTCTTCTCCTTCTCTCTTCTCCTTCTCTCTTCTCCTTCTCTCTTCTCCTTCTCTCTTCTCCTTCTCTCTTCTCCTTCTCTCTTCTCCTTCTCTCTTCTCCTTCTCTCTTCTCCTTCTCTCTTCTCCTTCTCTCTTCTCCTTCTCTCTTCTCCTTCTCTCTTCTCCTTCTCTCTTCTCCTTCTCTCTTCTCCTTCTCTCTTCTCCTTCTCTCTTCTCCTTCTCTCTTCTCCTTCTCTCTTCTCCTTCTCTCTTCTCCTTCTCTCTTCTCCTTCTCTCTTCTCCTTCTCTCTTCTCCTTCTCTCTTTCCACTGCTCTTTTTTCTCCCCCCCTCTCTTTTTAAACACACAGTCAGACTGCAAGGGCGAATATTCCTTATGAGACAAAAATAGGATCCAAAGGAAGAATTTAGCAGTAGAATAATATTTTAAAGAGAAGATTGTTTCAGAAGCCTGTTTCCCTGACAAACTTGGTAAATAGTTTGGCAGATACTTAAGCTGTTGGATTTGCATATGCATATATAGGCGCTGAAGAAAAATACCAGGTGGTTTACTTCTTAGTGCTTCTGAATAACACAAAGTTGGTGGCAGTAGATTTGCATCTTACTCTCTGGAAAGACAAAAAAAAAATAAATTAAAAAAATATTTTTTCCTGAAAAATAGGATTGCAGAAAAATGGAGGAGTAGCAGGCTTCAAATTGTATGTGAGGAATATTGATGAACCAGAATCTCCCTTTACTTAGGGTAAGAGATGTTCTTCACAGAGAAGGCTCTCCCCATCTTTTTATTTTTTACCTAATTGGATTTAAAACCCCAAATTAATCCAGTGTCTATCCAAAATATGAAGATCAGGTGACTGCACTAATATCTTCTTATATTCACTCTTGAAACAGTGATGGCACTGGAAAGGATTGAAAAAAAATCCATTCTGTCCTCACCTAACACAGGCTGGGACAGCTTCCCATGGCATTTGCAGCACAGTAATATTGAACCTGTATCTGATACCTGCATTAGGCAAAAATTTAGAGATGCTTCACCTGGCAACTGAGAAAGAATACAAACTTGGTGGTTTCAATCACAGAGTTGCTATGGGAAGCTTGGTCAAAGTGGCCTATTTAAAATCAATCATCTGGAAATGGCCAAAGGTGATTAGAGACCTTGATGCTGAAGGAGTTAAGCCTCATCCCTTTCCAAACCTAGGAGGATTCAGTGCCTTGATACCCCTTTGGCTGTCTCAGCTGTCTACTGTGGTGGCAACACCATGCAGTGAGGGCTTCTCATGGCTGCCCCGCTCCATGTTTGCTCCTTGGACGAGGGGTTTTGTCCTGGCCTAGGACATTTAGGCACAACTGCAGTTTAAATCACTGAGATAAATGTATAGCCATGGTCATACACCGAATATATCAGATGAATATTGGTTTTCTTTGCAAGGCTCCAGGGGGAAATAAAATAGATTTGTAACCTTCATTTTCAATAAATTGTGTTTGGAGTCCAAACAAAATATGATTTTTTTTCCCCCTGTTTTGCTCATAATTTTGGACTGTGCAGATACTTACTTGGTTGTTTGTTTTTACTTGGAATGGATGACTTTCATTGAGCCTTGGTGACTCAGCTCATGTTAAAATGTGAGAGTCTTGCAACTTCTAATCAAAGTAGGTGCTGGACCCTTTTGGGGGACAGGGATGCTGTGCGTGGGGCCCCACCACCTCCACCCAGACTTTCTCTCTTCTTTTCTGGTGTGTTATTGATCTCTGGTAAAATCCCTGGAGGACCTATGACCCCAGGCTTTGGGAATGAGGGCAGGCATCCCTACTGGATGCCCAGGTGTCATTGTTTTATGAGGTGAGTGCCTCTCTCTCTCCTTCCCATCAATGCTTCTTACCCTGCCAGGCTTCGAGTGCTGCCACCCTGTCTCTTCATCCGGATGGGGCTGCCAGGAGCCACTTACATTTCTGTCCCTTGCTGGGAGTTGAACACTCTCCAGGTCCCTTGATTTCTGTACCCCCCCCCCCTCCTACTTCCAGGCTGATTTTTCTCTCTTTTTTTTTTTCCTTTATGTTTTTTTTTTTTTTCCCTCCTCACTCTTCCACTTTGATACTGCAAAGTTTGTTTGTTTCCTTAATTAAAACTGAAATTTCCCTGGAAAAGCAAGAGTGCCTTCCAGGCTCACAAATATTCTGCTTTCTCTAGTTTACTGTAGCTGCTAATTGCAGTTGTGCCTTTTCTATGAATCTGAGCCACGACATTTGCCTAAAAAAGAATAATCTGCCCACTGGAGTGAAATTAAAAGAAACTGATGATAATAAGAATCACCATTAGCAGCAACTGTGTAAATGTGGTGTTGTGGAGAACTGTGGTTTGCATGGGAGCTGGGAAATAATCAGATATCTCCTCTTTGGACAGCTCAGAGGACAATTAAAAGGTAACAATAAGCTGAAAGATAGTAAATAATCACCCTGGAGGTAGAAACAAGCCCCTCTCATTTATTAGCATCACAAGGGTGCTGGCATCAGTTTATAGCAGTTGAGATCAACTTCAGTGAGGTGTTTGCCATGTTTCATTAGGCTGAGCTTGGTCCACTGGTTAAACAAAGAAAACAGCCATAAATTACCTAGAATATACCTGGGCTTACAAGAGGCCCTGTTAAGCTTTCTTGGTTTGGTGGTTGTTTTTTTGTTGGTGGGGTTTTAGTTAGTTATTTGTTGTTTTGGTTTTTTTCCTCACATCATTTCTAATTTATTTTGCACTTTAAAAGTTTGTTTGGGCTGGGATTGAAATCTAATTCATTCTTCAAAGGAACATTACAATGGAAATACAAAGGGGAAGCTTTTGTTCTCTCCCTCAGAGTTCTGAAAGGTAATAATTATGAAATGATAAGATTCTAAATGAAAATGCCACTTGCAAAGGTTGAGGTTGAGAGCAGCCCAGACCTACGTAAAGCGAGAAAAGCCCCATTTGATTCATGAACATACATCCAACCTGGAATGATTTAATTTGAACCCATCTGATGATTTATTGTATAAATACTTTATACTTTTGAAAGGGAATTCTTCAAAGCACGGGGTGTCTGTGAGAACACAATGCAGCTTTGGAAGGGGGGAAAAAAATAACACCACCACCACCAAACCCACAGCACAGTACTCTTGTATTATTAATAATAATAGTAATAGTGGAAAGATTAATAAAATATCATAAACACAGCCTAGAAGAATAGCTATTTGTATAATTTCTAACAACTGCTATTCAACAATACCCTAAATCAGATGTAGGAGTAAAGTTTTAAATTGTCTCTGTGCTCAGTATTGTTACAGTGATCAGCATATCAATGGCTCTGCCTCTCTAGCTTTCCTTTCTTTCTTTTTTCTCCCCCCTACTCTAGGAGACTGTTGTGCCTCAAGGTTTAAAACAAATATGTTCCTTCCATTTTTGGTTTATGCACCGTGTTTCCTGAGTTTTTGGGGGAGATGTTTAACCCCTTCTGCTTCACCTGCTACCTGCCAAGTCCTTTGTCCTGGTTTTATTGATGAATGTAGATGTTTCTGCAAAGGGTGATGGATTGAAGGGGAACCTGTGTTTGCATACACATTACCTGTCTGCTTCTCTACATCTTAATCAGGCAACCCCCCCACTGTCTGCTTGAGCAATGTATTCTGATGGACTTTTCCCATGACAATCTATGTTAGGTTTTCCTTCTGAAACATGTTTTACATTGAAAACGTGGCTTCAGCACTGGAGCTACTATCAGAGAGCTCTTGTTGCCCAAGAGAATGGCCTGATCATGCTCAGGCTGAGTATTTCCTCCTGTCTTACAGGCTGAGTATCTCCTCCTGTCTTACAGTAATGTAGATGATTAGATGGTAGATTGGACTCAATGATCTCAAAGGTCTTTTCCAACCTGGTTAATTCTGTATTCTGTAGAGCTCCCACACAGGTATTTAATACTTTCACAGGGGAAAGATTCAAAAGAGGGTTCCGCTGCTAAAAGGATGTCAAGTCAGATGTAAAGGAGGAAAGGACGTGGTGGTCTGCATTTCCTTGCTGACAAATACATCTGTGAACTGATTGTTATCTACAGCTCATTTCAATTTGCCCTTTGAAAGAGATCAGACAGCATTATCAGCTCCTTCTCAGTTGTTGTACTTCCTCTGAAGTCTGGGTATAGCTGGTGACCCAGCTCTCCTCTCAGCCTTTTTGGTTTGTTTTTTTGACTGATGCATTTATTTTGTCATCTGATGCCGTGTGCTGTAAGCGAGGCTGGAGAAACTGTTCTTCTTCCTGAATGTTTCCTAAGACTGTTGGATATTTGACTTGGATTAGAAGTTATTTTATTCCCTACTAAAGTTTAGATGGCCTGGGATGCTGATTTTGAGTGGACAAGGGTGGTTTCAGTTTCTCTTCCTGACCTGGTTGCATAAGCCTGTAGAGAATAACCTCTCTGGATGTGGATTCCCAGTGAGGAATTCATTACTTCAAAACCTCTTTCCTGTGGATGCTTTTGAAAATCAAGCATTGTGAGAAGAGAAATACTGTGGTGCAAGTAAAATCACTGATTGTGATACTTATTTGTGAGATCCTTAAGTCATTTTTTCCCACATTTGAACCAGCTATGACCAAGAGACAAAAGAATATCTCCTAAATGGTCAGGACACAGAGCTGTTGGAAGGAGTCCAGAGGAGGGCCACAAAGATGACCCAAGAGCTGAAATATTTTTGCTATGAGAATAGCCTGAGGGAGCTGAGGTTGTTCAGTGTAGACAAGAGAAGACTCTTGGGGGGACCTTAGAGCTGCCTTCCAGTACCTGAAGGGATCCTACAAGAAGGCTGGAGAAGGACTTTTCATGAAGGTGTCTAGCAATAGGACAAGGGGGAATGATTTCAAGTTGAAGGAGACTGGGTCTCAAGAAGAAGTTCTTCAGTGTGAGGGTGGTGAGACTCTGGAATAGGTTGCCCAGGGAAGCTTTGAATGCTTCCTCCCTGGGGGTGGTCAAGGCCAGGTTGGATGAGGCCTTGAGCAGCTAATTCTAGTCGAGAGGAGTCCCTGGCCATGGCAAGGAGGTTGGAGAAGATGATCTTTATGGTCTCTTCCAACCTGAGCCATTCTATGATTCTCTGAAAGGAGAGAAGATAAGTTGCTCTTCCTGCAGCCAGAACCTTTCTGATTATTCACAGCTCCTCTCTGCTGAAACTCTTGTGTCTGTGTGCAACGACTGTAGCAATTTGTTGTTGTTATTTTTTTAGTTCCCTTTGTGTAACAACTCTCTGATGGAAACTACAATTGGTTTATGCATCAGGTCTTGTCCTGTTTTCTTGTTTGGTTTTATTTTTTTCCTGTCTTACACTGAAATACAGTACAGTGACACAAAAACAATGAAGCAACCATGAGCTGGAAAAGGGAATTTTATCTAAACTGTCTACATCTCTGTGTTGTGAGATACTGGGTGTTGATTAGCTTCTCATTTCAACCATGGCATGTGGCAGAATCCTTCCCTGAAATGAACAGAACCACTTAGGGTTACCTGAAGAATAGAATAGAATAGAATCAGATCAGCCTGGAGTATTTTCAGGCAATTTTGCCTGAAAATTGGTGGTTTCTTTTAAAACAAAAGGAATAATAATAATAATAACAACAACTTATTATATTATACATTATTATTTAAATATTATATTAAAATTATATTATCATTTATATTATAACTGATAATAATAATAATTATTATTGCAACAACAGCCACCAATAACATCATCTAACAGCATTTTTCCTTCTTTATTCAATCAAAAAAATATGGTTATAAAATAGAATAGAATCAACCAGGTTGGAAGAGACCTTCGAGATCATCACATCCAACCCATCATCCAACACATTCTAATCAACTAAACCATGGCACCAAGCACCCCGTCCAGTCTCCTCAGTTTGTTTTCTTTTTTAAAGTAATATTATTTAAGCAGAAATGCTCTTTTAATATTTAAGAAAGCATTTGGTGGAAGATTTTTTCCAGAGAAACCCCCCTATTTTAAGAGTATCTGCTCATTAAAAAATATACATGTTGGGAAGTTGTATTGGATACCAACTTTTTAGACCTTTTGCAGTCTTTGCTTACACAATGTCCAGATTAAAGGGCTACTGAAATGTTTTGTTCCATCATCTTCTGCCACAATAGTCTAGAAAATCTTTTAGACTTGCAATGAGCTGACCAGAAATGATACCAACATAAAGTAGAAATTGGGAATGGGGAGGAAGTTAATACTGGCACTTAGTTTTGCCTCCTCCTTTAGCTTTTTAAAAGCTTTTTCAGTCACAGTTATAATGGTCAGTCTGTCCCTGTCTTTGCACCCATAAAATACACGATCTCATGTTGAACACAGGTCAAAACATAGCCAATGTTTAAACCTCCTCTTCTTACATATGTATGTAAGACTTTTGCTGATTAAAATGGTTGACTTTACACTATAGGGTATTAGTTTTATTCCCAGTTTGAGCTTAAAAAGCACAAAGGAAAAGCTGCATAGCTTGTATAGTTTTTCTTAGTTGTATTGCATGGACTTCAGATCATTGTTTAGATTGGTTAGCAGCAGGTTAATGATCGTTCAGTTCAGTAAAGGCTTGTGGAACATTTATATATCTTTTGGGGCAGAAGTGTTTTCCTTCCTCTAGCAGTAGAGGATGGTGAATATAATTTTCTCTTGCAATTTGAGCAGTGGAACCTCACAAAATGCCATAAAAATGATTGGGTGGGCCAGGCAGCCAGTCTCCCAGTAAAACAACCACCATGAACATATGAACCTGGAAGAAGGACCTCAGGAGGGGACAAGAATTCTGATTATTTTAATCTATTTAATAGAAGAGAGGGAAAATCTAGAAAGGTGTTACAGGTCAGTGGAAGATTTTCTTGTTGACATCACTGTGGATTACAGAAGCAGAAGTGAGCTGTAGTAAATATTGTTGTCAGGACAAGAATGATCTTCAATCCTGATTGGGTCATGGTCACTTCTAGGTATCTGGCAGACCTAAATAGTTCAGTAGGCCTATATCTACATGTGAAGAGCAAATAAATATCAGAGAATAAAGGAAAAAAAAAAGAAGAGAGGAAAGAAAAACCCCAACATGACACAAAAGACACTAAGCCAAACACGTAGGTACTGCAGTTTGATGTTGTTCTTAGAACAAGCCCAAGGCATTCTCCCACACTTTTTTTCCCTCCAGCATTATCTCCACCTGTAATAATAAAACATGTCTTCTGATTACTGTGCTCTCTTTATCTCATGTCTGTATCTAATTTATTTGCTAGGCAGCCTTACTTTTCCTGTGTTAAAGGGTCCTTTATTTTTAAGTAATGCAATCCCAGTTGTGATTTAGTAGGTGGACACGTCCCCAGCGCCCCCCCTCCCCCCCAAATTATCTTTTCTGCTGAGCAAAAAAAATAATCAAGCTGTCAAATATTCCAGGACAGGATGTGTATCAAAGCAGAAAGTGAGACTGCATTTAAGTGATGCAGTTTTTAATTCATATAAAAGGTGAGATGGAATTAGCACTTTGGAAATATGTAACTGCAAGAGCCCAGAGAGTACAAAAAACTTTTAATACCCTTCAAACCATATTCTCCCACAATGATTTCTCAACTATTAATGCATTTAGAAAGCAAAGTTACTTATTGTTTTAATATATATATTCTCAAAGTTATTGGGACTATTTATGCTCCAATTTATGCTCCAACAGGTAAACTCCTGTACAGATAAAAAAAACATTGCAGTGGACATATAGGGCTATGAAAAAAAAAATTAGAAGAAATATTCCACAATATGTTTTTGAGTTGTGAAAATTGGATAAATCCAGGTTTTGGGGTTTTTTTAATCTCAATATCATGATTGTCTTGCATGTGTGCATTAATTTCGCAGAATTAAAAGTATAGGCTCTTTAAAGTAGTAAGAGCTCATAGGTTTCAATATCTTTCTCAGTTAAAAACCTCACTGCAGGTCCTGCTTTAAAGCCTTTGTGGTGTCACAGCCAGATGCAGCATTCATCCCTTGGAGCTCACATCCATGAGAAGCTTTCCATTGTTTTCTATGGATATTGGAGCAGCCTCATATTAATCTTCTAAGGCAAAAAAATCTCCTCTGTTGTGATCCCCCAAAGCACGTGACTCTCAGGACAGAGGAGATAGTGTATGTGAGTGAGTGATTTATGCTTTGCTTGTTTCTGTTGTCTGCAGAACATGGGCTCGCTACAAGATGAACTCTGATTTCAGGAAATTACCCACATTGTCAGCAAATTTGCTTGTCCTTCTTTAGCATTATGAACAGCCCATTTTTCATGTTTTGGAAATATTTTAATGCTGGACTTTGATATATTATTACCACATGGTCATATCACAATAAACTTTCCACCGCACACATACAGACTGGAAGATTCTTAACAAAATAGTATCAAAGGAGCAATACCCTTGGGTCCCTGCAGAGATCCAAAGGAAAAACTCTCCCTAGAGCTGGCTTAGTTTTACTTTTCCCATAGATAATCACAGTACACAGGAGTCAGAGGTTCCAGTCTCAAATTTACCCTGAGGAATGAGGAATTTGAGGAAAAGCAACATACCGGACAGGGGAGCTGGGAAGAGAAAGGTTCAAAGGAAAAAGTGACAATCTGCCTAAAAGTAGTCAGAGAAAAACACCATAAAAAGCTCAAAACTATCCTTGTGCCTCAACTAAAAGCAACATATTGGTGTCAAAGAGAGCTGTGTGCATGGAAAGTCTATGCAAGTCCATAATTTGTTGATCTGTTGCAAGAAAACACAACAAGAGAAGGTGTATTTAGGCTCTGTTATGTTTGATGGTGATTTGTTTTTTTGGGGGTGGGTTGGGTTTTGCTAATTTTGGTGGGTTTTTTGAGGTTATTTTTGCTTGGTTTTGTTTGTTTTGTGTTTATTTGTTCTTGGTTTTGGTTTCTGGGGTTTTGTTGGTTGGTTGGTTTTGGCTCTTAAGTTTGTGTTGTTTTTTTTTTTTATTACATGAAGGGAAATATTAACCTTGAGGGGGAAAAAAGAGCAAAGGTTTATTATCTCCCTTGTCAAGAGGAATTGGAGTTTGCCTTTCCCACAAGTCTTGTTTAAGCAGATGGAAGTAGAGGAAGGGCTGATTATGATGCTCCAAGTATGGCACAGTTAGTCCTGGGCTAGGTTTGATATCCAGGTGTGTAATCTGGGAAATATGATTTGGTTTTGGATGTTCTGGGTTGTTTGGTTTTTTTCCCCCTTTCAAAGTCCTTGTAAATAGCAGAATGGTGAATCTCTGAGCTGATTTTCCTCTATTCCAATAACAGGGCTGTGTTAAGAGCTGAAATAACTGTGACAAGGTCTTTATTTTCTGTTCTTAGCTACAGGAAAGGCTAGTATGTCCGTCTGAACTCAACCTACTTTTCTATCTCTTCAAAGTATCAGCCTGAGAAACTGAAAGCAAACAAATAAGGAAAAACAAAACCAAACCACACATTTTTATCAGTCTTGAAATATCTCTCTTTGAGGCTAGTGAAGTATTGAAAAAGGCAACTGATGAGAATGTTTGGAGGGCAGACCCTTGGAGGTGTTCTACACACAACTGCGGACAGTGCTGCACAACCCTCTCTAGCTCTAAACTTGGCCCCATTTTGAAAGAGGATTGGACTAGATGGCTCCAGATGCGTCTCCCAACCATAGTTATTCCTGATCTCGTGACCAAGTGAGCCATGCCAGACAAAACACAGGTAGCTGAAGTTTCTGTTGACCTTTTCAGTATCAGTATCAGTATCAGTATCACTAAGGTTGGAAGAGACCTCAAAGATCATCGAGTCCTTTTGTAGCATTTACTGGTTTCTAGAGTGTATTTGGGAAGGAAAGTGAGCAAGAGTTTTCCCATGAAACTAGGTATTTTCTATCTATGAGACATAAGCCATCTCTCTGAGGACGCAAGGCTGGGAGACCTGGGACTGCTCAGCCTGGAGAAAGCAGACTGAGAGGGGTTCTCCTCATTTATTAATATCTAAAGGGCAGAGTCAAGAGGATGGGGTCAGACTCTTCTCTGGGGTGCCCAGCAACAGGACAAGGGACAATTGGCACTAACTGGAACCCATGTGGTTCCTTCTTAACATGAGGAAAAAAGTTTTTTCTTTGAGGGTACCGGAGCCCTGAACACGCTGCCCAGAGAGGTGGGAGTCACCTCCAGAGAGATTTCAAACCCACCTGGACATTGTGATCCTGGGCAATCTGCTGGAGGGTTTTAGCATGAGGGTTGGACTAGATGATATCCAGAGCTCCCTTCCAACCCCTACTATTCTGGGAGGTGGGGGTTGGTCTCTTCTCCCAGGCAACTTGTGACAGAACAAGAGGACACAGTCTCAAGCTGTGCCAGGGGAGGTTTAGGCTGGATGTCATCAAGAAATCATTCCCAGAAAGAGAGATTGGCCATTGGAATGTGCTGCCCAGGGAGGTAGTGGAGTCACCATCACTGGAAATGTTTAAAAAGAGCCTGGATGAGGCACTTGGTGCCGTAGTTGAGTTGATTAGATGGTGTTGGGTGATAGGATGGATTCAGTGATCTTGAAGGTCTTTTCTGACCTGGTGTATTCTGTATCTTCACTTTTAGATATGTTACAGTAGGAAGCATGTCTAGCTATTGTAAATGAACCTGATGGAAGCACTTTGCATTAAAGCACTTTGGTTTCTCTTCTGCCTGTTTATAAGCGCTATGCAATACTGAAACACAGCAGAGAATCACTGAGCCAAAAGGAATTAATGTAATGTGTTGAAATAATGAAAATATCACTGGAATCAAAGAGGATCCTGGTTTCTCCAGTAGCCTGCAGTCTGGAAGTCTACAAATGCCACTGAGCAGGTTGGCTGTGCATCAATCCTGCTTAAAACACTTAGTTGCAAAGGTGGCCCTCACCTCTCCAGAGTCAGCATTGCTTCCTTACAGCATCAGATCCTTCACCTTTCAGACCTGTGTTCTTTTTTTTTACCCTTCTTCAGACCAGTTTCAAACCCCACCAGGTTCACCACTGTAGGTTCAGTATCCAAGCAGGCAAAAAGAGAATCTCTTTTCCACTTTTATAAGAAGATGGAGGTTTAATCCACTGACATTAAGCAATGAGGTTACAGAAGCAATGCAGATTTTTATTTTATGGAGAGAATCATAGAATTGTCAGGGTTAGAAGGGATCTCAAGGATCATCCAGTTCCAACCCCCCTGCCATGGGCAGGGACACCTCACACTAGAGCAGGTTGCTCACAGCCACATCCAGCCTGGCTGCAAATACCTCCAGGCATGAGGCTTCCACCACTTCCCTGGGCAACCTGTGCCAGTGTCTCACCACCCTCATGGGGAACAACTTCTTCCTAACATCCAATCTGAATCTTCCCACTTCTAGTTTTTTCCCACAAAGGCCTCACCTCCCCCTCACCTCCCCCCTCATTTTTTTTTTCTTCCATAGTCCTTTAATTCTTGGAATCATGAGCTTCCCCTTACACATCAAAGATTGCTCCTGGAAACTAATTTCAAGGTCTCCATGTGCATGACAAAGCCTGTACTTAGAATCCTTGTCACCACATTTTTCTTCCATCTAACTTCCCATGTCTTGATTTTTTTCCATTCAGGAGAAACCAAGGGATCATTTTGGCAATTATTATTTCCTCATAACTATAAAACCTCATCCACCACATCTCACAGTCTTGAGTGTAACAGGGATAAGCTCAGATGAGCTCACTACATTATAGTTTTTTTAGATATGATGTGCATATTTTTCCCCTGTGTCTTTGGCTCTGTGAAGCAGGTTTCCTTTAGAATGATTGACCAGTCTCACATTTGTCCATGTGCTTCTACTACCTGATAGAATGTTTGGTTTGTGACTTAGAATAGAATTAGCCAGGTTGGAAGAGACCTTTGAGATCATCGAGTCCAACCTATCATCCAACACCATCTCATCAACTAAACCATGGCACTAAGCGCCCCATCCAGTCTCCTCCTAAACACCTCCAGTGATGGTGACTCCACCACCTCCCTGGGCAGCACATTCCAATGTCCAATAACTCTTTCTATGAAGAACTTATTCCTTATATCTAGTCTAAAGAGCTTGAGACTGTGTCCTCTTGTTCTGGTGCTGGTTGCCTGGGAGAAGAGACTAGCCTCCACCTGGCTACAGCCTCCCTTCATGTAGTTGCAGACAGCAATAAGGTGAGCAATTAATTGAGGGAAGTCATATGGCTCATGTTACACATGTGACACCAGATAGAATAGAATTCTATTCTATTCTATTCTATTCTATTCTATTCTATTCTATTCTATTCTATTCTATTCTATTCTATTCTATTCTATTCTATTCTATTCTATTACAAGAAAAGATGAATGGATGTCCAGGGCAAATGGAATTAGTGTTACAGCTGCTACAACCTGTCTAAAGGTTGTTAATAGTGACCAGGGAAGAAAATGAATATCTATATCCATGTAGACACCAAGCCAGAACTGACATGTTCTAACTCATTGACATAATTTATATTTGAAAATAGACAGCTCAACAGGATAACATTTCCTGTGAGTTTCTGCATATTTTTTGCTCCAGCCTGTAAATGGAACATTCTGATTACTTTTAATTTCTTTGCTAGGAAAACTGAAGTGAAAAAAAACCAAACAAAAAACCCCACCAAAGCCCTTAGATATTCCTGGGTAGTTGGAAAGAAGTGTGTTGAGTTTGGTTATAAAGCAGGGGAAGGTTGGAGAGATTAGAGCATGTTGTTTTATTTGAATCAATTGAGCTCCAGAACTCCAGTATGCTGTAATTTGTACCTGGCATAAACAGGAGCATTATTGCCCTGTTTTCTCCCTGGGAGCCAGCCCACTGCTTGCTGCAAGCAAAGATGACTTAGGCAGAGGCTTTAGACTCTTTTCTTCATAATTCCCCCGTCGAATCTTTATTACAGGCTTGATAGTTTACCTTTATTTGCATTTAGCTGCATTTGCCATCTACTTGCTACTTAAAAGACCTAAATCTTTCTGTGTGATGCCAGAGTTGTTGGTCCTGCTGCCCGGATTAGCCGTCGGAAAGTGCGTTCTTGGCTGTGCAGGTTCACCTATCGTCTCCATTTCTCCATCCACCCATTGACAGCAGGCCTCATCAACAAGTACAGTCAGAAAATGGCCAGGAATGTCAAATATTTATCCCTTTTAAAAAATTTAATATGTTCTCCTGGGGCCTGATTACAGAATTTTTTTAATGCTTACAAATTTCTTCAGTGCAACAGTACTAGTTTGTTTCCAAGGAAACAAATGCACTTATACTGCACTGCACACATTCTTAATCATTAAATTCTATAATCTCCCTGGCTCCTTCTTTCTTTTTCTCTTTCTCCTCCCCTTCTCTCTTTGAATGGGGAACTTCTAAAAATTGTTTGTTTTCTTCTTCTTTTTATTTTTTTCCCTTTTCCTTTAAACTGGAGTCCCCAGATACCATTTAACTGCAGGTAAATGTTCAAATATGTTCTCAACAAAGGACTGTTTCAAATTACAGGCAAAAAAAAAAAACAACCCCAACAACCCACCACCAAAAAAATCCCACCCTTAATTGTCAAGAGCTTTTCTGAAATCATCTTAATCAAGATAAATATGTATTCTTTCTTCTTTTGCTGTTTAATGTGCAAATTTAGCTTTTTTTTTGTCTTCTTTTTTTAAGAAGATCTTCTTAGTGTGGTTCGATGTGAAATGCCTGGGTGGGAGTGATATTTGAAAATCAATCTTAAATATATATATTCTTTTTAATTCAGGTTGCAGATGCTTATGCAACAGTGTTTCTGTAGAAGGGGGGAGGGGGGAAAATGTAGGTGAGGCTGTATGGTACATTACAGATATATTTACACATAAGATACCGACTTGGGAATTTTTCATTCAAAATATACTAAATATTAACTGACAACTAATAGGAGCTCACTGGAGGGATGACACATTTGTAAAGTGACATTTTAGCATTCAACCCATTCATATTCTTCAATGTGAATGTAATTTTTATCTAAATGATTTCAGGGGGAAATTGATTCATTTGACTATAGTGCTCCTAAGACCAGTGGGAAGCTCATCATCTTAATATTGAATCTGTAAATCCTTTCCACTAGGGATGATTAACAGCTTTGTCAAGTGTTTATTTTACTTTAAGAAGAATATGTAATTTCCTGGCATAACTCAGACAGATTTCAGTCTATTTCTTCTTTTGCATGTCACATTCATGCTGTAGGTTAGCGTGAGCTAGCCTACCTCTATTAGGCTTCTATTTTGAGCAGTAAAAGGATAGCCTAATAAGTTTTCATAGTTTAATGAGCATACATCAGTTTGCCCTATGATTCATTTATACTTGATAAATAAAATAAAGTAAAAAAAACCCACCCAACCCTCAGCAGTCTTGATAAGAAGTAATAACAGGGAATTACTTCCAGATGGCACTTTTGCTATACCACACGTGTGGTCTGAGCTGCCCGTGGGACACGAACCTTGCGTCAGCGCCACGATCTGCTGCTCACAGGGCTGCTGCCTGGAAAGCGGTGGTGAAGCCTTCTTAGTGGCAGGACAAGGACAAGGCAGTAAGGTTCCGTGGAGGTATTTAGCTGTGCAGTGACATTTACATGCTCAGCTTTGCACGCAGAGTCCAGGGGCAAGCATAAACAAAAGCTAGAGAAGGGCAGAGAGAAGGGCAAGGAGGCTGGTGAGAGGTCTGGAGCACAAGCTCTATGAGGAGAGGCTGACAGAGCTGAGGGTGTTTAGCCTGGAGAAGAGGAGGCTCAGGGGAGACCTCATTGCTCTCTACAGCTTCCTGAATGAGGTTGTAGACAGGTGGGGGTTAGTCTCTTCTCCCAGGCACCCAGCACCAGAACAAGAAGACACAGTCTCAAGCTGTGCCAGGGGAGGTTTAGGTTGGATGTTAGGAAGAAGTTCTTCCCAGCAAGAGAGATTGGTCATTGGAATGTGCTGCCCAGGGAGGTGGTGGAGTCACCATCCCTGGAGGTGCATAAGAAGAGACTGGATAAGACACTTGGTGCCATGGTTTAGTTGATTAGATGGTGTTGGGTGATAGGTTGGACTCGGTGATCTCTGAGGTCTTTTCCAACCTGGTTAATTATATTCTGTTCTATTCCACTACCATCCTGGACAGACTGTTCCAAAGCCTGATCATAGAATAATTTTGCTTGGAAAAGACCTCAAAGATCATCAAGTCCAACCATCAACCTAACACCACCATGGCCATTAAAACACGTCCCAAAGTACTATGTCTACGTCATTTTGGAACGTCTCTGGGAATGTTGACTCCAACAACCACCTGGACAGCCTGGTCCAGTGCCTGACCATTCTTTCGTTAATAAGTCTATCAAATGGAGTGTGAAAAAGGCATATCAAGAGATTGATAGAAAGGTTTATATACCTGAATTATTCTCATTTGTATAAGAAAAGGGAAAATTCACTCCTCGTGCTGCTGTTTGTCCAGCTAAATCTCAGCTGTCCTGTTTATCTGGCTATATCTCCTGGGCTTTGGGAGGACGAGGTGGGAAGTGTACAGGAACAGTTGAACACTACGACAGTCAGTAATGAGCTGTGCATGGTTTGCACCTTCTTGTGCAGATCGACAAAGTAACAGGGGAAAAAAAGAAAGAAAAGGGGGGAAAAGGAAAATTTGCTAGAACCTATAGGTTTCTTGTCCAAGATGAGATTAATTGCAGGCAAAGCCTTTGGTGAACGCTCCTGCTTTAAGAATAAATGTTGTGAGCATGATTGCCTTCAAAACAGGAGTGACACAAATCTATTCTGCTCTGAAACGGCATCATCAAGTATTGTTTGGTTTCGGTGTTTGTGCAGCAAGTGCTCTGTGCTCTTTTCTCTCCAATTTCCTGCTCAAAGTCTAAAATAGAAATTGCAGATTAGAAAATCCTTTGAGAATGGGGTTCAGCAAGTGAAACTGTTTGAAGGTAAGTTTCATACTAGTTTGACTGAATTTAATGAGCCATTGTTAGGAACCAAGCAAGCAAGTATTCTAGTGAGGCAGGAGGTATACACAAGCTGTCTTTTTAAGAAACCATTGTAAATCTGATAACAAAGAGAGCCTGACTTTCTCCTTGAATTACCATGTTGACAAAAAGTAGGCTGCATGCACTGATAGCAAATGAGACACATTCTGCTGGTAAAGAAAATTAGACCTTAAATTTAACTCCATAAATCCTAATGTCTAGGGCAAAGGAAAAGCCAGAGTCATGCTGAAAAGCAAGCTGTTGCCCGAGCGGAGAGGGAAGCACAGGCTGTGTACAACTCCTTGTTCTGCACCAGAACATTGTGTGCAACTTTGCTGTGTGATTAACAAGTGTATCTTAACAAAAACTAAAAAAGCCCAGAGATGAAACAAAACCAAAAGGAATCCAACCCCACCACGTAACAAGCTGTGTCTTTAACCGGCGGAGATTAAACAATTCACTTTGTTACCTAGGAGGCACCAAGGTAAAGGTCTCAGCTTCTGAGGGGCCGTGCTCATGTGGTGCTGGCTAACCTTGGGCTGGCTGCTTACAACATGTATCTTTTCTTTAGCCTGAAAAGGGTTTTTTAATATTTAAAATTATTAGTTTATAGTATCCATGTAATTTCTTCAGCCATAGGGCTTTAATTTCTTTGATGTGCATCTCTGTTCCAGCTGGTACTCCTACCACTCCTGCTGTCTCTTAGCCCTAAGTAAGGTTTCTCTCTTTGTTAGAGCTGGTGCCACTGATTTATCTTCAGCTCTGAGAAGGGCTTTTATCCATTTTAAAAGTGATGCTGCTGAGACAGCTTTCCCTTGCCCTGAGAAGAAGATTTTTTATTCATATTTGGTGGTTGGTTGGTAGGGAATTTTCTTTTCTTCTTTCCTTTTAAAAGTATCATTATAAAGACATACATTTCTCTCAGGTTGTCTGTGGGGTCCCTTTATGTTGTGTTCATCCCTACCCAAAGCATTTTGGGGGAAAACAGCAGATTTCCCCTCTTTCCGGGAGCATGGCTCTTCCCACCCCACCAGGGGCCACGCAGAGAACAGTCCTAAAGAGCATCTTGGCTGCACCAGGGTCCAAGACAAGAACTAAGTTGTGTTTTTTTCTCATTCATGGTCTGTTGTCAGGGAAGATTAGCCTGGACCTTTCCCCTTAAACCATTCAAACTATGCTTCCTCCATATATGTGCTGAAGCCAGCAATTTCCTTTTCAATCTACCTCATAATTTGTTATTTAAAGTGAATTATGTTGATTTTGTTCAGGCATCCTGGACTCATTTTTTCCCCACTTCAAATCATTATCTTCTATTTTATGCTTTCTACCTTTTTACATGAAAAATAAAAGTGGGGGGGAAAAGTATTTAAGATGAGAATGTTTGGAATTGTCTTTATACACATAGCTAAAGGCACCTTTTTAAGTCACCTGGTCTTCCTTTGTGACATAACTTTTAAAGCACACCAGAAACATTTCTTTTCTGTGGCAGCATTAACGTGGGCAAGTCTTAAATGAAGCTTAGAAAAAAAATTAATATGAAATACCTCAAAACCAATAAAATGCAGTAGAGAGAGGTTTAAAAGATTTTACAAAAGGATTGAAGATAACTCCTTAAAAACCAACACAAAGCAAACCAAAACCCAAACATGAAGCAGACTGAAAAGGGAAGTGCTGGCCAGGAGACTTCAGGGAGTGGACACTAAAGGGAAGAATTTTTTTCCATGGGGTCATAGAATCATAGAATGAATTGGGTTGGAAGGGACCCTGAGAAGAGAGGGGAACTGATCAATGTCTATCAATATCTGAGGGGTGGGTGTCAAGTGGAGGGGGGCAAGCTCTTTTGTATGGTGCACAGTAATAAGACATGGAACAATGGATACAAACTTGAACACAGAAGGTTCCATCTCAACATGAGGAGAAACTTCTTTACAGTGAGGGTGACAAAGTTGCCCATTGAGGTTGTGGAGTCCTCTCTGGGGACTTCCAAAACCTGCCTGGATGTGTTCCTGTGCAGACTACCCTGGGTGATCCTGCTTTTGGCAGGGGGTTTGGACTTGATGATGTCTGGAGGTCTCTTCCAACCTCTAACATTCTATGCTTCAAGCTCATCTAGTCCAACTACCCTGCAGTAAGCAGTGAATTCTCTAATACTTGCAACAATTCAGAATCTATTGTAAGAAGAACCCCCCCAAAAAAAGAGTTTATTCATTGTTTAGAGTAACAACTTGGAATAGAATGGAATAGAATAGAATTGAATTAACCAGGTTGGAAAAGACCTTTGAGATCATCAAGTCCAACCTATCACCCAACACCATCTAAACAAATAAATAATGGCACCAAGTGCCTCATCCAGTCTCTTCTTAAATACTGACTCTTCTTAAATGCTGACTCCACCACCTCCCTGGGCAGCACATTCCAATGGCCAATCTCTCTTTCTGGGAAGAATTTCTTCCTAACATCTCTCCTGAACCTCCCCTGGTGCAGCTTGAGACTGTGTCCTTTTGTTCTGGTGCTGCTTGCCTGGGAGAAGAGACCAACTCCCACCTGGCTACAACCCCTCTTCAGGTAGTTGTAGAGAGCAAGAAGGTCTCCCCTGAGCCTCCTCTTCTCCAGACTAAGCAACCCCAGCTCCCTCAGCCTTTCCTTACAGGGTTTGTGCTCCAAACCCCTGTAAGCAAAGGCCCTGCTGCCATCTACACGCTGAGAAACAGAGTTTCAGCCTTCTAACAGGTTTCTTTTTTGGAGTCAGTCAGAATTATGAACGATTTGGAATATCTTATATTGCCTGCAGACTAGACAAAATGCTGTTATGCAGGCCAGCAAATAAAGCTTTACACTAATCAAATGCTCTGCTGAATAAAATATGAGCATGCTATTTTGCATAATAAATAGCAAGCCAAAATATAAATTGAACAGTAGTACTAATAAATAAGTAAGATCATCTAAAGCTGGTTTCCAGAAACAAAAATTTCCAATTCCATCAATCAAGTAGATGCATGTGTGTGCAGGTGTGAGCATGGGCAAGTGTCTGCATGACTGCGGGTAATGGGAGAGGTGAAAGGGTGGCAATATTTGGGGGGGGTTTCTCCACTCTTTTGGTGTCGTTCTCTCCTCATAGGGCTTGTGCTCCAACCCCCTCACAAGCCCTGTGAGCAGAGAATGACACCAAAAGAGTCATTCCTAGGGCTTGTGAGGGGTTTGGAGCACAAGTCCTATGAGGAGAGCCTGAGGGAGCTGGGGTTGCTTAGCCTGGAGAAGAGGAGGCTCACGGGAGACTTTCTTGCTCTCTACAACTACCTGAAGAGGGGTTGTATCCAGGTGGGGGTTGGTCTCTTCTCCCAGGCAACCAGCACCAGAACAAAAGGACACAGTCTCAAGCTGTGCCAGGGGAGGTTTAGGCTGGATGTTAGGAAGAAGTTCTTCCCAGCAAGAGAGATTGGCCATTGGAATGTGCTGCCCAGGGAGGTGGTGGAGTAACCATCTCTGAAGGTGGTTAGGAGAAGACTGGATGAGGCACTTGGTGCCATGATTCAGTTGATTAGATGGTGTTGGGTGATGGGTTGGACTCGATGATCTCTGAGTTCTTTTCCAACCTGCTCAATTCTGTATTCTCTTTGGATCACTGAGAGTTATGAGGGAGAAACAAAACCAAAGACCATTGGCAGGATTTTTTTTTTCTTTTCTGATGTCTTGCTATAAATGGAAAAAAATTCTGGAGCCTTCAGCACCAGAAGGACAGGAAGCTGTTGGAATAGGTGCAGAGGAGGCCACAATAATGATGGGAGGGCTGGAAGCCCTCTGCTGTGAGGCAAGGCTGAAAGAGTTTGAGTTGTTCAGACTGGAGAAGAGAAGGCTCCAAAGAGGCCTTCTGGTGGCCCTTCAGTGCTTAAAGGGGGGTGATCAGAAAGCTGGGACAGACTTTTTAGATGGGCATGTTGTAACAGGACAAAGGGTGATGGGTTTAAATTAAACAAGGGGGAGATTCAGACTGGATAGAAGGAAGACATTTTCAACTCTGAGGGTGGCAAAACACTGGATCAAGTTGTGCAGAGAAGTGTCAGATGCCCTATGCCTGGGACCATTCCAGGGCAGCCTGGACAGGACTCTGTGCATCCTGCATAGGTGAAAGTGTCCCTGCTGAGTTCAGGGACATTGGACTAGCTGACCATTAAAGGTCACTTCTAGTAGGACTGTCTCTGTTATCTCTAATGTGAGGAAGCTGGGAAGGTATTTCTGTTGCCAGTGTCTTGTTCTCTTCATAAACAAAGCAGGAGTAAAGAAACCCTTCTTTTCTTGCCTTGCAAAGCCAAAACCTCTCATTGTTTCTACTTTCTTGACGCAAAGGAGATCTTATTTGCAGTGGCATAAAAGCAGTTAAACTATTTCATCTATGGTCCTACTGGGAGGCAGGCCCTTAGAGAAGTGAATAGTGACTGTGGGATGGTGGGGGGTTGCCTGTGGTCCCTGACTGTATGTTTTGGGGAAGTTCTCTCCTAACCAGGGAGGGCTAGAAAAAGGGAAATATTCTATTTTTCGTATTTACAGATTTTCAATGGCATGAGAGACTTTCAAGGGTAAACAAGCCTATTGCTACAGGGAAGACTTTTTGTGTGTAGTAACAAATAAAACAATTGGGATGAGGCATTTTGAACCAGTTCTGGTATATATTTTTTAAATTAATTTAGCATCCCCTTTATTTCCTACCTAAGTGTATTAGGTTGATTTAGCAGCCCACTGTCAAACTGCACCTTACACTCTAACTGAAGTTCTGGGGGATAGAAGGGATTTGTGTCGCCCATGTCATAAATCATGACAGTGTGTAAACCAAGACAAAAAGGATGATTCTTTTTGTGGGGAAGGAAGTCATGTGTCACCTGTCTCCACTAGTTACCACCAAAGCAGTAACAAAATCCTGAAGATGTCAGCAGATTTTCAGTTACCTCACCTCTTCTTCTCTTTTTTATATGTTTTCTTTTTTGTTTCCAGTCATGGGAGAGAATCTGCTTATTTTTGGAACAATTATCAGGAAACTGCTTTTGCCTCTTTGTTTTCAGTTTCTACTCTGGGCCTAGGATCAAGTAGTGTGACTAGGGGTGCAAGTGTTTGTAGAGTTGACCACATCTTGTCTTCATGTTGACCACAGTTTGTCCTCATGGCACACTGAAACTCTCAACAGAATAATGCCCAAGTCTCCAGGGGTGAAGAGCAGAGTCAAAAAGAAGTGAGTTTATCTCCAAGTTCCCAAAGTTTTTCTCAAAAATGATGCCTACTTACACTCATAAATCATGTAAACCCAGCTTTTATTTCTCTCCTTTTTAACTTTCCCACAAAGCCAGCCAAGACCATTTACTGTCATTTCTCAATGAATCTAGGCTTGTGTCTTTTCCTAAACCTGCAGCTGATGCTTTCAATTACAGCTTTATATTTTTCTCTTTGGTGACCATAACCACCACCTTCCTTTCTTCTTCAGGAAACTTTCAGATCTCCTTTTAAGGGGAAAAAAAAAAAAAAAAAAAGAAAACAAACCATCTGAGCTTTCCTACTCTTCCTCCCATTCCCCCCTAAAGCCACAAGTTTAATCTTCAGAACTCTTATCCTAATTTATCCCAACTAATGCCCATCTGCTATTCAAGGGACCACCCTCGCCCATCCTACTGTGTCAGTATCTTGGATATCTATAGACAATTTCACATCCAAATCCCCCAAGTGTCTGACTTCCTGCTTAGAATCCATGATTCACAGCACAAAACATTTCAGTTTCCATATATATATAATCAACTAAGTCTGCTGGGTGCAGAAGAGTCTAGTGACTACTTTGCTCTTTAACACTCCTGATGCAGAGGAGCCCAGTGAGTATTTTGCTCCTTAATACTCCTATTGTGGAAGAGGACACACCTCAAGCGATACCTAAATGTTTAAATCTTCCCTGAACATCTTCCTGAACCTGTTCCTTTATCTGTAAAGGAATATGAACACTTCCCAGGGTGACAAATAGACCTAAACTAATGAAAACAAATAACCTATGCTCACAACAGCCATTCTCTATAGTCGAGATTCCTTTTCCCATCAACCATTCACCATAAATGAGCCTCATTAAAGATATTGCCTATTTGTAGGTAACTTATTAATAGCAAACAAGCTCCATATTTGTTGTGTAATTTGTTCTCAATTAGTATTTCAGGCAGATCTTTTTGTCTCTCTGACCTCTGGATATGTTAAGAAAGGGTAACAAAGAAATCTTACTAAACGAAAGGACTCGTAGTCACATCCCCACTGTTGGCTGAATATGTTTTCCCTGAAAACTTCTTGGCTTGCCTATTGGTGTTGGATAACACCCCATTTGATTAAAGATCTGTGAAGTGTTTTCTAAGATGTTACACAGTGCATTTATTTATTTATTTATGTAGAGACAGTAAGTTTTACAAAATCTTCTTGGCTTTGCATAGGTGATAACAGGAAAGAGGAATAATGAGATAAAACCTCTTTCAGGGTTTTTCTTTTTATTTATTTAATTGAGGAACAAATTATTTCATAGTTTCTCATTAGTTATTCCCATGGATTCTAGTGACAAGGTGCCAACTTTCACACTTTAAGCAGGTTAATTAATCAGGTAATAATGAAATTGGGTGATACCTGCATGTTGGCGTGCCACAGCTCCTAATAATGTGCTTAAATGTCTGCAAACCTGAAAAGATATTTTCAGCTCCAGTTCTTCTCAGCACTGCATAAATAAATGCTTTCTAGCTAATAGGAAAGCTCCCTTTGCAGTTACATTTTGGATAGCATTATTATCATTAGTGTCATATAAAGTAGATATTGATATTTCTCCTCTTTTTAAGATGGTGAAGGGACACCAAGAATGCTGGAAGATCTCACTGTGCCAGTGTTTGTTTTCCTTCTATCCACTGGCCACGTGTGTTAAATATTTTAAGGCTCTTTCTTTCCCCTGAAGAACAGAACAAACCAACCAAACAAAAAATTCTACTTCCATTATTTTCTAGACTAGAAACCATGGAGGAGACCAAGCAAATAGGAAGAACCAAGGGTAACGAGGCAGCATGTGTGCACAAGGAAGGAAATACCTTTAGGAAAGAGAAAGGAAAAAGAAGATGCAAGCAGAAAGGAACAGAAAATAAGAGGAGAGGAGGGAAATACTTTTAGGAAAGAAAAAAGGAATTAAAAAAGAAGATAAAGGCAGGAAGGAACAGAAAATAAAAGGAGAGGAAGAGACAGAAGAGGAGAGAATAAGACAGAAAATAAAGGAAAGAAGAAAATGAGGAAAAGAAGAGGAATGAGAAGGGGGAAAAATAAAGAGGAGAAGAAAAAAGGGATGAGAAAGAGAAGAAAAAAGGGGAGGGGAAGGGAAGAGAAGGGAAAGGATTGGAAGGGATAGGAAGGGAAGAGAAAAGAAAGAAATGGAAGGGAAAGGAAAGGAATGGAAGGGAAAAATGAGATTCTGGCTTCCCAAGAGCAAATGTAAATAGCTTTGTGAACTACCTAATTTTAAGAAATATCTTAATAACCTTTTAAAGAATCCCATACAAGTAGTGGGTTCCCAGTGGCTTCTGGTCAACTGTGTTGGAAGAGATAGAAAGAAATGATGGAGTTCATTACTTTTTCAAATTATCATTATTTTATTTGAAGTGTTAAGCCACAAGGGGTTAAATTATTTACAGCAGCTGAAATATTCCACAATTTGAGTGTGCTTGCTTGCTTGCTTGCGATCTGCTCACCCAGCTCTTCTGATTTCTAGGAATGTGTCTGTCATTTTGAAATATTTACTGGCTGGTTCATGCAAACAAGTGCTGGACTTCTTCATGCCCTGCTCCTTTCCCCCAGCCCTTGTTTACAGCGCACCCTTTGTCATCCACCTCACACGAGCGTTGCATCCATTCTTTTCCTGGGTATCGGAGTGCTTTTGTAAAGCAGGGAACAACACGGACGGAAAAAAAACGAACGAAGAATAACAAACCAAGCCCTCCCTCGGATGAATTTTTTAACAAATAAACATTTGGGCCAAATTTAAAAGGTCTTCCAAATATTTGTTCTGAATAAACCAGGCAGGGCTCATCTGAGCACTCGCAGAGAGTAAATAACATGACCCCCCAGAAAACAGCAAAGCAAATTTCCAAGGCATATTTGTTGAAGGAATCTTCAACAAGTATTTTTGGATTGTTTGGCCACATATGTCCCAGTGTTTACTCACAGTGAGCAGGCTACTGAGCTTGAAGGCACCTTCTCAGCGAAGGACTTGAAATGTGAACTGAATTTTTGGCTTCTATGGGTTTGTTTGGTTGTGTTGTTTTTTTTTTTATTGTTGTTGTTCTTGTTTAATGATTTTTTTCACATAAATATTATTTTTTAAAGCAGACTTTTATTTTTCAGACTCATTTCTGAACAGGTTTTCTGTAAGCTTGCGGGAAGGGCTCAGCAAAGTTCTGTTGAATGATGAGACACCCTATGGAAAAGGGCAATGATTTTGTTTATTTGTTTTAGTGTATTCTCCTCATAGCTTTTTCCTCCATTTTGGTTCATTTGTGGGGTTTAGGGGCTTTGCTTTGTATTGTTGGTAGGTTTTAGTCTTTTTGCTTTCTTTTCTTTGTGCTTTTTTTTTTTTGCTGTTGGCTTTCTGTTTGGGATTTGTTGAGTTTTGAGAGGTGTGTAGCCTTGATTTGGTTTGGGATATTTTTTTTTTGAGGAGGTGGTGTGTTGTTGTTTGGTTTCTGTTTGGTTGGTTTGCTTTGGTTTCTTATTTTATTTTCGGGTGGGTTTTTTTTTTGTGGTGGTTGTTCACAGAAGGGTCGCACGTTCGCTTGGGTTTGCTCAATGGGGATCAGCAGTTGGGAACAATTTTCTGTCCTGGGATAGAAGTTACTGTAGCTGGAAGTAGCAGGAAGTCAGCAAGTAATTGATAAATGCAGTGAGTAAATGGTGGCTTATCCAACAAAAACGAAATTTAAGTTCTCAGGACTAGGTGGTCTAAAAAGATTAAACTCTCCTCTGCTGGGCTGTGCTGAATAATGATTCGACAAGCAATGCATCTCAGCCCTGCATCTCCCACTCTTTTTCTTTGCCACTTTACAATTCCCAGCCACGATCTTCATTCATGCCTTATTGTGGGCGACAGGCCATAATCCTCATTCATGACCAGCTAGAACAACAACAAAAAATAGGGGGTGGGGGGGAAATAAACCCCACCACACAAAACAAAAGTCCTTCATGCCTCTTAGAGAGAACATGACATTATGCAGAGTTCTTCTCATTCTCAGAGCAGCACAGAGATATAACAAATGCCACAGCAGAGATGCTTTTGAAGCATTTGTTTAAAAAGAGATGCAGCTTCCCTAGGTTGTTGTGGGGAAGAGAAGAAAACAAAGCAAAACAAAACAAGCCCAACAACAACCCAGGGTGGAATTGCAAACATGTATATCATTACTGCAACTGCATTCCATTTATTTTCCTTTGCAAAATAAATTACATAAATGGGGTTTGTATTGTTAGCTATTCTTCATCCAGAGATTGGGATAATTAGGTTTCAAATACGGTGATGTTTTAAAACACATTTAATTTAGTGAAATTGGTAAGGAAGCTACAGCAATTAAAAATAAAGGACAAAAGTTTCCTTTGCCTTGCTGGGTAATTTGGGGTGAATTTAGACTATGGCATTAGAAGTACAAAAGGTAACTAAAAATGCCATTAAATGAAATGTTCCAAGTCCAAGCAATTTCCTTCTTAACAGAAAGTAAAATGCAAACAGAGATTACTAAAACCCTGCTGTGTTTAATTTAAGTGTATGTAAGCCTTTTACTCACAGTTATTTTGTCTGGAGATAATCATGTAGATCCTCAGTGGTCAGAGCTGTGAAGCGTGTGTTGTCAAAAGTTGCTCACTCTTTGATTCCCCCTCGCTTCTGTCAGCCATGGTTCACATCATGCAAGCTCAGCTCATTCATCTTCTGACAGGGTGGGATTCTCCCATTTCTGTCTCCATCAATTTGTTCCTGTCGCCTCTGGATGGCTTGCAGAAATACTGAGGGGGGGAAAAAAGTATGTGAGTCGTGTGGAAATTATTGTTATTACTTAGATGGCTAACAACAACGTGCTGTAGGGATGGAGCACATTATCTCCTAGAGTGTGGCAGCAACAGGCAGGGGTAGGTTTTCCAACTACAGGCATCTGCTGTAGATTCATTATTCTACAGAAATAAAGAGTTGGAGATGCATTGGATCCTGAGCCCTACGGGACAAAGGTTCCATTCTGGAGAGGTTTGATGTATACATCTGAAAAGCAGCAAGAAGTCAGGGGCCAGCAGCTACAATCCAGTCCTCTCTAGGGCATGGAAGTCAGTGGGGAGTTTTGCCCAGGGAAAGGGGTGCTGCATGGGGACTTTCTTTAGTTGCAGAGATATTTTGTATTGCTGCTTTGTGAGGGTACTTTATAACTGGTCTAAAAGTGCTCCGAGAGAAGCGAGGCTGCCTTTTTAACCCAGTGCTGGAAATGTCTTGATTCCTAAGCAAAGTGGTTAGATGCAGGGACTGTTGAGGTAGTCGTTGTTGCTTCCTTAGGTGTAGAATCTGGATGTGATGCAATGCAGTGGAAGCAGAATGGGTGCAAAGTGCTTTACGTTTGCCACTCGCAGACTGCTGAATAATTTCAGCAGCCACAAGCTGGGGATGAGCCAAAAGCTCCTCAACTGGCAAAGGCAAAAACTGCAGCAACCCACAGGTCAGAATTCAGACAAAGCAAAATGAAAACAGAGGATTTAACTGCAGCCTGAAATCCACCATGGGCAGGCTGCCGCTGGCTCATCCCATCCTGCGACCTTAGGTGGCACCTTGGACCTAGCAGCTGGGCTTGGCTTGCCTTGTTGTGGTTACTTATGCTGCTCTTCACTTTCAGTGCATGTCACAGCTGTAGCTGTGTACAGATGTTACAGCTAGGCATAAAATGGATCATGTTTTTAGGAGCTCATCTACTGTGATGATCAGAAATTGCATCAGAAGTCAAGACCAGGGCAGCAATTGTCCCCCTGTACTGGGCACTGGTGAGGCTTCACTTCATACGCTGGGTCCACTTTTGGGCCCTTCACTGCTAGAAGGACATTGAGGTGTTGGAGTGGGTCCAGAGAAGAGCAATGTAGATAGTAAAGGGTCTGGAGAAGAGATCTTGTGAGAAATGACTGAGAAAACTGGGGTTGTTTAGCCTGGAGGAAAAGGAGGCTGAGGGAAGACCATATTGCTATCTACAGCTCCCTGAAGGGAGGCTGGAGCAAGGTGGCAGTTGGTCTCTTCTCCTAAGTAACAAGAGACAGAAATTGAGACACACCAGGAGAGGTATTGATTGGATAGTAGTAAAACTGTCCTTCCTGAAAGGGCTGTGAAGCCCTGGAACAGGCTGCCCAAGGAAGTTTATGAGTCCCCATCTCTGGAGGGGTTGGGAAGATGTGTAGGTGTGGTGCTGAGGGACATGGTTTAGTGGTGGACTTGGCAGTGTTAACAGTTGTACTGAGTGGTCTTTGGAGGTCTTTCCTGATTTCAGCAATTCTGTGATTCTAAGCAATGGTCAAGCAAGCTGTTCTCAAACTTACATTTGCATCTCATATTCCTTCACTCAGCACAAAGCATGTTGTACCCTCTGGTACAGATCATCAAGCAAGTGAAACACAAATTCCTCAGCTGCCTTTGAGTGATGTTTTATAAGAGCAGATGAAGTGTCCTGAACGTGTGCCTTCCTGTGAGAGTTTCTCTCCCCTCATATCTGTACTGTGCTAATTGTTTACCAAAGAGAGAAGAAGAAGCATTTCAGTGTCTCAGTCTTTATGGAGAGATGGAGATCTGATGCATGGAGGGAATATGGCTGTATCTGGAGTGGTTGTGAGCCAGTGAAATTTGCTATAGGACAAGTCGTGGTGGTATCAGCATGGAAGATGTGATGGTATGAGTGCAGTTAGTTTTGATGGCTGTGTGATATTTATGCTGTCTGTTAGGTCTTCCTACTGGGGGCAAAGAGGAAAAGAAGGCTTTCTGGTGGCTGTCATTTAGAAATGGCAACGTTCACACCTTCCATCTCAGAGACAGTCCATACTGCTGGGGGAACATTGACCTCTAAGTGATCTGTGAGAGCAGCATTTCTTCTGGAACCTTTGACTTAGGTCTTGATCCAAACAAAGATTTAGTTGCCAGCCTCACCTCCCTGAGCCACAGTGTGCAAGCTGGACATGTGGGGAGAGTCAGCTGGGGGGAGGATGCATCAACTTCCCACTGTCCTTGATGCTTTCCAAAGGCAGCTCCTTCAACTGAGGCTGGACATCTTCCCTGAACAAAGTTTCTTTTAATGACAATTTTTATTTCTGTGTGATTGTGTGTGATCCAAGATGAGGTTGGATGGGGCTTTGAGCTCTGATTTTATGGGAAGGTGTCAATACCCATGGGCAGAGAGGTGGATAGAACTAAATGACCTTTAAGATCCCTTCCAACCCAAATCATTCTTCTATTTAATTTTTTTCCTGTGTTTTTTTTTGTCTGGGTTTTTGGTTGGTTTGGGGTTTTTTTTGTGTGTGTGGGGTTGGTTTGGTTGGTTTGGTTTTGTTTGTTTTTCACTGAGGGGTGGTGGGTGTTTGTTTTATTCTGTTGTGAGGGATTTTTTGGTTGAACATGATGAAGCTCCTTTTTTGCTTATAAGCTACATCTCTGAGCTCAATTTGCTCCAACAAAAATATCACATCTCCTACCCTCCCTAAAATATGATGTTTCCTTCTATCATAAGGAAAACACAGAGGTGACTGTGATATTAAATAAGGCCATTATATGATTGTAGATTTTTGTGCATGTGTGTGTATTGTCCTCAGCCCAATAAGTAAAGCAGCTCTGGGCATATTCAGTTCTTTTAATATGGGAGTAACCAGAGAGAGAATGATGAGAATTACCCCCTGCAAGGAAGAACCTCTGCTGAGAGATACAAAGAGCCTTGCTCTGACTCTACTCTTTAGTGTGCTCTGGGAAACTGAATGTGAATTAGATGGAAGCAATGAACAGTCCAGCTGTGGATTTCACCTGGCCTGACTTTTGCAGCTCAGTGTCATGCTTCTTTCTCTACTCCGCACTGCTTAGGCCACACCTTGAGTCCTGTGTCCAATTCTGGGCCCCTCAGCTTAGGAAAGATGTTGAGTTGCTGGAAGGTGTCCAGAGAAAGGCAATAAAGGTGGGGAGGGGTCTGGAGCACAGCTCTGTGAGGAGAGGCTGAGGGAGCTGGGGTTGCTTAGCCTGCAGAAGAGGAGGCTCAGAAGAGACCTTATGGCTATCTACAACTCCCTGAAGGGAGGTTGTAGACAGGCGGATGTTGGTGTCTTCTCCCAGGCAACCAGCACCAGAACAAGAGGACACAGTCTCAGGCTGTGCCAGCGGAGGTTTAGGCTGGATGTTAGGAAGAAGTTCTTCCTGGAAGGAGAGATTGGCCATTGGAATGTGCTGCTCAGGGAGGTGGTGGAGTCACCATCACTGGAAGTGTTTAGGAAGAGACTGGATGAGGCACTTGGTGCCATGCTTTAGTTGATGAGATGGTGTTGGATGATAGGTTGGGCTCAATGATCTTGAAGGTCTTTTCCAACCTGGTTTGATCTATCCATTCTGTTCTGTTCTGTTCTATTCTCCCCTTAAATGAAGGGGAAAAAAAATCAAATTAGAAGGTGGGGCGGGGGGGAAGAAAAGGAATTAGTATTCAAATAAGAAATAATAACAAAACCTGTATTAGATTGGATTAAAAGCAGTTCTAAACAGATGCAAGCATTGTGCTGGGTTTGTAACCTTGCCATTGAACAGCTCAGCACAGTTTAGCTGCTCTGGGTCGTTCCCAGACTTTGCAGCGCTTCGGCCAGAAGATGTGTCTGAGGCACAACCATGTGTCCTGCAGTAATCCATCTGACAGCAGAACTGAACAGAACCACCGTGTCTATAACACACCATCTCCCTGGCACGAGGAGACACACTGAACATATGCAATAGCTGTTTGTTAACTAAGGAGGTCTCAGAATTCAATGTGAAATCTGTTGGGGAACTCGAATGCCTCAATATCAGCCACGTCCTGTAGAAAGCTGATTTTTTTGTGTGATCAGCAGTACCAAATCCTATTGATCTCGCTGCCGAGAGCCAGCGCTGGTTTGGGGGTGTTTGTGCAGGGGGAAGGACAGGCAAGTAAAAGAGTTTCATTCTTTCATGAAAGGTTCTTGTTGTGGTTATGAGCAGGGAAGGTTTCTGTGCTGCTATGCTGTCATGATAATTTTGCAGGGAAGAACTGCAGTGTGTGTCAATGATAGGAGACGCAGTTCTGGCCAATGAAGAAGAAATTATCAATGCTGGAAAAGTGTAGGGAATATTGTGAGTCTTTTTGCCAATCTTTTAATATTAAATAGGCTTTGGGGAGTTGAGATTTTGTGTGTTACAACTTCTGTGCTATTATTTTTGTGCATGAGCGACGGTCATCTAAGTCCTGCTTGTAGGGTGGTTTTTTTTTGTGATGTGCTTTATTTTGTAGAGAGCTGACAGCAAATCTCACGGCTGAATTCAGCTATCTGCTAGAGAACACAAGCCACTCGTGTGTGTTTCAGGAAGCCTTTGGATTGCTATCAAGATATGTTCTAACCATAAACTACTAGGTTACTTGGAAGGAGAGTTAAAACTTAAGGTTAGGAAATGATCACAAGTACCAGTGACTACCTTTAATCATAGCCTACTTTGCCAAAAAGAATTTCCTTGGGATAATGTCTTTTCTTCTGTACTGAATTAGAGAAGATTACAGGCTTTTTGACTTCAGAAAAGTCTTGGGTTTGTTTTGTGTTTTGGTTTGGTTTGATGTTTTTTTTCCCCCAGCATAAAATGTTATTATCTACCTGATAAGTACTGCCTGCAAGAGAAGGCAAAAGCTGTATGGCAACAGTATTGGTTTTGATGAGCTCATGTATCATTAGACACATGAGGCTTATTTGTCTTGACCTGGGGAGGGAAAAAAAAAGGGGGAAAACACAACAAGAACAATAAAAAGCCCTCACCATGTTTATAGTTTTGGAAACGAGGTTTTATGGAATGATATGAATTATGGCTATGTGCAGAGGCTTGGATTAAAACTCCTTTCTGAGGAACTAAAGGGAGGGAGAAAAAAAAAAGGTTACAATATTTGAAGTTTATATAAAGCTCCAGTTTGGAATTAAAAACAATCATTTCCTTGCCTCCAGCCCTCCCCCTTGGTCTTCTATTGGCACTAGGAAAATCCTTATGATGGAAGTCAGAGTGATGAGCAGTTGGCCGTGCCAAGGAAGTCTAGCAGATGCAGTGTGAAGAACTTGCTCCTCTTTAATTAAAGTGGGGATTAGAATCAGCTTCTGGATGCCTCAGAAATCACCTTTTCTCTCTCTCTCAGAAGCAAATCTCTTCCTCCTCACCACATTCTCAGGCACCTAGGAGTGAAGCTAGCTGAGCTTTCTAATATTCTTTATTGTGGACAAGTTTATAACTAAATTCTGCTTCTTTCCAGATATTCCCTGTCAAAATATTCTTTGTCAGTCTTCAGCTACCTCGTTGCTCAAATTGTCATTTTCTGAAGCAGAGAATGGCTGGGATCATTGTTGAATAGCTAGGCAAATTGCTCATTAGGAACAATTTTCTGCTAAATGTTTATTTTTAATTGTATTTTTTTGTCATTGGGAACCAATCCTGATTTCTGTGAATGCCCTAGTTAGTTATTTTTAGCTACTTCACAGATATTAGCTGTAGGTGCTCACGTATTTTCCCTTTTGACTGTTTCCTATTCATCCCTGATTCTTGATGTACACGATTGGTCTCCTAAGACGTATGCTATTTCCCCCTCTCTTCTTGATTAGATCATTGAAGCTGTTTTAAAGAGGGGAATAATTAATAGTGCTTGGTGAATAATCAAATGAAAAGGCAATTAATGAAGAATGCACACCCTGCACAAATTTTCAGACATTGATCATCATCTGCTGATTTTGAATTCACAGATATTTTCATTCATAAACTTGTTGTCATGTGTCAATGCAGAGCCTGAATCTGCTCTCCTCTGGTGACACCCCACCTGGAGCACTGTGTCCAGTTCTGGAGCCTCTGTTACAGGCAAGGTCTGGAGGTGCTGGAACATGTCCAGAGAAGGGCCATGAGGATGAGAGGAGGGCTGGAGCTGCTCTCCTATGAAGACAGAATGAGGGAGGTGGGGTGGTTCAGTCTGGAGAAGAGAAGGCTCTGAGGAGACTTTGTTGTCACCTTCCAGTATCTTAAGGGAGCTACAAGAAAGCTGGGGAGGGACTTTTTAGGATGTCAGGGAGTGACAGGATTGGGGAGAATGGGACAAAACTAGAAGTGGGTAGATTGAGATTGGATGTTAGGAAGAAGTTGTTCCCCATGAGGGTGGTGAGACACTGGCACAGGTTGCCCAGGGAGGTGGTGGAAGCCTCATCCTTGAAGGTTTTGAAGGCCAGGCTGGATGTGGCTGTGAGCAACCTGATCCTAGTGTGAGATGTCCCTGCCCATGGCAGGGGTTTGGAACTGGCTGATCCTTGAGGTCCCTTCCAACCCTGACAATTCTGTGATTCTATGAAGTTGGAGAATTGGAGAGCCTTGAAATCTATATTTGGAAAATGATGCTTTACAAACTTTTCATTGTTAGGCCTGCAGGATTGGTAGGGTTTAAATTCCCTCACTTGGCTCCACTAGGTCTCTCTTAGCTCCTCTCCTATAGCATCCTCTTAAATAGCACAGGGCAACTCTGTGGCCAGGTTGAAATGTGTCCTCTCATCCATGGCTGGCAGAAATACCGCTGAATTTAGGGATGTGGCCACCAAGGAAACCATCATCTCTGCTCAGTATTTGAGCTCCTGGTACAGGAAGTGCACAGAAAAAGTTACAGTCTCCAGAAGACTAAAAGCATTGGTCTGCTGCAAACAGATTTGTTGCCAGAAATACTGAGTGGAAAAGTCTTATTCCACTTCTATTTGTCCCTCAGCCACTGAACCTACACAGCCCTGAACCCTTCAACCAGAGCACACACAATTTTTCAAAGGCTGGGCACATGGCTCCACTACCCTCTGCTTTTTCAAACAGCAGTTCACAACTTAGTGTAACTGCAGCCAACTATGTGGTAAAAAAGTTCAGTTCCCTCCTCGCTTACGGAAATTCAGGCATCCTAACCCAGCAAGTGGTCAGGACCCATTGGTCATTTCAAACACTGGGAAAAAGCAGAGTTGGGCTCTGGTTCCTGCTGCTGGGTTGAAGCCTTGGCATTTGTTTTGCAAGATTTGAAGGATTATAGAATCATAGAATTGTTAGGGTTGGAAGGGACCTCAAGGATCAGCCAGTTCCACCCCCCGCTGCCATGGCCAGGGACACCTCACACTACAGCAGGTTGCTCACAGCCACATTGAGCCTGGCTTTAAAAACCTCCAGGGATGAGGCTTCCACCACTTCCCTGGGCAGCCTGTGCCAGTCTCTCACCACCCTCATTGGGAAGAACTTCTTCCTAACATCCAACATCAATCTACCCACTTCTAGTTTTGTTCCATTCCTCCTAGTCTTATCAATAGCTAAAAAGTGCCTCCCCAGCTTTCTTGTAGTCCCCCTCAAGATACTGGAAGGTGGCAACAAGGTCTACTCAGAGCCTTCCCTTCTCCAGACTGAACAACCCCACCTCCCTCATTCTGTCTTCATAGGAGAGGAGCTCCAGCCCTTTTCTCATCCTTGTGGCCCTTCTCTGGACACCTTCCAGCACCTCCAGATCCTTCCTGTAATAGGGGCTCCAGAACTGGACACAGTACTCCAGGTGGGGTCTCAGCAGAGTAGAACAGAGGGGGAGAATCCACCTCCCTTGACCTGCTGGCTATGCCTCTCTTGATGCAGCCCAGGATATGATTTGCTTTCTGGGCTGCAAGTGCTCACTGCTGGCTCATGTTGAGCTTCTCATCCACCAGCACCCCCAGGTCCTTTTCTTCAGGGCTGCTCTCAAACCAGTCCCTGCCCAGCCTATATTGGTGCCTAGGATTACCCCTACCCAGATGCAGGACCTTGCACTTGGTCTTGTTGAACCATGAGGTTGTCATGGGCCCAACTCTGCAGCCTGTCCACATCCCTCTGGATGGACTCTGTTCCCTGCAGCATGTCTGCTGCACCACACAGCTTGGTGTCATCAGCAAACTTGCTGAGGATGCACTCAATGCCACTATCCCTGGCACCAACAGAGATATTAAACAAGGCTGGTCCCAGTACTGATCCCTGAGGGACTCCACTCATCACTGGCCTCCAATTGGACATGGACCCATTGACAGCCACCCTTCAGGTGTGGCCATCAAGCCAGTTCTTTATCCACTGAATGCTCCATCCATCAAACCCATTCTGCACCAGACTGGAGACCAGGATGTGATGTGGGACAGTGTTGAAAACTTTGCTCAGGTAGAGGTAAATGATGTCAGTTGCCCAGCTTTCATCTATTAATCTGTTATTATTTGGGATGTAAAATTTGTGATGCATTTTGTGTGACACCTGACCTTTGTGGAACTGGAGAGGGCATGTAGTGTTAGGGCAACAGGTATCAGCTTTAAACTAAAAGATAGGGTAGGGTTTAGATTTGATATTAAGAAGAAGGTCTTGACTTTGAAGGTGATGAGATGTTGGAACAGGTTATCAAGTGAGCTGGAAATGTTCAAGGTCATATTGTTGAGGCTTTGAGCAACCATGGTCTGGGGGAAGGTATCTCTGCCCATGGTAGGGCATCAGGAGCTGGATGTTCTTTGGACATTAGGAAGAAGTTCTAATGCATGCATGCAGATAAAGCCTACACACAGGCACCTATTTTATTGGGGTTTTTTTGCAGTTTTAGTTGTAATTCATAACTACTGAGCTACAGTTTATTATAAGGTTACTCAAGACAAACTGTTCCATTTCCTCTATTATCTAAACAGAATGGTTTATGGTCAGCCTGGTCAGGATCAAATTCAAATGGCTTCAGAGTTCAAAGGGATGGTGATGACTGGAGCAAGCCATTTTTGTAATCTGTAGACTCCATTTGTACAAAAATAAATTGGCTTGAGAGTGGAAGGGGGCATGGCAAGGCTCTGCAAGGGCAAAAGAAAAGACAATGTGTGTTTTGACTCTCTCAGGATGGACTGGGTATTTGTAAAAGGCTTCATGTTACACTGGTTAAAAGTTAATTTGGTTTTGGGTTTTTTTCCCTTATATGGCTTAATGTGTAAATATGTGTGTAAATGTGCAAATAGAAACAGGGGTATAGAACTCCTCATCTGAATCTCAGCAGAGTAATTTGGGGTCTTTCCATGAGGGTCGGGAGGCTCTACAGAGGCATTTGGATAGATTGGATCAATGAGCCAGTGTTAATGGGATGAGATTCAACAAGGCCAAGTGCCAGGTCCTGCACTTGGGTTGCAACAACCCCAAACAATGCTACAGGCTTGGGAAAGTGTGGCTGGAATGCTGGCAGAAAGGATCTGGGGGTTCTAACGGACAAGCAGCTGAATAGGAGCCAGCAGTGTGCCCAGGGGGCCAAGAAAGCCAATGACATCCAGGCTGGGATCAGCAAGGCTGTGTCCAGCAGGATCAGGGAGGGGATTGTCCCCCGGCACTCAGCTCTGGTGAGGCCACACCTCAAGTATTGTGTCCAGTTTTGGGCACCTCAATATAGGAGAGGTATGGAGGTACTGGAGCCAGTGCAGAGGAGGGCAAGGCAGCTGGGGAAGGGCCTGGAGAATAAATCTGATGAGGAGAGACTGAGGGAGCTGGGGATGGTTAGTTTGGAAAGAGGAGGCTGAGGCAGATCCTATTGTTGTCTACAACTACCTGAAAGGATGTTGCAGAGAGGCTGGTGCTGGTCTCTTCTAACAGGTAATTAGTGATAGAATAAGAGGGAATGGCCTCAAGCTGTGACTGGGTAGGTTTAGACTGGACATTAGGAAGAGTTTTTTCCCAGCAAGAGTGGTCAGGCATTGGAATGTGCTGCCCAGGGAGGTGGTTGAGTCACCAACCCTGGATGTGTTTAAAGGTGGCTTGGATGTGGTGCTTGGGGATATGGTTTAGGGGTGACCCTTGCAGAGTAGGGTTCTGGGTTGGACTTGGTGATCCTGAGGGTCTTTCCCAACCTGAATGTTTCTGTGATTCTGAGACTTGTATAAGGGGGAAGAAGAGCTGGATGGAGTTTTTATATGTTTTGGTTGACATGCTCAGGTACTGTGTCTGGGCAATTCACCAGTGGTTCACTCCAGCATGAGGAATGATGGGGATGGGGCTTCTTGCCTGAGCTCTTTCTGTAGACCAGCTTAGTGTGTATCTGTGTGTGCATGAAAGCATATCAACAAAAGCTGCTTCTATGGTTACCAATTCTTTGATCATATAGCTATGCCACCTCTCTTATCGATTGTCCCATCTCTTCCCCTCTTCAAGCAAATCCCACCCAACCCATGCATGCACACTTTTTCCCCCCCTATAGTAAACAAGAAAAAAAACCCTATGACTTGATGATCTTTGAGGTCTTTTCCAACCTTGTTGATTCTATGATTCTATCTCATTCCTAACTTTGTTAGTAAAGCGAGTAGTTGTACTTTTTTCTTCTGAAACTTGTCTTAGACTTGTAATGGTGAGTTTTTCAAGCACCAGTACCTCAGAATGTCATGAAGTGAAAGCAGTTCATTCTAAAAAAACCTGATAAAGTCAGGATGCTGTAGAGAGAAGAGTTCTCTTGGAGGGTTTTCTCAAAGAGATTCCTTACAGCCAAAAGGAAGGATCTCTGCTGAACAAAATCCTTTCTGAGGCTTCAGTGATTCTTAGAGCCATCTTCATGAACGTAGAGGAGAGCTGTCTTTGCACTGCTTTAGACCACAAGGATTCAAAACACAATTTTTAATACATATATATATATATATATCAACACAAAGGCTGAGAGCTTGAGTCCCACAGCAGGACCTGGGCTGCCCAGGGAGGTGGTGGAGTCACCGTCACTGGAGGTGTTTAGGAAGAGACTGGATGAGTCACTTGGTGCCATGGTTTAGCTGATTAGATGGTGTTGGGTGATAGGTTGGACTCGATGATCTCTAAGGTCTTTTCCAAACTGGTTAATTCTATTCTATTCTATTCTATTCTATTCTATTCTATTCTATTCTATTCTATTCTATTCTATTCTATTCTTTCAGGCACTGTGCATATGTAGAGCTGAAAATGTGCATAGGACAAAGGACCAAAGTCAGGCAGCTAAGGGAGTTGGGGTTGTTCAGCCTGGAGAAAGAAAGGCTTTGGGGAGATCTTATTGTACCTTTCAGTAGTTAAAAGGGCTGATAAGAAAGATAGGGACACACTTTTTAGCAGGACCTCTTGTGATGGTGATGATTTTGAACAAAAAAAGAGGAGATTTAGATGCAAGAAAAGGAAGTATGTTTTTTCCAGTGAGAGTGGTGAGACACTGGCCCAGGCTGCCCAGAGAGATCATAGATGCCCCATCCCTGGAAACACTCCAGGACAGGTTGTTTGGGGCTCTGAGCAACCTGCTGTAGTTGAAGATGTCCCTGTGCAATGCAGGGAGGTTTGACTAGATTGCCTTTGGAGGTCCCTTCCAACCCAAGATGTTTTATGAATCTATCATCCTGTGAAATGGAATGTGGAAGCCTGTTGTATCAAAATTAAGCCCAAGAAGTGCAATTCTTGTTTGTTTCTTCCTCTCTGTTCTCTAGTTCTATTGATCTCTTTTCTTCTTTTGCATTTTTTATCCATTTTGTGGGAGTTGTTGTTGGGTTTAGCTTTTTATTAGTTTTAACTAAGGCTGTTTGGAGAAGTCCTACCTTTTTTATGATAGAGTAGGGGTTAGAGTCAAGATGTATTGTCAAGGGCTGGAAATGAGATCCCCACTTCCATACCTAAACATCACACTAATGATTATCTGTTTCCCACCCAAGGGACTTGAGTTGCTTCATTTGAGGGGCGGAGCAAGCTGAGCCCTGCAGCTGTGCTCCTCAAATACAGGGCAGGTGCTGGAGGGATCAGGTCATCCCTGAGAGCAATGAAGCACTGGCCAGAAAGAGAGGTCTGACCCCACAGGCACACAACCCAAAATGCAACTTTCCAAGGGATAACCCTGTCAAAACCATTGACAAGTACTGATGGTGAGCGTCTGGATGTTAGGTGCTGGTTTAATGGGAAGGAGCATGGAGGATCCCTCTCATTGCAGCGGCGCTGGGCTAGATGACCTTTAAAGGTCCCTTCCAAACCAAAGCATTCCATGATTCTTCAATCAGTATTTTGAACATAGCCTCCTAAAACTTGCTCGTCTCACTTGAGGCTCCCCTATTCTTCTGTGTGTCCAGTTTATAGGAGCATCCCTTTGAGCCTGTCATGGTGATTGATGATTGCTGTTGTAAGCTATCAGATTGTAGTGGGTACGTGTCTCGGTCCAGAGAGGGGAAGAGACTCAGTTCTTTTGAATATTCCACTGTTATGAAATTAGAGGCACAAAGGAGGCCGAAATATCAACAGTGAGGCTGTTTATTAACAGCATAAAGTGGTTGAACAGAAGAAGGGGGAGAGAGGGAAAAAAATAGAAAGAGGGAGAGAAAAGTGGAAAGGAATTATATTACCACACCCCCCCAACCCCCAAGACGGTTTGGGCCTGTGGAGGAAGGCTGCTGCTGCTTTGGCGTGGAGGAGGTGTTGGGTCTGTGGAGGAAGCCTGCTGCTGCTTTAGCATGGTGGAGATGTCATCCTTGTTGGCTGTGCTGTCCTCCACTGGAGGAGTGGAGGGAGAGATCCTAAAGTCCAAGTCCTTCTCTGAGCAGTCTCTTCAGCTCCATGACTTGCAGCAGGCACAGCTTAGGACATCCTTTTGCACCATTCTCCCTTTCAGGGGTAGCTGATGGGCAGAATTGATCTTGTCTATGTACATTCCAGAGAGTCCTTATGCAGTGGCATCTGCCCAATACAGCTATTGTCTGGGAAAAGAGCAAAGGTAATTTTATCTTTGTTGATTCACATCAAGAGAGACAAGATTTAGTCTCTTACAGTATGTTGATACCAAATGTACTTCTAAAAGCAAGTATAAAGCAAGTAGGAACCTTCTTAAGGTGGCACTCATTCAGAGATGGTTTAAATGATGGACAATTAAGTCACCTGCAATGTACACTGATCTTCAAACTGCTTTATGAGCTTAGCACCACTGCATTGCATAGTTTCTAACAATGATCTACACACCTGCAGCCTGAAAGAAGCCTTGCAGTGCTAATATTAGTGGAAATATGATGAACAGAAATCCATTAAAAAGTTTATCATGATAATTTCTAGGATTATTTAGAAGATACAGAAGCAGATGAAGGAAGGGGAAAAATATGTATTAAAAGGAAAAGGTTTTTTAAAATGCCTTCAGCCCAAGATATTTTGTATTCCACTAACAAGTTTTATATGTGGGCTTTGTCAAGCTCGAATTTTTCCTCATATTGGTTAAATATTACCAAGATTCAGTTCTTATAAACAAGGTACCAGCGAGTATGGCCTTAGCTAATGTCTACTGAATCTAATGAGAGCTAAGATAATGGAAGTTGACTTCTCTCAAGTTTTTTATCCTATCACCTAATGACTGCATTAGGAATCTGCCCAAGATAAAAAAGTGTGAAATATGCCTTCTCATTTATAATGCAGATTTTTGCATAACAGGATCAAAACTGTTATCCTGTTGTGAATGTAACATCAGAGTAAAATAACAAGCACTTTACCAGCTAACATGCAAGCTAATGTGACAAAAGCATTTTTACAATCATTTACAGAGTGACTATCACCCTAAAAAAAAACCCAAAAACCACAAACCAACAAACTCTCGGGAGATAAATGAAACAAAACAAAACAAAATAAAACTTGAATCATTTCCATGACAAAAATTAAACAGTTGTGGCATACATAAGGAGGTTTAGAAGGAAGAAGAAAAGGAGATGGGATAAAGAAACAAGATGGCAAGGAAGAAAAAAAAAAAAGAAGCTACACTAAAATTCAACAAAGACTGTGGTGTCAGGAAAACAATGGTGAAAAATTACTCAGTTCTCAGGAGAACAATTGTAATGAGAATGGGAAACTGGTACTGAACCAATTCTCTTCTCAATCTTCAGATCTTAATCATGTGATCCTCTTAGGATGCCAGAATCTTGTTTTCCTAAAGGCCTGTATAAGCATGTTCAGTGGAAAATCTATCTACCAGCAGGTGTCTTTTAACTTTATTTTGTCTTTGACATCAAATGAAGATGAGAAGAATGGCATGAATTAGTTGATAGGTACTAGGAAAGCAGGTGAAAAGCAGGGGGATTGTGTCACAGTAAGGGTTCTAGCTTATCCACAGGCTGCAGCCTTTAATTAGGGAGTTGGTCCAATCCTTCTGTTGAGGGACACAACTCATTCAAAGCTCATCTTAATAAAGAATTAAATTGGATATCTAGAACTTTGAATTTGGGATGCAACATTAAGTCATAATGAGCTTAATGAATTAATTGCATGAAGGTCTGTGATGGGTAACTAAAAATACAACCAATGAGTCACAGAATCACAGAATGTTGGGGGTTGGAAGGGACCTTGAACAATCATCCAGTGCTGCCCTGCTGCCAGATCACACAGGAACACATCCAGGTGGGTTTTGAATAGCTCCAAAGAGGTGAAAAGTTTTTTTCTCATGTTTCCATGGAACTTCCTGTGCCACAACTTCCACCGATTGCCCCTTGTCCTGTCACTGGGAATCACCGGTCAGAGCCTGACTCCATCTTCTTGGCAGTCACCTTTTGCATATCTATAAACATGAATGAGGTCACCTCTCAGTCTCCTCTTCTCCAAGCTAAGGTGCCCCAGCTCCCTCAGTCTCTCCTTGTAAAGAAGATGTTCCACACCCCTAATATTTTTTGTTGCTCTGCACTGGACTCTTCCAAGCAGATCCCTGAGGTCCTTCTTGAACTGGGGGGCCCAGAATGGGACAAAATATTCCAGATGCAGCCTCACCCCAGGGCAAAGGAGAGGGGGAGGAGAACCTCTCTCAACCTATTAAACCACACTCCTTCTAATACACCCAAAAGCAAAGCAAACAGTTTTGCTGGGAGCATCAAGTCAGTGTGATTATTTCAGGGGAAAGAGTGTGGCATTGGAACAGGCTGCCCAGAGAGGTTGTTGAGTCTCCTTCTTTGGACACATTCAAAACCCACCTGGAAGCATTCCTGTGCGGACTACGCTATGTGATCCTGCTTTGGCAGGGGGGTTGGACTTGATGATCTCTTGAGTTCCCTTCCAACCTCTAATGTACTGTGATACTGTGATTGCACAGATAATTCTTTGGCATGCAGGCAAATAGATGATCGGGTGTGGGGGTTTTTTTGCCTGTATATCCAGAAGAAAGGGAGGAAAAAAAGCAGCAAGCCACATTGTTTGCCTTTTTTCTGCAGTCCTTATGAATATTCCTCCCTGTCTGCCCATTCCCTTGACAAGTTAGGTACATTCATTGAGAAAGTGAATCAATAAGGTGGATTTAAACACAATATTTGTTTTGGCTAATAACACACACAAAAAAAAGTGCCTATATTCCATGTAAAACTTGTAATGATTGTTATAGCAGAGAACAGGCCTCAGAATATCAACAATATATATTAAAAGGAGATGGCAGGACATAAATATATAACTGAAACCATTACTGCCAAGACTAGCAGCGGGATACAGCAGCTCACTGTACAAATTGTCTCAAACTAGAGAAGTGTAATGGTAAGCCTGTTTTATTTTTAGACAGGAGAATGTTTTCATTGGGTACTGGATGTCTTTGGGTACTTGGATTTGAAAAGACCTAAGAGCTTCAAGATGAGGGGGGAAAAAAAAAGCCAAACACCCATATGTTATCATGCCACCACACCATAGAAGAGGTAAATATCTGTGTTTCTAGAAGCAAACCTGTGGTCATTATGGTTCAGTAGTTGCCATCTACCTGAAGAGAGGTTGTAGCCGGGTGGGGGTTGGTCTCTTCTCCAGGCAACCAGCACCAGAACAAGAGGACACAGTCTCGAGCTGTGCTGGGGGGGGGGGGCAGTTTAACGCTGGATGTTAGGAAGAAATTCTTCCCAGCAAGAGAGATTGGCCATTGGAATGTACTGCCCAGGGAGGTGGTGGAGTCACCATCACTGGAGGTGTTTAGGAAGAGACTGGATGTGACACTTGGTGCCATGGTTTAGTTGATCAGATGGTGTTGGGTGATAGATTGGACTTGATGATCTCAAAGGTCTTTTTCAACCTGGCTTATTCTGTATTCAGTTGTTAGAGCTTAAGGTAGCTTAAGGTTTTTTTCCACTCTAGCTTAGCGAAAAAATATTGGTCACCAAACATGGCACAGTCACCACTTTCCAAGAAATCTTGATCAAAACTAGCACACACAAACCAGCTGCAACCAGCAATAACAGTAGGACAAACCCCCCCACATGTTTAATAAAGACATTTCTGCCCCAGCTCCCCAATTTGCATAAACATCCTTTATCCTCTGGGGTGTTTCTTCTGCTGGAGAGTGGTTGGTGCTGGGGGAGCTTCATGGGTGGGGGTGGGTCTCCTCCTGAATGTGATCAATGAACTCAATTATGACCCCATTCCAGAGACATTCAGCCTTTGCTTACAGTGATCCATAGTCACTGCCAGCCCTGACACTTCTCCCCAAATCTCTTCAATAAATAAGAGGATACCAGAGAGCTCTGACTTAGTTTCTTTTCTTTTCTGCTCTTCCTTTTTTTTTTTTTCCTTTCCCTTTTTTCCCCTCTTTTTTTTTTTTTTTTCCCCTTTAGTTCAGCAGCTCTTCTGGGTCCCCAGTTGATTTTCTTCGCAAGGTTAGTTGCTAATACATTCCTAGCACCCATGCATTATTAATGCTCACCGCTCTCCAAGGTGGCAGTGACAAATAGGGAGCAAAATTCACTGACTGGTGGGGAATGTACTTTTTAGTCATGCTTGAATTTTTCAATCCATTCTGCTTGTTGAGGATTTTTCAGTGGAGGTGCTGTAGCAAAATATCATTTTTATTTTATTTATATATATTACTTTTCTTTTTTTTTTTCCTCACCTCTTCCAAAGCTAAGAAGCATTCTAGTAACCAGTGGAAAGCTTATGAGTCAGGGTTTTTCCCAGGAGGCTTTGAGGGGGAGTAGTGCAAAAAGTACCTTTGATGTTTCCAGTAGCATGGAAGTCATTGTTTTTCCTCCCATGTAGTAAGTGGCAGTTTTGACTGCAAATCGACTATGCACGCAGTCAAGTAAATTATAATATTTTAACTAGGCTGTGCATGCCAGCTGTAGCATTCCCAGAAATAATACCAAAGCTTGTATCATGAGAAACATTGATTTTTAATGTGCAGATTTGTTTCTTCAGATAGAAAACTCTATTCTTTTTCTTTCTCTCCCCCCCCCCCTTTTTTTTTTTGCAGTATAAAGAAGCAATCTGTGAAATACATTCTCAGCCCCTTATTGGCTCCTATAAATCCCTCCCCCCCCCCCCAGCAGTATGAGTGTGCTTCTTTAATTCAGAATTACTTCATTTAAAGTCTGATTTTATTTTTCTCTGTGTGTGTGTGTGCACGTGGTGGAGGTGCTGAAGATTTGGCAAATGCCTCTTTAACATAACAAATAGCTGACTGTAAATATTAAGCTAATTCTTCCTAACATTTAATAGAGGGATAACTCACTGGGCAGAATAATGAATTCTTTTGCTAATGGCTGTACATAGGGGGATTAACACCTTCGTGCAGCCATCCAGAAATGCACTAAATATATGGATGTGTCTCTTTCAGTGATTCTTGACGCTTGTCCAGCTCTCAACCGTACGCAGAGTCTTTTTGTGCAGCTCTGAACCCTAGGCACAGTCTCAACCAGGCAGCTTTGGAGCAAGATTTGCTTCAAAGGACCCAGGTACACAGAGTCAAGAAGTCCTAGGCTAGAGCCAAGGAAAGCACAACACAGTGCAGAGCCCGCAGCTCAAATTCTCACTCTCTCCCCAGCCAGCTGTGTGCCTTTTTAAGCCAAAAATCTGAGTTGCTCTGAGCTGTTAGCCCTTTCCCCAGAATCCCAAATAAGCCAGAGGGGAAAGCATGGAAGTAGCTGCTCCCTTTGCAGGTCTTGCTGTCACAGAGCAGTAGAATTGTTTTGGTTGGAAAAAATCTTGAAGATCATAGAATGGTCCAGGCCAGAAGGGACCTCCAGAGGTCATCCAGTTCCAACCTCCCCACAGTCAGCAGGGACATCCCCAACTAGTTCAGGCTGCCCAGAGCCTTGTCAACACTCACCTTGAGTACTTCCAGGGTTGGGGCCTCAACCACCACCCTGGGCAACTTGTTCCAGTGCTCTACTACCCTCATAATAAAGAACTTGTTCCTAATGACCAATCTAAATCTGCTCTTCGCTATCTTAAAGCCACTGCTCCTCATCCTATCACTGCTGGCCTTTGTAAACAGTCTCTCTCCGTCCTTCTCATAGGCCCCCTTCAGGTACTGGCAGGCTGCTATTAGGTGTCCCCAGAGCCTTCTCCTCTCCAGGCTGAACACCCCCAGCTCCCTCAGCCTGTCCTCATAGCAGAGTTGCTCCACTCCCCCGATGATTTTCATGGCCCTCCTCTGGACCCTCTCCATCAGGTCCATGTCCTTCCTGTACCGAGGGCTGCAGACCTGTACGCAATACTCCAGGTGAGGTCTCACTAGAGCAAAGTGTCAGAGTCACCTCTTTGGATCTGCTGGCAGTGCAGCTTTTGATGCACCCCAGGATGTGATTTGCCTCATGGGCTGCAAGTGCACACTGCCTGTTTTTTTGAGTCCAACTGTTAGTCCAGCACTGCTGGTCACCATTAGACCACATCCATCATCACAACATCTTTGAAATGCCTCCAGGGATGGGGACTCCACTATTGCCCTGGGCATCCTGATCCGGGGCTTGCAAACCCTTTGGGGGAAGAAATTCTTCCTAATGTCCAACCTAAACTTCCCTTGGTACAACTTGAGGCCATTTCCTCTTGTGCTATTGCTTGTTACTTGAGAGAAGAGACCAACCCCCGTCTGTCTCCAGCCTCCTTTCAGGTAGCTGTAGAGAGCCTCCTTTTCTCCAGGCTACAAATCTGCTTCCCTTAGCCACTCTTCATAAGACTTGTGCTTTAGACACCTCAGTTTTTGTTATTGCCAGCTCCCAGATGGTTCAGAGAAGACAGTGTTGGGATACAAGAGCAACTCAGTCAAACCTCTCGTGTGCTGCAGTATGATGGTGGTCTTTTGGTCAAATATGGCACCCTTTAGATTACAATTATTTTTTCCCCTCTTCGATAGCTGTAGTATAAGAATTAATCTACCAGTCTTACTGATGTCTCCTCTTTCCTCCTCACCTGCAATCTGGCTTACAGGCGATCTTCTCTGCTAGCCTATAATTGGTAGTTGGTTTACACATGCAATTAGAATAAAGAACAGCAAATTGAGGATGACAAATGTATCCAGGACCCTCATTGCTAGCCTGGCACTTGAGACTACCTTGGGTTTGAGTTTGTCTGAGCCACTATACCTACACTGAGGCCTGTGACTGAGTTTATGTAAAGAAAGAAGCTATTTTTCTGTGGGAGCTGAAATAGTGTCACTTAGAAGGATGCATGGGGAACTGGAGACCAGTAATTTTGAAATAAGAGCAGGCAAGGGTTTATAATTTTTAACACTAATTTTCAATGATGAAAATGAGTTTGGGATGTGAAAGAAATGTCATTCTGCTGTTCCTGCACGTCAGCCTAAACACAAACATATATTTATGCTTGTCAGAAAGGCTTTTCCCAGAAGGGGGATTTTGTTTTCTGGCCCTCAGAAGAAATCTCCCACATTTCTCAACACAAAGCTTTGTTCTTTCCTGTGTTCCCTTCTCTCCCAGCTTCCATGCTGCCTGTCATCCCCACTCAGCCACTTTTTCCACCCTGTGACATCCTGCCAGTACAGCAGTGAAATTGTAGGGAACAAGAGCACGTGGGTAAGACTTTGAGGCTGCATCAGAAGACATCAAAGTACAGGGAGGAGAAAAGTTACCATGAAGGAAGTGCTCATTTTTTGAATGGTCTTTAGAGTGAGGGGAAATTCCTGGACATACATGAAAAGCCATGGGGCTTTAAGGCTTTCCCTAAGGCTGGTGTCATTTTTTTCCTTTCCTTCTGAGATACTTTCATGTATTGCAGTGCAAAGCCACTGCATATTCAAAGTCAATTTGGGGATGAGTTTCAGTGGCAGTGCAACTTTTCCAGTAGTGTTCTGTAAAGACAAAAAACAATTAGGATTAGGAACTGTAAAAGCTAAAGAATCATTAGTATTTTGGTGAGTTAAGTGTCACTGGAATTGATAAGGAACATAATGCAAGATAAGGAGATGGGAGGAAAATGGATGGTTTTAAGGCCAGGCTGGATGTGGCTCTGGGCAACCTGCTCTAGTGGAGGGTATCCCTGCCCATGGCAGGGGGGTTGGAACTAGATGATCTTTGGGGTCCCTTCCAACCCTGACAATTCTGTGATTCCGTATGAAAACGCAATGCAAGAGCAGAAAGTGAAGATGACAGAGAACAAGCACGTGGAAAGGAGGGGTGAGAGCTCAGAGAACATTATATTAGAAAGGGGTGGAAGTGTCAGAAAGGAACCAGGGAGCAGCAGATTGGCTTAAAAAAAAAATAAAGAAAAGGGGGGAAAAAAAGTGTGTTCAGGAGATGTTGATGGAATCCATCCAACATCTGAACGACTCAATGAATACCAGACTGTTGAAACTAGATGAGACGCTAACTAATTTAGTTCAGGCTGTCAATAATTTAAATCAGAATGTTGCTGTATTCAATGCTAATATGAAGACTCTGATTTCAGCAGCTTCAGGGTTTTTAAGAAGCCCAAATGACTCTGTGCCATCTATTTTTTTCATTTTTTTCCCAGTTGTTACTGATCAGGAATTGCTGAAAGATTTGTTCTCAGTTCGATGTTGTCACTGTGTATAACTTTGAACAGTTAAAAATGTTGCTTGAATTTCATTTTATGTAAGCTGTGACCTGTGCTCTCTGCTTCAGAGGGTGGGAAAGGGCACAGTATGGAATCATAGAATTGTTATGGTTGGAAGGGACCTCAAGGATCAGCCAGTTCCAACCCCCCTGCCATGGGCAGGGACACCTCATACTACATCAGGTTGCTCACAGCCACATCCAGCCTGGCCTTCAAAACCTCCAGGGATGAGGCTTCCACCACCTCCCTGGGCAGCCTGTTCCAGGGTCTCGCCACCCTCATGGGGAAGAACTTCTTCCTAACATCCAATCTGAATCTACCCAGTTCTAGTTTTGCTCCATTTCCCCTAGTCCTGACACCCTAAAAAGTCCCTCCCAAGCTTTCTTGTAGCCCCCTTCAGATACTGGAAGGCCACAATAAGGTCTCCTCTGAACCTTCTCCAGACTGAACAACCCCAACTCTCTCAGTCTGTCCTCATAGCAGAGGAGCTCTAGCCCTCTAATCATCCTTATGGCCCTTCTCTGGACATGTTCCAGCACCTCCAGATCTTTCCTGTAATAAGGGCTGCAGAACTGGGTGCAGTACTCCAGGTGGGGTCTCACCAGAGCAGAGTATCTTTCATAGCATAATATCCTGGCATTACACATGCTGTAACTCCTCCATTCCATAGATTGCTGGTATGAGAAGGGGAAAAAAAGCCTTCAAAGTCCTGTCTTTGGCAAAGCCCTCTTGCTGCTCCCTTTCCAATCTGCAGTGTCAGAAAACTCAAATACTTCACGAATCCTCTCATGTCTGTTGGCTTCATTTAGCAAACGTCTGTTCAGTTATCATCGATTAAAGGGAAATATTTATTTCTAAAAAAAAAAACCATTTTATTCATTTTTTTTTTGAGATATAGCAAATATGAGATAAAGAGCAATTCAAAGAAGGGTTTCTAACTTTTTTATGTTTTTAAATTGTAATTTATGTGACTGGGACATGAAGTAATTGTGACAGAAACAGAAAACAGTTTGTGGATGAGAGACTTTGGGGGGGGGGGGGGAGGAGGGAAAACATTTCCCCTGGGAAATATGTCTACCAATAAAGAACAAAAACTACACAGAAAACTTGTTTAGGCTCTGAACTGTGTGAGTAATAAGCACTGAAAAATCTGCGTCCAACAGCGAACAGAAATTGGAACATTACCATGCCAGTTCAGCACAAATCACAGCCCAACTTTTCGGCAGCGCTCTCAGTACCCTCGGCACGTATGAATTTTCTCAGTAATTCTTCCAAAGCAGAAGTCAGTTGAAACCCTTTTTAGTGTCTGTCTGAGAAGATGTCAGAAGATCTTTAGTGATAAGTCCTATGCCTTAAAAACACGGGAAGTGAAAAACTGGAAGGAGAAACCACCAAGGCCGAAGCATAAACAAGGTGTTAAGAGGCGTGGGTGCATTAAAAAAAACCAACCACCCTGTTTTATTCTCTTTATTCATGACCACCCATTCTCCATGACAGAAGGGGTAGATCCCTGAGCAGCGGTTCCCCATTGAAAAATTCTTCTCTGAAGAAGTCAGTTGAGGAGTTACCTTGTAGGGCAACCTTTCACCATCAGGCTGGTTCCCAGTTGCTGTTTCCCAGAATGAAGTGAGGATCTGAATGTGCAGCAGGATTTATTTGTTTATGTGTTTTCAGAGGAGAGGCTGAGGGAGCTGGGGTTGGCCAGTGTGGAGAAGAAAAGGCTGAGGGAAGACCTTATTGTTCTCTACAACTATCTGAAAGGAGGTTGTAGTGAGGTGGGGGCTGATCTCTTCTAGCAAGTAACAAGAAATAGGACGAGAGGAAATGTTTCCTGAGTTGTGCCAGAGGAGGTTTAGGTTGGATGTTAAGAAAAATATCTTTGCTGCAAGAGTGGCCAAGCATTGGAACCAGGCTGCCCAGGGAGGTGACAGAGTCACCATCCCTGGAGATGTTCAAGGATGTGTAGACATGGCACTTCAGGGCATAGTTTAGTGGTCATGTTAGTGTTGGGCTGATGGTTGGACTTGATCTTGGATATACAACCTCAATGATTGTATATAGGTGCATGGATGTGTATGCAGTTGATTAAAACATCCAGAAAGCTAAAATGTGGAAAGGAGACACAGTGGAAGTTGGAAAACAAGGCTTAGGTGGAAACAAAAACCTGGAAGGCAAGGAGAGACAATGTTTCTGCTTGTTTGCCTGTTTGCAGAGGTGTGAGCTGCTGTTTTTGCCTTCCCTCTTTCCTCCAATACATTCAGTCTCCAACTTCCAAATAATTTTTTCTCTCCTAGCACTTTATTGCCTTCTGCTATGCTAATGTGCTTATTTTTCCATATGTTTCCCATATACCTGTGGGATCTCCTGGTGCCTACGGTGTTAAGTATGTGCTGATATTTTTCTGAGGTGTGTTGCACACACACCAGGTGGGGATGAAGGCTCCTTCGGAGCTGCAGCACTATATAACTCATCCTTCAGGACACATGCTACAGGCAGGAAATAAAATATTCTTGGGAAAAAATGCATAAAGACCTTTCCTGCTTCCACTTCTTTATGTGGATCTGTTGTGCACTGGGACCTGCTGTTATCACCCGTATGCCCACATTGCAGATGCACCATACCTGGTGCCAGATGACATAGAGGTTCCTCATGCTGTGCATCACTCACAGGTCACTTGTAAGAACCAAGATACATTGTGGTTTTTTCTTTCTTTTCATTTTTTTCTTTCTTTTCTCTCACATCTCAGAGAAGGCTCCGAGGGGACCTTATTGTGGCTTTCTAGTATCTGAAGGGGGCCTACAAGAAAACTGGGGAGGGACTTTTTAGGGTGTCAGGGAGTAATAGGACTAGGGGGGATGGAACAAAACTAAAACTAGGTAGATTCAGATTGGAGGTTAGGAAGAAGTTCTTCCCCATAAGGGTGGTGAGACACTGGCACAGGTTGCCCAGGGAGGTGGTGGCAGCCTCATCCCTGGAGGTTTTGAAGGCCAGGCTGGATGTGGCTGTGAGCAACCTGCTGTAGTATGAGGTGGCCATGGCTGTGGCAGGGGGGTTGGAACTGGCTGATCCTTGAGGTCCCTTCCAACCCTGACAATTCTATGTTTCTATGATTCTTGCAGGTAAATAACTAATTCATAAGCTGAAACCATTTACAGACATGTCTAGGTTTAGCCCATGAGTCAAAACCTCTTACAAGACTTTGCTAAGAAACGTGGATTTATGATGACAGGATCAGGAAAACCCCAAACCACTCAGCTGATTCACCAGCACAGGAATACAAGAGCCCCTTTCCTATAAGACCTTATTTATACAAGAGGTGATAGTTTAGAGACACCAAAGTCACCCAGAAGACAAAACAAACAGGGAAAGGGCAGGCTGCTGAAAGCACACTTGCAGGGTGACAACGGTCAGCAGTAAACACACCACCTCACTTTGGAGGTAGTTTGTTTGGTCTTTGTTTTTCCTTCTGCTGGCTATAATAAAGTTTTGCTGCTCTGGTCTAATCTCTTTTATGAAGAGCAATTTATCTTACTCCTGCTGTCTTCATCACATCAGGGGGACAGGTGAAGCAGCTGAATTTCCAAAGGCAGCAGCGATGCGCACCATGTATCATAGGGCATGACCCGTGCCGAGCTTGGAATTTCTCATTTTTCCCAGCATATACAGACCTGCAGACTTATTTTTCAAAGGCACTTTACTGTACACATACAATTATTTAAGCAATTTATACTTAATTCAATTTTACACTGACAAATCCCTTCCAATCCCCTGTATCCATAGATCAAAATGCTCCACCGAAGGAAAATCTGTAACAGCAGCCTAAAATGTTATGGTTTCCAGTAGAAGACAATGCTACATCCCCCAGAAATCCTACAGTGATTTGAAAAGACACTTTGTAGGATATGGCATTTGTACTGTTGCAAAGGGGAAAATCAAGTTCTACTGTGTTGATGATCAGATTGCAAATCAAAATGCTATGGATTAATAGTAAAATGAGTGAGATACAGACCAGGTTCTTGCCAGGATCAGTTTATTATGTTATTATTAGTAGTAGCAGTAGTAATAGTAATAGTAGTAGCAATAACAATGGGATTATTTTATATATATATATAATTTTATATATATATATAAAAAATATCCAAACCACCTTTAAACACATCCAGGCTTGGTGACTCCACCACCTCTGTGGGCAGCACATTCCAATGCCTGACCACTCTTGCTGGGAAAAAAATTCTTCCTAATGTCCACTCTAAACCTACCCAGATACAGCTTGAGGCCTTTCCCTCTTGTTCTATCACTAATTGACTGTGAGAAGGGACCAGCAGCAGCCTCTCCACAATGCTCCTCCAGGTAGTTGTAGAGAGCAACGAGGTCTCCCCTCAGCTTCCTCTTTTTCAAACTAAACATCCTCAGCTCCTTCAGTCGCTTCCTCACAAGATTTATTCTCCAGGCCCTTCCCTAGCTTTGTTACCCTCCTCTGCACTGGCTCCAGCACCTCCACATCTCTCTTGTATTGAGGTGCCCAAAACTGGACACAATACTCAAGATGTGACCTCACCAGACTCAGGTACAAGGGGACAATCACCTCCCTGCTCCTGTTGGAAATTATTGAAGGCTTCTCCAAAGCTCAGGTAGTGCAGACTGTTGTGGCTGCATTGTGAATATGCGCTGAATCATTGTGAATCCAAATTCAGTTTCCATTGGTGTCTCACAACCCCTAGTGAAGACCAAAGGCATGCTAACAGAGGCCAGAAATCTGGTGTGCCAAGTTCCATCCAGGAGATATTTTTTTTTTCAGCCCTGGAATAAGCTCCTGCTAACCAGGATTTATAGCAGAAATGATGACAGACAGTATTGGTGATACTGCTCTAATTTATTTGTGTTGAATGTTTTTTTACATCTCTTTCCCTTTTAATGATCTAAGTCTTTTTGCATCTGGCAGCATGTTTCCTTACTGTTTACCTTTCCTGCCAAAGCAGTATCATCCATCTATGACTATGCTTTTCTTGGTTTCTTGCTCTCTGTCTTTAATATTTGGAGCCAATTTTCCGTTTATTCTAGGACTTCTGTACCTCTGATGTTGCCATTAACTTCTAAAGTGGAACCCTCTCAAAAATGCTTTCAAGATGTAATATATTTTATGATGAAATATGGGGTTATGTTCTGGTATGTTTTTATCATAAACACTGAAATATCCTACATCTACTCTTAGTTGGCATTTGCCTTAAAACAAAAACACAACCTGATCTTTCAGATGCTGAATGAGTCTCCTGCTGTCTCTGCCAGGTAACACCATCAGGTATCTCTGCCACTTATGGGATGCTCAGAACCTCACTTTGCCAACCACCAGAGCACTGGAAAACATTGATAATCCCAGTGAGCGTGTCAGGAATTGGAGTCTCATGTCTACATATCTGCACAAAAAGCTAAACTGATGATTTTATAATTCAGTGACATTTACATTTTTAGAACATAACCTCTGCCATCACACTTTGCAGTAGCAGTAATAACTCTTAAATCTGTGATCAGAAGAATATGCTCCCATTGCAGCCAAAGAGAGGATGGATCCATGGTTTTCTGGGGTTTTAAAAGCTGGAGGCTGCAGACAGGGATCAAGTTTTGGCTGAATATACTATAATACACTATCTACGCTTCTCCTTGCAAGCCTTTGGGCCCTGCTGGCAAAGAAGCAGGGATTGGGGTACATCTCTTGTCAAGGGCTTTGGGTTGAACTTGATCGTAGAGGTCTTCCCCAATGATTCTCTGGTTTTATAACAGGAAAAATCTTCCAGCCAGAGAGGAGACCAAGGGCAAAACTAGAGTCTTCCTTTCCTTCCCTTCTGTCTCCCATGGTCTGCTTTTCTGAGGCTTGCTCCTCTTGCTTTCAGCTCAGGACTCAAATGAGACCTTTCCTTGGGTGTTCACCATGATTGCTGCTGGCCTCTCACAGCTCCCTGGGTGATTTTGTTGCCTCTTTATCTACATGCAGTAGAGAGTGGGGAACACGAGGTGGACAGCTGAAGTTGGAGACATCACACACACACACGCTGTGTAACTGAACTGGCAAGTACCACACAGGTCTTCTCCTGAGTAAGAGGGGCAGCTGGCCAAGCCCAGCTTCTAGTGTGCTCAAAAACTGCTTATTTTCATACAAGTTTAATGAACAGCGACATTCTGAAGTAAAGTAATGGCTTGCAGGGAGTTAAGAGGATGGGTAACAGAGCAAGTCTCCTTGGTTTTGAGACTCTAGGCCCAAAGCTGAGATCAGGCATTTTAAATTGGCCTTTTTTTCCAGCTTCTAGTTTGCATGAATCATGGGTTTGTTATTCTCAAGTATTGGCCACTTCTAGTTGGACACAAGTCTGGCAGACAAGCCCTTAATTTAACAGCTTGTTCACGCTACTCCATTTAAATAAAGATTATAAAGGCAACTCTAATCCTCCTGATTTGTAAATTGAACTGTTTTGTAGATGCTATTTAAACAGTGCCACTGCGACTGTCTTTCATGAGAAACATGGTACAGTGAGAGAGATCAAAGATTCATAAGGAAGCTCTTCTTCTTTCCTCTTTTTTTTTTGAAAGCTGATGCTCCTGGCTCCTTTAACTAATTGAAAATTTTTCTTTACAAGAACAGACCTTCAAGCACTCTGGCTGCTGCCATGAGCCTTATCATTACAGACTTGTTACTTCCTCCTTTAAGGGACTGAGCTGGAGATTAATGGAAGACTGAGCTGGCACTTTAGGATGAACTTTGTCTGGTTTCAGTGCACTATACAAATACTAAACCACAGGTGATTATCAATGGCCTCAGATCGAAAAGAAATGAATGCCTACCCATTTTTTTGCAGCTCAGAGGCAGTGCTTCATAATTCCAAGGGATGTCACAGTACTGTACTGCATTTTCTTCTGAGGGTGAATTTAATGATGATGAAAGGGGGAAAAAAAACCACACCTTAGTACTGGGCTTGATTTTCAAGGTCAGGTTGGATGGGATTTTGAGCAACCTGGTCTAGTGGAAGCTAGTGTCTGTGGTCATGATCATAGAACCATAGAATTGTTAGGGTTGGAAGGGACCTCAAGGATCAGCCAGTTCCAACCCCCCTGCCTTGGGCAGAGACACTTCACACTAGACCAGGTTGCCCAGAGCCACATCCAGCCTGGCCTTAAAAGTCTCCAGGGGTGAGGCTTCCACCACCTCCCTGGGCAACCTCTGCCAGTGTCTCACCACCCTCATGGGGAAGAGCTTCTTCCTAACATCCAATCTGAATCTACCCATTTCTAGTTTTATTCCATTCCCCCAGTCCTATTACTCTCTGACACCCTAAAAAGTCTCTCCTCAGCTTTCTTGTAGCCCCCTTCAGATACTAGAAGGCCACAATTAGATCTTCTTAGAGCTTTCTGTTCTCCAGACTGAATAACCCCAACTCCCTCAGTCTGTCTTCATAGCAGAGCAGCTCCAGCCCTCTGATTATCCTCATGGCCCTTCTCTGGATATGCTCCAACACCTCCAGATTTTTCCTGTAATAGGGGCTCCAGAACTGGATGCAGGACCTTGCATTTAGTCTTGATGAGCTTCATCTTTAAAGTCCCTTCCAACCCAAACCATTTGGATGTTGTAAAGAAATTCTTTGCTATGAAGATGGTGGAGCACTGGAATAGGTTGCTCAGGGAGGTGGTAGAGGACCTGCCCCTGAAGATATTCCAGGTCAAGGTTGATGGGGTTCTGATCCATTTAAAGATGACCTTGCTTGCTTCAGGGTAGTTGGACGAGATGACCTTTAAAGGTCCCTTGAAACCTAGTGTGATGTATGCTTCTATGATGTTTGAGTGAAATCTGTGTGTGGAGGAATTGTTTGCAGGGCTAACTGGTGTGCCAAGGGACCAAGGTAGGAGGTATTCTAGTTCTGTCTTGGGCACAATTTGCCCACTAGAAAGATGTTCAAAAAAACCTCTTGATGTCCCATAGAGCTACAGCTGTGCTGCCGGAGTGCTGTGAAAGGAAGGTAGTAACCCTCCAGTTCTGCCATTGTAGACTTCACCTTAAGACAGTAAATAAGATGAATGTCTTCAAGTGTGTGGCTGGGTTTTTTCTTTTTTTCTGATTTAGAAGCCATGCTTCAGCCTTGAGCTCCATGAGAGATGTGTGTAGCTGAGCCAAGTCTATCAGTCATCAAGCGTGTCTAGTGATTTTCTAAAATGAGAAAAGGGGCAGCAAATTACTGTGTTGGAGGGTTTTTGGTTATTGTTGTTTGTTTCCAAATAGAAAGGCAACTTATATGCAGCCTGTGTATTTTAAGGGTATTATGGGATAGATAGAAACTACAGCACAGGAGGTTCCCGCTCAACATGAGGAGGAACTTCTTTCCTGTGAGGGTCACAGAGCCCTGGAGCAGGCTGCCTAGAGGGGTTGTGGAGTCTCCTTCTCTGGAGACTTTCAAGACCCATCTGGATGAATTCTTGTGTGACCTCTGCTAGATTCTATGGTCTTGCACTTGCAGGGGGGTTGGACTGGATGATCTTCAGAGGTCCCTTCCAACCCCTAGCTTCCTGTGATTTATAGACTTAGCTTATAACCATGGAATCCTTTTGGCTTCAGCTGGCAGAATATAGCCCATGAACATTAACAAGTACCTGTATTTGTTTTGGTTAAACACAACTTTAAACTTGTTGATATTTAAGGATCTTATGCTGTCATCAAAACCTTCCTGGACACAATTTTGTGCAACCTCCTCTGGATGACCCTTTTGCTTTACCAGAGTGGCTTAGACCAGATGATCTCCAGAGGTACCTTCTGGCCTCCAAAATTGTGTGATTCTGTGCTCTGAAGTCAGGTGGAAAGGAACCTGAGGGTACTGGTTGACAGTAGGCTGAACATGAGCCAGCAGTGTGCCCAGGTGGCCAAGAAGGCCAATGGCATCCTGGCCTGGATCAGGAATAGTGTGGCCAGCAGGAGCAGGGAAGTTATTGTTCCCTGTGCTCAGCACTGGTTAGGCCACACCTTGAGTCCTGTGACCAGTTCTGGGATCCTCAGTTTAGGAAAGATGTTGAGATTATGGAATAGCAACAAAGCTGGGGAGGGGTTTGGAGCACAGCCCTGTGAGGAGAGGCTGAGGGAGCTGGGGTTGCTTAGCCTGGAGAAGAGGAGGCTCAGGGGAGACCTTATTTTTCTCTACAACTACCTGGAGGGAGGTTGCAGCCAGGTGGGGATTGGTCTCTTCTCCCAGGCAACCTGTGGCAGAACAAGAGGACACAGTGTCAAGCTGTGCCAGGGGAGATTTGGGCTGGATGTTAGGAAGAAATCCTTCCCAGAAAGAGAGATTGGCCATTGGAATGTGCTGCTCAGGGAGGTGGTAGAGTCACCATCACTGGAGGTGTTCAGGAAGAACCTGGATGAGGCCCTTGGTGCCATGGTTTAGTTGGTTAGATGATGTTGGGTGATAGGTTGGACTCGATGATCTCAAAGGCTTTTTCCAACCTGGTTAATTCTGTATTCTGTAAAGAGTGCACAGCCATAAGTGACAGACTGATGTGGCAGTAAGTATGACCACCTATCACTATCACTTAGGCTTGGTCATACAATAGCAATAGATTTGAGTGCTGTCACTGTTTTGCAAAGAATCAAGCACTAGCTTGATTTAGCTTTAGGTGCTAAAACCTGGCTGTTAGGTTTGAGAGCTTGTAAATAGTGAAAACCTTTGCACTTAGCGTACTCCAGGATTTACCCTCAAAGGTGTTACATTCTCAGGACTTCCTGAGAAATAAAAAAAGGAAAGGATTCTGAGGGTGAAATTGAAGCTTGCTGTTACTATTAATTTTAACTTTCAATTGTCTGTATCTGAACTAGAATTGAAGGAGGAATAGAGCATGTCTGTTACAAGGAGAGGCTGAGAGACATGGGGCTCTTTAGTCTGGAAAACAGAAGGCTGAGTGTGGATCTTATAAATGCATATAAATACTTAACGGGTGGAGGTCATGAAGATGAGGCTGGGCTCCTTTAAGTGGTGCCCAGTGATAGGACAAGGGTCACTGGGTACAAACTGGAATGTAGGAGGACTCACTTGAACTTAAGGAAAAACAACTCTGCTGTGAGGTTGAAAGAGCAGAGGAGCAGGCTGCCCAGGGGGATTGTGGACTCTCCTTCCCTGGAAAGATTCCAAACCCACCTGGAAATTGTGATCCTGAGCAACCTGCTCCGGGTGACCCTGCATTAGCAGGGGGTTTGGACTATGTGATCTTCAGAGATCCCTTCCAACCCCTACCATGTTGGGATTCTGTGAAAGTCAAAGCTGATTTTTGGAAGCGCTGCACACAGAGTACAGCTGTCCCAGGCTGCATTTTTCTGTATTCAGTTCTGCATCAGTGATGCATTTCAAACCTTTCGAAGCAGAACTGCACTGGGTTGCTCCATACTGCTCTGTGTGAGTTGATTCCTGACCTCTTTCCCCACTTTTAAGGAGAGGGATTCAATCTATATTGGACTCCTTCATTACCATCAGGTGAATAATGTTTGAAATCCTGGGAAGAGGGAGCTCCATCACTAGAAATGTTCTCACTCTGCTCCTGCCAGCAGGGAGGCAGGTGCAAGAAAACCACTTTTAACCCTGCACTGTGTGCTTAATTGCACTAGAGGATCTGATGATGAAAGTACAGTGTGAACTTGTGTGCCATGCACCAGAAACTTCAGCAGTTTTCTCTGTAGTGGGAACAAAAGTGCAACATTAATAGCTGTGCTCGTATGAAAGCTTGTGAGTGGGCCTCTCTGGCAAGGAAGAGTCACACAGATTACATTACATTGTGTGCCAGGGAGAAAGGTATATGTAGAAATAAATTTATATTCCATGAGTGAGGCTTTTTTATCTATTTATATCACCTCCCACAGAAAGCTACCCTGGCCAAACTCCCCTGCAGAGGCAGTTCCTGGGCACCTTGCTATGCACATGGAGAGATAGAGCAGCCAGGAAGGGCAAAACATTTTTTAATTCAAGATATCCTTATTCTAGTCTAGTTAACAAAATCACTCAGAAGCATGGTGTAGTAAATGAAAACAGACGTTTGAGTCAGGCAGAGTAGCTGGGAATTTTTTTCCCCCCCCTGTGCTGTGACTGTAATTTTCCAACCCAATTAAAGATTGGAAACTTAAGCAAGGAATCATAATTGCAGCATAGAAGGAAAAACATAACAGGCAAATTCCTGTCCTTCCTCCTTCAGGGAGCACAGGGGTGTGAGGATGATAGAGCTCAACCCACCTTCTGCTGCAGCACCAGACCCTCATGGGCACCAGATCCCCTGGAGTTCAGCCTAACTGAGACCAGTTGCTGAACTATGCCCTGAGGCTCAGCCTGAAAGGACCCAGCCCAGTGGCAACTCTGAGCTGTTTAACCTGTTGGCATCCAAAGATGTAAGTGGGGATGCATATGAGGCTGAATTTGTTCTGCTCAGGAAGTGCTTTAAGATGCTCATTAGAAAGGTGTGATCATAGAAACAGACAGCAGAGGCCTGGGCTGAGCAGATGTCTTTCCCCAGTTGCCAGAATACCAGTCTGTATGGCAGTGAATCCAAACCCACCTTCTTCCTGGATGTATTAACAGAGTAATTAACAATGCAGCACTTATCCTGACTCAGTTGTTCTGCCCAGGGGTCTTTCCCTCTGCATATCTTGATGTGCCATGCATGATGCTGATAAGATTGCCACCTTAAACAAGTAGAAATTACATTTGCTCCTGTAAATCCATAGATTTCCATGACTTGAGATCACAGGATCACAAGATCACAGGATGTTAGGGGTTGGAAGGGACCTCTGAAGGCTGAGTCCAACCCTCCTGACAGAGCAGGACCACAGAATCTATTGCAGGTCTCACTGTAATGCATCCAGATGAGTCTTGAAAGTCTCCAGAGAAGGAGACTCCACAACCTCTCTAGGGAGCCTGTTCCAACGCACTGTTATCAAGAGATCTCCTTCCAGGCACTTTTGATTGATGCTCACCAGTTCCTAACCAAGGGCCCTGGCTGTCCAGCAGTGTTTGCCCTCAAGTGTGGAGGCAGAGGTTGATCCTTGCCTCCCTGTCACCATGGCATGATTGTTACCCCCAGCAGCATCCACTTAACCTTTCATTTCTTAACAAGAACAGGGATAAAAAGGTGAAGGAAGTCAGGTGCATTGCTCTGCAGTGTTCCTTCCCTAGGACAATGCCTTTGTTAGTCAATTAAAGCAAGTATTCAGTGTGCCCTGTGCTAGTCCATGTCCCCTCCTTCACCTCTAAGAGGTACCACTGCTTGTGGGACTGCGTAACCACAGCATTCCCTGTTAGTTACCTACATGTGCCAAGAGAGAAAAACCTCCATAAGATTCCTATTTGCTTCCTAAGTTTTTGCCAGGAGAGGTTTGTTTTTCAGATAAATGGTTGCTATACAGCTCATTCTCACAAATTACAACTCCTGACCTCCTAGCTGGCTGAAAATGGGTGGAGGATACTAACTACACTGATAATAAGATGCCAGTGGGTGGATGTGGAGGCAACATCTGTACATCTGATCTCATGTGCTGATCTCGTGTACTGGCAGGGACGTGCATGACACTTTGTTATTCCAGAAGTATCTCAAGGACATAAAATTCCGACAGCTGGAACCTGGTCTGGAGCGTCTGCGTTGTAAAAGTGCTCTCTCTCGTAGCTGTGCTGGGGCTTTCTGGCATGGACAGAACAGGGGAAAAAATGCCCTTGCTTTTTCTTCAATTAGCTCAGTAAGCAGCATGAGGGTGTGTAATGCATGAGCAAGATGTAAGAATGTATGCATGAGCGAGGACAAGGTGCATATATTTATATGTGCAGATAGATTCTATGTTTTACTGCAGCTGGGTGGTTGTAGAGTGGGTTGTGTTACCTGGGAGCGAGGCAAACAAGAGTTTCCTTCATGTGAATGAAAGACTATTCCACCTGGAACAAAAGCACTGCCAAAAAGGAAAACACAGTATTGGCCATATGAGTTAGATGGCCCTCATCCATGAGTATGGTTCAATTGCTTTGCACTATTCCAGCACCTGGAAAAGCAGCTTGCCAGTCTTCCTAGAGCCTCCTCCTGCTTAAAGGGAAGGAAAAAAACCCCTTCAAGTGCACGGGCAGTGAACAGCATGGATTTCTAAACCAGAAATCTTGACACAAGCTCCTTGTATTTATGTAAAGTGCAGAGTGAAAACATGATAGCTGTAATGTGCTTGTATTTTTGTAATGCTTTCTGTGCCTCACTGCTCAACATTTACTTCAAAAATCACTTTGATGGCAAGCTGGGAGATGGGCTGTGCGCAGAAGAGAAACAGTGAGAACAGGGCTGGGGAGAGCAAAGTTAGCACAGGGATCTGAGGTAGGTCTGATGGCATTTAGGGTTGTAATTATCTGGACTTTGCTGCAGTGACATTTTCCATAGAACCAAATCTGAGTGCAGAGAGGAATTAGTGCAACAAGGAAGAGAACTGAAAGAAACAGCTTTTGCTTCCGACGTCCTCTCAGAGCCTGCCTTCAGCTCGTTCTCTTCAGCCTCCCTAACCAGGCTTCTGCACTTTGTAATTTGGAAAACAATGATGTCATTGGAAGCATTAACAGCAAGAGTCATAGTGCTGCAGTTCATGCAAGCTGTTATGCTTTTTGTACATCCAGAGGATTTAACCAGGAATTTCCTTTTGCTTTTTAATATATTTTTATTTTAATTATTATTATATTTCCATATTCTGGAGGGATGGCCCCACGGAAGCTGTCAGAAATGAAGATCCCTTTTACCCCACTGCCACCCTGGAGACCCAGGATAACAAGGGATGAGTGGGAAGGAGCTAGGAAATAGACATCCAAGGGGGAAAAGCTGGGAGCATTGCTGCTTCTCAGAAGGGAAAAAGAATTTTTCCAAGCTGCCCAGAGGAGAGGTGACCATGCTGATGGCATGAACAGCTGGGAGGGATGTGGCTGGCCTTCCAAGATGGGAATCAAAAAGCTGCCTTGACCCAAGCACCCTGCTATCTTCCAGTATGAGAGGGAAGTTATTAATAGGAAAATACTGAGCTCTCTGCAAAGGCTTTTCTCCTCTGAGTGCCAGTGACAGATACTATGTGGGATTTTGTGCGTGAGATGGTGGTTTTGTGATGGGGAAAAAAACTGGAGAGTTATTTAAATATAGGTCATGCTATGAAAAAAAGTTTGAGAAGCCTGAACTGCATCAGTTTTCCAAAGCTTTGCTATCCCACTAGCTTGGGTTTGGGTTTGGATTTTTTTGTTTGGGTTTTTTTGTTGTTTGGTTGGGTTTGGGTGTGCTGGTTTTTTGCTTTGGTTTGGTTTATTTTAATGATAAACACTCTCAGCTAAAGTTGGAAGGGGGGCACCTGGGTACTCCTTTGTGGCTGTTGGTATCTTCCACGTTACAGAAAGGACTCCTCTGCAGTTCTCATCAGATGGGCTTTGCTGGCTCCAAGGGTTAAAGTGGCAGAGAATCTGATCACATCCTTTCTAAACAGGCAATTCTGATTGAAAATGTACTTGCCCTTAATGTGCTAAAAGCCAACGAGTCTTTGTCCTTTATTCATTGAGAACAGTGGGGCAAATTATTCAGGATGGTGTGTTAGCATTCTTTGGTGCTATCATTCTCTTCCCATCATCTGAATCACCACTGCTTTATCTGAAGCAACCTCTTTTACCTTTATTCCTTCTTCCTTTCAAATGTCAACAAAATTATAACCACTCTAACCATAACAAACTCTGATCCTGTGCACCAAATCAAAGAATAAAGTCTGGCTCTGTGCACAAAGTAAAGATCTAAGACCACATCGTGCTCTAGTTGCACAATCTAGGTTCTCATAAAATGCTTTAATATCCTTTTTGTATTTTTTTCTCACATTATTTTTTCCTTTCATTTCCCCCCCCACTTTGTTTTAATTATTTTGCCACGTAATTGATGTGGAAGTGACTGTTTTGTTTGAATAGTATTTGGCTTTTAGAAGAAACAAAATGGATACAGGAGCCTGCTGTGACAGAAAAAGCCTTGAATCGGTATTTAAACAAGGACAATTTCTCCAGACCTTTTTGACTATTAGATGAGGTGCAGTTTAATTTTCATTGCTCTAAATTAGTCCTGGAGGAGGAGATCCTCCTTTAAAAGCAAGGCTGGTAATGAAACTTGGGGACTGGTTCTGAGCTGATGGTATTCTACACTAATCCTGTCACACAAAGCCACCTAGGCTGTGGAGCTGCTCCCTGGGTTTTGAAAGCTTTTCCTTTGGTTCTCCAAACTACAACAGAAAAAGCAGAAAATCTTGCAAGCCAGGAGTGAGTCCAAAGAAATTATATAAATCATTAGGAGTGGAATGAATTGTTTCCTGTGATCTGCAGACAGCCAAGAGGCTGTTCCTGCCTGCATGGTGCTGGGGCTCTGCCATCTCACTGATGTCCCCACGCTTGACAGGTACCTGCTGTCCATGCAGAAGAAGTGTGGGGGAGTGGAGGCAAAGTGGGGAGAAAACCCAGAAAGGAGGAGGAGACGCAGATATCTGATATTCATCCTGCTTTGGAGCAAAATTAGTCTGCTTGATTAGACAGTGTTCAGCACTAGTTAGGCCACACCTTGAGTCCTCTGTCCAGTTCTGGGCCCCTCAGTTTAGGAAAGATGTTGAGATGCTGGAAGGTATCCAGAGAAGGGCAACAAAGCTGGGGGGGGGTCTGGAGCACAGCCCTGTGAGGAGAGGCTGAGGGAGCTGGGGTTGCTTAGCCTGGAGAAGAGGAGGCTCAGGGGAGACCTTCTTACTTTCTCCAACTCCCTGAAGGGAGGTTGTAGCCAGGTGGGGGTTGGGGGGCAACCAGCGGCAGAACAAGAAGGCACAGTCTCAAGCTGTGCCAGGGGAGATTTGGGCTGCATGTTAGGAATAAATTCTTCCCAGAAAGAGTGACTGGCCATTGGAATGTGCTACACAGGGAGGTGGTGGAGTCACCAGCACTGGAGGTGTTCATGGTGCCATGGTTTAGTTGCTTAGATGGTGTTGGGTGATAGGCTGGACTCGATCTCAGAGGTCTTTTCCAACCTGGTTCATTCTGTATTCTGTATTGTGATGCAAGCTTTTCTTCCATCAGTGCTTGAATGCAAGGTGATGTGTACAGCTTGTAATGCTTGGTCTGTCCTGTCTGAGGCAGGGAGTGAGTATCTAAAGCTGTTCCCAGTGACATTATTTTTCCTGAAAGGAAAGGTTATATAAATCTGCACATATAACGTGGGAAGGATTAGGATCTGGAAGTGGCCCACATTTGTAGCTGTCCCTTTGTGATGTGCATGTATAGGTTCCTGTACCTTACGAATTAGCACATTTTATCACAGCAAACCAGCTTTTCCGTTCCAGGTAGTAGATAATAACTAACTCCCACATCAAATAGGACAGGGAAATACTGTGTAGAAATGGTAAAAGTGTATCAGTCAAATCACAGAATCAAAGCATTTTGTTGTCAACAACCAACCAGAAATTCTACATTATGTAGTGGTCAGAAAAAATAAAGAAATAAATATATATTAAAAAATGCTGTAAGGAATGTATCAGTTCCTCTTGAGCTGTCCATCTCCATCAGATCAATAGCCCTTCCAAGCATGGGACATTCAGGCTTTCAGCTTGAGAAATTGAAGTTCTCAAAATAAGTCAGGGTTGTAACACAAGTCCATCATTGTGTGTCACAGAAATGAAATGAGTTGTCTCCTCTTCGATTGATGACTGACATAAAGCTGGGAGGAAGAAAGGGGAAAATAAACGAGACATGGGGTTCTTTTTATTTTTCTTTCCCCTTTTTTCTTTCTTTTTTTTTTCCCTTATTTTTTTCTTTCCTCCTTTTTTTTTTTTTTTAAAGTTGTTATGAACCCTTCTGTCAGAAAGTTTGCACTAAGGGATCTGCTTTCGTTTTCGTGTACATGCCTAGCTGCTATTACTGATAATAGGAATTAGGTGGTGAGGGATGGAAGGAGGGCTGGGCTGGGCACTGCTGTCCTGCTGCTGCTGCTCAGAGAGAGCACAGGATATAGGGAAAAATGGAAACTGAGCATTTCCTGCAAGAAAAAGAAAAGGAGAAGATGGCCAGGGAATAGCTAACTGGTAGCTTAGGATAATTATAATTTAATATTACAAAATGAGCAGGTTGGAAAAGACCTTTGAGATCATCAAGTCCAACCTATCGCCCAACACCATCTAAGCAACTAAACCATGGCACCAAGGGCCTCATCCAGTCTCTTCTTAAACACCCCCAGTGATGGGGACTCTACCACCTCCCTGGGCAGCACATTCCAATGGCCAATCTCTCTTGCTGGGAAGAATTTTTTTCCTAACCTCCAGCTTAAACCTCCCCTTGTGCAGCTTGAGACTGTGTCCTCTTGTTCTGGTGCTGGTTGCCTGGGAGAAGAGACCAAGCCCCACCTGGCTACAGCCTCCCTTCAGGTAGCTGTAGACAGCAGCAAGGTCTCCCCTTAGTCTCCTCCTAATGACAAATGAGCAAACAGGCAGATTTTTGCCCTGTTGAAATATATAGGTGTTTATGAAATGCATAAATATCTGAAGGGTAGGCATCAAGAAAAAGGGATCAGGCTCTTTTCAGAGGTGCCTTGTGATAGCATGAGGGACAATGGACACAAACTGGAACAGAGGAAGTTCCACCTCAGCATGAGGAAAGAGCCTCTCTGCTGTGAGGATGCTGGAGCCCTGTAGTAGACTGCCCAGAGAGGTTGTGGAGTCTCCTCTAGAGAGATTCCAAACCTGCCTGTGTGGCCTGCCCCTGGTGATCCTGCTTTGGCGGTGGGGTTGGACTCAATGATACCCAGAGGTCCCTTCCAGCCCCTGCCATTCTGTGCTTCTGTGACAACCCTGAGTGTTGCAGGAAGAAGCCAACATCTGAATCTAGTTGCGTCTCCAAGCTTTAGCACAAGACCTCAGCTGCAAGCCCAATAGAAACCAGGTATAAAATTTGGCTGGAGGTACAAGTTCAGGCTTCAATCAATCCTCAAGCAGTGAGGCTACAGCTGACAGATCCAGGGCTATTCCTACAGATGTTCCACTGACATTCAGACCAGCAGTGCTGAAATTAATACAGCTCCTCCTGTCAGCTCTGCTCTGTGAAATAAGGCACAAGAAGAATGATCTGCAAATTCTTTTTCTTTTTGCAGTGTTATTGGTTAAAAAGGCTCCTACAGTGCCTACAAACAGGCTAACAAAATCAATGCCTGATGCAGTTACTAGCTGAGCAGCTTGTTGATGTTAAAGGAAATAACTTTGTTATCCAAAGTACAAGTGCTCCTCTATTATCCAGGCTTTCAAAGTGATTGAGCCTGAAATGTATTCTACTAGTGTATCTAGATACCCCTGCTACCTTGGAGACCAGGCAGTTTCGATACATTAAGTATAGAAACTCCAGTTTCCATTGCCTAGAGTGATAAAAATGGAGACAGAAACAAAGGTTGTGCTTAGATACCTGCTGGGAAATACTGAAACTGTCTTCCTGAACTTCTTAAAAAATGATGATTCCTTGTTTTTGATGGAAACAATGGATCTGAGTTCTCCTTGGGTAGTGAGAAAAACCTGATTGCTGGAGCAGGAGGCTGAAAGGGAAGGGCTGTGTTGCTTGTATTCTGCATACTGGAGCCTTCAGAGATGTTGTCCATCTTCTTTGAGCCTCAGTAGATTGGTCTGTAGGGTGAGCCATAGTGGTTGCATCTGATAAGGCTGTGGCAGGACCTGTCTGTGAAACTTTCCAATGCATCTGAATCAAACCAGTTGGGTTTTGATTCAGTGAAAGAGTAACCAGATGGCATATAAAGTTCATATCAGTAAATGTGTAGGCAATACCTGTCATCATTAAGGATGCATAAAAAGGGTTTAGATTTTCTTGCACAGAGAAGGCATGTTTGCAAAATGTGAATCAGAGTGGCAGAATGGTAGAGCTTGGAAGGGATCTCTGAAGATCAAGGAATCCAAGCCCCCTGCCAGAGCAGGATCCCCCAGGGCAGGTCACACAGGAGCACACCCAGGTGAGTTTTGAAAGTCTTCAGAGAAAGAGACTCCTCAGCCTCTCTGGGCAGCGGGCTCCAGGGCTCTGTCACCATCACAGCAAAGAAGTTTCTCCTCATGTTGAGTTCGAACCTCTTGAGCCCCAGCTTGTACCTATTGCTCCTTGCCCTTTCACTGGGCAGCACTGAAAAGAGCCTGGCACCTCCACCCTGACACCCACCCTGAAGTGAGCCTGGAAGTGATAATGTTCAAAATAAATGTTAAAAGAACACATCAAGATAATATTAAAAGACTATTAAATAATAAATAACAAAAAAAAGTTCAGTTCAAGAATACCAATTTGGTCAGAGATTTGATGGATCACATACACCAAAGCATGGCTACACAGAAGTGAAAGAATGACTTTCCATGTGCCTTGAAGACTTTTCACCACGTGTTTCAGTCATGAGTTTTGGGGTGGGGTTTGTTTGTTTGTTTGTTTCACATTAGTTGTTACAAAGGCAATTGAATGACATTTTAGGTGTAAAATGTTCCAGATGAAGAAATCAGGGAACTGCTTGAAAGACTCCAGTGTAGAGCAGCAAAGATGATGAAGGGAGTGGAACATCTTTATGAGGCCAGGCTGAGGGAGCTGGGGCTCTTTAGCTTGGAGAGGAGGAGCCTGAGGGGTACCCTCATTAATGTTTATAAAGATGTGCAGGGCAGTGTCAGGAGGATGGAGCCAGGCTCTGCTCAGGAATGTCCAGCGATAGGACAAAGGACAATGGGTGCAAGCTGGAGCGGTGGAGGTTCCATGTGAACGTAAGGAAAAACTTTTTCACTGTGAGGGTGCTGAAGCCGGCTGGCAGGGAGGTTGTGAAGTCTCCTTCACTGGAAACATTCAAAACCCACCTGGATTTCTTTCCTGTGTGATGTGCCCTAGGGGATCCTGCTCTGGCAGGGGGGCTGGACTGGACGATCTCTGGAGGTGCCTTCCAAACCCTAACACTCTCTGATTCTGTGAAATCAGAAATTGACTGTGGATGCTGCCATGCATTATGCTTTTCTTTTTCCAAATCTTATTGTTCTTCCTATCCCTCCTCCTCTTTCAAAATACAAATGATGAGCTGTAGGTTGACAAAGAACTTTACTGATATCAAATACGTGGTTTTTACTGGTACCTACCTATAATGGGCTAGAAAACTTCAGGCCTTTGAGAAAAAAAATGACCTTTCTAGATCCTTTCAGTCCTATTTTGTCTATAATTCTATTTCAACTTTCAAAGCATATTGCAGATTCCTGCAGAATTTCCTTTCTGAAGAGTATTTTTACAATATATTCAAGAATAGAAAAGGAAAAAGGAAAAGGATTCTCAGCTGAGCAAAAAAAAGTGCTTTGTAGCTATACTCTCAGCTGTTGTTGGAAAGATATTGTTGGTTTTGTTGGGTTTTGGGTTTGGTTTGCTTTTGTTTTGTCCCCTGTGTGAAGTCATACAAGAAATAATGCCTTTTGGGGTATTACATGGGAAAAGGCAGACAATTGGTAGGGCCTTCAATCTTGTCATCCCCTTGTGTGACAGAGTGAGAGCCATCCACTGGCATGGAAAGCTCAGTGCTCCCAGGACAATATTAACTTCTACCTAGCTGACCTAAATTATACCTTGGAGACCCTGGCAGCTTTGCACACAGATATAAATAACAATAACATAAGCTTCTGTGTTGGGAATCTTGCACCTTTTGTAGTCCTAACACGGGCTCTGACATGGGATATGGGTCATGTATAGGGGATATAGGACTTATTATCTCTCAGCTGGTACCTTGCAGAGTTATTTCTCCCCGTGAAGTGTGGGTACAAACACCACACGTTGTGCCCCCAGCACGCAACAGAGAATCAAACCATTATGTCCAAAGAGAAAGATGTATTCATGGTTTTCTCATGCTTGCCATGATGGGCTGCTTGTTTCTGAGCTGTACAGCTACAGATTTTCTGCGTTTGACTTGAGACACCACAGAAGAAGAACAGCTGGGAAATCAGTGAAGCAGCAGAGCAGAGTGGTTACAATAGGAAAAGAAAGGAGAAAAAAAAAAACCCACAACCCAAAACAAACCACAACCTTATTGAAAGAAAACTGTCCAAGGCAGCCCCATGGTGCCCTTTCACACTGAGACACTGTCCCAGGGAGCCCCCTGGGAAATTGCAAGAAATATTTTCCCCTGATAACAATGTAAAAAGAAAAGAAAAGGGGAAGAAGAAAAAGGAAAAAGAAAAGGCACAAAAGTACACAGAGCATCTCGCTGTGTGGTGCTGCTTTAGGAAAGTGATAGGCTGAGGTGATGTGCTTTGCCATCCTTCCTGGATGTAAAAATAAATAAATAAGTAAATAAGAGCCTGGTACAAAATAATGGCTAGTGTCTCATGGAGGACTTGTTTGTTAACTACTGATGAGACCCTCTGTACAGTCATGCTGCCCTGAGGAGTTTATAATACCAGAGCCTGAGCCTACAACATTTCCTAAGTACTGCTGTGAATAGCCTTGTGGGACTGCAGTAATTGAGGTAACTGTGTTACTTCTGGACTAGATCATGCAACTCTTACATCAGGCATTAAGCACTTACAAGAGTAGCCCCATTCACTTTACTTATGGCTTTTAGGCTGGGGGAAAAAATGTATTGTAATCACAAAGTGACTTACCCTTGAAAACTCAGGATACTCAGGATGGAAAAATGGGAGGAGGCTAGGATAGATAGCAGACAACAAATGAACTATACATAAAGCTAATCTCTCCTCTTCTGGTAATTTTGTTCCCACTCCCAGACAATCAAATGCTGCGAGGGACTGCCAAAAGACAATGCTACTGTGTGTGCAAGTAGGTTTAGCTCCAACAAACAGTTTGGGGTTCCAGCTAAATCCAGCTGCCTATAACTTTACAGTCCGCTGTGGACATGCCTCCAAAACACCTCCTGCTCTGGCAAAAATAAGTTGCACTGATCCCTGGACCCCTGAGGTTGCCCAGCACTGCTCCATCCTGAGCAGGGGTCTATTTCCCATATTAAAAGTCAGCTTCTTGGCAGAGGAGTGCTGAGCGTGGAAATCCATTAGCCGTGCTTATGTGCTGATGAAACCCTAGCCCCATGTAATGTGCAATCTTGGACACTCTCTTTTGAAAAAAAGAATACTTGACAGCAATGGTGCCACCATTCTCATAGGCTTGCACAAGCTTGTAGTAGAAAAACAATCACTTTGTTTATAAGATTGATTTATTTTTTTTAAGCACTGAGGAGATATTCTGGGCAGAATTCACCTACAAATGCAGCTGTGTTTTGAGTGTAATTAAATTCCACACTGCTCTTCCATTTTCTAGATTATTGATAGGGCAAAAGGAAATGGCTTCAAATTGTACCAGCAGAGGTTTAGGCTGGATGTTAGAGAATATTTGTTCACCTAAAAGGGCCCCGTCGCTGGAGATATTCAGGGTCAGGGAATGTTTCTTCATCAAAAGGAGCCCCATCCATGGAGATAGTCAAAGGGCTCTGGGCAACCTGATCCAGTTGAGGATGGCCCTGCTGACTGCAGAAGGGGTTGCACTAGATGACCTTTGAAGGTCCCTTCCAAACCAGACTGTTCTATTATTCTATTCTAAGCCCTGCAACAGGCTGCCAGGGGCAGTGGTGGAGTCATCATCTCTGGAGGGACTGAAAAGTCACCATAGAATCATAGAATCAGCCAGGTTGGAAAAGACCTCACAGATCATCAAGTCCAACCTATTACCTAATACCTAACACCTCATGATAACTAAATGCCACATCCAAGCCTTTTTTGAACACCTCCAGGGATGGTGACTCCACCACCTCCCTGGGCAGCACATTCCAATGGCTAATTACTCTTTCTGGGAAGAACTTTCTCCTCACAACCAGCCTAAACTTCCCCTGGCAGAGCTTGAGACCGTCTCCTCTTGTTCAGTCACAGGTTGCCTGGGAGAAGACACCAACCCCCAGCTGGCTACAACCTCCTTTCAGGTAGTTGTAGAGAGCAATAAGGTCTCCCCTGAGCCTCCTCTTTTCCAGGGTGAACAACCCCAGCTCCCTCAAGGTCTCCGCACAGAGCTTGTGCTCGAGACCTCTCCCCAGCCTCGTTGCCTTTCTCCAGACACATCTACACCATGTAAATGTGGTGCTGAGGGAAATGGTTTAGTAGAAATGGTTTAGTAGTGGATTGTCAGTGTTGGTTTAATGTTTGGATTTGATGATCTTAAAGGTGCCTTCCAACCAAAATGATTGTGTGATTCTGTGATTCTTTGGGCCAAAACCTGTGAAGTTTGAACTGCTATTGCTATCCCTAGTCATGTAGGCTGAAATCCTAGTGATGTGAAGACCGATAGCAGGTGCTGAGGGCTATGGTTTAGTGGTGACCTGGCAGTGCTGGGTTAATAAGTCCAATGTCAAGTTGGACTTAATGATCTTAAAGGTCTTTTCCAACCAATACAATTCTATTTTATTCTGTGATTCCGAAGGACATGTACATGTGGTGCTGATGGATATGGTTCAGTGGTGATTTGGCAGTTCTGGCTTATAAGTTGGATTCAGAGCTCTTAAAGGTCTTTTCAACCTAAATGGCTCTATGATTCTATTCTATGTGCATGTTTATAGTGCCTTGAGAAAGTTCCACCACTGAAAAGAGAAAAGGGTTCCCTATGCACTTGAAGAGAGACCAAGCAGAAGATCATCAAGATCTGTAGCTTTGAGAAGGTCCTCTCCTTAGTTCCTTAACATTTCATCCATCTAGAATAATCTGTTGAAAAAGAGGGCAAATCATAGAATTGTTAGGGTTAGAAGGAACCTCAAGGATCATCCAGCTCCAAACCCCCACCATGGGCAGGGACACCTCACACTAGAGCAGGTTGCTCAGAGCCACATCCGGCCTAGCCTTAGAAACCTCCAGGGATGAGGCTTCCACCACCTCCCTGGGCAACCTGTTCCAGTGTCTCACCACCCTCATGGGGAAGAACTTCTTCTTAACATCCAATCTCAATCTACCCATTACTACCTTTTTCCCATTCCACCCTAGTCCCATCATTACCCTAAAACGTCCCTCCCCATCTTTCTTGTAGGCCCCATGACATTGTCATCTCTATGTTTATTACATTCTTAATTTGGAAACCATGATTTGTATTTTTCAAGCATATGTTTTCTCCTTTGTGATACAAGGTAATCACTTACTGGGGTTCACAGTTCTGCACAGTTCTTTGTGTTTTGATCCCTGAATTTTTGTGGCGTGATGCTGAAGAGATTTTTGTGGAGCCATGTGTATTTATTCACATTTATCTCCAGATTCAATCTGGTCTTAAATGATTTGTTGCAACTGTTAGACAATGGCACCTTTATTGGTAAGAGCAGTTCAGTGCTCCTCCTGGAGTATTTTACTGATTAAAAGTTATGCACACAATGGGCACAGTTTTGTGGGAGCCAAAAGATTGTCATCTAGGTCACTTATAGGGTCAGTGGGGAGAGAGGAGACCATTCACAAAGTCATTTATTCTCTCACTCTTTTCAAGAACTTAGTGGTTTCCTCAGGAAACCTGAGAGCTGTTCGTGACAGACTGCTGTGATTTCACATCCAGGGTTCTGTTTGTTGACTCTGGAGTTAAAATTGTTGAGGACAGACTTGTTAACCTGGATGTCCTTTCACCTTTGCTAGTTGTAGTGTCTTCATCCTTGGAGGTTTGCAGGCCCTGAGAGAATCAAGACTTGAACAACCAGGTCAGACCCCAGAGTTGACCCTGCTGGGACAAGAGGTCTGACCAGAGACCACCTAGGGCTCATTCCCACCTAAATTACTCCACAATCTTATGGTTTGTCCACTTGCCTAACTGACCATAGTTACTCAGTTGAGCAGCTAAATTTTAATGCTTAGTTTACTGTGCACAATATTAGTCAGCATCCACTGGAGTGCTCAGGTTTGTGGACTCTTGAATCTTGCAGTGCACTGCAAATTGTTCATATGAAGACCAAGTAGGGACTATCCTGGTGACACATCTGTGGCTGCTGTGTTTAAAGGCTCTTTGTATGCATGGCAGTGCAAAAGACTTAATTCTTTTGTAGCAACCTCTTTTTTATTTAGAAGACCTATCATCCTCCAGTGCATCCATTTGTCTAGAGGAATAGAATCTACATTTACTTTGCAGTAGGTACTGCAGCTCTCAACTCTGCTTTTAGCCAATTCATCTCCTTTTCAGCTTGCTTTGACCTCAGAAATATTCCCTGCTAACTGTCCTCCTGTTCACTCCAATTTGTACTGCCTAAATGCTTACTGCTGAGCGTCCCTCTGGCCATCTTGAAAGGTGTTTCATCACACTACAATAAATGTGAAATACTGATGCACTCAAAATGGCAAAAAAGGAGGGAGAAAAAAAAAATAAGCAGCTGTATATTGACATGGGACCAGACAGGGGCATTTATTACACTTTACTTACTTACCATTGTCTACCTTTGGCAAAAGAAGGCTCTAAGGGTCCCTAGTGGACCAAGCCGATCAATACTACACAGGAGTTAAATTAGACCTCAAGTCAAGCACATATCTACCTTGGCTGGGATACCTCCAACCTAAAGTCCCTGGAAAATTTACATTTTTCCACTAAGTTAACCAATAACAGAGTGAAATGAGTGAGAAAAAAGCAGCTGTCTAGCCTGCATCTTGCTTCATTATCAAATGGATGTTGTCCAAACAGCAGCTAAGGTGCCTCATGAGTAAGACAAATGGGCTGGCGTATAAACAGGCCAGTAGTTATCAGGCACATTAAATACAAATAATTGGGGGGGCATAAAGGTAGAAGGCATATAATAGCATTTTTTAAAGATCTCTCCTATGCCTCTTGCAGTTTTGAGGTGCTTTCCCCCCTCAGCTTCTTGTTCTCACAGCATCTAAACTTTTTTTTGCACATAAACATAGATATTTTACTTACACTAATGCAAGTTAATATTTGTTTGTCAACCTAAAACAGATTCAATTTGCACACCTAATTCAAAAGCCCCAGACAAACAGGTCCCAGGTTGTCTTAGTGTCTTTATACTCAAGCAACTAGAAGCACTCAAGACTGAGCCCATTGGACACTGTAGGTGCAACCCTGTGGGATCATAACAAGTGGTTTAAAAATGACAACCTCTTTGCTTGGAAGACAGATTAAGGAGATTCAGGGCTTCGATGGCTGGAGAGAGAGGATGAAAAATACACCCCCACCCCCACAAAGGAAAAACAAAACACAAAACCCCCCAAACAAAACAACAAACAAACACTCAGAAATAAACTTTGTTCTACACAGCCTTCAGTAAACGATCTACATCTGTTAGATCATGAGTTAGGAATGCTGACCACTCTAAAACCAAAGGAAAGTGATAACTGTGTGTCAATAAACCAGCACCTTAACTGGCTGTAATAACTTTGAATTGCAAAGGAAACAAAAGGTAACAATCAAACCAACCCAAAATCATCACCAAAAATCTTTCACCAAATCAAGTTAGGTTTGGGGTTCTTTTTTTGTGACAGTGAGGACTGGATATTGTATTAGTGCTGCCATACTATTTCTTCAGCTGAGCCAGGTATCTCATTCAGCAGGAGAGAAGGCCCAGTGCAGGTGCTTAATCTGTGCAATCTCTGTCTCTTTATTATTTTAATAATTTGAAATGTATTCCTCAGATGTCAACTCTTTGCTTCACGCTCAGGCACGGCCAAGCAGCACATCTCTATCTTTTCAAAAGCTTAGCTTGGTTTCTTTCCAAAAGAGCTCTTTCCTACCTATTTGCTGGTGGAGAAAATAATTTTGAAATATAAAGCAGGTAAACCTTAACCTGCCAGATGTCGTCTTCGTGTAAGCCATTTAAATTCAATTTGTGGCAGAAAACACAGGCAACTTCTGGATCAATAGGCTGCATTCAACGGAGCTGACATCCAACACCTGATCCATCGCCAACCTGGCTGGGCTCTCCTTACTCATACCTGGGGGACTTTCCCTGGCTTTTATCGTTAGGTAAAATCTCCTAGGATTACAGGTACTTAAAGCTAATTAGGTGTGCTCTGTTACCCTCCATTTGAATGCCCTCTGTTTCTGCAACAGCCAGTTGACTTCTGTATTTCAGGGAGCTAATTGTGGTGGCACACGCCGGTGAGATAAAATGATAGCCTTGGACAAACGTCCTCCCCCCCCCCCCGCCCCGTACCTTGCGGGACAAGAGGGATGAGGAGATAATAGTCGGAACAATAGCAGCTGCAGGTTTACCTTGCTCACTTTCTGGGCTTCTGTCAGACGTCTGCCTTCAAGGATGTGATTATGTGATTAGAAAGAAGAGGTTGTAAACAAACAGGGCTTTGCTCCTCCCCAGATACCAGAAGTGAGGAATGTCAATCCCCAAACCTCTTCCAAGGATACCTGCACCTCGACGGCATGCGGCAGTGCTGAGACGCACAGTGTGAACCCACATCAGTCCTTCTCCCAGTGCACACAGCAGGGGAGTTATTAACACAAAAATCATTTTCCATGCACATAGGTTTAGCTAGGCTCAGAATGAAATGTAATCATTGCTGGGATTTGTAATAATTCTGGTTCTATGCAGGGTTAAGTGCTGGGGAAAGGGAGGTTTTTTTATTTGCCGTTTAACAATTCCCCCTTCTGTCTGCGAGCTCTGATTCTCCCATTATGGTGTTTCCTACAAATATCCCAGATACTTATAAATATTCTAGTGCAATGAATTTTATATGACCCTTCAGTTCTGAGAGCGGAAACTGCATTTTGAACTTAACCTAAAATCCAGGACAGTAAAGCCAATTTTCAAATGCAACCTTTCTACCAAGTGGTAAAAGACGGTCATAAAAGTCGCTTATTATTGCCCCTCTTGACATATAATTAATCCATCTCAAACCCCCATCCAAAAATCCAAAGGCAGCAAAATTTGTCCTTCCTGGGTGTGCAATGAATAGACACATGGAAATATGGATGGCAGGAGAGCAAGCGCAGAGGAAAATCTGGGAGACACTCATCTCTCATTGTGCGTCAAGCATGAAGGGAAAAAGAACAAATCAATGTCTGGCCTAGAATCTCAGATACAGGGGGACAATCTCTTTTATTTATTTTGCCATTGGGAGACCCCAGTTGTGGTCTTTCAGCACTTGAAAGGGCCAATCAGAAAGATGGGAACAGTCTGGTTTTTTGCTGGAGCTGTTGCACAAAGACAATGGGTGATGGTTTTAATCTAAAAGAGGGAGGATTAGGGTAGATAAAAGTCAGACTTTTTTCATGGTGGTGGTGGTGAAATGCCAACAGAGGTTGTTCAGTGAGGTGGTAGATATCCCATTCCTGGAAACATTTCAGGTTAGATTGGACAGGTCTTTTAACAACCTGATCTAGTTGCAGGTGTCCCTGCTCACTGCAGGGGGGTTGGACTAGATGACCTTTAAAGGTCCCTTCTAAACCACACCACTATATGGTTCTGTATTCATTATGATGTTCTGGACTTCACACACATCATTGAGAAGTTGATTGGATGGATCTGTGGAGCTTGTCTAATTCACTTTTGCACTTCAAGCAAGAGATTTTTGTGTGTCTGATTCTGGAAAACCTCCACACATGAGAATAGAATAGAATAGAATAGACCACACCAGGTTGGAAAAGACCTTTGAGATCATTGAGTCCAACCTATCATAAAACTCCTACTCCTACAACTCCAGGAAATAAAGTAGTAAGTTCTTTTGAGGCTATGATATTAACCAATAAATGATGCCACCAACTTGAGAAGGACAAAGGAGATGTCAAAATGGGCTAGTATAAACTTATAAGCAAGATGTGATATTTAACATGGGCTTTGGCCTTTGTGTACACTCAGAAGGAAACAGAAAGCTCTCTGAAAATCAGAACTCGTGCTGCTGTTGGCAGCTTCACTGCAGTCCTGAATACAGCCCTATAAATAGATGCTGTATCTTTCAGTATCAACTGAAAATTAAGTTTGTATCCTGCTTGGTACAACTAGTCCAAAGCAAAACTAAATTTCCCAAATCACTAAGCTTTATGACTTTAAGAAATGATGAGGATGAAGCTAAGGATTAGAGATAGTCTGTAACTTCAAAAACAAAAGCAAAACAAACAAATCCCCCAAACCCTAAGCAAATACCTCTTCACAATTATTAACTAAATTTCCAGTCTCTGAAAGTACTTTTATGTGACATTGCTATCATAGATAGTCATTACCTGTCCCTCTGTGTATATTTAAAAGCCACCAATTGTAGAAACAAGACATCAATATCACATGAAAATATCATAGAATCAGTCTGGTTGGAAAAGACCTCAGAGATCATCAAGTCCAACCTATTACCTAATACCTAACACCTCCTGACAACTAAACTATGGCTCCAAGTGCCACATCCAATCCTTTTTTGAACACCTCCAGGGATGCTGACTCCACCACCTCCCTGGGCAGCACATTCCAATGGCCAGTTACTCTTTCATGCTTGAAAAGACTCTAAGTTAGCTATATTGAGAATAATGTTCTCCTGCCGTGTGTTTCCTTTCGCAATAATCCTTCAAGATATGGCACTATCCAAACCCATTATTGAATATAAAATTGTTGAGTGTGTCACCGTGGTTTCCAATAAGTCATGAATCTGCTGTGTGGCATCCTGGTGATGAAACATCTCTTCTCTTGTTTTATTGACCAGAAATGCTGGAGTATACAGAAGGATTTATATCAAAACTCTCCCATAAATCTAAGTGGTCAAATCAAGACATTTTCAGTGTAGCTGGGATTCTTACAGATGTCAAAATGATCAAAGTGAGGGGTAGGGTACTCATAGGAAGGTCCTTGGAGACAAGGATACACTTTGCTCTCTCCAGGAAACTGGCCTGAATGTCTCACTGGTCTTCACTTGAAAACTCTGGACAGGTAGAATGCCAGACATTATTGTGGCCTTCCAGTATCTTAAGAGGTCCTACAAAAAAAGTTGGGGAGGGACTTCTTAGGGTGTCAGGGAGTGATAGGACTGGGGGGAATGGAACAAAACTAGAACTAGGTAGATTCAGATTGGATGTTAGGAAGAAGTTCTTCCCCATGAGGGTGGTGAGACACTGGAACAGGTTGCCCAGGGAGGTGGTGGAAGCTTCATCCCTGGAGGTTTTTGCAGCCAGGCTGGAAGTGGCTGTGAGCAACCTGCTGTAGTGTGAGGTGTCCCTGCCCACGGCAGGGGATTGGAACTGGCTGATCCTTGAGGTCCCTCCAACCCTAACTATTCTATGATTCTATGCTTCTTTGCTCCTGCCTGTCTTGTCTTTGCTCCTACCCGCCTGTGGCTCCCCTCTTTCTTGTTTTGTTTCCTTAAGCCTTGCACTATCTCTTTTTTCCCCTCATGTCTCCATCCCTCTCAGAGCAGGGCACTATCTCCCATAAGCACAGCTCAGCCTCTGCAGCCAGAACAGGAGGTTATGCCAGAGTCTTCCGGCAATGGCACTGGCTGCAGCACATGTACAGCCCAGAGGTGAATGAACCGTGCTCCCGCCCTGTGAAACCTTCTGTGAATCTCATTGCAAATTCTGAGTGTGTTCCCAGGCCTATGGCTTGGCCATGTTTGGGTGAATTTTCAAGGGAACAGTAAAACAGCTCAAGTCTTTGTCATTGACAATGTTTGTCCCTGTAGAATGCAACATCTTGATTCAAAGTAGGGGGGCATCAGGGCTTCAAAAAAATAAAGCTATGTTAGAGTAAGCAAGGATTTTAAGAAAAGGAATCATTGTTGGAGAATAAACCTTGTGAGCAGTGACTGAGGGAGTTGGGGCTATTTAGTTTGGAAAAAAGGAGGCTGAGGGGAGACCTCATTGCTCACTACAACTACCTAAAATGACGTTGTGGGGAGGTAAGTGCTTGTCTCGTCTCACAGATAATTAGTGATAGAACAAGAGGGAATGGCCTCAAGCTGTGACTGGGCAGGGCAGGTTTGGACTGGACAGTAGGAAGAATTTTTTCCCAGTAAGTGTGGTCAGACATTGGAATGTGCTGCCCAGGAAGGTGGTGGAGTCACCAAGCCTGGATGTGTTTAAAGGTGGTTTGGATGTGATGCTTGGGGATCTGGTTTAGAGGTGAACCTTGTAGAGTAGGGCTATGGATTGGACTTGGTGATCCTGAGGGTTTTTTCCAACCTGAATGTTTCTGTGATTCTGTTAGACCAATTAAAATTAATAATAAGAAGAAATAGACAGGCTTTGGTGGTTTAGTTCTTCACCACTTTTCAGCTTCTGTTTAACTCCGTCGCATGCCCAGTGCAGTAGCACTGCACATGAAAAAACCCAACCACCATCAATCTGAAAAATTGCTGAAATTGTTTATGCTGAATTCTTCCCAAAATTAGCCCTGACATAAGCACTCAGGATCCAGCCAGAGCAATTACAAGTCTGTGGAATCACAAGTGACAGAAAACAGGGTTTTACACCGGAAGGCGTTAGACGTCTCCACGTACACATGCAGGGAGGGAGGCAAAAAAAAAACCCTCCAGAAAATGAGAGGCAACATATGTTGTAGACAATCCTGCCTCCCGTAAAACTGCTGTTGAGTCAAGGAACCTGTTTAAAAACAATGTATTCCTCTAACTACAGCCACCTGGCTGGTAATTATAGTCCTCATTAGAAACTGCTACAGGTCTTGAGTGATTAGTTATTGTTTATAAACTGTTCAACTGGAGACCACCTGTTTTCCTATACTACTGCACCTTCTTCTTGCCTTGCTGCATCACAGCTATTAATAGAAAAACACCTGTTTCCTGACAGTGCAAAACCAGAGATAAACACAGCAGCTGGGGGAAAGGTCTTTGTGAAGGACAACCAAAGCTATTTGTTGCTATTAAGCTGTCTCTAGTCACAGTTAGAGCACTTGATGAAGTCACGTCTCTCAGAATCACAGAATGCTAGAGGTTGGAAGGGACCTCCAGAGATTATCAAGTCCAACCCCCCTGCCAAAAGCAGGATCACCCAGGGTAGTCTGCACAGGAATGCATCCAGGTGGATGGTTTTGCGAGTCCCCAGAGAAGGAGACTCCACAACCTCTCTGGGCAGCCTGTTCCAGTGCTCCACCAGCCACACTGTAAAGAAGTTTCTCCTTATATTGAGGTGAAATCTTCTGTGTTCAAATTTTGCATCCATTGTTCCTTGTCTTATTACTGTGCGCCATAGAAAAGAGCTTGGCCCCCTCCGCTTGACACTCACCCCTCAGATATTGATAGGCATTGATCAGATCCCCTCTCAGTCTTCTTCTGTCAGGGTCCCTTCCAACCCAATTCATTCTATGATTCTATGACCCTGTGAAAAAAAACTCTTCTCCTTAGTGTCCACTCTCTGAAGTCTGCTGGCCAGCACTGCCCTTTTCAGAGTCTGCTTATTTTTTTTTAAGAGTTATCTTCAATTCTTTCACAAAATCTTTTAAATCTAACTTTACTCCATTACATTGGTTTTGAGGTATTTGATATCTTCCTTTATTTTAAAAGATTCATTTAAGACTTGCCTAGCAGATCCCTGTCTCTCTCTCATGTACATGTAGACTCTCCGGTAACTTATGCTCTAGGAGAACATTTATAGTTAGCCCTCAAGGGACTGGGAATTCCAGAGAATCACAGAATGTTGGGGGGTGGAGAGGACCTCTTGGCATCACCTAGCTCATCCTAAATGCTAAAGCAGGGTCACCTAGAGCAGGTTGGCCAGGATCACATCCTTATATTTAGATGGAAGTTCCTGTGCTCTAACTTGTGCCCATTGTGCTTTGTCCTCTTTCTCCTCGTATATAAGGGTGGATGTAGCCAGGAGGGAATTGGTCTCTTCTCCCAGGCAACCAGCACCTGAACAAGAGGACACAGTCTTAAGCTGCACCAGGGGAAGTTTAGGCTTGAGGTGAGGAGAAAGTTAGTCACTGAGAGAGTTGTTAGCCATTGGAATGTGCTGCCCAGGGAGGTGGTGGAGTCACCATCCCTGGAGGTATTCAAGATGGGATTGGATGTGGCACTTGGTGCCATGGTTTAGTCATGAGGTCTGTGGTGACAGGTTGGACTTGACGATCTTTGAGGTCTCTTCCAACCTTGGTGATTCTGTGATTCACATGGAACCTCCTGGGTTCTAATTTGTGTCCATTGGTCCTTACCACTGAGCACCAGCGCAAGGAGTCTGGCCCCATCCTTTTGACCTCTGCCTTTTAACTATTGATGAGCATTGAGAAGATGCCCTCTCAGGCTGCTCTTCTCAGGGCTGAACACCCTCAGGTCTCTCAGGCTATTGCAGAAATAAAACATGAGATTGGAATCCTGGCACTAATTGCTAAAGAGTTAAATGCTCCTACATGCACAGCACCCAACAGGGAAGGAAAGGTGAGTGGCACGAGGTGCAGATGTGGGAGGTGAGGCATGAAAGCTGCTTGCCTTAAATAAGCACAAGGATCAGTGCAGCCCCACTGGCAAAGGCAAAGAGGAGGCACGGATTTTCTTAAGGCGAGTCACTCATGTAGACAACAAACTCATGCTGCAGTTAAAATATTTAGAGACAAATTGTGCTCTGCATCAGCTGACTTCAGCTGATTTATTCTCATGCCTAAATGGTGTAACAAGGAGCAGGATTTGACCCTTAGACCACTGAATTGGACACGATGATCTTGAAGGTCTCTTCCAACCCGGTCTATTCTATTCTATTCTATTCTATTCTATTCTATTCTATTCTATTCTGTAGTTGTCTCACCAGTAGATTTCATAAATATCCATGAGTGGAAGATGAGGTTCATTTTGATTTTTCTTAAAAGGTTGAGTTGTCTACCTGGTTCTGAATGAAAATCAAGCTCTTCCTCCAAGATGGTCAGTCAGGGAGGGTGGACACTTTGAGCAGAGAGCCAGAGCTGGAGGCACAAAGCTGTAGAGTGCAGCAGCTTAGGGGGGAGAAGCCAGCTGTACACCCAGAGGTGGGAGGCAGCAGTCTGGGTGGTGCGAGGGTTGCACCAAATCCAAGACACCTTCAGCCCACCTGGGACAAGAGGAAATTCTTTTGCAGAGGAATGAAGTCAGTTTAAGGGTTGTGTTGGATGTTCACAGCACTTGACATCCCACTGGAGGCTGCCATCCTCTTATCACAGAATAATAGAATTGTTATAGTTGGAAGAATCCTTTAAGATGAAGTCCAACCATTAACTCTGAACTGCCTAGTCCACCACTAATCCATGTTCCTCAGCACAGCATCTACACAACATCTGTTAAATCTCTGCAGGGGTGGTGACTGCACCACTCCCCTGGGCAGCCTTTTCCAGGACTTGACAACCCTTTGGGATAAGAAATTGTTCCTCATGTCCAACCTAAACCTCCTCTGGTGCAACTTGAGGCTCTTTCCTTTCATCCTATTGCTTGTTACTTGGGAGAAGAGACCAACACCCACCTCACTGCAGCATCCTTTCAAAGAGCTGTAGAGACCCAGGAAGTCTTCTCTCAGCTTCCTTTCCACCAAGCTGAACACCCACAGTTCTCTCAGTTGCTCCTTATAGGACTTGTGCTCTAGACCCTTCACCAGTTTATTTGCCCTTCTCTCTAGGTGATCCTTGGCAGGAGGATTGGACCCAATGATCTCTGGAGGTCCTTTCCAATCTCTAATGTACTGTGGTACTGTGGACACATGCCCACACTTCAATGTTATTCTTGTAGTGAGGGACCCAAACCTGAACCCAGTATTTGATATGCCAGTTCTGAGTATATGGGGATGGTCACTGCCCTCATCCTGCTGGGCACACTAGTGCTGATCTAGGCTAGGATGCTCTTGGCCTTGGGCACCTGAGCATGCTGCTGGATCATGTTCAGCTGGCTGTCGACCAGCACCCCCAGGTCCTGTGTTGCTGGACAGCTTTCAGCCACTCTTCCCCAAGCCTGAAACATTACATGGGATTGCTGTAACCCAAGTGCAGGACTCAGAGCTTGTTTTTTAACCTCATGCCACTAGCCTTAGCTTGTTGATTTAATGGTGGGAGATGCAACCTTCTTATCCCCTAGGATGTCTTTTCCTTGCTCTGTTTTAAGCACTTTTGCCCACATCTTGACCCTTGTCCTGTTTGATATTTGCTGTGCTGGTTTCATGCAACACCAGAGCCCACTGCAGTGGGACTCCCTCCATCAGCCAGAACTGTATTATGGAATGGCCCAGGCTCCCCAGGTGTTGGCTTTCCTCTTAAGAACTGGACCAAAAGCTGCCTGTGCATGGGGCTTCTAAGTGTTCCCCAGAAACACAGCAATTAATTTCCCCAGGAAATGTTTAGGTATTTGCTGATCATCCTTAATGATGCCTTATGGTTCAGAGGTGGTTGGTTTTGCTTACTCATTTATTGGATAACTGATATAGCTTCCAATATGTAATGGCACATCAAGAAAAAATTAGGGGGTAGCACAGTCCCAACTGAAAGCCAGAGAACTTCTGTGTATTAATACACAGTGGCATGATGAACAACCTAGTCATCACCCTGTGTTCCCACACAGCAAATGTTAGGCACCTGTGCAAGGCAGTGAATCATCTTATTGGTTGTTTATTCATGACTGAATACGTTCCCAGACCTATTTCTCAGCATTTGACCGTCTCCAGTGCTCCTTTGCTGGCTGCTCCTCCTCAGGAACAAAATCATGCTTTCATTTTATGTGAAAAAAAGGCACAACTAAAGTCACCAGAATTATGCAACTCAACGGAGAAGAACATGTTTCTTTGCTCAATATTTGAATGCCATAAAAGCTGACCTCCAGCAGAGCTCCAGGCTATGGAGCATCAAGCCTCTCCACTCAGAGTCCCCCAAGTACAGTGAGACACCAAAGGATTTCTATAGATTTGAAAGACTGAATGGCAAATAATTTGCTATCCTAGAAATTCAGCAGTGGGATTGAGATTTTTCTGGGTACAGGATTATCATTTTGGAATTGTTCAGCCTGTGGAAGAGTTGGCTCCCAGGGAGACTTTGCAGCCTCTCATTACTTAAAGGGGGAAATAAGAAAGATGGAGACAGGCTTTTCAGCAGGACCTGTTGTGACAGGACAAGGGGTGATGGTTTTAAACTAAAAACTGGAGATTAGACTATGTGGAAATATGAAGTGTTTTCCAGTGAGGGTGGTGAAACACTGGCCCAGCTTGTCCAGAGAGGTGGTTGAATGGTTCCAGGTCATGTTCTTTAGGGCTCTGAGAGACCTGCTCTAGTTGCAGATATCCCTGCTGGCTACACAGGGTTGGAACTAGATGACTTTTAAAGGTCCTTCCCAAAACAAATCCTTCTATGATTCTGTAATCATCACAGTCTATCCTTTTGCTGTTTGGTTTTTTTTCTGCTGTGATTCTATTAAAACCTGTAGGTTATGGAGAGTTGTCAGTGGGGTTGCACATCCTTTTGCAGACAGATTTTAATGGGCCATTTTCTGAGGTAGTATTGATTTGGGCTGACCACTGCTGTCTCCACTCACAGCTTTGTGACTGTTGGATCACCCAGAAAGCAGAGTGGGTTGTTATTCATTGCAACATACACTGTGTGTACACTGCAAATACATTGTGGTAGCACTAGTCAGAGGTTTTGTTTTCCATATGCTTAGCTGAAGAAAAATATTAAATGGAAAAATAGCATAATTTGATAAAGATGTAAAACAACAGGTTGTGCAAAACAAAGATATCTCAGCTTGCCTCTGGCAGCTGGCTCAGCCCCGCGTCGTATCACAGCACAGCGCAGTAATTGAGAGCAGCACAGGTGTCTGATAACTTCCATTAAACACCAAACTTTGCTCATCCATCACCTTTGCAGGGTTACCAGGGAGTCCTGCTGATTGCACATAAGGCATGGACATTTTCTTCACACAATCACAGAATGGTAGTGGTTGGAAGGAACCTCTGGAGATCATCTAGGTCAATCCTTCTGCTAAAGCAGGGTGACCCAGATCAAGTTGCCTAGCATCATAGAATCATAGAATTAATCAGGTTGGAAAAGATCTCAGAGATCATCAAGTCCAGCTTATTACCTAATATCTAACACCTCATGACAACTAAACCAGGGCTCTAAGTGCCACATCCAGTCCTTTTTTTAACACTTCCAGGGATGATGACTCCACCACCTCCCTGGGCAGCACATTCCAATGGCCAATTACTCTTTCTGTGAAGAACTTCCTCATCACCTCCAGCCTAAACTTCCCTTGGCACAGCTTGAGACTCTGTCCTCTTGTTTTGTCACATGTTCAGGAATTTTTGAGATCTCTCCAAAGATGGAGACTCCACAGCCTCTCTGGGCAACCTGCTCCAGGGCTCCAACACCTTCACAGGAAGGAAGTTTTTCCTCAAGTTCAGACGGAACCTCCTGGGTATAGAGTCTGGCCCCATCCTCTTGATCCCCACCCTTTAGCTCTTGCTGAGCATTGAGATGATGCCCTCTCAGGCTGCTCTTCTCCAGGCTAAACACCCCAGGGCTCTCAGCCTTTTTCTGCTCACAGAAATGCTCCAGTCTCCTCATCATCCTCATAGCCTCACTATGCTCTCTCTAGTAGTTGCCTGTCTCTCTTGAACTGGGGAGCCCAGAACTGGACAAATACTCCAGATGTGACCTTCCTGACTCAGTGACCACACTTTTCTCAGTGTATCCCTAAATACCATTTGTCTTCTTGGATACAACAGCACACTGCTGGCTCATCATGAACTTGTTCACCAGCTCTCCCAGGCCCTTCTTCAAAGAGCTGCTTTCCAGCAGGTCAATCCCTAAGCTATACTGGTGCATTGGAATATTCCTCCCTAAGTGCAGGACTGCAGACTTGCCCTTGTTGAACTTCCATCCATGTTCTGGGCCTCTTGCACTCAGCAGCTGCTCTGCTGCATGATCCCTGGGGAGCGGCTTAGGCGTTGCCCCAGCAAGGAGGTCTCAGCTGGGTGAGGAGATGCCAAGCTCTGCAATTAGGCTTTGCACTAATCAGGGAGCCATGTGAAGCTGACAGGACACACCAAGAGCTTTGCATGGCTGAGCTACCTACCACCAGCCCTCAGGCTGACTCCACCTTGAAGGGCATTTCACTGGCAAAAGGTTAAGCAATGTGGAGGTTCCTATTTTGGGAGTGGATGGCTAGATTACTATGTGCTGAAACATAGACAGGCAGGTCAGCTGCATTCTACAGAGCAGTGCTTATGGCCCTAGGTAAAAATAATCACATTCCAACCCTTGCCTAAAAATCTCCACCCAAATAACCCTCTGAACATAATTCCCAAGCATAAATAAATGCTATTTAGATTCTTAGGATATTGATAGGATAGGATAGGATAGGATAGGATAGGATAGGATAGGATAGGATAGGATAGGATAGACCTAACCAGTTTGGAAAAGGCCTTTGAGATCATCGACTCCAACCTATCACCCAACACCATCTAATCAACTAATCCATGGCACCAAGCACCCCATCCAGTCTCCTCTTAAACACCTCCAGTGATGGGGACTCCACCACCTCCCCAGGCAGGACTTTCCAATGGCCAGTCTCTCTTTCTAGGAAGAAATTCTTCCAAACAACCAGCCCAAACTTCCCCTGGCACAGCTTGAGACTGTGTCCTCTTGTTCTGGTGCTGGTCGCCTGGGAGAAGAGACCAACCCCCACCTGGATGCAGCCTCCCTTGCAAACAGCAATAAGGTCTCCCCTGAGCCTCCTCTTCTGCAGGCTAAGCAACCCCAGCTCCCTCAGCCTCTCCTCTCCTCTCCTCACTGCTCCAAACCCCTCACCAGCTTGCCCCATGCAAGCACAGAATGCAATGACAACATCTCTTGTTGGAGCAGTTACCTCTTTGTTGTCCTCCTGCAGCTTTCCTGCTAGCGTTTGGGTAGATATTTACACAGTTTGGTACCTAGGAGTAGGAGCGAAAAACCCAACAAAAGGCTGAAGGGTTACAGAGCAGCTCCGAGGAGGTCTCTTTTTAAAGTGACTAACCCAGTCGATTTCAATATGAGTTTGGAAAATAATCAGAAAGTTCTCAGTTGTGAAGAACAGGCAACAGGGGCTGCAGGCAGCACAGATCTTCCTTGCTCAGTGGGCTGCCGCGTGTTTGGAGAAATCAGAACTTTTCTGAGCCGGTGCAGCCTCTCTCTTTGAAATCTTTTTGCTTGCTGTTTCTTTTTTAAAGGTGTTAAGGAAATATGACTGTAATTAACAACTGACAAAAATATCTGGGCTCGAGCTGAAGTGGGAAATCATAGAGGTTATTTATTTCCTCGTGCTTTTCACCATTTGTTCTCTTTTCTTGAGGAAGTTGAAAGACCCGAGGTTGAAACTTAATAAGGCCCCATGCCGCTTCTAAGAGTATTTACAACATGCAAAAAATAAGCCAGCACATTTCTTATATTTAAATTTGTTTTCAGTCATCTAAGCTATTACACAGTATGCCATCCCTGAGCCTTTTGTAACAAGCAGTAAATGTTTCTCAGACAAGGGAAAGAATGATGTGTTCAACTACTCTAGCTGCTTGAGCCCGGGAAAGCGACAAAACATTGGGGTGTGTGCAATCCCCACGTCCCACTTTGCTTCAGCATCATGAAAATGGAGCTGCCTTCAGCACAGCCAGCAGGGCGAGGGAGGTGATTCTCCCCCTCTACTCTGCTCTGGTGAGACCCCACCAGGAGTACTGTGACCAGTTCTGGAGCCCCTATTACAGGAAGCATGTGGAGGTGCTGGAGAGCATCCAGAGAAGGGCCAAGAGGATTATTAGAGGGCTGGAGCTGCTCTGCTATGAGGACAGACTGAGGGAGCTGAGGCTATGCAGTCTGGAGAAGAGAAGGCTCTAAGGAGATCTAATTGTGGCCTTCCAGTATTTGAAGTGGGCTACAAGAAAGCTGGGGAGGGACTTCTTAGGGTGTCAGGGAGTGACTGGGGGCAATGGGAAAAAATAGAAATAGGGAGATTCAGATTGGATGCTAGGAAAAAGTTCTTCCACATGAGGGTGGTGAGACACTGGAACAGGTTGCCCAGGGAGGTGGTGGAAGCCTCATCCCTGGAGGTTTTGAAGGCCAGGCTGGATGTGGCTGTGAGCAACCTGCTGTAGTGTGAGGTGTCCCTGCCCATGGCACGGGGGTTGGAACTAGGTGACCCTTGAAATCCCTTCCAACCTTAAAAATTCTGTGATCTATGATTATGATTCAGTTTGTGGCTTGTGCTTCAGATGTGTGTGCTGGGAGGTAGCACATGAGGTATTCCCTGGGTTGGGTGGCAGGTCAGCTTCCTTTGACAGGTGAAGCTTGATGGTGCTGTGGAACAGACAGTGGTGTGGGGTTTATTAACTGCAGTGGCTTAACATTTTATCAGGCTCTGCTCTAAACTGGTTGAGTGTAGGACTTTACTCTTCTAGTACTTGGGAATAAGATTCATTCCTCTGAGTACTACTTGTGGGATATCTTCTCTGGAAACCATAAAATGGTTTGGGTTGGAAGGGGACTTGAAAGGTCCAACCTCCCTCTAGTCAGCAGGGACATCTTCAACTGGATCATATTACTCAGAGCCATGAAGGACCCAACCTTGAATCTTTCCAGGCATGGGGCATCTACCATCTCTCTGGGCAACCTGGGCCAGAGCATCACTGTTATGTTTATTTCTTCTGTCTAGTCTAACTCTCCCATCTTGTAGTTTCAAACCATCAGATTTTGTCCTGTCACAATAGGCCTTGATAAAAAGATTGTCCCCAGCTTTCTGATTGACCTCTTTAAGTACTCAAAGGCCACAAGAAGATCACTCATGTGCTGAGGACTCCAGAGCTGGACTCAAAACTGCAGGTGATCCTTATCAGGGTGGTGCAGACAGACAGAATTCCCTCCTTCCTACCTGCTGGCCATGCTTCTTGTGATGCAGTCCAAGATATGGTTAGCTTCTGGGCTGCAAAACCATCAGAAGTTCAGTTTTAGCATGATTATAGTCTGGCCCCTATCAAATAGCCTGGAGAAGAGGACACTCAGATGAGGCAACCAGCAACAGAACAAGAGGACACAGTCTCAAGCTGTGCCAGGGGAAGTTTAGGCTTGGACTTGATGATCCCTGAGGTCTTTTCCAACCTGGTTGATTCTATGATCTTGGGGCATAGCTCAGCTCCTGGAAACTCTCTGTATGCAATAGCAGAGAGCTCTGCAGAGGCGCAGATGCAAAGCAAATTCATCAGTGCAGGGCTTCGTGTGTGTGATAACCAAACAAGCCAAAAGGAACTCTCATAACATCTCCTCTTGCATCCCAAGTAAACAGCTTTACAGAAGCCATCCCAGTGAAGCTGTCTTCTGGAACCCTTCTCATTCTAGAGAGACTTTATCTTCCTAAGCAATTACCCATGGAAGGAATGCCTGAAAGTCTCGGTGCCACTCACTAGTGTTCTTTGGATGGGATGTTGGGGAAAACCAGTTTTGTCCCGTTCAAATTCCTTTTGCAAACAAACATTAGCACCTACAGACATCAAATACACCCATGCCCATCACAGAGCTGCTGGGAGGCAGATGAGACATTTTGTCCAGAGCTCTACTGAGTCATTGTAAAAATAACCCCACCAAGAGCAGCTGACCAGTGCTCACTTCCATGTCAATCTTTTCTTAGTTTTTAATTTATTTTTTTTTAATGAAAAAAAAAGGGAGGAAATAATCACTGAAGGAATACATGTTAATGGCAAGATGCAGGTTGAGAAGGGTTCTTAGGTGGAAGATCCAAGTCATGATTAAAAAATATAGCCCCAAGCGGTGACGAGGACAGAGATTTTGCCACGGAAACCTTGGAAACAACATAAATATGAATCATGTTGAAAGTGAGTGGGCACAGAGTGGTGCAAAGGGTCCTGCTTTGCAAGCCTGAGACGGAGGAGAGTCGCTCGCCGGCCGTGCAGGACACTCAAGAAGGGACATGCAGCGGGGCTCGCCGTGGCCAAGGTCGCGTTCCCATAGGCATGGCATCTGGTTAATGTGAACCAGGGTGTCAGGAGGCAAAATATGCTTGTCTTCAGCTCCAGTACTGCCAACAGTGACTGTTTTTCCCTTGTAATCTCATGTTTTCTAATTGACCAAGCGAACCTCCAGCCACTGGGCAGTTACACAGCTGCGACTGGACTGCGTGTAAGTTCATTCCATTGAGAAGCATGAAGAAAACAATCCCAAAATAGCTTCTAACAGGGATTTCAATGTCTGCCTTTGCTTACTGCTGCTTGCTCTGGGTTGACAGAATACTAAATACAGAATTGACCAGGTTAGAAAATACCTCAGAGATCATCAAGTGAAGAATTTCTTCCTAACATCCAGCCTAAACCTCCCCTGGCACAGCTTGACACTGTGTCCTCTTGTTCTGGTGCTGGTTGCCTGGGAGAAGAGACCAACCCCCACCCAGCTACAACCTCCCTTCAGGTAGTTGTAGAGAGCAAGAAGGTCTGTCCTGAGCCTCCTCTTCTCCAGGCTAAGCAACCCCAACTCCCTCAGCCTCTCCTCACAGGGCTGTGCTCCAAACCCCTCCCCAGCTTTGCTGCCCTTCTCTGGACACCTTCCAGCATCTCAACATCTTTCCTAAACTGAGGAGCCCAGAACTGGACACAGGACTCAAGGTATGGCCTAACCAGTACTGAGTACAGGGCAGAATGACCTCCCTGCTCCTGCTGGCCACACTATTCCTGATGCAGGCCAGGATGCCATTGGCCTTCTTGGCCACCTGGGCACACTGCTGGCTCATGTTCAACCTACTGTCAACCAATACCCCCAGGTGCCTTTCTGCCTGGCTGCTCTCCAATCACTCTGACCCCAGCCTGTAACACTGCATGGGGTTGTTGTGGCCAATGTGTAGAACCCAGCACTTGGATATGTTAAATCTCATGTCCTTGGACTCTGCCCATCTGTCCAGCCTGTCAAGGTCCCTCTGCAGAGCTCTCCTTCTCCAAGTATTTCCAGCATGTTGGCTAAGATGGGCTCTGTTGAAGTAGGACTACTTCTTAGCTTTCCTGCCTTGTCCTGATGAACAGAGTTGAGAGCTACTTGCAAGAATGTCTTTAGTGACTCTGCATTTTCTTTAGACCACAAGGCTATTGAATTTCTCACTCTTGTTATTCTATGGGGGGGGAATAAACAAAGGGCAATCAAAATCCTCTTCACATTCTTGTTACATCTTTCTTCAGTCAACCACATTTATACTTTCCTTCTTTGTATATTCATTTCACTGTTTTAGTATCCAAGAGAGAGCTGTTCAGCTCGAGACTGCTGTCCTGAAAGGCACATGAACGAGGTTTTCAGATCAGAGAGTTATGGATTCAGATAAGCATCCAGAATATTGTATCTTCTGTCACTCAGATGGCAACTTGTGGATAGAGATTCTCCAGCCATGGTGTGATTCCAGACTAGAAGCTGTTTTTGAAAGTGACTCAATATGCTTTGATATTTATCATCTCAGCTATTTCCAGCATTACACAATATTGGCCAGAACAACACGGGCAAAGGGAGCTTCGGAGCCACGGGTATTAGGCACTCAGAAGAAACAGTCCCTGCATGCCTACTAGACTGTTTATTCTTTCAGATATCCAACCCTGCATACTTACTTGTATGTTTTCTATCATTTGATCAGTTGGTAAATAGCAAGGGATTATAAACAGACAAAAAGTTGTCCAATACCCAAGCACCGTACAAAGATAAAAGGTCCCAGATGCCAACACTTAAACTAAATCAGCCTTGCTCACTCTGTGGTTTTAGATGACCTGTGACTATGTCTAAACACCAGAAATTCTGAAGCAGGAGGTTAAATATCCTTTATATTGTTTGTGCTAGTTTTTTTCCATGGAGCTATATGCTGTTTAATATACTCCCTACAACCACCAACACTTTTTGGGGGGTATGTTGTGCATATTTACCATTTTTCTAATTTAAAGTCTAATCCTCCACATCTGGAGGACACATTCTTTGGTTGAGAGTTTAGTGAGAGGACTATTTCTTTGGAAAGATAACAAAACTGAAGTTTAAAACACACACACATACAAAATTATGAGACAATAATTTCACAAGAAAACCCCAAGGCAAACCGTTCCTATAGACAGTCTCAAAGTGTTGAAAGGATCCAGAAAACCAGATGTACCACCCTTTGTGTAGGGGGACATCTCTCACTGAATGCAATGGGAGGTGCAATAATTGATTAGAAGGGAATCTGGACCATAGCAAAAGTGAAGAACAAATAATCCTCCATGCTGTGAAGCCAATATTTTTTCCTATGAGTTTGTGCTCTGAGCTTGTGGTCCCAGTTGTTTCCTTTGATGATTATCAAGGCTGCATCCTCCCAGTAGGTTTTCCCCCATTTGGGACATAATGTCTCCTCTTCTTCTGGCTTTTCTTTAAAGAACAAAATAATATAGACTTTTTCTTAAATTCCTTTTTTTTTTCCCTATTCCAATGTGGGTAAAATTGACCACAGAGTGAAGCTGTTAAATGGAAAGGAAGGGGGAAAAAATACAATCCAAAACTACAACTACCTCAAGGGAGGTTGTAGCCAGGTGGGGGTTGGTCTCTTCTCCCAGACAACCAGCACCAGAACAAGAGGATACAGTCTTAAGCTGTGTCAGGGTAGGTTTAGGCTGGAGGTGAGGAGAAAGTTCTTCCCAGAAAGAGTAATTTGCCATTGGGATGTGCTGCCCCAGGGAGGTGGTGGAGTCACCGTCCCTGGAGGTGTTCAAAAAGGGATTGGATGTGGCACTTGGAGCCATGGTTTAGTCAGTTGTGAGGTGTTGGGTGATAGTTTGGACCTGATGATTTCTGAGGTCTTTTCCAACCTTATTGATTCTATGGTTCTATGAAAACTACTAATTTTCTTCTGCTTAAGAAAATAGATTAAACTGTTAAAATGAGAGAAGAGAGAAGAAGCATTAAGAGTTTTCAGAAGTAATTAATCTAGGCAAAATCTGGCCTGAAATAAACCATAATTTACTCCTAAGAGAAGCAAGGCCATGCTTCCATCTCTACCTGTGGCAACTGAGAGATGCTTGCAGGAAAGGTCTGACTGTGGGCACAGTGTGTGGGGACATTTCCCAGAGGATCCCCTCTCATAACCTTGAGCTAAAAAGTCTATTCATATAATTATATTTACTGGTGTCTGTTTGACTGTTCTTCACTGAGTCTTCCAGGCTGTTTTATAAATTTCTTTTAATCTATAAAAATTCCAGCTTTTACTACATTCCTGGGACTCCACAGTTGAAATACTTACCATGCAAAGTAAATACATTTACTTTCTTGGTACTTTTTAGTGTGAGAATTCAAGTAGAAATAGGATGGAAGCAAGGCCTTTCTCATTCTCTTATTAGATTGTATGTGTCAGAGAAACACCTGGAGGCAGGAAGATGAACTAACAAAGATCCATACATCCCACAGGTTGGCTCTCATGATAAGACTTAGAAACTCTTAAGGTAAAATAAAAATTCAAAAAATAGCTGTATGAGCTTTTGTGCTACTGGAAAAGATAATTCATTGGAAGTCTCAGGAGTAAATAGTGAATATAGTCTTAGAGAATGTGCTTTAGATTACCATCTGGTTTGAATCTTCCCCTTTACTGTGCTCTGGTGACATCCCACCAGCAGTACTGTGTCCAGTTCTGGACACCCTATTGCAGGAAGGATCTGGAGGTGCTGGAGCATGTCCAGGGAAGGGCCATGAGGATGATCAGAGGGCTGGAGCTGCTCTGCTGTGGGGACAGACTGAGGGAATTTGGGCTATTCAGTCTGGAGAAGAGAAGGCTCTGAGGAGACCGTGTTGTTGTCTTCCAGTATCTTAAGGGGGCTACAAGAAAGATGGGGAGGGATTTTTTTTAGGGTGTCAGGGAGCGATAGCACTGGGGAGAATGGAGAAAACTAGAAGTGGGTAGATTCAGATTGGCTATAAGGAAGAAGTTCTTCCCCATGAGGGTGGTGAGACACTGGAACAGGTTGCCCAGAGAAGTGGTGGAAGCCTCATCCCTGGAGGATTTTAAGGCCGGGCTGGATGTGGCTGTGAGCAACCTGCTGTAGTGTGAGGTGTCCCTGCCCATGGCAGGGGGGTTGGAACTAGATGATCCTTGAGGTCCTTTCCAATCCTAACATAAACCTTTAAACATATCCTAATAGGCATTAAAACTGGAAATATCTGAATTTCAGCACTTATAGGTAAAGTCAGCATTCATTAAAGACACAAAAACACTGTAAAATAAACAAAAATTAGTTTTGGGCATGAGCTTTTTCACTTGAGCTGTTTCAGTCTCTCCCAATGGCTAAAGACAGAATTTTGCATTTATTCCAGCAGTTCCTAATGACTGATCATTTGCAAAGCTTTGGTCAGTCACTGACATGCCAAACACACCCAAGTTACTTCTCAGGTTGTCCAGAGAGGTGGTAGATCCCTGGAAACATTCCACTCATGTTGGATGGGGCTCTGAGCAACCTGATCTAGTTGAAGATGTTCTTGCTCGCTGCAGGGGATTGGACTGGATGATCTTTAAAGGTCACTTTCAGCCTAAACCACTCTTTGATTCTATGAAAGTGCTCTTAATGGCTATTAAAAAAACATTTGTGTAAGGCAGGTTGCTCCATTTGAACAGTACTTTCTAAGCATGGAACTATGGTTTGGATTGGATGGGACCTTAAAGACCTCCCAGGTCCAACCCCTCTGCCATGGGCAGGGACACCTTCCACCAGCCCAGGTTGTTCACGGCCCCATCTAACCTGACCTTGAACAACTCCAGTGAGGGGGCATCCAAAGCCTCCCTGGGCAACCGGTTCCAGAGTCTCACCACCCTCACTGTAAACAATTTCTTTCTAGTATCTTATCTAAATCGACCTTCCTCAAGCTTCAGTTCATGAAGGTATATTTCAAATGCTATGACATTTTTAGGTGGAGAAAAGTTATTATTGCTAGTTTTATAATATTGCTTCCTCCAGTCTCTCTGGGATGGATATGGATTCCTCTTTCAAATTGTCTTCCAGAGAAGGGCAGCGAGGCTGGTGAGCACAAGCTCTATGAGGAGAGCCTGAGGGAGCAGAGGGTATTTAGCATGGAGAAGAGGAGGCTCACGGGAGACCTTCTTGCTGTCTATAACTACCTGAAAGGAAGTTGTAGACAACTGGGGGGTTGGTCTCTTTTCCCAGGCAACCAGCAACAGAACAAGAGGACACAGTCTCAAGCTGTGTCAGGGGGAAGTTTAAGCTTGAGGTGAAGAGAAAGTTCTTCCTAGAAAGAGTAATTGGCCTTTGGAATGTGCTGCCCAGGGAAGTAGTGGAGTCACCATCCCTGGAGGTGCTCAAAAAAGGCTTGGATGTGGTGTTTGGAGCCATGGTTTAGTTATCATGAGGTGTTAGGTATTAGGTAATAGGTTGGATTTCACGATCTCTGAGGTCTTTTCCAACCTGGTTGATTTAGTGTGATTCTGTCTTTTAGAGTATTACCAGTGGTTGCCAACAAAGCATTCTCCTTCACCATCTGACCTGCTCTAGGTGGCCCTGCTCTGGCAGGGGGGTTGGAATAGATCATCCTTTGAGGTCCCTTCCAACCCCTAACATTCTGTGTGTGTGATCCCTTTTCAGAAGAGTTTGGAGCCTAAAAGTTGCTGAGTCCACGCCAGGGGAAAAGACTGTTTCTTACCAATTTTATATGCACTTTTCCAGGCCACAGTCTTTATGGAGACTTTTCCCAGCTATGCCCCAAATTATTTGGTCCATTAAAAAAAATTCACATTAGACATCCCTTACTTATCTCCGTGAGGTTATATGATGCATGCTACAGTTTTCCTGAAGGTGCTCACATTTCTGATTGGTTTATTAATTTGTGTTTATTGTAGGTACTCTGGTAGAATGTTTTATCTTAATTAGGATTTTTATGCCCACTATATTCAGTACGTCTGTGGCCAGTTTTTTATGCTGCATGTCTTTCTGGGGTAACCAAGGCTTAGTGGTTTACTTCAGGAGGAGAAAAATTTATAATCAAATTAAAAGTAATTACAGGCGCATTTTCTTTCAAACCCAAGCTACATTACATTAGCAGAAGGTGACACTTTTGGTTCTGTATAAGTTTTTAGCCTGCTAAGGCCTATGTATAATATTAACTAGCCTTAGATTCAGAGGATAAAATCTGAACTTCTTATTTCCTTGTAGAAATAAAGCTCTTTCTTGGGCATTGATTGCACACAATTTCGTTCACCCCTTTCCAAAATAAATCTTTTTTTAATGCAAAAAAAAAAAATGCTTATTTCCAGAATGATTGCAGAATCACAGAATTGTCAGCATTGGAAGGGATCCCAAGCATCATCCAGTTCCAACCCCCCTGCCATGGGCAGGGACACCTCACACTACAGCAGGTTGCTCAGAGCCACATCCAGCCCGGCCTCCAAAACCTCCAGGGATGAGGCTTCCTCCACCTCCCTGGGCAACCTGTGCCAGGCTCTCACCCCCGTCATGGGGAAGAACTTCTTCTTGACATCCAATCTGAATCTCCCCACTTCTAGTTTTGCTCTGTTCTTTCACATTTTAGATGTGGGACAAAATTCTCTTCACCATTGTTATGTTCAAAGAAGTATTGAGCAAGCCCCTTAAAATCAACTCTGCTAGGATTAGCAGAGCACTGAAGCACTGGATTTTTGTACCACAGGAGAACCAGACCTTGTGGTTGTTGGTTCTCTAAGGTGAACACTCAAATAATTAGATGGCTACTGGCTGTTATTATTTTCAGTTTCAACATGTATTAGTTGCTTTTTATTCTAAAACATGTATTTCTGATCTATATGAAACAGAAATGGTTCTTTAAAAGCTTATAAAATCACAGTGATTTTCACTGTATGCCCTTGTCCTCTGTCCATTAAATTACTGGTTGACCCTGCCCTCTCAGTCTTGGTGTTGGACTTGTTGAGTCAAAGGAGGTTGGAGCCAGGTGGAGATTGGTCTTTTCTCAAGTGCAACAAGTGATAGGACAATACAAAATGGCCTCAATTTGTGCCAGGGGAGCTTCAGGTTGGATATTAGGGAAAATTTATTCACAGAAAGGGTTACCAAATGTTGGAACAGTTGTCCATGGAAGTGGTGGATTCACCATTGCTGGAGGTATTTAAAAGACACATGGATGTGGTGCTTAGGGACATGGTTTAGTGGTACTGTTTCAGCAGTAGTTGTGGGAGTGGAAGCTTCTAGGAGAGCAGTTGGATGTGATGATCTCCAAGGTCTCTTCCAACCTCAACAATTCTATGATATCCAGAGTTCACTTTCAACCCCTACCATCCCACTAGGGGATGTTACCTTCAATTAGCCAAAAGACAAGAAATATGTCAGTGTTTGGCCCTTAGTTTTAATTTCAACTTCTTGAGCTGGGCAGGCTGCATATGCATTCAGCAAAGGTTGGTGCAGAAGCACTTTAGTTTGTAAGCTAGCAATGAGGAGCAAGTTGTAAATTACCCACCACTGAGTTGCTGAGTCACTTGAATACTTCAGGCTGCTCTAAATGCAAGATCCAGTGGGGCTGCTGAATTATCCTAGGCTGTTTTTCAGAAGATCCTTGTGTCACGATCTCATTCTAAATAGGATCTTTTTTTTTCCTTGATAAGTATTTAATTTGAGATTTCAGTAGTGAAGAGAATTGAGCAGAGACATTTTAAGTGCTTCTTCGTCTGTCATTAGAGACACCAAGTGACACAGGAAAAGATAATGAACATAGAAAGAGCCCCCAAAGCACTTTTAGATCGTTTCTTGAGAGTCAGCAGGCCAATATTGACTTTGATTAAGCACTCACTTTGGTCCCATTAGTTTGGCAAACTGTGAAGCAAAAGTGAGCATCCCCTCCAAGTTGGTTTTGCATAAACTCGCTTAGAACTTCAGTTCTGAATGTCTTCAGAACATCTCTGGTTTGGAGGGGCTCTTTAATTTTTTTTTTCTCCTCAAAAAAGAATAATAAAATGTCCTTTTAAGTGTTTTAAAGAACTCATAATCTAAAACTAACATAAACTTTTATGGTATCAGGCAGTGATGCTTAGCAATCTCATTTTATGTCTCAGAACTGCAGAGGAAAGCAAAGATACGTGTTTCCTGCTGATGAGTTCATGTGTCTGTGGTTTAATTGTCAGATTTTCAACCAAAGGATTCAGTTTTCACATGGTTTTCTGGTGTTACCAGGAATATTAAGGGGCTCTTTCCCTTGTGGCCCTTTGGTGTGAGGTTGAGATCTGGCTGTTGGTGTCTAGCTATGATGAGAAACCATGGGAACCCTGACAGAGAGTATGCAGATCTTTAATTAGAAGACCCACAACTGAGTGTTCAACCTTTTCTTTTATTATTATTTGTTTTCTTTACAACAATGACTGAAGGCAGACAGTGGGTTCTTGTCCCTGTAGACTGTTATACAGCTGTGTGTAGGGCTGGAGAGATATTGTGACTAGCCTTGAGCTTCTGGTGGCTTTTTTGGTGTTGGTAGATGAGGAACTCACTACAGCTGGGATCATCACTGAGGAGCTCTGAAGAAATCCAGTGAGTGCAGAGCCTCTTCATAGTCTAAAAGCAGATGCTTCAAATTGGGGGGAGGGTCATTAAATAGATGAGGGATCTTGAAAATGTTTCCCCATGAGGGAACTCTTTCCCAGACTCTGCTTTGACTAGACACTCTTCATTAATTTGCTATTTATGTGCTCAGTAAATCTCTCTGGGCCATAAAGTGGTCTAGAAGGTACCCAGATAGTTTCCTGCTTTAACTTCCTGTCCTTTATAGTTCCTTCCATGTTCAGAAAATCAGAAAATCATCATAATTACTTTACATTATATTATTTTTTCTGGCATGTAAAAAAAAAAAAAAACACAACCAAAAAACCCAAACAACAAAACCAAGCAAACTCACCAAAACCAAGCAAACTCACCAAAACCAAGCAAACTCACCAAAACCGATCCAATCCACCAAAACCAATCCAACCTAGCAAAACCAAGCCAACCCACCAAAACCAAGCAAACTCACTAAAACCAAACAAAACCACCAAAACCAATCCAACCTAGCAAAACCAAGCCAAACCACCAAAACCAAACTGTACTGTGTCCAGTTCTGGGCCCCTCAGTTTAGGAAGGAGGTTGACTTGCTGGAACGAGTCCAGAGAAGAGCAACAAAGTTGGTGAGGGGTTTGGAACATAAGCCCTACGAGGAGAAGCTGAGGGAGCTGGGGTTGCTTAGCCTGGAGAAGAGGAGACTGAGGGGTGACCTTATTACTCTCTACAACTACCTGAAGGGAGGTTGTAGACAGACGGATGTTGGTCTCTTCTCCCAGGCAGCCAGTACCAGAACAAGAGGACACAGTCTCAGGCTGTGCCAGGGGAGGTTCAGGCTGGATGTTAGGAAAAAGTTCTATACAGAAAGAGTGATTGCACATTGGAATGGGCTGCCTGGGCAGGTGGTGGAGTCGCCATCACTGGAGGTTTTCAGAAGGAGACTTGATGGGGTGCTTGGTGCCGTGGGTTAGTTGTTTGGGTGGTATTGGATTGGTTGATGGGTTGGACGTGATGATCTTGAAGGTCTCTTCCAACCTGGTTTATTCTATGTATTCTATGTATTCAAACCAACCCACCAAACCCAAGCACACCCACCAAAACAAATAAACCCAGCAAAACCCATAAATGAACAAAAAAAAGGGTAAAATAAAGAATTAATTTCCTTGTTTTAAACATCCTTCAAGCTAATTAGCAATGGATCTCAGAAACAGATAGACTGGATATAGTTGGCAATATTTTATCTGGCAGTTTGCTGCCACTCTTCTGCCACACCTGGAAACTCTCTGCAGAGGTCACATCCATCATAGCTTCTGTTTACATGAATTCCATTCAGGGAATGCTGTACACTTTACATCACATATACTTGGCACTGTTATGCCACCAAAATAGGTATTAATGCATTGCTCAATATTTTATCATCAATGTATTATCATAAATAAAACTGGAAAGTAGGTTACTTCTTATCCCAGGATTATAATCAGAGAGGCTCAGATCGTTGTGAGGGTGGATTAATTAACTCAGCCGAGGTGCTGAATCCAAGGTATTGTTAGGTACTGTTTAATCTCAGAATCTTGTTTGCAAGCCTTAAAGGTAGTCCATATGAAGGTTTATCTGTGTATGTGTCAATACGGAGCTCATGCAGGCACAAACACACGTCCCCACACGTGTATGGTCACCTATGTGCACACACAGCACCGTGATGCACACAGAGGGCAGGCACCCAGAGCATATAGATTTCTTACATGAATTTGACATTGATTTCTGGGGTAAACAAATGGTTTTAAGTCTTTACTTGCCCAGAGCTAGATCATAATATTCTGCATTTCAAAGTGTCCAAGTACCTTTAAAGTGACGGCTGCAGAGTCCCCCAAGGCACAAAGCAGATAAAACCTTCTTTTAAAAGTATTTTGCTCACCTTTGTGAAAAAAAAGGGAACTTGGGGTTTATTGAGTGCAGGAAAGCCTCATTCCCATAGTAACCAATGCACGGCTGATATTGATCAGCGGAGTCAAAGGCAAAACCCACTGACAGGAATAAAGAGCAACTATTTTTTATCTTCATATGTATTCTTCTTGGAGTTCCTGGAGGTAACCGATACCACAGGCGTGGAGCACGCCCTGGGAGCCGCCGTGCTTTTTGGTTGTGTCATTAACACAAACCACAGCTCCTTATCCAAAAGAAAAGCTCCAACTGTGCACGATTTTTGCCTGGACCCTGCAGCCCTTTTCTCTGACAAAACTCCTCATGATTTCAGAAAGACTTTTTCCTTGAGCAAGGTGCATGCAGGATGGGTCCCTTTGTCTTGAAGGAACGTGGCCAGCCTTTGAAATCTCTTCTATTTTCTACCTCAATTAATGAGACCTTAGAGGTCGTCAAAGTCCCTTTCTCTTTCTTCACCATACTTGTGGCGTGTGTGAGATCTGATAACATTAACGTTTGCAATCAAGCCTGATCTCTCTTTAATGATTTCATTAGGTGTTAAATATCAGGCATCTTTTTTATGTTAAGGCATTCCCTTTTTGAACTGCAGAGCTTCACAGGCAAGATCTTTCAAACCAAGAGCTCACGCATTATTAGCATTCAGTCCAATGCATGTGCGTACCTTAAATCCTCGACATGATTAGATCATTCCCAGAATTGACAAGTCTATAAAAATGAAGAAAGGAGACCTGTGAGAGAGCTGTGCAAGGAGAGATATTTTGTAGAACATGAGATCACATAATAAAGAATAAATTCTCTCAAGTCTGATAGTTTTACAAGGTTTTACATACTCCTAGCCAGGTAATAATCTTCCTTAGACTTTCCTGGACTTGCAAGGAGCTTTAACAGTTCTTTCCCTTTTTTTTCTTTTTTCCCCCCTTTTTTTTTTTTTTTTTTTTAATCCTGACAAAACTGTTAGATAACAACCAAGCCAAAATTAAATAACCCCAAAAGTCTTCCTCTCTAATCCCTTCTGTGCATACTTAATGTTTCATTCTCCCACTTCAATTATGCCATCTGCATTATGTCTTTCGCTCCCCACTCGAAAAGTTGTTAAAAGGAAAAGGCTCTTTCAGGGTGTCACAGCTCCATTATGCAGGCCTATACCTGTGCTGGCAGCATGCTCTTCTTCTCACCTCATATTGCCTTTTGCCTGGGAAAGAGATCCCCGCGGTGCATATCAAACTGGAAACTGAAATGAAATTAAGCTGGTATGCAGGAGACAGAGAAAGTTAGGGTAAATGAGCAGAGAAGGTTCTGGGAGGACTTTTAAACTTAGTTCTTCTTTAACTTAGTTTCATCTCCTTGAAGGTAGGGAGGCTCTACAGAGAGGTCTGGACAGGCTGCACTGATGGATGGGCCAATGTCAGTGGTATGGAGATTAGCCAGACTAAATGTTGAGTTCTGTGCTTGTGTTCCAACCAACCCCATGCACCACTATAGGCATGGGGAGTAGTGACTGCAAGCTGCCCAGCAGGAAAGGACCATAAGGTGTTGCTTGACAGCTGGCTGAAGATGAGCCAGTGTGTGCCAAGGTGGCCAAGGCAGACAGAAGCATCCTGGTTTGTATCAGCAATAGTGAGGCCACAAAAGGCTAGGAAAATTATTGCCCCCCCCATTTATTTAACAGTGGTGAGGCCACACCTTAAATGCTGGGTTCAGTTTTGGCGTCTTCAATACAAGAAGGATGTTGAAGGGCTGGAATGGGTCCAAATAAGGCAAACAAAACTGGTGAAAATTCTTACAAGTAGGCTGAGTGAACTGGTTCTTTGTTTTGTTGTTTTGGTTTTTTTTTTAATCTGGATAAAAAGAGGCTTAGGAGAAACCTTCACACTCTCTACAACTACCTCAAAGGGGGTTGTTGTGAGGTGGGAGTCGATCTCTTCTCCCAGGCAACAAGTGATGGGACAAGAGGAAACAGCCTCAAGTTTCACCAGAGATTTAGGTTGGATAAGAAGAAAAAATTTCTTGTCTGAAAAGGTTGTCAAGCTGTGGAACAGGCTGCTGAGGGAAGTGGTGGAGTGATTAAAAAGCTATGTAGACGTGGTGTTGAGGGATGTGGTTTAGTAGTGGATTGTCAGTGTTGGCTTAATGTTTGGGCTCGATGATCTTAAAAGTATCTTCCAAGTAAAATGATTGTGTGATTCCATGATTCTTTGGGGCAAAACCTATGAAATTTGAACTGCTGTCCCTAGTCATGTAGGCTGAAATCCTAGTGTTGTGAAAACCAATGACAGGATCTGACTCTGCACCCATTACAAGTAAGGTAACCTGGTTTCCCCAGGTGCTGGGAACACACAGCTGTCGTGGACTCCAAATGTGTGTTCAGCTGTCAAATTACAGACACCAAGTTTAGATCTCATCATTTCCTGTTGTAATTCATCTCTGTGCAGGGTGTCATGAAGATTATTCCTAAGATCTCATCTAGGCTGAATATTTCTGAAAGGACCTATTGGATCAGTGAGATACTGGAGTGGGTTGCCCTGAGGAGTTGTGGCTGCCTCATCCCTGGAAGAGTTTAATGTCAGGCTGGATGAGGTTTTGAGCAACATAGTTTAGTGGGAGGTCTTCCTGCCTGTGACAAAGGAGGTTGGAACTGGGTCATCTTTAATGCCCCTTCCAACTCAGGCCATACTATGGTTCTGTGATTTCTACTGGAATCAATTCTTTAGAGTTTTGATGAGTAACACTTACTAGACTTTGCAAATTCTGGAAAATTCTTGACTTTTGGAAGATGAACCCAGAAAAACTCATTCTGTTGATTATTTGAAGAGCACAACAGCATATTCACTCAGAAATCTTTTCAGTTTGGGAAAGATGTTTCAAATTGACACCTTTGAAAGCCACCAACATAGGCAGTGGTTTCCTCCTCTGTTTCATATCCTTGCATTAAAACCTGTTTTCACTTTACTTCTTGCTTACAGCTGTAACACATAATCTCTCAGCCTGACACTCCCTATGATTTGAAAATTTGAGGGGTGTTGTAGGCTAAGGAATAGCTGTCCAACCATAGAGAGGTACTCCCAGGGGACTGGACAGTCCATCCCATGGGGAATGGTACAGGAAATTACATTATTCCATCCCACAATATTGCATCTTTATCTTCTATATAAATTGACTGCAGAGTCAATTCTCCCCTTTCCCTCTCTCTCTCTCTGCTCCCAGCTGGACTTTATCTCATGTGGGGGAAGTTTGTGGCCTGGCTTTGGCATAGGCAGAGCTAATTAGAAGAGCAGCAAGGCTGGTGAGAGGTCTGGAGCACAGCCCTATGAGAAGAGGCTGAGGGAGCTGGGGTTGCTTAGCCTGGAGAAGAGGAGGCTCAGGGGAGACCTTATTGCTCTCTACAACTATCTGCAAGGAGGTCATAGACAAGTTGGGGGTGGTCTCTCCTTCTGGGCATCCAGCACCAGAACAAGAGATCACAGTCTCAAGCTGTGCCAGGGGAGGTTTAGGCTGGAGGTGAAGAGAAAGTTCTTCCCAGAAATAGAGATTGGCCATTGGAATGTGCTGCCCAGGGAGGTGGTGGAGTCACCATCAGTGGAGGTGTTCAAAAAAGGCTTGGAAGTGGCTCTCGGAGCCATGGTTTAGTTGTCATGAGGTGTTAGGTATTAGGTTGGACTTGATGATCTCTGAGGTCTTTTCCAACCTGGTTGATTCTATGATTCTATGCTAATTTTTATTGCATCATTAGGGCATGGGTAGAGAGGTATGGGTCATGTGGCATTAGACTTTGAGGACTGAGGCATGCAGACCTGGTTTGGGGCAAGGTTTTGGGCAGGTTCTGGCCTAGTGAGATTTTGATACAGCCCAGATTAGAGAGAAATGGACCAAATTGGTCTATTTTTGATGTTTTTGTATTGTTGTATGTAGTTGTGAATAGTGTTTCCACTAAAACATCCCACTCTTTCCAATCCTGTGTGGAGCATTTTCTTTTACTCCTTTAGAGAGGGGTAAAGAGCATCTGCCCACTCGCTAAAACCATGACAAGGGGAAAAAGGCAAACAAAACAAACATGCATTGCATATATTTACAAACTTATGTATACATCAGGATAAATCATGCACTTGGCTGACTTACAGAATCACAGACTTGTTAGGGTTGGAAGGCACCTCAAGGATCATCTAGTTCCAACCCCCTTGCCATGGGCAGGGACACCCCACAGTAGATCAGGTTGCCCAGAGCTACATCCAGCCTGGCTTTAAATACTTCCAGGGATGAGGCTTCCACCACCTCCCTGGGCAACCTGTTCCAGGGTCTCACCACCTTCATGGGGAAGAACTTCTTCTTGACATCCGATCTCAATCTACCCATTTTATTTTTTTTTTCCATCCCCCCCAGTCCTGTCACTCCCTGACACCCTCAAAAGTCCCTCCCCAGCTTTCTTGTAGCCCCCTTCAGATACTGGAAGGCCACAGTTAGGTCTCCTTGGAGCCTTCTCCTCTCCAGACTGAAGAGCCCCAACTCCCACAGTCTACTCTGGAAAGGATTTTATGTTTAATTTCAAATGGCTGCAATAGTCAATGAGAAGTGACTGTCATTTGTGCAGCCTTTGCAGTCACCATCTTCCCTACAAAACAAAACATCATCAGGAGTTCTGTTTTCAGGCTTTATGAACGGTTTTGAAACCTTGGCTGGACATTTTCCTTCCCCTACAGGATCACAATAGGTCCCTTACCCACTGAGCAGTGATCTGTGCATAGCGGGAACATCTTGTGCATTCATACAACAATGGGAAAGGTTCTGGAGAAGGATGTGCTCACAGAAAATACTGTCCTGGGGACCTTCACTGCCATTGTCTTTAAGTGATCCATAGTCATTAAGAAGGTCTCCTGGCACTGCTAAGAGGAGATTCTTAGAGGAAAAGAAGTCTCCTGTGTAATCCAATGCTATCATTTACAGCTTACTTTCTCTTCTGGAGCATTGAGAAATTTTAAGTGAGCATGGCTTCATTTGAGGCATCTGCAGTAGTAGCTGTCAAGTCCACCCCCACCTCCCCACCCCCTTTTTGAGAATGGTTTGAAAAACCATCAGAATGGTTCTTGTGATTCTAAATACTAAAGAAGTGATAGGAGGATGTTATTTTACCAGAAGGAAAACCAGAGTAAAATCTGAGTATCACTTTTTGTTATGAACAGTGCAAACATTTCCCATCATATTCTGTCAAAACCTGTTTGAGACAAGGTGATTTTATCTTTGTTGATTCACATCAAGAGAGACAAGATTTAGTCTCTTACAGATACAGGATCAAAAAGAAAATGTGAAGCTGGATATCCAGAGAAAGGTCCAGAAGGACACCAAGAATACAACTTTTAGAGCACTGACACTTAGTATAAAGTGGCAATGTAGTGGCCATGTAGTGGCAGTGTAATTTCCCAGCAGACACTAAAGGCCTTCCAGCACTCCCAGAGATGCTGCCAATGAAGCACGAATCCTGCAGAGATATCCATCAGAGCCATGGATGACAGGGACCCTTACTGCAGCCAAACATGGATTTGCAGAGCCACGCTGGAAACTCTGCTGAGAGGAAAGAGCTGCTATAGGGAACCACAAGCTGCTGCCCAGCTCCCAACTCATCCCACTTGATGGCATAACACCGGGAGTTGGAACATGAGACATCTTATGAGAGCCTCAGACTGCAAACATTCAAGCTACCAATATTAAGCAGGCAGAAATCTTCCTAACCTACTAGCAAGGAAGTACAGCCATGGTGAGAAATACTTGGTGGACTGTTTAGGGTTAAAAAATTTGCTGGTTTCGGGTTCAACATGTTGTAACATCCACAATGGTTAGACCATGTGTAGAGTCTTCTTTTTTTTGCATTCTTCAGAGGTCTTTAGTGTGGCAGGGAAGTCATTCTGCCCCTGTACTCAGCACTGGGTAAGCCACACATTGAGTACTGTGTCCAGTTCTGGGGCCCTCAATTTAGGAAGAACATCGAGATGCTGGAATGTGTTTGGCACTCGGTGCCATGGTCTAGTCATGAAGTCTGTGGTGACAGGTTGGACTTGATGATCTTTGAGGTCTCTTCCAACCTTGGTGATACTGTGTATCCAGAGAAGGGCAACAAAGCTGGGGAGGGGTCTGGAGAACAGTCCTGTGAGGAGAGGCTGAGGGAGCTGGGGTTGCTTAGCCTGGAGAAGAGGAGGCTCAGGGGAGACCTTATTGATCTCTGCAACACCCTGAAGGGAGGTTGTAGCCATGTGGGGGGTGGTCTCTTCTCCCAGGCACCCAGCACCAGAACAAGAGGACACAGTCTCAAGCTGTGCCAGGGGAGGTTTTGGCTGGATGTTAGGAAGAAGTTCTTCCCAGCAAGAGAGATTGGCCATTGGAATGTGCTGCCCTGGGAGGTGGTAGAGTCATCATCACTGGAGGTATTTAGGACGAGCCTGGATGAGGCCTTTGGTGCCATGGTTTAGTTGATTAGATGGTGTTGGGTGATAGGTTGGACTCAATGATCTCAAAGGTCTTTTCTAACCTGGTTAATTCTGTATTCTGTCATACAGCAACTTAACAGCACATGGATTCAACTGGATTCTTAGGAGATCTCGTAGGAAACAGATCATACAAGATGATAGCAAAGAGAGACAAATCATTTTCCTCTTCTCTCTTACACTCTGCTTGAAAGCTAATTTTCAAGTCTATCCTTTCATGTGCTTTGCGGGAGATTAAAATGAAATTAGTTCAGGAAGGATACTGCCCAAGATCACTTTAAGATTTTCCAAAGCTCACCAGCTTGCTGACCTGTAAACCACCTTTAGCTGGACAGATGGCAACTCACAAATTGATCTCAGCCAATAAAAATCTGTCAGAACAATCTGCTGTTGGCAGGTGTCAGATAATTATCTCAATGAATAGATAAGCAAAGTAATAAGCAAATTAGAAGCTTCCATTGTAAATAACAGGAGGAATCTTAGTTATTTATTGCAGCCAGACCCTTGATCATTTGCTTGAAAACATAAAAAAGCCTACCCAATATCACAGGAAGCTCCCTGAAAAGTTGTGCAGGTTGCTGGTGGTGTCCCCAACACCATGTATTCTTTTTTGCTTTTCAGCACTGTGATTCCTCTAGATCATTTCAAGTTTCTGAAAAACCTCAGCTGAGATGTGGCAGAAGTCCATGTCTGAGCAGTTGTATGATATATTGTTGTAGTTGCAGTTATTTTTTTATATGAACAAGCTGTCAGAAGCCTATTTGCAAACCTGGACCTCGCTGCCCTGGGCACACTAATAAAAAGATGGTCCCTGTCCCAGAGCTCTCACCCTGAAATACAAGGCAAGAAAATAGAAATTGGGTGTTGATGGGCCAAAGAGAAAAGTGCTGTGCTTAGAAAGGCTGTCTGGGAGAGTATTCTGGGCCCCCCAGTTTAGGAAAGATGTTGAGTTGCTGGAAGTTGTCCAGAGAAGGGTAACAAAGCTGGGGAGGGGTTTGGAGCACAGCCCTGTGAGGAGAGGCTGAGGGAGCTGGGGAGGCTTAGCCTGGAGAAGAGGAGGCTCAGGGGAGACTTTATGGCTGTCTATAACTACCTGAAGGGAGGTGGTAGCCAGGTGGGGGTTGGTCTCTTCTCCCAGGCACCCAGCACCAGAACAAGAGGACACAGTCTCAAGCTGTGCCAGGGGAGGTTCAGGCTGGATGTTAGGAAGAAATTCTTCCCAGCAAGAGAGATTGGCCATTGGAATGTGCTGCCCAGGGAGGTGGTAGAGTCACCATCATTGGAAGTGTTTAAAAAGAGCCTGGATGAGGCACCTGGTTCCATGGTTTAGTTGATTAGATGGTGTTGGGTGATATGTAGGACTCAATGATCTCAAAGTTCTTTTCCAACATGGTCTATTCTATTCTATTCTATCCTATTCTAATGCCTGGGGATGGCTGTGACAGTCTCAAGCCTCCAAAGAGACCTCCAAATAGTCTTTCAGTTGCCTAAGTTCTGCTGGGCTGTATACATGTCTTGGAGCTGGGCTGAATGCATGTCTTGGTGCAGGAGGGAACAATAGGGCTTCATTCCAAAAATGCATTACAAAAAAATAAGAATAAAAATATTACCTCAAACTCCTGTATGGTGTCTCTGAGACCTGGAGGTCAGTGCAGGAAGGATATGGCTTCTTTGCAGCTCCTGCTACATGGATCATGTCCAGATCTAACGTGCTGAAGGCAAGGGATGACCTGGGATGCTCACATCCCACATCCAGAGCCACGTGCACATCTCACAGAGCCCGTGCACACCTGGACAAAACATTGTAAGAGCTCTTAATTGATCTGTGATAGCCAAGTGGGAATTTCTACTGCCTGATAGATAGCAGGAGGAGACTAGAATTTTAAATATTTATCCTAATTACACTCATTAATGAGGTTAACTTCTGGTACACACTCCTGTAAGACAAGCTTGATGGTAGCATAAATTTTTTTACTGAGCACTGTTAGTGGAAAAACCCAGATTCATTACTCTTCTATTTGTTGCTTTGTTGCTTTGGTTTTTTCCCCACCCCCAAAGACTGTTGAGTTTCAGGGTGGGAAAGAACCTTCAGCAGAGGGAGCTGAGGCTGTCTATCCCATGGTAACACACTGCATGTCATAATCAGCAGCCAGCAGGGCACACCTTCCAGAGGTGCTGGCAGTTGCTGTTACCATAATTGACCTTGGCAGGTAATTTTCTATAACAACATAGGACTCTAGACTTTAGTGTAGAATTTATTGCTGAGCAAGAGATGAAAGTCTCAGAAATCAAAGCCACAATGACTAGTGCAGCTCAAGCCCCAGCTTAAATGGTGCTGTGAGTTTACCTTTCAGTTGTGTGTTTTATCTGACTTTGCAAGCCTGTGTTCACCTAGTGCAGCGCAGTGCCCATGGCTCAGGTTTTGTCTGCTCCTTGGTATTCCCCAAAGGTTTGGTTGGTTTTCTCAAATTCACCTTTTTGTGAGCAGCCAGGGGTTAAGCCTCTTCTGCAGTCTCCCTAGCCTCAGAAGGGACAGGGGAAGTGATGAACAACAAGGATGTTACGCTGTCCATACCCAAAGGACTATTTAACAAGAAGCATGTAGGAGCAGATTGTGGCTCTTGCTAGGATCTTACAAGAGAAGGGAAAGAGGAATCTTCCTTCTCAACCTTTACATCCGAGGGAGAGGATTTGCTGTTGCCTGTTCAGATGAGCTCAGGAAGCTGTGGCCAAGTATATGATACCTATACATGAGGGAAATGCATTTGCTGCATGCAGTGCAGAGATTTGCTTCCCAATCTGCTCCTGCTCACCGTGGAGAATCTCTCTCCACACCATTCAGGCTTCAGCAGAGGTTTTAACTGCATGAGAATTAGCCTATGTAAATGAGAATTCATTGTTTTATTAGCTCAGGCATTTAGTTCTTATTACTCAGGATGTTGGACTGTGAGGACTGACACTTCAGTCCGAGCCCAAGTGACCAGGGTTCAGGTGGCCATGGAAAATTTAGATTTGAATGTTCTGGTTTCCTGTGAGCTAACCTCCCAGAATGAATGCTAAACTTGATGCACTTTAGTGTTTTGTTGGTTTTGGTTGTTTGTTTTTTTTTCCTCTCCTAAATACAAACCTGTACCACCTGGACATCTAATTTCCTTACTTCTAAAGGTGGTTTAGAAGGCCATCCTATCTCAATCAATACTAGTGGCTGGGGCTTTCAAGGGGGTTAGACGTCTTGATGTCTTCTTTAGAGTGAGATGCCAGGGCCAGACTTATCATGAGTCTCAGTAGTGAGACCCACCCCATCTTTTTCATGCTGGCAAGCTATTTTTCAGATCACTGCTTTCTGGATAAATGGTGGAGAAAATATAGTTAAAAATATGCTTTAAAAATACATATTAAAAAAAAAAAGAAGAAAGAAAAAAAAAGGAGCTTGGAACAGTTGCTTAAAAATAATTAATGGGGATAATGAAGAGCCACAATTGGGGATAGGCACAGTTTGGTTCAGTGTTCAGCCTGTTTCTTGGATAGGCACAGCTTGGTTTCAGTGTTCAGCCTGTTTCTTGGGTAGGCACAGCTTAGTTTCAGTGTTCAGCCTGTTTCTTGGGTAGGCACAGCTTGGTTTCAGTGTTCAGCCTGTTTCTTGGGTAGGCACAGTTTGGTTCAGTGTTCAGCCTGTTTCTTGAGTAGGCACAGTTTGGTTCAGTGTTCAGCCTGTTTCTTGGGTAGGCACAGTATGGTTTCAGTGTTCAGCCTGTTTCTTGAGTAGGCACAGTTTGGTTTCAGTGTTCAGCCTGTTTCTTGGGTAGGCACAGTTTGGTTTCAGTGTTCAGCCTGTTTCTTGGGTAGGCACAGTTTGGTTTCAGTGTTCAGCCTGTTTCTTGAGTAGGCACAGTTTGGTTTCAGTGTTCAGCCTGTTTCTCGGGTAGGCACAGTTTGGTTCAGTGTTCAGCCTGTTTCTTGGGTAGGCACAGTTTGGTTTCAGTGTTCAGCCTGTTTCTTGGGTAGGCACAGTTTGGTTTCAGTGTTCAGCCTGTTTCTTGGGTAGGCACAGTTTGGTTTCAGTGTTCAGCCTGTTTCTCGGGTAGGCACAGTTTGGTTCAGTGTTCAGCCTGTTTCTTGGGTAGGCACAGTTTGGTTTCAGTGTTCAGCCTGTTTCTTGGGTAGGCACAGTTTGGTTTCAGTGTTCAGCCTGTTTCTCGGGTAGGCACAGTTTGGTTCAGTGTTCAGCCTGTTTCTCGGGTAGGCACAGTTTGGTTTCAGTGTTCAGCCTGTTTCTTGGGTAGGCACAGCTTGGTTTCAGTGTTCAGCCTGTTTCTTGGGTAGGCACAGTTTGGTTCAGTGTTCAGCCTGTTTCTTGAGTAGGCACAGTTTGGTTTCAGTGTTCAGCCTGTTTCTTGGGTAGGCACAGTTTGGTTCAGTGTTCAGCCTGTTTCTCGGGTAGGCACAGTTTGGTTTCAGTGTTCAGCCTGTTTCTTGGATAGGCACAGTTTGGTTTCAGTGTCCATCCTGTTTCTCCTTTCTCAGAAGACAAGAAGTAGAGTAATTCAGAAAGAAGTATTTTTAAAGATGTGGATCTAGCCCATGCCAAGGTAGTAGGAATGTTTTCTTTGGAAGAGCTGGGCCATTCTATCCTTATAATTTTTAGTCTCAATACAAGCATTTTCACAATTCTTTGTATAAACAAAAATCAAATTGCAACTTATTCTATTGACTACCCCTTTAGTGTTTGCAGTAATGTTTGTGACCTTTTTCTCCCCCCACCCCCCACCCTGCTTCTGAGTCCTTAGATTAGGTTGCTTCAGTTAAAAATGATAGCAAAAAACCAACACACAAAATCAAATTATTCTGCTATGTGTTTCTATTTAGTCAGGGCAATGCCATCTCACAGGCAACTCCAAAATAATGTTTAAACAAAAAGTTCAAAGCCCCTTTCAACTTGCTGCAGATTTCACTCCATACTCTCCATAAACCCTCTTCATCTGCTCCTGGTGAAATGTAAGCTTTCAAGCAATGTAAACCCAGCAAAAAAAAAAAAAAGCCTTTATGTTTTTCACTTCCTTCTTTCCTTACCAGCACTGCTATTATCACATGGTGTGTTCCACATGATAAGCCATTCATTAAAGCATCACCTACTGTTTTTTTCCTCCTCACTACCAGCTAGAACATGATCTGTCTCTGCAGGAAGACATTGGACCTCTGACCTCTTTTGTAGCTATTCCAGGCAAATATAATAAACAGGGTTCACTGAGTTTGTGTAAATCTCTGATTATGTTTACTCTGAAATCCAAGTGTTCATCTCAGGCAGAAAAATTAAGGCTGATTTTCAAATATTATGTACAAACTCTAGCTACTAAGCATTCCATAATGAGCACTTTGGCAATGTAAAGCAAATTAGGGTTCCCACTAGGCAGAGAAGATATACAGTGTAGTCAAGTAAAGCTTGCATGTTGTTTGATGAAAAATAGGCGTGCAGAAAAACATGCTACAGGCTTCTGGCTCCAGATGAATTAGGAGATTCAGTGTTGGTGTACTTCATTACTGAAACTTTGCATCGTTCCTCACTTCTGAAAGCTTCGTTTCAGTTTGCTAATGATTTCTGCTGCAGTTTATGTAAACATCACCCTGGAGAACCACCTGTTGTGGCAGTGCATGCCTTCCTGCTATGGTAATAGATGGGATGTTCAGGATACTACAATGCAAAAAAAAAAGCAAGGGAGATGTAGGTGTATCCTCCTTTAATACATGGGATGTTTAGGATATTGCAAGGCAAAAAAAAGCAGATGAGGGGTTGGTGTATCCTCCTTTAATAGATGGGATATTTTGACATTGCAATGCAAAACAAGCAAGGGAGATGTTGGTGTATCCTCTTTTAATAGAGAGGATATTTAGGATATCACAATGCGAAAAAGCAGGTGAGATGTTGGTGTATCCTCCTTTAATAGATGGGATATTTAGGATATTGCAAGGCCAAAAAAAACAGGTGAGATGTTGGTGTATCCTCCTTTAATAGATGGGATATTTTGACATTGCAATGCAAAAAAAAAATCAAGGGAGATGTTGGTGTATCCTCCTTTAATAGGGAGGTTATTTAGCATATTGCAATACAAAAAAGCAGGAGAGATGTTGGTGTATCCTCCTTTAATAGGAGGATATTTAGGATATTGCAAGGCAAAACAAAGCATCATCATCATCATCATCATAATCAAACCAGGTTGGAAGAGACCTTCAAGATGTTGGTGTATCCTCCTTTAATAGAGAGGATATTTGTGATATTGCAATTCAATAAAGCAGGTGAGATGCTGGTGTATCCTTCTTTAACAGAGAGGATATGTAGGATATTTTAATGCAAAAAAAACCCCCAACAGGTGAGATGCTGGTGTATCCTCCTTTAATACAGAGGATATTTAGGATATTGCAAGGCACAAAAAGCAGCAGGTGAGATGTTGGTGTATCCTTCTTTATGAAGTGAAACTCTACCCTGTTAGAGTGATCTGGTAACCCTCATTTGAAGACACCTCATGGAAACCATTGAAAATGTCAAATTTCACACAGTAGGAAGTCCTGGATGATGAATCTCCACTCAGACCAGAACATCTCTCAGTACAAAGCAGTGTATTACATCCTTCCAGGTGACAATATTTCATACAGACATCATCTAGGGGAATGAGGAAAGACATCTGTGCCATTAATCTCAGCAGCAACTAGGTGTTCAGCTCTGCCTGAACATGTGGGGGCTGAATTCATCTTTTGAAGAATAAAAGGGACTTGTTTTCATGCTTAGGAACCCAGACATGGGATGGAAATGGATGGAGTTGTTGTCAAGGTTGGTACCTGCCCTGTTCTGCGCAACTAAAGCCTACATAGGTGGAGAATTTCTCAGTTCCATGTTGTCATTTACTGGCTTCTCAGTATAGGAAAGATGTTGAGTTGTTGGAATGTGTCCAGAGAAGGGCAACAAAGCTGGGGAGGGGTCTGGAGCACAGCCCTGTGAGGAGAGGCTGTGGATATTTAGCCTGGAGAAGAAGAGGCTCAGGGGAGACCTTATTGCTCTCTACAACTACCTGAAGGGAGGTTGTAGCCATGTGGGGGGTGGTCTCTTCTCCCAGGCAACCAGCACCACAACAGGAGGACACAGTCTCAAGCTGTGCCAGGGGAGGTTTGGGCTGGATGCTAAGAAAAATTTCTTCCTAGAAAGCGAGATTGGCCATTGGAATGTGCTGCCCAGGGGGGTGGTGGAGTCACCATCTCTGCAAGTGTTTAAAAAGAGCCTGGATGAGGCACTTGGTGCCATGGTTTAGTTGGTTAGATGGTGTTGGGTGATAGGTTGGACTTGATCTCAAAGGACTTTTTCAACCTGGTTAATTCTGTATTCTGAATTCATACCATTTTGGATTTATTTCTTTCCAGACTGGGTATTAGGTTTACATCTACTGACCACAAGGGAATTGTGTTGCCTTCAGAAATAAAAGGTGTGGCCTACCAGTGCTGTTCTCTGAGTAGAGTGGAAGGAAAGAATAAATAATAGTAATATTAATTAAAAAAAAAAAACACCAAAAATACACCAAACCCAAATGAGTTAATTCTCTGGAAAACAAAACAAAACAAACAATAGGCCTCATTATGAATTCTTTAAAAGCACTGAACTTAGAGATCATCTGGCTTCTCTTGGTTATTATTTTTACCCAAGAAAATGTGCTTTCTCTTGAAAATGAGTGAAGCTGAATGTGTAAAAAATTATAAAAGTTACCATTTTTGCTTTAAAAAAGATAAAAAGAAACTTGGAACATTTTGAAGATGCTGTTGGAACAGGAATCATTACAGGCAGATTTTAAGTTCTGTATTGCTAGTTTTTTTTGAATAGGGCTCATGGAATTGTTGAATTTTGCTGTTATCTTACACAGTAACAGAATAAGATTTTTAACATCTCCTCCTTTAGAATAGAATAGAATAGAATAGAATAGGTTGGAAAAGACCAAGTCCAACCTATCACCCAACACCATCTAACCATCTAAACCATAGCACTAAGCACCCCATCCAGTCTCTTTTTAGAATAGAATAGAATAATAGAATAGAATAAACCAGGTTGGAAGAGACCCTCAAGACCATCACATCCAACCCATCAACCAATCCAACACCACCTAAACAACTAAGCCATGGCACCATCACCCCATCAAGTCTCCTCCTGAACACATTCAATGATGGTGCCTCCACCACCTCCCCAGGCAGCCCATTCCAATGGGCAATCACTCTCTCTGTATAGAACTTTTTCCTAACATCCAGCCTAAACCTCCCCTGGCATAGCCTGAGACTGTGTCCTCTTGTTCTGGTACTGGCTACCTGGGAGAAGAGACCAACATCTGCCTGGCTACAGCCTCCCTTCAGGTAGTTGTAGAGAGCAATAAGGTCACCCCTGAGTCTCCTCCTCTCCAGGCTAAGCAACCCCAGCTCCCTCAGCCTCTCCTCATAGGGCTTGTGTTCCAAACCCCTCACCAACTTTGTTGCCCTTCTCTGGACACGCTCCAGCAAGTCAACCTCCTTCCTAAACTGAGGAGCTCAGAACTGGACACAGTACTCGAGGTGCGGCCAAACACCTCCAGGGACGGTGACTCCACCGTCTCCCTGGGCAGCACATTCCAATGGCCAATCTCTCTTTCTATGAAGAACTTCTTCCTAATATCCAGCCTAAACCTCCCCTGGCACAGCTTGAGACTGTGTCCTTTTGCTCTGGTTCACCCCGTCTAAAAACTGACCCTCTCTGGTAAGGAAAACTACAATTTAGCAAGTTGTTCTCTATGTCCTGAAATTCCCTTTTAGCTTGATTTAAATTCTCCACTCCTCTTTTTTTTTTTTTTTTCCAAGGCTGACTAAATAAGCAGAATAGCCAAATTGATGCAATTGGTTGCTTAGTCTGTTCCAATAGGATGGTTATATGGGAGAACTGATTTGAAGTTTTAAGTGGCTATCTAAAATGTGCTTTAGAGAAGTTGGATGTGAAATTGTGAGCTTGGACCCTGAGCTAAAGAATCTGCTGAAATCAGATTTAATTTCCTTGCATTCTGAGAATCATAGAATTATAAAATCAACCAGGTTGGAAAAGACCTCAGAGATCATCAAGTCCAACCTACTAGCTAATACCTAACACCTCCTGACAACTAAACCATGGCACCAAGTGCCTCATCCAGTCTCTTCTTAAACACCTTCAGGGATGGTGACTCCACCACCTCCCTGGGCAGCACATTCCAATGGCCAATCTCTCTTTCTGGGAAGAACTTCCTTCTCACCTCCAGCCTAAACCTCCCCTGGCACAGCTTGAGACTGTGTCCTCTTGTTCTGGTGCTGGTTGCCTGGGAGAAGAGACCAACCCCCATCTGTTTACAACTTCTTTTCAGGTAGTTGTAGAGAGTAATAAGGTCTTTCCTGAGCCTCCTCTTAGCCAGGCTAAATACTCGCAGCTCCCTCAGCCTCTCCTCACAGGGCTGTGCTCCAGACCCCTCCCCAGCCTCGTTGCCCTTCTCTGGTCACATTCAAGTGAGGAGCTCAGAACTGGACATTAGCCAGAATGTTGTTGGTGCTGAAGTTCTCTGTGCTGCAGAAGGCCAGAGGAAAAGAGGAAGAATGGGATTTGAGCAGTTTTCTGTTGCATGTAGGGGAACTGTTTGGTTTCCTAAAATGCTGTGGTAGGAGAAATGAGTTATCATTTCTCATGAAGTCAGTTCAACAGGTTTGGGCTCTATTTTTGGTTGGATATGTTTTGTTTTGTTTAGGGTTAGGGGTTTTTGGGCATCTTTTTTTGCATAGCTCAGCTCAAGGTTTTTTTGGCATTTCTACAGGGCATCGCTTAGGAAAGAAGATGAATCGGTTAATCATCACAGAGACAGGACCAGGGGCTGTTTCTGTGCCCTTTAAGGGGTTTATTCAGTGGAGGGGTAAACCCCTAATAGTGTTATTTTGTGTGAGCATTTTATGGGAGAAGCTGAATCATTATTAATTGCAAATTGATCAGTTGTCTTTTTTTTTTTTTTAATTTAATGAATTATTCATGAACAGATCCAAACTTCTGTGAATATATTCAGTATTCACCTAACAGTTGGGCTGAACAACTTTCAGAAACTAGTGATTGACAGTGAACCTTCTGGTACACTATTTAAACAATATTGATTTATGGGCATGCTAATAGATTTGTCTTTATGGCAAAACTCGCCCAGACCCTATCAGCTGGCAAATGCACATAAATAACTGGTTGTGTAACCTCCCAGCCCTGGATAAAACACATTGTACTTCATCTTAATGTGGCATTTGGGCTTGAAAATTATGCTAAAGTTCATAAAGATACAATTGTAATGCTTGACCAAGTTAACACCTCACAGGCAATTTATACCTATGCTTTGTCAGAGGTATAAAGGGGCTTTTTACAAGGGTATGTAGTGATTGGGCAAGGGGTAATGGCTTTGAAATGAATGAGCTTAGAATTAATTTAGAAATTAGGAAGCAATTCTTCACTGTGAATGTGGTGAGGCATTGGAACAAGTTACCTGAAGAAGCTGTGTAAACTCCATCCTTGGAAGCGTTGAAGACTTGGTTGGATGGGTCTTTGAACAATCTGGTCTAGTGGAAGATCACAGTATCATAGCATCACTGTACATTGGAGGTTGGAAGGGACCTCCAGAGATCATCAGGTCCAACCCCCCTGCCAAAGCAGGATGTAGCATAGTATCATAGTGTCAGTCAGGGTTGGAAGGGACCACAAAGGATCATCTAGTTCCAACCCCCCTGCCAAAGCAGTATGTAGCATAGTATCATAATGTCAGTCAGGGTTGGAAGGGACCACAAGGATCATCTAGTTCCAACCCCCCTGCCATAGGCAGGGACACCCCACACTAGATCAGGCTGGCCAGAGCCTCATCCAGCCTGGGCTTAAACACCTCCAGGGAGGGGGTCTCAACCACCTTCTTGGACAACCCATTCCAGGGCTTCACCACTCTCATGGTGAAGAACTTCCTCCTCACATCCAGCCTGAATCTCCCCACCTCCAGCTTCATTCCATTCCCCCTAGTCCTATCACTACCTGAGATCCTGAGAAGTCCCTCCCCAGCCTTCTTGTAGCCCCCTTCAGATCCTGGAAGGCCACAATTAGGTCACCTCAGAGCCTTCTCTTCTCCAGACTGAACAGCCCCAACTCTTTCAGTCTGTCTGCCTGTGGTAGAGGACTGAAACTGGAACATCTTTAAGGTCCCTTCCAACACAAATCATGCTACATTTCTATACTTAAGATAGCAAAGTTGCTTTTCTTCTGCTTTACTGTAAAGTAGTGGCATTAAACACTAAATTGCTCAGATTCTGCTTTTTAAATTTAACAATCTTTATGTACGTTTAGAAACACTTCTGTCTTCACCAGGATTGATCAGTCAGCCCAGAAAACTCACTAGCTTACTCCAGGAATGAAATGCTGACTCAAATTGTCAGTGGCTAGCTGTAAGGCAATTTTGTCTCTAAATTCAGTTTTGCAGAACTCTAGGCAGGTCTTCCATTTTGGAGGCCTTTTATTTCCATCTCTTTATCTTTCAGATCCTGATACTGATTCAGAAACAAAAAACAAACCCAGTGAAACAGTGAATCAGTCCATGCACTGGAACAAGCTGCCCAGGGAAGAGGTGGAATCACCACCCCTGGAGATGGTAAAAACTATGTGTAGACATGGCACTTTGGACATGGTTTAATGGTCATGATGGCGTTGGGTTAACAGTTGGGCTCAGTGATCTTAAAGGTCTTTTCTAACCAGAAGGATTCTATGATTCAGTGAACTGATGTCAGAGCTATAGAAAGAAAATATCCCCAGAAAATGTAAATGTCAGCACTACAAGAAGGTTATAAAAGACAGACCACCACTTTTCCTTAAAAAAGAGGAGAATGAACCCCCCAGCAACTGGATTCTGTCACTATACAGAGCTCATAACTAGCCGAGGGCCCAAGAGCTATTTAAATATAAGGAAAGCTCATCTATGTCTAAGAACATAGCATATGACTAGGAGCTTGTGCTAATGCACTCCAGAGTGGAGTGAGGCACCACGTGTTGCTGCAACATAGTGAGAAACCTGCTCCCACCCAGCTTGCTGGGATGACTTGCTGCACACACAGCTTTAAACTTGCCTTTTGTTTCCTAGATAATTACAGAAATAATGAATGGTGTTTAATAATGTTGATTGAATAGGATGTTCTACCTACTTCTTACAAATTAGGAAGATATTAGAGGGAAAACAGCCTGATGCTTTGAGGCAATTTGTTTATGAATATATGAATTCTCTTTTGGCTTATGAATATCACAGTGCTCTTCAGCTTTCTCACTGTGTGAGACCATTAATTCACTGTCTGTCACAAATCTGACATCTGATGGTGGGAGATGCATAGGAAGCAGTTGAAGGCTATAATAAGCAAACACATCCAAAGCAGAAGGTGGACTTACCACCAGTGTGGTCACTAGCCTGCAGAAGCCCACTGCCCAGAAGTTTCAGATGGACACACAGCAAGAGAGAAGTGATAGAGAGCATCTGCAGAGAAATTATAGAATCATTCCAGTTGTAAAAGACCTTTAAGATCATCTGGTCCAACCATTATTTAACTCCAGCAATTCTGGTGCTAAACCACCTCTCTCAGCACCACATGTCTGGGTTTTTTAAATACCTTTGGGGATGGAGATTCAACCACCTTCTGGAGGAGCCTGTTCCAGTGTTTGAAAACCCTTGCAGTGAAGAATTTTCTTCTAATATCTAACCCAAATCTTCCCAGGTGGAACTCGAGGCCATTTCTTTTCATCCTATCTCTTGTTATAAGGGAGAAGAGACAGACTCCCGTCTGTCTCTAAACTCTTTTCATGTAGTTGCAGAGACAAGAAGGTCTCACTTCAGCCTCCTTTCCTCCAGGCTGAACAACCTCAGTAACCTCAGCTGCTTCTCAGAAGGCTTGTTCTCCAGGTCCTAAAAAAAGCCTGTAATAAAAGCATTACTGTTCTACTTCCAGAGATGGGAGAGCCAAGAAGGTTACATGATAAAAATATTGCTTGCATATCCAGGCCAGCTTTGGGATGGTGAGGACACAGAAGGCCAGCATGGTCATTCAGAAATTAGTTTTGCATAAATTTGATTTGTAGAATCATAGAATGGTTTGGGTTAGGAGAGACCTTTAAAGGCCATTTAAGTCCAACCCCCCTGCACTGAGCAGTATTCCAGCTGGATTTCTCAGAGCCCAAACCATCCTGACCTGGAATTTAGGTTCATAAAGCCCAGGGGAACAAAATATAACACAAAACCAAAGCTTAATGGGTCCACACTAGTAAAACCCAACCTAATTTAGAAAAATAAGAAATCAAATTCTGCTGATATTATGTTATAAAGGCTGGTGATATGTAATTACAGGGGTGATTTTTTTCTTATGTGAACAATCCAGGCTGAATCTTTGGCCAAAGGACAAATCTTCCAAGGGTAGTGAGACACTGGCACAGGTTGCCTGGGGAGGTGGTAGAAACCTCACCCCTGGAGGTTTTAAAGGCCAGGCTGGATGTGGCTATGAGCAACCTGCTCTAGTATGAGGTGGCCATGGCCATGGCAGTGGGGTTGGAACTGGCTGATCCTTGAGGTCCCTTCCAACCCTAACAATTATGTGATTCTATGAATCTAAGAGCTTGCCCTTTTGGAAGCAACATTATCCCTTCTCACATGCACAAATCTAAGACTTCTCTCAAGGAACAAACATGGGAACTTGATTATAGTCATGTGAAAGGAGGTTGTAGCCAGGTGGGGGTTGGTCTCTTCTCCCAGACCACCTGCACCAGAATGAGAGGACACAGCCTCAAGCTGCACCAGGGGAGGTTTAGGCTGGATGTTAGGAAGAAATTCTTCCCAGCAAGAGAGATTGGCCATTGGAATGTGCTGCCCAGGGAGGTGGTGGAGTCATCATCACTGGAGGTGTTTAGGAGGAGACTGGATGAGGCACTTTGTGCCATGGTTTAGTTGACTAGATGGTGTTGGGTGATAGGTTGGACTTGATGATCTCCAAGGTCTTTTCCAACCTGGTTAATTCTGTATTCTGTATGTACCCTTATCAGAAGGAGGAACAGAGCAAAGCACAAGTCACAGGTCTGCAGTACAAGTTAACTGGCAACAAAAGAGCCTTTTGGTTGCAAAGAGCCAAATTAAGGGCTTCTCTCTGGTTCTCTTTGCACAAAAAGTGGGAATGTAAGTTAATTTTCATGGGGAGAAAGCAGGAACCCCACAAACCCTTGTGCCACTATGCAGGGCTTGCTGTTTACCTGCTGCCTCCTGGTTCTTTAGAAATCATTTGATTAGAACTAAACTAACCAATATTTTCTCATTTCATCAAATCCCATTTCCAGTGTTCCGCTAATGTCATAGGCTAAAGCCGTTACACCTTTGATCTCATTCTAAGCCTTGAAATAACTAGGAGACATCAGTCAGCCTGGCTTTGCTTTAAAAGAGACGCCATAGAGTACCTGTTCTCCGTGTCATAATGCTAACAAAATATGAATGAAAAATTCCTTTCCCTCCTCCCCACCATTATTTGTCAAAAGGCCGCACGCACAGGAGAGCTTTAGGAAACGATCTTTAATTGTGTTTTGCACTGAGCACTTTTGATTTGGAACCTCTGGCTTTTTATTATTTTTTTTTTCTTTTTTTTGAAGCCCCCATTCACCCTGCCTCCTAATCACCATAATCACAATCATCATAATAATAAATACAAATGGAAAATATCTTTGAATAGCAAATTTTAGCCTACTGGGACCGTCAATTGCGGATGGGCTCTTGATTGATCAGAATATTCCACAATGGCACGGTGCAGTTCTTTAGCCTGATGTTGTAAAATGGAGTATTGCTTCTGTTATTTTATCCAGTTTGCTTTTATATGACAGGGTTTATTGTGCGTTATGTTGTAGCTCATTCCTCTGTTCACAATGCCTACTGATGTGTAATTATGACTTGTCTGAACTGTAAGAAGGAGCAGTAAGTGAAAGAAAATCTGCAAGCGCACTTGATTTATGAGCCCTGATACTATATTACAGTCCTAATCTGCCTGCTTAACTTAGCTTCAGGCAAACTTACTGTATAACATGCTTACGATTAGCACTGCAGCAAGTTGTAGAAGATTTACTCCGTTGGAGCTGTGAGACTTTTTTCTTTCTATATTTTAAATGATTTAGTCATTATTTCAGTTACAGGTATGGCAATAAATTATTTCACATGGAAAGACTCTGTGTCAAGGAACAGCCACTGAAAAAAAAAAAAAAAAAAAGAAAAGAAAAAAAATGAAATAAAAGGGCTTTTTTTTTTTTATTCCTTCTTAATGCAGTAACAAAGAACAGTGCTCAGTGTGTTTTCCTCCTACAAAACATCTTAATGTTTTTGGTCATTTCTTTCTTTCTTTTTTTTTTTATGATGAGATTTCTTAGACATTCTTCTCACATGCATACAATTTGTTTTATTATACTGCAGCTTTTGTAGCTCAGCACAATCTGCTTATTATAAGAATGTCTATTTGGATCCGGCCAGTCTCCTATCTTCAATAGCAGCCCCCAAAATAGAACCATCGCTATGGATGTGCGAATGAAAAGGAGGCCATAAAGCAATGACCTAATGTCAGGAAGAAAAGATGTAAGAAGATTTGCCCTTTATTTATTTATTTATCTATTTTAATCACCATTCATGAAGACAGATGCATTCCTTCAGTCTCCTTGAAACTGTAGCATATTCAGAGCAATGACTTTTGCTCAACTAGAGTGGTACATTATCACCCTCGAATAATAGAGATCAGTGTTGACCATTCAGAGCTTAGTTTTCAATACAGAATACAGAATTAACCAGGTTGGAAAAGACCTTTGAGATCATTGAGTCCAACCTATCACCCAACACCATCATTGGTCTCACCGTAATTCACTGTGTGGCTTGCCATTTGACTTCACTGGGATCCCTGTTAGACAGTATTCACTATGCCAAAAAAGCAAGGGATCTAAGGCTTGACCCAGGGAAAGGCTCCCATCAGTTTAATAGGAGGTAATCACTCATTCTTTGCTTAACAGGACAGCTTGCCTGACTGGATGTTAGGAAGAAGTACTTCATAGAAAGAGTGATTTGCCATTGGAATGAGCTGCCCAGGGAGGTGGTGGAGTCACCATCGCTGGAGGTGTTTAGGAAGAGAGTGAATGGGGCGCTTGGTGCCATGGTTTAGTTGATTAGATAGTGTTGGATGATAGGTTGGACTTGATGATCTCAAAGATCTTTTCCAATTTGGTTAATTCTATTCTATTCTATTCTATTCTATTCTATTCTATTCTATTCTATTCTATTCTATTCTATTCCATTCCATTCCATTCCATTCCATTCCATTCCATTCCATTCCATTCCATTCCATTCCATTCCATTCCATTGATATGTGGTCTAATATCAGACTTCCGGTACCTGAAGGGGGCTAAAAGAAAGCTGGAGAGAGACTGTTTATAAAGACCTTCAGTGATAGGACAAGGGGCAATGGCTTCAAACTGGAGAAGAGCAGATTTAGATTGGATGTTAGGAACAGGTTCTTTACTATGAGGGCGGGGGAACTCTGGGACAGGTTGCCCAGGAAGGTCGTTGGGGCTCCATCCCTGGAGATTCAAAGTGGGGCTTGTCAGGGCTCTGGGCAACCTGATCTGGTTGAGGATGCCACAGCTTACTGCAGGGGCAGCTGGCCCAGATGACCTGTGAAGGTCCCTTCCAACCCAGACCATTCTATGATTCTATGATTTATATCAAAATTTTCTAACTGGCCCTTAGAATTATTTTTTTTTCCCCTCAGTTTATTAGCCATAAGTTTTAAAATTAAAACCTATATAAATTTAAAAAATTAAAAATTGGAAAATCATCCTTAATTGATGTTGTAGCAAGTGAGAACCATACCAGATGAACAAATGCAAACCACATATCCACAGTGGATGAAATGCTAATAAAATAGCTTTATAGAAGCAATTTCTAAGTAGACTTTCTGTTGCTTTAAAATATTTTTTTTCCTTTTTTTTTTACTTCATTATCACTGACCATGAATTCTAAATGTCATTGTTCTCCTTTAAAAATAGCTAGTTACACTTATCTAAAAGGCAGATGTGATTACGAGTGCAGCAAGGACTTATCAAGAGAGACTGAACCTGTGTTATTTGTTGGGGTGTGCATTGCAGCAGCAAAGCAAAAAGCTTTCTGAAGGGTGTAATGGAACTGAAATCATAGAAACATAGAATTATTCAGTCTGGAAAAGACCTTTAAGATCATTGAGCCCAACAGTTAACGCTGCCAAGTGTTCATATATGAACAGTGGACAATGGCATCCTTCAATTACAAACGACAACATTTTCAAGCTTGTGTTGCTTCAGTGAAGTTGCCATAAATAATGAGCGTTTTATAGTGTACTACTAAAGCCTCTTGATTTCTTGTTTTCTGTCTCCTTCCAAAATAAACAAACAAACAAAAACCAAACCAACCAACCAAACAAAAAAAAACCCAGACCCAAAAGTCACCCTCTCTCAAGGAGTTGGCTTTCCAGCAGCTGGCCTGTTGCATCACAACATAAAGGCAGAGCTGGATGTGGTGATTTGTGGTGTCCGTCCACCCGCTCCCATCATTTACCATAATACCATTTGGTAGCATATGCCATTTGCAAGGGCAAAATGCACAGACCTGCTTCTCAAGTAGTGGTCATCATATTACAGGCATCGTCTGCAAGTATTTGTTGATGCTATTGACTGAACAAAAGGTTTATGAGGCAGGAGGTATATTTTTTTCTAAATGCTGCTGTGCTACCTATAACCTAATTAACTTTACTTTAGCCAGCTGAGTATACCTGGAAACTAAATATATCATGTGGCAATTAGCTTTCCTCCTTCTGGCTTAGTACACTTAAGTTGTTCATTGAAAAGGTTAAATATTGATTGGAAATGGATAATAGAACCATATTACAGTTGTATGCTAAATGGCAGAACTTGCCTGTAAAACATTTCCAGTTACCCCACAGTAATGCAGTTAGAGAGTGGCAATCTGCAGCTAAGCATCCAGGCAAATAAATAAATAAATATATAAAAGAAAGAAAAGGAAAAAGAAAGTAAATAAAATCAGAAACCAATATAAATCCCCCCCTGTGCAGCCCTTCTGATCAGGACACTGAATTCACACAGACGTGTTTGGAAGTTCAGTCATTAATTATCATGATGTTGAAATAATATAATAAAATAATAATAATTGCTTGTGAAGTGATCTGTGGACTCCCCTCCTCTTTCGACGGAGGCTCCTCTCTGTCTCTCTCCCTTCCTCTCTTGCCATGGGAAGCCACATAGACAAAAGTATCAAGTGATCACATAGCATGAACTACTGCCCGAGGCAAAGCTTGTTATTTTACTTGAAACGGTGATGCATTTAGGACCCAGAAACTGTCAATAATTTTTTCTGACTTCCAGGGGATAAAAATCCCAATTACAGGAACTTTCCTGTGAAGCCCTGTAGTCTGCTGCCGCATAGTTATACCACGGTGCATCCTCGACACCTATCAGCTCGGTTTGAGCTGTAATTTGGACCAAAACTGTGTGGATCTGTGAGATTAAGCTGATTTAGTCTAATTGTTGCCTGTTTTGAAAAGTGGAAAGCATATCTTCAAAAAAAAGGCAGGCTGTGGACAATAACCAAATCTGACTTGGCATCCTTCATCCAGCTGGCTTCGATACGAATGTTAATGTAGATTCAAGAGCCTTTGGCCGTTTTCTCCCTATATTTCTTCTATAAAACACGAGCTTTGTTTCCCAAGCCATTACAGTGAAGACCTTTTCCAAGGGAATGGCTTGAAAAAACATCTCTTTAAGCTTAGCCCCTTCATTTCATCTGCTTCTGGGATGTGGGAAATGAATCCAACCCCACAGAAAGCCATGCACAAAAAAAATTGTGAATAGAATAGAATAGGAGTTAACCAGGTTGGAAAAGACCTTTGAGATCATTGAGTCCAACCTATCACCCAACACCATCTAATCAACTAAACCATGGCACCAAGTGCCCTATCCAGTCTCTTCCTAAACACCTCCAGTGATGGTGACTCCACCACCTCCCTGGGCAGCCCATTCCAAAGGCCAGTTTCTCTTTCTTGTGCTCTAATCCTGGGGGTGGAGAGGTATGAAAAAAAAAAAGTTAACCTGGAAGAGTGCATCATCAATAAGGGGCCATGGAGAGTGGTGTTGCAGGGGAAACCACACAGGCACCACCATGCAAATCGTTGGAGAAAGGTGGTCAAAGGTGCTGCTTTCACAGAATCATTGAATGTTATGATTGGAGTTAAAAGGGATCTTTAAAGGTCATGCAGTCCAACAATGGTTTCTAACCCACAGATGATGTTCTCTGTTCTGCTCACCTGCCAGGAGCTCAACCCTCTTTCCTCACCTCTCACTAGCAATGCATGCCAACATTATTCCTGGTGCACTCCCACCATCCTTTCCCATCTGTCCCACTCCTGGGTAGTGAGAAAGTGATGATATAACTAGATTTAATACCACAATAATATAACCACACCAGAGTGTGCCACCCACTCTGCACTTCTTCACTTTATCCTCCTTCAACTGGTGCATACATCCTTGACTCTCATCTCTATATATGTGAGGTTTGGTCATTTTTTTCCCCTTCCTTTATTCTCCTCTTCTTTAATAACAACATTAGCTTCACACAGAAATATTGGTCATTAATAGCCCACTGCCAATATATCTTTTAGAGACAGACAAATGCATATACAAGGCTGCACAAGGAACAGTTAACAAATGTGTTTATTATTGACAGAGTGAGAAGTGCCATGCTAGAAGATGAAAAGTTGAATGCCTGAGGTCTGTCTCTCCAGAGCTATTGTGGGTCAGAGACAAACTAGGTATAAAGATGTAAAAGCAGAGTCCAAGTAGCCACAGAGGTGAGTCTGAAGCAACAGCAATATGGGATTAGTTCTGCTCATTGTGTTGGTGGTTTTGTAAAGACACCCTTGGATGAAATGACTGTGAAAATGGTTTGGTTTGTTACACAATGCAGTGTTTTTCTGCAAATCTCTGAGCCTTTACTGGCTGATTTCCAGTTATAAATATTAAATACAAAATTTCACCATATGCGATTCCTTTTTTAGTAATATATTATTACAGCTGTGCAGGTCTAAGGGCATACAAGAGACAGTGTGGGGGGGGTAAACAAGACCTCAGCACATTATTTTCCTGTTTTCTTCTTTATCTGTGCATGAAGTGGTGGTGTTTGGTGGTAGTGGTGTGTTTTTGTTGTTGTTTTGGTGGTTTGTTGATTGGTTTGGTTTGGTTTGGCTTTGTGGTTCCCTAATTTGTGCTTCGATCCAGCCTATGTGATGCTTTAGGATTATATACAAATATACTCCACATGATGTGTGCAACATCATCTGTTCTCTTAGCTCACTGGAATTGGGTGATGTGTGTTTACAAAAGGTTACCAAATTGGAGACTCTAATTACCTTCAGAGGCAAGATTACAGTGCCTTGTCTTATTTAATATTTCTTCTTCCTGCACTTTCAAATCAAAGTTTAATAGAAATAATAATCAGACATCTCTGCTAGTGTTACCCCTTCCCAAAAAAAACTAAATGCAATAACAAGAATCTTTGTGATGTGAGAGATGCACAAAATAGTAATGCACTGGTTGTACAGTCAGGTGCTGAAATCCTAATACAAATGAGAAGAGACAAGAGAACATGGAAGATGTATGAGCTTTGATATTCGGATTGAGCTTTTTTTTCTTGTTGTTGTTGGTTCAGGAAATTATTTTAGCAATTTCTCCTACCTGTTTTGAAAGCTTAGCATTTGGGGAGGTCTGTTAGTTGTAGGGATGTTAATTTTTCGCAGGAAAAGTGTAACAGCTGCAGAAATATGGGAATTGCTGCAGAGCTTTATACTTCATATGGCTGTGAAAAAAAGGAAAGAAAAAAAAAGGTGTCTTCAATGTGGTTAATTATTAATCTCTCCTTGTGCATAATGGCATTCTCTTCAAAAGAAGAAAAGAAAAGGGAATGGCATGTTTTCTTATGTTATCTCCTTGCTTGGTTGCTTTTGGTAATGAGGATCCAAAATGAACCCTTGCAGTCTGTATATACATATATATAAAATCATGCCTAAACCTCTGTGTTCTTGCAAAGCATTCTGAAAGCTTCCTTTGATCAAACTATAATGCTGTGTAAATATGTTAGGCAACATGTACCCTACCTACTTGCATTATGTCAAATGAACTGCATCATTCCAATATGGTGCTACATGTGCATGGAAGCCTGTAGCACTTGGAACAGGTGCTGCCCAAACGCACTTGACAGAGATATTGGCAGTAAGGTCATCTGTGAAAGAGAATATCCCAAACCGTCAGTGGAAGGTTATCAGAACATGGCTGGGGTGCTACAGCAGAAAAAAGGTGTTGTGCTGTTTGTTTGTTTTCCGGGGAATAAAATGCTTTGGGAAATGAGGTTTGGGGTAAAGTGAATGAAGATGTTAAAAAAAAGAGGTCAAAAGTCTCAAGGGGATGAAAGAGATTAGGACACCTTCAGAAAGCTTTCCTCTTTTTTCCACCTTCTTTTACAGAGGAGGTTGTCCTCTTTAAATTGACTTTCACACCAAAATGTGAAATTTCAGTTTCACAAAATGTTCAGGTTTGACAGAACTTACCTGGAATTAGCTGCTGCTCTGCATCCTCCTGATGAAAATTTCTGTCTTCCAAATTAACAGTGAAAAAATGCAAAATACACACCATAGCCTGACAATAAGAAGTGGCCTCTTTTCTGAGGATGAAGGGATTTTGTATGATTATTATTATTATTGTTATATTTTACACCTACACTGTGTTTCCAGAGGGGGAAGAAAACCCACGAACAAAACCCAACCAACATTCCTTATGTTCAAGCAGGTTCTCTGGCAATTCTTCCTCTGAAACAGTTCTTGGCCTTTGTGTGACATTTATGGTCCTGTGTTTATCATGGCTAGCAGAGACCCAGTTTGCTCCCTTCTCCTCTCCCCCTCCACTCCTAAAATGGCATCTAAAGCTGTTAAAGATATAATTAAGGGGACTGAATGTATCTGGGCTTGATTCCCACGAAGGGGCTTCAAGCAGCTTCTTCTGCAAATGGCTAATGTTCAGCACAACAATGCATCAGACAGCTTTAGATCTTATTTGTATTTAAAAGTCAGATATTTTAGTTCTGGATAAACTTCAGAAATGCTCTTCAATTCTCAGTGAGGCAAGCATTTCAATTTTCTGCAATATTAGCAGGGGTAACTAATGATGGCTAATTTTTGCCTGTAGTATTTCCCTCAATCTGCTTGTGCACTTTCAGTTACTCTGGCAGCAGCAGCATTTGTACATTTTCTGGTCACTAAACACTCAAGTACAATTGTAAGTGATCAGTTTACAGTTGGCCAACAAAAGAGCTGCAGGAATGTCTAAAAGAAAAAGAAATCTGAATAAATATGCATGCGTAGAGCCCACGTTCCGTGGGCAAACACGGAGCTCCTGCAAGAGAGAAGGACAGAGGGCAACTTAAATATATTTTAGCTATCAGAATGCATTTTGAAAGAGAGGATCATGTATTTATCCTACCATAAGAAGGTCTGGTATAAATCCAAACCACACAAATGCATTGTTCTATTTCTTCAGTTCAAGGTAAATCCTCCTCTCCACCCTCTATTTCTTTTGCCCTTATTTTTTTCTTTTGACTGTTATTTCCTTATATTTTGCTTAAAATATGTTCAATCCATAGGTTTGAGAGAGAGGCTGCTTTGAGTTACACTTCAAAATAGCACCATCTTATTAACAAATTTGAAAGCTATCTGGTTCAAAGAGACTATTTTAGATAAGAAGATAACATTTTCATGATGCATTTGGAAAATACACTGTTGCAAAACTGCTGGAGAGTCCTTCCACTGAAAATACCTCTAAAGTGCTGAGGCTTCAGTAGAATTTCTTCTGTTTTACAACTGCTGGGCTATTCTCTCTCCTATAAGGACAGACTGTGGGAGTTGGGGCTATTCAGTCTGGAGAAGAGAAGGTTCCGAGGAGACCTAATTGTGGCCTTCCAGTATCTGAAGGGGGCTACAAGAAAGCCGGGGAGGGACTTTTGAGGGTGTCAGGGAGTGACAGGACTCGGGGGAACAGAAAAAAAATAAAAACTAGAAATGCGTAGATTGAGATTGGATGTTAAGAAGTTCTTCCCCATGAAGGTGGTGAGACACTGGCACAGGTTGCCCAGGGAGGTGGTAGAAGCCTCATCCCTGGAGGTTTTGAAGGCTAGGCTGGATGTGGCTCTGAGCAACCTGTAGTGTGAGGTGTGCCTGCCCATGGCAGCGGGGGTGGAATTGGGTGATCCTTGAGGCCCCTTCCAACCCTAACAATTCTGTGATTCAAAAGAACCAAATACAAATGGCAAAGAAATATTTAGTAATATATATTTATTTTTTCAAATGAAGAGGCAGCTCACTCATGCCCTCATTAATTATTATTTCCCAGTGAAATGCAATGATTGCCCAGCATTTTGGAGGGTGGTGTTTGTGATGGAGAGGCGAGAATGGTTCAAATTAAATCAGAACTCTATGGAGACAGTTCAACAGCTTGAGTCACAGGGAAGCTCGAGTCAGAAATCTCACAGCCTGCAAGAAGATATTTCTCTGGGTGCTGGGGGGTTTCTTTTTTCTGTTGAGAGGTGTCATCGTTCATGACACCGTTCTGCAGACACCATGCCAAAGGAGCGGGGGGATGCACTGTGGGATTTGCATGTTTTAGACTCAAAAATCCTCTGAAATGCAGGAAACCTGCGCAGCTTCATGCCTCGATCGGAGCAAATCAATGTGCACTAAAAGGGGAATCCGTCACATTAAGGATCAAAATATTAAAGGCTGAATTATGGCTTTTGCAGCAGCCGCCTCCTGGGGCATGGAAGGAGACGAGGAGGAGAGGTGCAATGCTCGAGCGGCCGTCACTGAAGGCACTGCAAAGTGCCGAGGTAGTCAGATATCCTCGGGGGGCGCTGGGAAAGGCACTTAGGAGCCCTGTGTCTCTATCACAGAGATACTGAGAAGAGATACTCCTGCTGAGCACCACCTTACAGGATACCACTGGCAGAATTCGACCCCCAAGTATTTCATAGTTCGCTTATTGCCAGGAGGGAGTGATTTAAATGTCAGGCGTTATTACTGCTTTTTTGTGAGGATATAGAATATTCTTCTGCTGTCCCCTTCTATTTCTGTCTCTGGACATTAAGAGACACAGAAGCAAGCTCCTTCCCCTGCTCTTGCCAGCCATGGTCCCATGAGCCATGAAACAGCTCAGCTCTCCTCTGCCACCTCCTATAGATCTTGAGTGCTGGAAAGACATCCTGACTGCACTGCAGGGTGGGTGGCCAAGACGACCTCTGAGGGTTTCTTTCAGTCCATGATGAAGTTCAGTTTCACAAATGAACTGCTCATTTTAAATATAATGTAGCATCTCTTTGGTTCAATGAGTTTTGGTCCAGTCAGAATGTTCAGAGTGAAACCAAAAGTTTTTCCTGTTAACTGTCAAGTCCGGGCCAGAGACTTTAGTGAGTCTCACTAGAAAGACAATGCTTCTCTCATCAACAGTCATTCACCCTTGTGTTGGAACAAAATGGCAATCATCATTTTAACATGAGCGAAGACATTTTTAATGGGTCAAATTCTGCCACACATTTTCAGTCATGCCCCTTGGACACGGCAACGGTTCCATGTAATCTGCAAACCATAACTCACGTCTCAATCAACCTAGAAGTATGACGCTGTGATTTGGCACTGAATGGGGAAAATAAAACCAACAAAACCATGGCTATGAAACCCTAACTAGAGTCAGAGTCCAGGTTTATTTTGAAGAAACAATCAGAAGTCTGCATGCTTACCTAGAGCTCTTGAATCTGAAAGCAGGTTTTCATTGGACTATTAGCATTTTGCTCCACTTTAGAGGAGGAGAATGAATGAATGAATGCATTTTTATCATGTTGAATTCTTACATTTGGTTGGCAACAAAAAAACCTGACAATAACAATAAAATAAACTTAAAAAAAAAAAAATAGAGGCACCAAAAAAAGTCTGAACCTCAGTGTAGCTAGACTTTAAAAATAGCTGAAGTTCAAGAGGTTGCTTGTGTTTTACAGCTCAGTTGACAATTCTTGCTCATTTGGGAAGGATGAGAATATTTGCAGATGAATTTGTGGTTGCAATGAACTCAGGAATTCCTTGGCTGAAAAGCTGGAGTAACTTCCCGTGAGAAAACCTAAGGGAAGGAAAGCTCTGTGCAGATCCAAGCTCAGATTTCCTTCTCTGCCTCCAAGTCAAGAAGGAAAAACATCTTTCCTATGCCATAGCAGATCAAAAGATATCTGTCCTCCCTATTTCCACTTGACCCAGTGGATAGAAACAGGTCAGATCCATGAAAAGCTTGGGCCACCAACAAAGCTCTCCCCTTTATTGCAGAAAGTACATTGTGATGGGACCTGGATCAATTAGGAGATGAAATCTGGGATGAAGGAAAACCCCACAGCTGACAAGCTGGAAATTTGACTTGTCTCACTGATGCTTCTTCCAGTGTCATTTGTAGGTAGAGAAATAGTGATGATATCATGATGTAATGGTATTATTGGAAGTTGCCTCAAATTGGGAATTTCCACACTCTTCTTTGGCCTGGAAGATCACCACAGCACATCCAGAAATTCACTTCTTAAGGAAAGAAAATTAATTACAAAGCAACTTTCAAACCCAGAACAAATGTTTTGAAAGAAATCAAAATTTCCTTTTATCTGATTCCTAATTTTAGGTCAACATTTCTGGGGACATTCAAGACCCACCTGGATGTATTCCAGTGTGATCTGCTCTAGGTGATCCTGCTCTGGCAGGGAGGTTGGCCTGGCTGAGCTTCCAAGGTCCCTTCCAGCCCCTAAAATTCTGTGATTTCCAAATGAGATAAGCATCACTGTACATTGAATAGAGCACAATATATGGGAATAGATTGGCAATTGGAATAAAGGAAAATGCTAATATTTGGTAGTTTTACAAATGAGGTCATGGCTTTTGCTTATGGTTTCCCCTAGCTGAAGTGTGGTACATTTGCCCCTTCAAAATTTAAACACCACAGGAGAAAATATATGGACAGCTCTTTTCTGCAGACTTTCCTACAGCATTATTGGAATTTTGAGATCTGAAAGATTTTAATTTGTTAAATTATTTGTTTGTTCCTCTTTCTCCCCCCCCCCATTTTGCCTCTGTTGTTTTCTGCTTGATGGTTGATTTGCAAATAAATTCTTTCTGCTATGTTGAAAGTCACAAGGGATTTGGCCCTTAGGGGAAATATTCACAAGATATTTGGGAAAATATTGATTTATATTTAACTGATTCTTCCACAACAGAAAGGAAAAAATAGCTTTTTATGGTCATATTTTAGTTCTCTCTATTAGGTAACTGAAAAACATGGGAGGGGGGGATGGGGAAGACGGGATGTACAAATATGACTCAACTGATAAATGTTTTTTTATAACACTGGAAAACATGGAATGCATCTACTTTGGTTTTTTATATACATATGTAAATGAATCAAAATAGTATTCTGAAATGAAAACAAACAAAAAAACCCCAAACAACCAAAAATTAACATGAATTACATACAAATATTAATCACACACACAAATTAATATCCAATCAGATACATGTTGTGCTTTCTTAATATTTTTTCTTTCTTTCTTTCTTTCATCACCAGGACACAACTTAATTGTCAGTGGAAGGCAAAGCAAGGTAAATAAGACCAATATTAAAATTTCATTTGGGAGGACTTCTCATGTCTTTGGGTTTGGGAGACTTTATGCTCTGTTTTGAGGCCACATCTAAGCATAATATGTTATAAGTTGAGGACCCCTAATAATAAAATTGCCAGACTAGCTCAGGTGGAAGCAAATGAAGCTATATTTGCAACCACACTACAGTCTAGAAATACAGAATGCAATGAATGCATACAAAGTATACAATATTTACATATATTTACAATTTATAAACAGCAAAATAACTCCCCTGGACAAAATGGGGGTGGGGGGTGGGGGGAGGAGGGCAGGTGGGCATGTTTGAGGCCTGGTTTGGGGGAAGGTTTTGAGAAGGTGATAGCCTAGTGAGGTTTTTGGATAACCCCAACTGGTGAGGGATCTGGATAAGAAGCTCTATGAGGAGAGGCTGAGGGAGTTGGGGTTGTTCAGCCTGGAGAAAAGGAGGCTCAGGGGAGACCTTATTGCTCTCTACCACTACCTGAAAGGAGGTTGTAGCCAGGTAAGAGTTGGTCTCTTCTCCCACGCAACCGGCACCAGAACAAGAGGACACAGTCTCAAGTCGTGCCAGGGGAGGTTTAGGCTGGATGTTAGGAAAAAATTCTTCTCAGAAAGAGAGACTGGCCATTGGAATGTGCTGCCCAGGGAGATGATGGAATCACCATCACTGGAAGTGTTTAAGTAGAGACTGGATGAGGCAGTTAGTGCCACGGTTGAGTTGATTAGATGGTGTTGGGTGATCAGTTGGACTTGATCTTGGAGATCTCTTCTAACCTGGCTGATTCTGTGATTCTGTAAATCTGTGGAGAGCTGGGCTGAATATGAATCGCTGGGAATTTTTGTATGCTTTTCTACTGCTCTATTTAGTTGTGAATAGTAATTCCATTTCAACTTCCAATTCTTTCTAATCCTGTGTGGAGTATTTTCTTTACTCCTTTGTGAAGGGGTGAAGAGCATCTGTCTCTCTCCTTAAACTGTGACAGTATATAACAGAAAAGTATTGTTTAGAGGTGAATATGTGGAAAAGAGAATGTTTTCCTTGTGATTACTGCCCTGAAATCAGGGTTTCAGAAGACTCTCAGAAAATATGAAGTATCTGCTAGGTACTTCAGTTCATCAAAACTCTCAGCCAAACAGAGAAGGATTTTTCTGAAGATAAAGTCTCATTCAGAATGGTTTTCCAAATGTATCATATCCAAACAAAATGATCCATGTAACAAAAAAAAAAAAAAAGATTAATGTTTAATGGAAATTAAAGCCCTATTTCACCGTAATACTTTTATGGGGAGGGAGGGAGGGAGGGAGGGAGGAAGGGAGGAAGAAGAAGCTTTAGGCCCAAAATCCCCAACGATGCACAAAAAGCAGGCTGCATATTTGCAGTGACTTTTAGTTTGAAACTAATCTGGCACACAGAAACCAATAAACATTAGGTTTCCAGTGGCTTCCACCTGTTTAGGAGTTGCAAGACAGCAGTACCCTTTTCAAAGCCATTAATAATGCAGAAGGTCAATATCTAAACAGATATATTGAATTACACACTGTATCATTATAATAGCCAGAGTTTTTGTAGCACAGGTGATGGTTTCTGCTGACATTTGACCCTTTTAAGCTAATTAAAATATATGGTTTATTTTTTTTAACGATAATATTAGGACTAATAGTGAGTTGGATACCCAGGGTAGGCCCCTCAAAACAGGTAAAAAGGATTCTACCCACTGCAGCAAAATGCATATTGATTTTATTCTAACTTTGCAGCTCCCAACTACAATTCCCCAAACAAGAGAAAACTAAAGCCACAGTCCTTCTCATACCAAAGAGCTTATCTCATTTTATTTTGCTTTCCTTTATTTTATTTTATTTTACTATTTTATACAAGTTGCTTAATTTAATATTTTTGAAATTTGTTGTTTAATTTCTATTTATTTCTATTTTATTTTATAAATATATTTTACATTGTTTTATTTTTATGTTACTTAACTTAATTAATGTAATATTTTATTTATTTTAAAAAATAGTTATTGTCTATTTTCTAGGTATTTTTATTTTATTATTGTATTTTAATGTTTATTTATTTTCTTTACTGCACTTAATATTGCCTACATTTTAAAGATTTTTATTTGTGGTTTAATTCTTATTTTTTTTGTTTTAAGTTTATTTATTTTCTTTACTTCATTTAATATTGCATTTATTTTAAACAGTTTTACTTATTGTTTAATCTTTATTATCTATTTAATCATTTTATTTTCATTTTATTTACTTAATTTAGTATTTTATTTATTTTAAACATTTTTACTTATAGTTTACCCTCTATTTTTCATGTATTTACTTTATAATTTTATTTTATTTTTATTTATTTTCTTTATTTTGTATTTACTTTATAGATATTTATATTTATTATTCATTTATTTTATAATTTTATTTACTTAATTTAATATTTTATTTGTTTTAAACTTTTTTACTGCTTTTGCTTTTTACTTATTTTTTACTTTTTACCTATGTCTTTTTTATCTATTTTATTTTTAATTTATTTTTTAAATTTAATGCTATTTAATTGTGTTATTTTATGTATTTTTGTTTATTTTTCAGACAATTTCAATTTTTGTAGGTTTCAGGGCGTGCAATGTATCTCCATATTAGGAATTCAGTGCTTGTATTCTGCAGTCATCTGAAATATTTCAATACTAGAATCATCAGAGGATGCTGAAGAGGTAAAGAGAATGGTAGTGAATTCAGCTGATGTTACACATTTTTTTTCTCTTGTGTTTTAACCAGCATAAGAATATCTGGTTCCAATGCTAGGAAATCTGCTCTCCGTGCCTCCCATTGACATTTTATGTTTGTGCAAAGTAAAACGAGGTCAACCCGAGCCACTAACTGCATCTCAGCCCTGTTTCTGCACAATATTTTGTCACTACAGACTGTAGTGATTTTGTGGCATGTGTGCCAGTTTGCTGAAACTAGTGGTTGATCACAGGGTTGTTGTAGAGCTGAATCTTTGTTGTCTGAGACCTTGAAAAACATTTGCTGTAACGATTTCGTCCAAACCCCGTTGCCTGCAATGGGAATTGAATCAAATCCTAAATGCGGATCACACAAAGTTGACTCACTTATGCCAATTGATTCCCTAATAGCCTTCAAAATAAAAAGGGATGCATAAAAGTTGAAATTCACCAAAAAAAAAAAAAAATTCAAATTAGATTAAATCCTCTTCGCTCCTTATACTCACAACTGTAATTTTAGTACGCAAGTCCTTCAAAAATTAACCCATTTTCCCTCTCAGCTAACTTATTGGGTTTAATTAGCTGCAAACACTCTGTTGATTTTTGTCCAACACAGGAAAATTCCGTAGTTCGAATCTCTCTGAAGGAAAATCCCATTTGTTTAAATATAGGAATTATGTTTGCAAAATGAACCAATTTTCCTTAGTAATCTCTGAGCCAAAACCTCCTTATTTGAAGTTAAACTACCTTTGAGTGGAAGATTACTTTTCCCAAACTACCATGCCTTCTAGCCAGGAACAGACAGAAATTTCCTTTGGAAACTACCTTCTGAAGGGGTAGGGAAAAGAAAAATCCAATATGATGATGTTTATTATTAATAATATTAATAGAAGTAGTAATAAGAAGCAGTAATCCTGATCCTGGTAAACAGGGGAAATATTGGATTTAGATATACGCAAGGGCACAGCTCCTGGTTTGGAATGTCAGAGAGAGCTGTCAATAGAAAAGCGAAGTGAGATACTGCAAGTTTAGGTCAGTTGTGTAATTCAGCTCGTGGATCAAAGCTGCTACGAGAAGAAAATGCCTCATGCAAAGGGTGAATGCAAGAAATTTCCCTGTTTCTCTGGCTCTGCTCTGCTCAGCCCATCCCATATGTGACAGAAGAATTTGAAACCATGGCTTTCCCCAAACGAGTGGCCAGCTTGAGTAGACTATGTGACACTTTCTCAGATTCCAACTGACATTCAGATATTGCCAAAAATATCATGTCCAGCCTTTGCACAAAGCTCCACAGGCGCAAAAATATTTATGATAAAACATTTGTCTTCAGAGAAGAACACTGGGCTCCAGGAGAGAGAGGCTTTTGTGTTCCAGATTTCGCTGTCAAGGATTATGCAGCCTCACAAAATGTGTGCTGAGTTACTTTGGCAAAACCTTTTCTTTTTTTCTCTTTTCTTCTCCCCCCCCCATCCCCCTTAATATTTGATGTTTGCTTAGTTTTGTTTGTTTGCTCGGTTTTATGGCTGTCAGTGTTATTTCTGGTGACTACATGACTCAGAGGGACTAGAAATAAAATTAGAGACTTTCACCTCCAGGTCAACAGTTTCATACTGGCCCAGAATAGAGGGGACCTATGTAAAATAACTCATTGATCTCACTCCAGTTCCCAGTTGGCAAGCGTGCATATCGCAAACTGTAGCGTTAAAATGGGCAATAAATTGTCATCCCTTGCAGCAGTCCCAGAAGTGAGCTCAGTGTTTGAGTTGGCCTTGCTGCTGGATCACCCTTTTGCCAGGAGATGCGTTCCTCCTAGGCTGTAGAACGCTAGGAGGTAAAGGGGTCCTGGAGGTGGTTTTGCCTTTCTCTTCCCGCTTGAAGGCTATGTGGAGGATTCCACATTGTGGTGCAGTCTGTCTAGCACCTCCCCAGATCAATGAGAAATCCTTTACCCAGGTAACCAGCTATAATATCATTAGCATACAGTGCTCTGCTAGCCAAGGCTTTGTTTTCCAAAGGATGCAGTCCCGGTCTACAGCAAGTTCCTTTTCTCCCCAATAAGCATGATTAGCATTTCCCGGTGATCATAGGGGGTTCCAAATAAATTGCCTAATTCATAGGGACAAAGGTGCTGAAATGCAAGGAATTGAGTAGCTCCATCTTTCAAATTACCTGTTTGACCTGCTGCTTCCAGACCACAGCTCTGAGATAACAGCTCACTCTCCCACTGAGATCAGAGCCTGAATCTCTTCTCTCAAATGAAATACAGACAAAAAAATATTACATTGCTGTGATCTATGGCAGTAAAGCCCACTCCTGTCTCTATAGGAAGAGTTGAGGGGGGGAAGGGGTGGGTGAGGGGAGATATTGTATTTCATTTTGGCATTATTATTGATTATAACAGGTGTTTTGAACTGAAGACCCCCATGGCTTACAGGCGCCTGTACAAACCATCAGTCTGAACTACAACAGAGACGTCAGTGGTGCTCACTAAAAAGCTAGCTAACCTTTTTGTTGATCCCCAGATACTTGTAATCCTCCATCCCTCAACTCATTGCAAAAAAAAAAAAAAAAAGAAAAAAAAGAAAAAGAAAATAAAAGAAAAGGCAGAAACATTTAGGCTGGGATGGGAGCAGCACAAATTCATTGCTGGATTAATTTATTTATCTTCTCCCTATCAATTCTGTAGGTTTACAACCACTTTCCCCCTTGTATTCGGAGCTGCCACCCATAGCTCTGCCATTGTACAGGTATGAGTAAGTACTGTCTGCTCCCATTGAATGTGGGATCATTTGTCTTACGTGATCCAGGCTGGCTGCACGACACGACAGCACACAGTGACAGTAATTTGCACTGATCTGCCCCCACTGCTAGTCCTGCTGCTACAAATAGCAATTGATTATAATGCTGTAGTGTTATTGACTGTCACTATGAACACAAGCCTTATTTCATTTTTAAAGTAACATGCCACAGATTTACTTAACAGACACGAAGCAATAACAACAACAAACAACAAGCAACAAAGAACAAAACCAAAACAACTTGAGGCAGGGAGGAGGCAGAGGCAGCGCTGCAGAAAACACAGGAAAAAATAATTAACACCCTCGGTTATTATGATGCTGCAGATGAGCAGAAAAGCTGTAGCGAGTAGGAAGAGGTGAACTTGTCCATATTTTCTGATTTACATCACCTGAAGAAGATGAATTTGCCCATATTTTCTGATTTACATCACCTGAGGATCTTGCCTGAAGCATTCAGGTCACAGAAGTCTCTCAAATCCATCAGAATGGAAGGAGAAAAAAAAAAAGGGGGGGGGGGGAACACCAACAAATCAGTCAGCCTTTAAAAATCATCATTTTGTTATTATTGTCAAAATCAGGTTCTGCTGAGGCAGTAAAGAAGCATTAATGCTGTGCTGGATTTGCCCCTTTCCTCTGATTCTCCCTCCCCTCGGTTCAGGATACAGTTTTTGATCCAGGTTGTTAAAAGAGATCCTATTTCATACATCCTTACGCTCTCTGTCTGAATCTTATGTTCTTAGAGCATTAATCTGCAGGATTGTCCCCAGAGTCCATTTGAGATGGGCGCAGAAATTTAGTTCAGGTAATTATCCTTTCTTTCCAAGTGAATTAAGGAGTGAAGAATTCCTGCTTATCTGACAGAAGGGTAGAATTTTCCTCGTTAATGCCTGTCACCTGCGAGACAAGTCACACAGGTAAATCTCAAACTGTGCCTTTGTGCCCCATCTAAAGTGGATTTTGGCTGTCTCTGCGGAGTAATGCTCCAAGGACGTTATAGTTCAGAGGAAATGGTAATGTCTGTGTATAAAACTTGAATTATTTTAATAGGCTTTGGCAGAGCACCTCTCAACAAGACGATCCACCCCTGCTAATCTACTGCGTACGGTTGCTCTCTTCTCTCTGCCGCCTTTTTTTTTTTTTTTTTTGAGGTCTGAATGTAATTGCTCTAAGCTGCAATTTATAATGCTAACATTTTACCTTCAGGGAGAGGGGGAAGGAAGCTTCTCACTGGCTGTACTGAGCTTCTGAAGAACGTCTTGCACTGAAATTCTGATTGAGATATAGGTACAATGCATCTGCTTTGTACATCTTTGCCCTTTACAACGATGCTTGTGATGTAATGAAGCACACAGCTTGTGGAGTCACTGGTAAGTCACCTACCCATGGGGGTGTTTGCATGTGTGTACCAAGTCAGATTTATTTCCTTCCCTCATTTAGCCTTCTGTATCCTCAAAAACTATGGGAAATCACTAGTGTGGTGATAATGGTGTTGCTTTAAGAGAACTCAGTGCATCCTCTTCAGCATTTCAGGTTCCTACCTTTTATGGGTCCTTATTTAAAATAAGCTGCTTAAAGGTTGTCTTGTCTTGTTAAAAAACGAGGGTGTAGGGTTGGACTGGCACCTCAAACTTCACAAACCTACCTGCAGTGGTCTGTTCATCTATGCAGTGTTTTCATGCCTTCATTTCATCATCGTCTTACTCACAGAGGAGACCTTGTGATCTTCCGGTACCTAAAGAGGGCAATAAGAAAGATGGGGACAATCATTTTAGCATGACATGTTGTGACAGGACAAGGGGTGATGGTTTTAAGCTGCCAGAGGAGAGATTTAGACTACATAGAAGGAAGAAATTTTTTACATTGAAGGTGGAGATGCCCCATTCCTGGAACCATTCCAGGTCAGGTAGGACAGAGCTCTGAGCAGCCTGCTCTAGTTGCAGATGTCCCTGCAGACTGCAGAGGAGTTGAAGTAGAAGAGCTTTCAAGGCTGTTTTTTTGTGTTGCTCTGTTTTGGTTTGCATTTTCTTTGCAATGCTTCCAATGTGATTGACATCAATTTTGTGGAATATAGCAGTGAACAGAAAATCCAATCTTCATTCCCTGAGTGTCTCCTGAATCCCATGGCCTGTGGGGTTCTTACATGAGCATATCACAGTATCCCACAGACGATGTACTGGCTCCCATCCTAAACTGGTGTGCAAATCTTCATGTGACTGTAAGCCAGCCAAGACCACACAAATTTCTGGTCCTGCCTGTTAAAGAATTGCTTTTTGTGACAGTAGTGTCCGATGGCAAGCAGTGAAAATGAGAGGAAGGGTGTAGAAAAGATGCATGTGAGGGGTTTTCTTTAGATATGCATTTCAAACAGAATAATCTTTTTAAAAGGAAATTACAGGTATCACTCGGTTTACAACTATTCCAGGGCTCAAATTAAAGCTTAAGCAGCTATGTATTTATCAATTAGCATTATTTCTCTATCCCTGTCTGGCTCTCTGTATTGTTGTAACTCCATCAAATAGTCATTTGCTTTTTTTATGGTAATAATCCCTTCAAATTCACTCCTTTCATCTGGATCCCTGTATGTTATTTGTCGTTCTGCTAAATCCCTATTACAGAGGCCTAGGAGTTGCAATGGCCTGATGAATAATTAGAAATGTTTTATCCCTAAGCTTCAAAAGGGTGCTAGAAATAATTATAAACAAACATTTTATGTAGCATTCCATATCAATCCAATCCTGGCTTTATGTTGTTTGTACTTTAGATAGCAAGGGAGAGGGGGGAGATCTTGGTTACCAGCTCCATCAGCATAAAGAGAAGAGATCGCAGAATCTCAGCATGGTGAGGGATGGAAGGGACCTCTGGGGGTCATTCAGTCCAATCTCCCTGCTAAAGAAGGATTGCCCAGAGCAGTTTGCCCAGCATCACTCAGTCTAGGTGGGTTTGGAATCCCTTTAGAGAAGGAGACTCCACAGCCTCACCGGGCAGCCTTCTCCAGAGTTCTGATAGCCTTCACATCAAAGGAGCTTTTCCTCACATTCAGATGGAACCTCCTGGGTGCCAGTTTGTACCTGTTGCCCCTTGTCCTTTTACTGGGCACCACTGAAAAGGGTCTGGCCCCAGCCCCTTGACCCCCAAGTGCTCAGCTCTTGCTGAGCATTGATCAGATCCTCTCCCTGGCATCTATTGTCGAGGCTAAACAGCCCCAGGTCTCTCAGCCTTTCCTCCTCACAGAGATGCTCCAGGCCCAACATCTTTGCAGATCCATTGGACTCTCCCCGGTAGTTCCCTGTCTCTTGAACTATGGAGGCTAGAACTGGACATAGTACTCCAGGTGTGGCCTCACTAGGACAGAGATGTTGAAATTGCTGTAGCTTCCATTTTCCCTCTCCTTTTTTGTCTTCCCTCTGCTTTCAGTGGTGGGACATTTAGACATGTCCCGTGGCTCATCTCTAGAGATTATAATTAATTGCTGGCAAAACAAAATGAACTTCCTTCTCCTGTTATTGACAACCCGTACCATACTCTCCTGCCTGTAAAGTGACCTACCCGCCCGCGCTACGTGTAAATAACACCACATCAAAGCAGAGAAGAAAGCTCTGATTTTTCAATGTGAAAGTTGCTTTTTTAGTCAAGACTAGATATGTCAGCACAGTCTTATTCCCTGGAAAATTCTGGGAGCTGTAGCAGCTATAGCTGTCCTTCAGCAGAATAGACTCACAACACAAAGTTTTTTTACACATAAGGCAAGGAGAGAGAGCTGTATCTTGAAAGCCTACAAAGCTAATTGGAACACACCCAATGTCATTACATTTGACAGCATTTTGAGAAATACCCAATCACTTTGTCATCAATTTTCAATTTTGTCAAGAGAAAGTGGCTTTTCATTGGCAAACAACCTGCTGTCCCCACACTATTTGTGAAAGTGTCCTGGCAGAGAGTAGTGTCATCTCCAAGAACATTTTCCGGGCTCACTTTCTTCTCTGTAAAACTTTTTATTGAGGAGTTGTTTAAAAAAACAACAAGCAACAAAACAAACCCAAAACACACAAAAAAAACTCCTAGAAAATTGTGCTAAGATGAAGGGCTTTCATCCTGAAGACACTAGATATTTATGGCCCAACACAACAAAAGACATAAATATACGATCAGCTTTAAACATGTGAACAGTCCTACCAGGTTTCCACTAAAACCAGTGCAAGATTTGGAGATAAGGGATTTTTAATCTGTTAGCTTCAAAGGGACTTTGAAAGTTTAACGTTGCAAAAAGAAGGAATTAATCTTACCAAAAAGGGGAGAACAAAAGACATATTTACTAATCAATATGAGGAGGATTCATGTGTGAAAAGCAAGGAATGATGTGGATCTAAGGGGTAGCACAGCAGCACCTGTCTGCCAATCTGCTGCTGCTGCTTCTCTTGTCTGCTTTCCCTCTGAAGTGAATTCATCCATCCTTTCTTTCAGTTTTCAAGACAAAAGGCAGTGTGCTATCAGTGCAGGTTCTGCTGGAGATCTCTGTCTTTACTCTATTTTTCTATTTCTATGACACTGCTGCCTTTGCTAGTAGATCTCTAGTTTTCTCTAGGTTTCCCACCTCCATATCATAAAGTCATGGTATGAAGGAAAGTATTAGAAGGCAACCAGATTTATTAAATATGATTTTCAGTAGCTGCAGCACATGGGGTCTGGAAGAAATGGTGAAACCAGCTCGAGAGGCACAGAGGGAGTTTACCAAAAAGGCAACCCTCCTAGCTTAAGGATGCAGGTGATGGACTCTCCCTCACTTCAATGCACCTCTGAAGGCTAGCTCAGTAGGGAATTCAGTAAAGAAAAACCTTTCTCTCCCTAGCAAGCCTAACAGCCCCCTCAGACATCTTGCACATGAGAGATGGGAAATGTCATATGTTTGACATCTGCTTGGTACAGCCACTGCCCTTGAAGGGAGTCACTTTTTGGAAGTCAGCGTTTTCTTTCTCTAAAGTCTTTGATTCATATCTGTAATCACATTTACATTCCTATCATCCTCAAATCAGGTGTATGCTGGAAAGGGTAACATCAGGAACAGGCTAAGAGGTGAATGTTTTCTTCACTCTGCTGAGCATAAAAATAGAGGTGGTTGTCATGGATGTGAAGCTGGTACGCTGAAGGTAAGATGAGTTTACTTTGCCACTGCATTCCTTAGCTTTGGAATTGCCTTCTCAGGTCCAGCCAAGTTTATGCTGGCCTGGACCTGAGAATTAAGAGGTCCTGCCAAAGGCAAAGCCAAACCAATATGTCCGTCCCACATTTGGATCCACGCTGCCAATCCAGCATGGCAAATAGAGACATAGAATCATTCTGGTTGGGAAAAAAACCTTTAAGATCGTCAAGCCCAACTATTAACCCAGAACTTCATGTCATCTTTAAACCACATCCCTCAGCACCACATGCACACAACATTTCAATCTCTCCAGGGAAGGGAACTCCACCACTTCCTTGGGAAGCCTGCTCCAGGACTTGACAATCCTTTTAGGGAAGAAATTTTCCTACTATCCAACCTAAGTCTCCTCTGGTGCAGTTTGAGACTGTTGCCTCTTCTCTTATTGTTCATTACTTGGGAGAATAGATAGACCCCTACCTTGATACAATCTCTTTTCAGGGACTTGTAGAGAGGAAGAAAGTTTCCCTTGAGCATCCTCTTCTCCAGGCTACACACTCCCAGTTCTCTCAGATGCTTCTCCTAAGACTTGTGTTCCAGACCCTTTATGAGATTCATTGCCCTCCTTTGGACACACTCCAGCTGTGCACCATGCCAGGTGGATTTGCAATGCTTCCCAAAAGTCCCTTCCTCACCTCTGAAAGCAGAACAGACTAAAGTTGCAATGAATTGACAGGCTGGAGAGGTGGGCACAAGCCAACCTCATGAGATTCAATGAGACCAAGTGCAGGGTCCTGCATCTGGGTCGAGGCAATCCCAGGCACAAATCCAGGCTGGGCAGTGACTGGCTGGAAAGCAGTTCTGAGGAGAGAGACTTGGGGGTGCTGGTGGACAAGAAGCTCAACAGGAGCTCTCAATGTGCACTTGCAGCCCGGAAAGCCAAGCAGATCCTGGGCTGCATCAAGAGAAGTGTGGCCAGCAGGGCAAGGGAGGTGATTCTCCCCCTCTACTCAGCTCTGGTGAGACCCCACCTGGAGTACTGCCTCCAGTTCTGGAGCCCCTATTACAAGAGGGATCTGGAGGTGCTGGAACATGTCCAGAGAAGGGCCACAAGGATGAGCAGAGGGCTGGAGCACCTCTCCTGTGAGGACTGATTGAAGGAGTTAGGGCTGTTCAGACTGGAGAAGTGAAGGCTCCGAGGTGACTAATTGTGGCCTTTCAGTATCTGAAAGGGGCCTACAAGAAGGCTGGGGAGGGACTTCTCAGGATCTCAGGTAGTGATAGGACTAGGGGGAATGGAATGAAGCTGGAGGTGGGGAGATTCAGGCTGGAGGTGAGGAGGAAGTTCTTCACCATGAGAGTGGTGAAGCCCTGGGACGGGTTGTCCAGGGAGGTGGTTGGGGCGCCGTCCCTGGAGGTGTTTAAGACCAGGCTGGATGAGGCTCTGGCCAGCCTGATCCAGTGTGGGGTGTCCCTGCCCATGGCAGGGAGGGTTGGAACTAGATGATCCTTGTGGTCCCTTCCAACCCTGACTGATATTATGATACTATGATAATTTTGCTTAACTCTATCTATCTATCTATCTATCTATCTATCTATCTATCTATCTATCTATCTATCTGACACTGCAGAGAGAAATGGTTTGGCTTTGTGAATAAGCTCTGTAAGAACCTAATCATAGAATTATAGAATTGTTATGGTTGGAAGAGACCTCAAGGATCATCTAGTTCCAACCCTCCCTGCCATGGGCAGGGACACCTCACCCTAGCGCAGGTTGCTCAGAGTCACATCCAGCCTGGCCTTAAAGACCTCCAGGAATGGGGTTTCTATCACCTCCCTGGGCAACCTGTTCCAGTATCTTACCACCCTCATGGGGAAGAACTTCTTTCTAACATCCAAAATGAATCTACCTGGTTCTACTTTTTTCTCCATTCCCCCTAGTCCTATCACTCCCTGATTCCCTAAAAAGTCCCTTCCCAGCAAATGACTTGGTTAATATCATAGATTGTAGACTCTACAGTTTTTCTGTGTGGAGTCAACTCTCCTTTGCTCCTCCAGAAAATAGCTATTAAAAAGTTTGGAAGCATTGCAAAGCCACCAAAGTCTGTTTCATGTGCACTGAAAAGCTAATTTTCCTGATTTTGTGGGTTTTTTTAATTATTAATATGCAAATGATGTGTTCTTCCAACTTCCATCACTGCTTAAATACTGTAGATGCATCGTAAATAATCCCCTTCTTCACCTTTTATCTTGTCTGCTTTACATTGCACTGCTCTTGTACAGGAAATGGACTGTATTTAATATTGATGGCTCTGTATGTGTCATTTAATCGTCCCTATTGATTGGATTTCATCAGAGTGTGGGGCTTGGACAGAAGCTTTGATTATACTGCAAGGAGTCTTTGCAGTTCTCTGTTACTCAACGCCATATCAATGCACCTTCTGGTGTGATATCACTTTCACAATCAATACCTGGAAAGAAAATTAAAAAAAAAAAAAAAGAAAAGAAAAAGAAGAGGAGGCCTCCAGGAAAAGAAAGCTAAAAACCCCTCTGAATCGGCCTCTAATTCCCTTTCTGCACATAGACTAAACCTCTGTAACTCAAAGAGTGTTTATTGGGAGGTTTAACATAAGGAACAGGGGGGACAGAAAAGAACCCAACCCTGGGTCTCCACGGGTTTTTTGTTTAATTTCTGCATCACATTTTATTTCTCAGCACCAGCTCCTCCTTTCAGCATCCCTGGTCGATGTTTGACAGTGGATAATTTTTAGCAGTTACATGTCATGTTCCACTTAGCCCTTCCTCTTGATCTAATAATAGTGCCCTGAACATAGTATTTGGCCAAATTGATACCGTAAGGGGACTCTCCGCTTCAGCAAAATTCCTTCTGCTCAGAATGGGCCATCTCAAAGCTTTCAAAGACCATCCCTAATTTGACACTGTCCCAAGCTAATCCTCGCTCTAGAACCACGCTGGTATGCACTCTGGCATCCCAGCTTCCCAGGACCAACCGTTAACAACCAGGCAGCATGAAACAATAATCCCTTGAAGAGCATTAATATGCAGCAGATGGGTATTTCCTGCTGCTGGTGAGAGGGTTTCCCCATCTGGGCATCCTCAGTTTCAATGTATGCAGTGATGTGGTCATAAATTCAGATCCTCAGTGGATGACAGAAAACATCATTCAGGGTTGTAGCGAAGGATGGAGAACATACACAGTTCCTCCAAATGGTTGTTGGTGCTCTGGTTCTCCACATTCATTGTCCTATGATGAAAGGAAATTCATGGGCAATTTATGCTCTCTGCCAGTGCTTCCCATCTTTTCCAGCTTGGTGATGCTTTGCTTTGCTTTTCCTTTTATTTTTTTACTTCCAGAGACACTATCAATATTTAAGAATACTGATAATGCTAATACTTTTTTTTTTTTTTTTTCTGGGGAAGTGGTATTAGAACCTGTTTTAGGAGCAAAGAGGGTGACACCAAAAAAGATCTCTGTGATCATGGGTGGGTCTGTTCTGGGAGAATGAAAGAATCTGGCTGAACCTTGACACAGAAATTGGCTCATAGGAGAAATTAGTTAACATTTAATTACTATAACTCAAAGCCACATGCCAGCTGACATGGAAATGTTCAAGACCAGGTTGCATGTGGCTCTGGGCAACCTGGCCTAGTGGAAGGTGTCCCTGCCTGTGGCAGAGTGGTTGGAACTAGATGATCTTGAAGGTCCCTTCCAACCCAAACCATTCTAATACTGGCCTAGATTGCAGATTGCAATCTGTTGTAGACTGTGACTAGGTTTCTTTGGTTCTTCCAGATTAGTGACCAGTGGTTGCTTAAGAATATCTGCTTTTTAGAAATATTCCCTGGAGAGTTCAGTGCATGTCTGTGGACAGAGGGCTACACTGAAGCTCTAGCTTTGTAGAAAACACATTGGCCACAAATACCCCATGCAGTGCTAGAGGCTGGAGTCAGAGTGGCTGGAGAGTGGCCAGGCAGAAAGGGACCTGGGGGTATTGATTGACAGCAGCTGAACATGTGCCAGCAGAGTGCCCAGGTGGCCAAGGAGGCCAATGGCATCCTGGCCTGAATCAGGAATAGTGTGGCCAGCAGGAGCAGGGAAGTCATTCTGCCCTGTACTCAGCACTGGTTAGCCACACCTTGAGTCCTGTATCCAGTTCTGGGCCCCTCAGTTTAAGAAAGGTGTTGAGTTGCTGGAATGAGAAGAAGGGCAACAAAGCTGGGGAGGGGTCTGGAGCACAGCCCTGTGAGGAGAAGCTGAGGGAGCTGGGGTTGCTTAGCCTGGAGAAGAGGAGGCTCAGAGGAGACCTCTACAACTCCCTGAAGGGAGGTTGTAGCCAGGTGGGGGTTGGTCTCTTCTCCCAGGCAACCAGCCCCAGAATAAGAGGACACAGTCTCAAGCTGTGTCAGGGAAGGGTTAGGCTAGATGTTAGGAACAAATTCTTCCCAGCAAGAGAGATTGGCTGTTGGAATGTGTTGCCCAGGGAGGTGGTGGAGTCCCCATCACTGTAGGTGCTTAAAAAGAGACTGGATGATGCACTTGGTGCCATGGTATAGTTTATTAGATGGTGTTGGGTGATAGGTTGGACTTGATGATCTCTGAGGTCTTTTGCAATGTATGTTTAATTCTATTCTATTCTACTCTGAAAGTACTTGCTAGTTGACTCCTTGAAAGAGTGCGAAAGGATTTCTGTTCAGTAGAAGGAAGTGTAACAAACTCTTGTACTACATGCCTTGTGTGCATAACATTACTCATCAGAGAAGGTTACAAAGCCAGGTTTCTACAAAAGCATTGCTTTCTCTGCTAACCACACATCCAAACATGCCCAGCAAGGAGACAGGCACAGAAATTAGCTGAAGAGAGGCTGACCAAGTAGTCCACGTTCCTTTGCTTATAAGCAAGACAATGCAGAAATTGTTGGAAGCAAGCTGTTATTTTCTTCGCTGGAATGAAGCCTAAGGTCTTGGGCTGCTGGCACTTGACCACATGCCAGAGAAGAGAAAGCAGCATGTTAGTGGGGCAGTCTGAAACTTTCTGTGGAGGAGCTAATCAGAGAAGACTGCCTAAAGTGACAGGTATTTACCCAAAAGGGTACAGACGGATGCAAGCATCTGAGCTGCTAGACTTGAAGGATCTTCAGTCTAAAAAACAAAAGTATGGTGTTAGCAAAGTGCAGTGTCTGAACAGATGTAACTTACTCATAAAAAGAAGTGCCTGTAGGCTTTCTTCCTCCCAAAGACAGAAGTGACTTCTAGCCCTGAACAGATCTCCACTGTGACTACTGGAATTTTAAAAGGAATATTCTCCGCCTCTTTTCTGCTTCATTTATCTGTTTGAAAAGAGCCATAAGAGTATTTATCATAGAATTTCTGACAAGATCTGCAGAGAAACAATAATTACACTGTAGATATTGTCAAATACCAGTGGAATCTTAATTTCCCTGTTTTTGCAAGAAAAGAGAGATTTGAAGAGTTACACCAGTTATTGAATGGGACAATGTGATGTTTGCTCTGTCCAGTCCCATCTGGGAGTGAGATGGTGCTGAGGTTTGACAAAAATTTTTCTTAGCAGCAAGCTCCATTAACTTCTGAAAAGTAAACTAATGAATAATTAAATCTGATCCAATGAAAAGGAAAACAAACATTTTATTCAGTAGTTGCTCACCTAGATTTACCCAGACCTCTAGAAAAATATGTAGGAACGTTTCACTCCTTTCTCTTTATTGCTTTAACTTTAAGTCTTCCTGTTTGTTTTGCAGTTTCTTGGGGGGGTTGGTTGGTTGGTTGGTTGGGTTTTTTGCTATTGGACTCAGAGGAGACCCACAATCTCCTGAACAAACTATAATTCTCTGATACCATAATTCTCTGAAACCATAATTCTCTGATATTGAGCATCAGTGTTCGAGGGTAAATAAATGTGACTTAGTGGAGCCAGAAGTTGTACACAAAACTGTAAGGTTTTAGATCTCTCCAAAAGTAGAAGTTCAGAGGATCTATGATCACACTTTCTGACATGCAAATGCCATGCAAAATATAGTGTGTGTGTGTGGGAAACTCTTCCTTGATTCTTTCAGGACTTGTGAGAAGGAACAACCTTTGTGGGTAAATTTAGCCTTCAGCAAAGAATTGTAGAATGGTTTGGGTTGGAAAGAACCTTTAGAAGTCACCTAGTCCAACTCACCACACTGAGGAGGAACAACTTCAACTACATCAGGTTACTTCATGATCTTCTCATAGTGTTAGCACAGTGTCGATGAAACAGAAATTCCTAGTCAATTGCCACAGAGTGTAATATGTTGCATCAGGTGCCCTCCAACTGCATTCTTGATCAGCTTCATTCTTAACAAAGCAGGTAAAACCTCAGAAAAAATGCTTTTAAATGTAAGTTAAAGAAAAATAAACACATTGTTGAATTAGACCTGCACTTATCTAAATGTAGTCTTGATATTGTAAGATTCCTGTTAAAATAACAGCTGCATCATGAAGACAGAATAGTATAGCATAGCGTAGTATAGCATAGAATAGGATAGGATAGACTAGACTAGACTAGACTAGACTAGAATAGAATGGAATTAACCAGGTTGGAAAAGATCTCCGAGATCATCAAGTCCAACCTATCAGCCAACACCATCTAATTAACTAAACCATGGCACCAAGTGCCTCATACAGTCTCTTCTTAAACACCTACAGTAATAGTGATTCCACCAGCTCCCTGGGCAGCACCTTCCAATGGCCAGTCTCTCTGGGAAGAACTTCTTCCTAACATCCAGCCTAAACCTCTCCTGGCACAGCTTGAGACTGTGTCCTCTTATTCTGGGGCTGGTTGCCTGGGGGAAGAGACCAACCCCCACCTGGCTACAACCACCCTTCAGGTAGTTGTAGACAGCAATAAGGTCTCCCCTGCACCTCCTCTTTTTCAGGCTAAGCAACCCCAGCTCCCTCAGCCTCTCCTCAGAAGGCTGTGCTCCAAACCCCTCCCCAGCTTTGTTGCCCTTCTCTGGACACATTCAAGCAACTCAACATCTTTCTTAAACTGAGGGGCCCAGAACTTGACCTCCAGGATGTGATTAAAAACCTGTTAAATTCACTCAGTAGCTTTGTATGATGTTGTTTGCCTTTTGTGCATTGTTTGATAATCTAATTAAGTAATTTGATTAATTTAAAGCATATTTTTTTCTGGTTTGTGTTCAAGAATGCATCGTATTAAGAGCTATCCTCACCTAGGAAGCAATGCTTTCATTTCCCTCCCTTTCTCTCAGTGGGTGAATGGACTGCTTCCCTTCAGTTGCTCAAAATAACAAATGTCAAATCTTGGAACCTGGTAATTTGGCAATTTTAGACAATCTCCTCATAACCATGTTTTAGTACACCTTTGAAGCCGTGGAAGTTCAAAGGCTTTGAAAAGACGACCATTGCATGGCCTGTTGCTATGAGTCATTTGAAGTAATTGGTCCTGTCTGATGTATGTTTTGAACTGAGGAAGTAGTGCTTTATTACCACAATCAGATACAGGTTTCTTAGCTGAGGAAGTGGAGTTTTCCTCGCAGATGTAGATGTCTGCTTGATAAGGCAGAAAACAGACAGATGTGCCTCTCTGCACTGGGGAAGAGGTGTGGAGAAGGAGCAAACACAAGAACTGAGAAAATTCCATGAAGCTACATGAGAGGGGTTTTGGAAACTTTCCCAGCAAGAAAATTTCTCACAAGCAAGAAAACTCTCCTTTCAGGGAGATAAATACTTCAATTCTTATATATCAGACAAATATGCCTATCTTTTTTCTGTTTTCTTTTTTTTTTTTCCAAGTGCTTGGATTGCAGCTAAAAATCAATTGGAGGACTTGGAAGATATTTTAAAACAATGTCACCTAATCTGAAGCCAATCAGCATAATGACTCTGATCATCCATTTCCCATAAACATATGCACTCTAATAATTCTAAAAGTTGGGCTTTTATTTGAAGTTCAATACCATCAGGTATCATCCTCATTGCATATTAAATTGATTTCAGTATATACAGTGTAAGATTACAAACCAGAACTGATGTTTACCTCTTATCAATGCCTAATGCACGATGCAGCATAAGGAAGCACCTCTCTTTGCTAATCATTTGACTAAAATTTAGGGGAAAAAAGACAGAAAAGAGAAAAATCCTTCAAGAACCACATCTATGGTCTCAGGCAAGAGCTTCCCACAGATCTGGATGGTTTCTCTGCTCCCCAATGGAGAGGTGCTGAGTTGTTACCCCAGCCTGGGGCTCGCCAGCTCCTGAAGGCAGAAGCCTTATGCTCATATGTGCTGGAGCTCGGTTCATCCATGTGTGCCACAGATACAAGTGCAAGAGCATTTTTTGGCACCAGGAGGGCTTTTCTCTTTCAATCCCCTTTTGAATTGCTCCCACTGGCTATGGTGGATCTGCATCGTTCTCACCGGGGTGCCCTCATAACTTAAAATGGATCTCTGTGTCCCAAGGACAAACCAGTACTGGCCTCCTTCCTTTGGTCTTCCCAAAAGCAATGACAGTGCTGACAGTGTATTCATTCTTCTTCTTGACTAAAAAAGGATTAGTTCTTTTCTTGGTGAGAGAAATCCTGAGGAGGAGTCTCTGCTTCCACTGCTCCATTGCAGAGGTCAGAGAAAAAGAGTAAAACTCTGAAGTTTCAGGGTAACGGAGAGTATCTATTTCAGTTTGTGAGTGTCATCCAGATCAGATTAAGGAAATAAAGACTCAAATTTCAAAGGCAAAGGAGACTCTGGATGTGCTGGTGTGTGCCTTTGAGGGGAAAGTCAGTACATCACAACTAGTAGACTCAGGTAGTTCATAGCACTTTTATTTTCTCTTGCATGTGGTGACAGAGTACAGAAGTGGCTTGAGTCTGGCCAGCTTCAATAGATCAGCTCCTTTTATCAGTTTTATGGTATCAAGTTTGCTTAATATCAAAGTAAATGTCTGGTTACTGCAAAGCTAAGGAATGTGCTGCCTGCTGCACTATATCTCCTCAGTGCCTGCATTTACCTGCTCATCCACATCAACTGGCTTTTTGTACCTTCCCATCTTGGCTCCAGCAGCTTTGACCTTCACAAATCAAATGGTCGCATGTGCAATCTTCTCTGGCAATAGAAGCAAGACATTTTGTGACAGGAAAAAGTGCAACAATAAAAATGTTTGTGGGCACAAATCTGGAAGGAGGACTCAAAATTTGGACTGAATCTAAAGTCCAAGGCAGTCAGTGCAAAGTTGTCCTATTGATCTTTATGAGATTTGGCCCAAGCTCTAGTGTTCCTCTAGGCTGTCACAATAAGCTGTTAGTTCTCAATCTGCATTTCCCCCACACATATATGTGGATATAAATATTCCTCCTTTAAATTAATTTTCAGTTTTGTAGTAGATCAATGGTAAGGGAACAAAATGATTGTAGTTGAGATTGTGGAGAGATGGGCACTGATAGCTTTGACGTTATCTCCAGCTTTTTTTTGGCTGTTGAACACATCACTTTTCCATTTCATCTAAATCAGCTGGGTCTGATCTGCTCCCCCATTTGTGCCCATCACAAAACTGCCACACATTTTGATACAATAGGATATTCTTATGATCACTGAAACTGCAAAATCAGGCTATGGAGATAGTAGGTTAACCCAGTATCCTGCCCTCTGTTAGAGGTTCTGCCATGTACAAGCAAGAGAACCTCTCTGGCTATGGAGCAGCACCAACCGTTTCTTCTTGTCCCAGTTTGATGTAGACCAGAACTAATTCAGGTCAGGGCTATGACTTCCCAGCTCAGTCCCTGCTCGGTGAGGCACTTGCAGGTTTGTACAGACAGTGGCTGATTCTAGCAGGGAGAAGCTGATGGGGAGAGTTCTGCTGGCTGCAGAAAGGCTCTGCTTCAGACTTGCTCCTCTGTGCACCAAGGGCACTGCCACAGCTTGTGCCCCATTTTGGGGTGTAGAAAGTCAGAGGTGGCTCCTATGGGGAGGATTGGACACGACAGGTAATCCTCAGCTGACCAACAAGGGATTGCAGCCCATGGACTGCACTCTCAGGAGCAAGATGAGGGATCCCCAGGGTCAAGCCTCTTCTTCAATAGCCATTGTCCCAGGAAGAGTCTGTTCTTTCCACCTTCAATTTCAATACCTGCAATCCTGAATCCAGTTCCAGAATCCAGCTCCTGAATCCAGTTCCTATCTGCCACACAGTTTAGTCTGAGCCAGACTTCCCCAGTACCTGAACACAGCATCAGTGGTGACAGTGAGTGAATAGCCATCAAAGGGAATTCAGTTCAATAGTGCTTTTTTATCTATATTTGTATACACTTGATTTTATTGTTACTGCTTTCATTAAAGCAGTACTCGTTTTCTTTCCCAGATCATCAGGCCCTCCCCCTTAGTCCCTTTCTCTTCCCTTTTTGAAGGGGGAGGAGTTCTTAGAAAATGTTTCTTACTCATTTAGTGGTTGGCCCAGGCTCAGCCTTAGTCAATTCTTTATATACTTTGTGTATTGCAAATGCAATTAACGTAAGTATGAAAGTTGTTGGGCTTAAATTTATGTATTTATTTATTATTTAAAGTACCTTTGTCTTAGTAATGTTTTTTGTACAAAACTGGGTAGGTTGATCTATTATCTAGAAGAGGATGATGGGCAAGCTTAAAGAGGCAGCAGGGAAGCATCTTGGCAGAGCCACTCCAGAAGGTCCAGTTAAGACTTTACTCATGTTTCACCTGGCAAGCTGTGAGTACTCTTTGAAGAGAAAAACCTTACTAATATTTTAAGTAAGTTAGTTAGTAAATAAAAGCAGCTCCTTGCCCCCTGCCAACACCAACAAACCAGAATATTCATTAAAATAGAATTTTACTTTTTCCACAGAATGAGGTCAACACCCAGGGCTAGACACAGCACCTGCCAGAATTCCCCTATGCCAGGGGGAGGTCCTTCTGTTCTAAAAGTAGAATCAGCACTACAGGCTGGGGACAGAGTGGTTGGAGAGCAGCCAGGCAGAAAGGGACCTGGGGTACTGGTTGACATCCAGCTGAACATGAGCTAGCAGTGTGCCCAGGTGGCCAAGAAGGCCAATGGCATCCTGGCCTGGATCAGGAATAGTGTGGCCAGCAGGAGCAGGGAAGTCATTCTGCCCCTGTACTCAGCACTGGTTAGGCCTGTGTCCAGTTCTGGGCCTCTCAGTTTAGGAAAGATGTTGAGTTGTTTGAATGTGTCCAGAGCAGGGCAGCAAAGCTGGGGAGGGATCTGGAGCACAGCCCTGTGAGGAGAGACTGGGGGAGCTGGGGTTGCTTAGCCTGGAGAAGAGGAAGCTCAGGGGAGACCTTATTGCTCTCTACAACTACTTGAAGGGAGGTTGTAGCCAGGTGGGGGCTGGTCTCTTCTCCCAGACAACCTGTGGCAGAACAAGAGGACACAGTCTCAAACTGTGCCAGGGGAGGTTTAAGCTGGAGGTGAGGGGAAAGTTCTTCACAGAAAGAGTTATTGGCTGTTGGAATGTGCTGCCCAGGGAGGTGGCGGAGACACAGTCCCTGGAGATGTTCAGGAGGGTATTGGACGTGGCACTTGGAGCCATGGTTTAGTTAGTCATGAATTGTTGGGTGACAGGTTGGACTTGATGATCTCTGAGGTCTTTTCCAATCTTATTGATTCTATGATTCTATATTTCAGGCTCAAGTAAGTTACACAACAACAGTTCCTGTTGAGAGCACCTTCCAGCACCCAGCTCAACGATTTCAAAAGGAAAAATAGAAAAGCCAGAGTAGTGCTGATTAATGGGAAGGCCTGGATAAACTGGTGGATCTGGAAAGCATCTTGTGATGTTTGACAGGCAAGATGTTTCTTATTCTGATGGGATTTGATCATTGTTTATGAAATTATGTGAGTGACATAGCATCACTTCAAATGCACTGTTATTTTTATCCTAGCATTACAGCTGGTCCAATGATTTGGGTAAAAAAGTTACTTGTTTTGGCAATAACTCATCCAATTTATCCAGAGATTTTATCAACAGTTTCATTTATTGACATCCTTTTGTCAAAATTCTTTTCAATGTTGTGTGGGTTTTTTTTCTCCACATTTATTTTTCTTTTTAAAAAATCCTCTGAATTAAACTGGATCTAAACTTGTATTAATGCAGAACAAAATAGTTGTTTTATTTGAAATGGTGACATCATTTTACTCCAACCTCTGAAGATTTACAATTTGCTTAAATTTAAGTGTCCCTACTGACTAAAACAAGAATATTTCTAGCCTAGCCTGTGCCTGTTTAAAATACATAGAATCATAGAGTCATAGAATCATACAATTGTTTTGGTTGGAAAAGACTTCTAAGGGCATCAAGTCCTCCTATTGACCTGTTGGAAGTAGTCCAGAGGAGGGCCACAAAGATGATCCAAGGGCTGGAACACCTCTGCTATGAGGATAGGCTGAGGGAGCTGGAGTTGTTTATCCTGTAGAAGAGAAGACCCTGGGGGAAGCTTAGAGCTGCCTTCCAATACCTGAAGGGATCCTATGGAAAGGCTGCCGAAGGATTTTTCATGAGGATGTCTAGAGACAGACAGGGCAAGGGGGGAAAGAATAGAATTTAGTAGAATTGAGTAGAATAGAATTGAGTAGAATAGAATAGACCAGACCAGACCAGATCAGATCAGACCAGACCAGGTTGGAAGAGCCCTTTGAGATCACTGAGTCCAACCTATCGCCCAACACCATCTAATCAACTAAACCATGGCACCAAGTGCTCTATCCAGTCTCTTCCTAAACACCTCCAGTGATGGTGACTCCACCACCTCCCCGGGTAGCCCAATTCCAATGGCAAATCACTCTCTATGAAGAACTTCTTCCTAACGCCCAGCCCAAATGGTTTGAAGCTGAAGGCAAGTAGGGTTAGACTGGAGCTGAGGAAGAAGTTCTTCAGTACAAGCGTGGTGAGACTCTGGAATAGGTTGCTCAGGGAGACTGTAGATAACTCTTCCCTGAGGGTGCTGAAGGCCAGGTTGGATGAGTCCTTGAGTATCTGACTCTATCTGAGAGGTGTCCCTGCCTGTGATGAGGGGGTTGGAGTTGGTGATCTCTAAGAACCCTTCCAACCTAAGCCATTCTATGATTCTGTTATTCTGTGATTCTGTGGTGATCTAACATCACACACCATGCCCCAGAGTGACATGTCCACATGCTTCTTGAACACTTCCAAGTGATTCCACCACCTACCTGGGCAACCCCAAGCTGAATCCTGCCAATACCCCACCAAAGCTGATCCCAGCATATTTTCATTCCATCTTCACATGTACATGTACCCAGGCTTGAGTGTGTGTGAGCAAGCAATTGCATTCTTCATTTTCCTGTGCTTGTCTCTGTCTCTTTTTCTTTTCCATTTCCACAGTACATATGAGTTTGTTAATGTGATTACAGCTTTCTAAACACATTTGAGGGAAATATTTATGATAGCTTTCTTATTAATGAAAAATATGATTCAAGGAAAAGGTAGAAAAGGAAATGAACATTATTAAGAATTTTAATAACTGATCTTAAACATTCCAGAGAAAAGACAATAAATAAATGAGTGAAACAACCAATCAACCAATACTTCTGCTGTGAGGGGTGAATGCAAGCCTGTCCTGAAGCAGGAGTGGTGAGCTTGAAACACCAGCATTTTCTCTGCTGCAAAAAAACAAGCACCTGCTAGCAGTAGTATCACAGGCTGCAAAGAAAGATGAGGAACCTAGAGAAAGCAGGCACAGACCTTTCCTTCCTGAAATAATTATCAGCACAGGTAAATCATAGAATTCCTGTGATCACAAAGTCTTAGAAGTGATCAATGCCACACATTGGATTATTTTTTGCTTTGGCAAAATCTTTAATGTAAATGATGAACTGGAATCATAGAATCACAGAATGGTTAGGGCTGGAAGAGACAGTCAAAGATCATCTAGTCCAACCCCAGCACTTGGCAGGGATATCTTCAACTAGTCCAGGTTGCTGAGAGCTCTGTCTAACCTCACCTGAAATGTTTCAAGGGATGGAGCATCTCACCCCTCCCAGGTCAGCGTGTCCTACTGCCTCACCACAGTCTTCCTTCTATCAAGTCTAAATCTCCTCTCTTTTTGTTTAAAGCCATCACCTTTGTTTTGTTATAGCAAGCCCTGCTAACAAGTTTATTCCCATCTTTCTTATAGGCCCCTTCTAAGATCATGAGGTCTCTTCAGTGAGAAAGATGATGATGAAATGAAGATATGGAGAAATGAAGATACTGGGTGGATGGACAGACCATTGCAGGTAGAACATGATGGATTCTATGTGAAGGGGTAATAATTTACCATTAAGGAATAAACTGAAAAGGAATTTACACTCTCAGTTCATGAAAAAGGGGATAAAAGGAGGATGTATTCATAGAATCAGCAAGGTAGGAAAAGACCTCAGAGATCATCAAGTCCAACCTATTACCTAGCACCTCCTGACAACTAAACCATGGCTCCAAGTGCCATATCCAATCCTTTTTTGAACACCTCCAGGGATGGTGACTCCACTACCTCCCTGGGCAGCACATTCCAATGGCCAATACTCTTTCTGGGAAGAGCTTTCTCCTCACCTCCAGCCTACGCTTACCCTGGCACAGCTTGAGACTGTGTCCTCTTGTTCTGGTTCTAGTTTTGTTTTTACAACAGTAAAATTTGGATTAATTTACAACAGCAGCTCGATGGATTTGTCAGATCCATAAAGGCAAAGAGGGAATCGTGGAGAAAATATGATCGTCTTAAAAGCTGTTCCATAGGAACAAGCATGGAAAAGCTTCCTCATTTGCCTTCCTTGAGCCACCTTTAAGCCCAGTCCATGCTTTTATCACTGTGTAGAATTCTCACCAGAGCTCACTCAGAAAGAAGGAGATGTAAATATATATCTTCAGCTGAGATCTAGCAGAAGTTGTACAGACCCCAGCATGCTAACATCTGTCACAGCTACTTTGCATCAAGTTTTTCAGGAACTTGTGTTACAGCTCAACCATCAGATTTGATTTTCCTGTCACCTTGAACACCTAAAAAGATTTTGGAAGCATATATGTATGCATAAAACCCCCATGTATTTCCATTTAAAGTGATATAAGCCCTGTTGCTTGAGCCCTCGACTAGCTCATACTTCAGCACGTGCTAAACTTCGCTCATATGAACAAGGCCAGAATTGGCAGCAGGGCTTCAGAATGCAATTTTGTGACTCTGAAAATGTATATATATGATCTATATATATGATATATATATATACAAAAACTAATGTGAGGTGTCCCTGCCCATGGCAGGGGGTTGGGACTAGATGATCCATGAGGTCCCTTCCAATCCTAACATTTCTGTGATTTTGTGATTTTTTTTTATATATATATACATATATATACACACACACACACACACACATATACATACATATATATCTATATATAAAATTAATATAGCTGGTTTAAAAATAATCCATTAGTTTAACCAGCACAGCAAAATACAATGTGGTGCTGAGGGACATAGTTTAGCACCAGCTTTAGTAGAGTTAAATAATTGTTGGACTTGATGATCATAAAGGTCTTTTCCAACCAATATGTTTCTATGACTATGACAATGAAGAGTGCATTGGATAATGGCTGACCAGGAGGCTTTTGGAGTGTCCCTCTCTGGAGATATTCAACCCTCCCCCAGATGCATTCCTCTGTGATCTACTCTAAGTGATCCTGCTCTGGCAGGGAGTTTGGACTGGATGATCTTTGGAGGACCCTTCCCACCCCTAACATTCTGTGATTCAGTGAAAGTGTGTCAGTCCACTGACAAAAAGGAAAAAATTAAGGTAGAGCATCAGAAATAGTGTGGCCAGCAGGAGCAGGGAAGTCATTGTGCCCCTATACTCAGCACTGTTTATGCCATACCTTGAGCACTGTGTCCAGTTCTGGGCCCCTCAGTTTAAGAAGAATATTGAGACACTTGAACATGTCCAGAGAAGGGCAACGAGGCTGAGGAGAGGCCTTGAGCACAGCCCTGTGAGAAGAGGCTGAGGGAGCCTGGAGAAGAGGAGGCTCAGGGGGAGACTTCATTGCTCTCTACAACTACCTGAAGGGAGGTTGTAGCTGGGGGGGGGGCTTGGTCTCTTCTCCCAGGCAACCACACCAGAACAAGAGGACACAGTCTCAAGCTGAGCCAGGGGAAGTTTAGGCTTGAGGTGAGGAGAAAGTTCTTCACAGAGAGAGTTGTTAGCCATTGGAATGTGCTGCCCAGGCAGGTGATGGAGGTGTTCAGGAGGGGATTGGATGTGGCACTTAGTACCAAGGTTTAGTAGTCATGAGGTCTTGGGTAACAGGTTGGACTTGATGATCTTTGAGGTCTTTTCCAACCTTATTGATTCTATGATTTTGAGTGAGCAAAAATGGCAATCAAAAGGCTAATGGTGTTCATAAAGCTCAGACAGAAACTGTATTAGCTCTCACTTTGTGCCTCAGCTGCAGGTGATGATGCCTGTGACACGTGGTTCTGTCGTGGTGATGTGCGAGATGTAGCAACAGGGGCTGGAGCTGGAGTCTGGGAAGCAACTTTAAGCCATACCCATAGGTAAAAATAATGAAAACACATTCAGCAGTTCCAGCTTCTTCAGTCCATCGGCTACATAAAAGGCATTAAAAGAAAAAAAAAAAAAAGGAGCCTAAATACATATTTAACCAATTGACCAGAATGGCACTGAAGGAGTTTTAACATATTTTGAAAAATTGCCTAAATACATATTTACCCAATAGGCTGGAACAGCTCCTTCAGAGCCTCTCTGCTCTCTTGGGTATGGAAGACGTGTTCTTAAAAACTGCCTGACTGTATATTTACCCAACAGACCAGAACAGCTATTAAGTAAATAATGCATATTAGCTGACTGCCAAGGATACTATTGATTTATTTTCATTCATTTAGATATATGTATTAGATATTGAATTCATTGAAAGAAATTTAAAAAAATATAATATTAAAAAAAAATATATATAAGAGGACTACACAAAATTAAATGTGAAGTTTTTATTGAGATTGTGAAAAGTCTGGGGCCTGAAGTTGGTGTATGCCTGTCACATGCTAGAGGATATCTCAGCTCACTAGTATGCTTTTGTGCATATGAGTTCGAAGTACATCTCGCTGTCAAATACATCAGAGTCTGGGGTGCTTAATACAGAATCAGAGAATTATAGGGCAGCAAACCTGGGGAGCGGTTTGGAGCACAAGCCCTGTGAGGAGAGGCTGAAGGAGCTGGGGCTGCTTAGCCTGGAGAAGAGGAGGCTCAGAGGAGACCTCATTGCTGTCTACAACTACCTGAAGGGTAGCCAGAGTGTCCCAGCACTGTCCTCAAATGGTCACATCTCTTCTCCCAGGCAACCAGCACCAGAACAAGGGGACACAGTCTCAAGCTTTGCCAGGGGAGGTTTAGGCTGGATGTAAGGAAGAAATTCTTCCCAGAAAGAGAGATTAGCCATTGGAATGTGCTGCCCAGGGAGGAGGTGGAGTCACCATCACTGGAGGTGTTCAAGAGGAGACTGGATGAGGCACTTGGTGCCATGGTTTAGCTGATTAGATTGTGTTGGGTGATAGGTTGGACTCGATCTCAAAGATCTTTTCCAACCTGGTTAATTCTATTCTATTCTATTCTATTCCTATTCTATTCTATTCCTATTCTATTCTATTCTATTCCATTCCATTCCATTCCATTCCATTCCATTCCATTCCATTCTACATGTCCACGTGGTATTTGAATCTCTCCAGAGGAGGAGACTCCACAACCTCTCTGGACAACAAGTTTCAGTGCTCTGCTCCCCTCAAAGTAAAGAATTTTTTCCTTATGTTTCCATGGAACTTCCTCTGCTTCAGTTTGTGTCCATGGCCCTTTGTGCTTTCCCTGGATGGATGTGTATTAAACCATTACATTTATGATGACCAATAATATTTTATGAATGAGACTCTTTTTCCTCATAAAGTATTTCACTTCTGAAATCAAATTCCTGGACACTTGTAGATTTCTTTTTGATTTCAACCTGTTTGGGAATGTTTTGCAATCACAAGGGAATGACTCTGCCTTGCTGTCTCCCTCTCTCTGTCCTGCAACACAGTGAAGGAAAAGCAACAGAAAATCTGAGAGGGAAATAGTGACATTTGTCTTTGAAAACATCACTGTCAGTGTATTTACTTTTTCTTTTTTCTTCCTTAGGTTTGAATCTCTCAGGGGGTGAGGAAGCAAGGAAGTCTTTTCATGCTGCGCACAAATCTCCAGGCTGGCAAAGGACGCAAGATGGCCAGGAAGTGATGGAAAGCAATGAATGGAGATTTTGCTACAGGCAGGTTTTTTCCATAGACAAAGTTTCTATTTTCCGGGCAGGCTTCATTATTCAGTGAAATTTCTCTGTCATCCACACCAGACTGAAACCACTGAGTTATCTGGTTGGTGAGCAGACACAGAAATGTTGGCACAAGGCATGGCACAGTCCATACCAGATAGCAAATTTCCCACCAATGTCCTGGATGAACACTTTCCCTCAGCTAATCCCTCCAGGTTGGATGCTGAGTGAAACTACCTGGATGGGTCACCCTTCTCCATTGGTTTTACAGCTTCCAGGACATTTTCAGAAGAGCTACATTGTGAAGCAGATTAAATCTTGCAAAGAGCTCCTGAGGGAGCTGGGGCTGTGTAGTTTGGAAAATAGGAGGCTGAGAGGACACCTCATTGTTGTCTACAACTACCTGGAAGGAAGTTGCAGAGAGGCTGGTACTGGTCTCTTCTCACAGGTAATTAATGATAGACCAAGAGGGAATGGCCTTAAGCTGTGACTGGGTAGGTTTAGACTGGACATTAGGAAGAAGTTTTTCCCAGCAAGAGTGGTCAGGGATTAGAATGTGCTGCCCAGGAAGGTGGTGGAGTCTCCAACCCTGGGTGTGTTTAAAGGTGGTTTGGATGTGATGCTTGGGGATATAGTTTAGGGGTGAACTTCGTAGAGTTCTGGTTTGGACTTGGTGATCCTGAGGGTCTTTTCCAACCTAAATGTTTCTGTGATTCTGTGAAGGGGAAGTAACAATGGTGAGAGAAATACGACAGTGAAAGAGGAGCTTCAGGATACTTCACCTTTCCTTTATTTTTGCTTGAGCTTTGATAGCTGAGCCCATAAAAGAAGTGCATAACAACTGCTGCTCATCAGTTCAGTATCACTGGTGATGCAGCCAGCAAGAGGCTTTTGGCTATTTTGCTATTTTACCTCATTAAACCCTTAACTACATCAGCCAAAGCTCAGCTCTTCATTTATTTAATGAGCTACTGAATGTCATTAATAACACAACCCTGGATAGTATGTGGCTGCTTTCAAGCAAGAGCCCACTGTTGATACTGATATCATGGTTAGACCCTGTATTTCCCCATGCTTTTGTGGAGAAAAAAACCCTAACAACATGATGTTTCTACTCAAAGGGCCAAGGGTCTTCACACAGCTTGTACCACCACTGCAAGTGGCCTGGTCATGGTCTCTCCCAGCCCATCTTCCAGTGTCCTGGTTCAGGTTGGAGCTGGTTCTTCACCACACATGAACTTTGTTTGGAAGGATCGAAACAAGGATAGGGCAGTATGAGATCTCTGGAAAATGAGCCAGACTCCACCTTCTGTTGTCCAGAGATTTCACTACAAGAACAGGTCTTACGAAGGAACTGAGGTTGTTTACTCTGGAGACCTTCTCACTCTCTGCAACTAACCGAAAGGAGATTGAAGTGAAGTGGGGCTTGTTCTTATCTCCCAAGGAACAAGCAATAGAACAAGAGGAAATGGCTTCAAGTTGCATCAGGCATTGTTTAGGTTGGACATTAGAAGAAATACCTACACTGAAGGGGGTCTCAGACACTGGAATAGGCTCCCCGGGGATGTGATTGAACGGTTTACCAGAGGCAGAGATGTTGTGCTGAGTTTGATAATGGTTGGACTTGATGATCTTACAGGTTGTTTCCAACCAAAATGATTCAGTGATGACTATTTTGTTTCATATATGCCTCTAAACAACCATCAGCTATTTTTTTCAGTCTCTACCAACTCCATCTACAATTTGACCCATCAGCTAACGGGTGAAAGCATCTCAAGCCTATTACTGCCCCTGCACTCTACAGTTCCCATTTCCTGAGCTTTTCAAGTTTAAGTGGGAGCCCAGTGTGCTAGAAAGAGTAAGTTGAAGGTGACATTAATCAGTGTATCTGTCTTAGAAGCAAAGTTTAGAATAAATACCTATTTTTTTTTATCTCTCCCTAGCTATCTGTTAGTTAAAGTAGGGCACTACTTTTGTTGTGTCATTTCCAAACTGGCTATTCACTATTTAGCAGCCTTCCTGCAAGACACAAAATCCATTGTGCAATAATTTCTAGCAGACTGCAGGAGTGTAAAAAGTAGACAGTGTTTCCTTCAAAAATGGAATCATCTTTCACAGATGTAGATGTGTACTTGTTATGCCAAGATGAGACAGATGTGGCTCTATTCACTCAGGGACAGGTGCGGAGGAAGAAGAGATAAAACATTTGTAGAAAGTGTAAGCAACTGCATCGCTGTTGTTAAATAAATAAACATTCTGCCAAGAAGGAAAAAAGACAGGGAAAAAAAAAAAAAGAAGTTTATTTGCTCCCCCCCCAAATGTTTATTTTAAGCTGCAGCTTAGCTGTGATTTATTCAGATGTATGTTCCTGTATCAATTTAAATTTGTAATATGAGTTCTATATATAAACATCTGTTTGTTGTATGCGATCGGGGGAAGGTACTTTGGCACGTGTGAAGAGCGTGTGAGCACGGAGGGATGTGTGCACACACAGGTAGTAGGTACAAAATAGGCTCAAGGGCATGTGCACGTGGGCTAATCAGGTGAAGGATGTGAAAATAGTTCATTGATACACTGAGGCTTTGTGTGCACAAAGAGAGTGGGAGGGAAAAGAGAAGCAGATGCTGTGTTGCCTATCAAGGATAAAGTCAGTTCAAGCGCTGAATTGCAGGAGCAAAGCTGCTGACCTTAGAAAAGCCAAATCACCCCTTGACCTTATGGACACTCAACAGGAAACCTCCACACAGAGGCTTCCACAGATATCCTTGGAGAACAGAGGCAAATGGTTTGGACCATATGAGAAAGCTTTGCGCTGAGTAAAAGTTGGCTACTGAAATCAGAGCCCAGGAGTGGCTGAGGAAGAGAGTTTGCAACAAAGCAGACTGATGCTGGAGGTCACCAGAGGGAGGGAGCACAGATCAGAACATGGACAAGAGGTGATGCAGGTGTTGATAAAGTTCTTGTATTTATTACTCCTCTTTCACTTTCCTCTGTTCATCTTCAGCCCCAGCTCCCTGTCAAACCCAGACAGCACTGTGACTTGCTTAGTCAGTCAAGGTGGGAATGCTCTTCCTGAACCCCTCCAAAGAACATCAGAAGCTACCTCATCAAAGGGGTGATGGATAAATCACTTCAGCAGCTTGTCCTCTAACCACAAGAAATCACTGTGCATGGGCTGCAGACACCAAAAGCTAGTAAAATGTCCATGAAGAGTACTCTGTTTTCCTCATCTACAGACTTGGGAGCCATCAATGAGAATTTTGTGATGAAAGGAGGAACATTTTGTCATCTGGAAAATATAGAGTTCTCCTCTCAGCTACTGTAGGCTTAGTAAGGCTGGGTCCAAGCTCCTGGTTCATGATGAGAATTCATACTAGCCATAAACGCTGAGAAAAATGGCCAAGGGAGGATTTATCCTGCAGGGGAAGGCAACTAACCCTGTCCTGACCCCCTCTCCCCTTGAGCACAGACCTGCTGCTCACAGACCAACACTTCCTTGCCAGAAAGGTCCCTCTGGGCCACTGATTTTTTTGCTTCGACCAGATTTCAGGCACTCTGAGTGAGGTCATCAAACAGGCAGAGACCAGGCGGAGGGAGCCTGGAGATGTTTATCCTGGGTTTTCATTGCACCACTTTGGGAAGCCCATGTGTTCCTTCTAAAATTGCTCTTCAGTGGAGGGTCCTCAAATTCCTGCTAGGACTCACTGAGGTCCATATTGCTGATTTGGTGCCTAACTTGCTGCTCGTTTGCAAGCGGATTCATTAAAAAGAGGCAGATTCCAGGGTGCCAAGAGCCTCGTTCCTCCCGAAGGCAGCGAGTGAGGATAAGTGCAGACAAGGAGAGGCAGTGCCATAAAGCCAGGATGAAGCTGGATTACTTTTCTCTGAAATATTTAAGTGAGCCAGGGGAGGGAGTAAAGCAGGGCCGGCAGTGATGGTGACTGGAAGGAGGAGTGAGGATCCACAGCTGTGAGGAGGATCAGGAAGAAGGGGGAGAAGGAGAGGCAGGGACAGAAAGAGAAGGATGATGTGATTTGGAAAAAAAGTAAAAAGGAAAAAAAAAGAAAAAAGAAAAAAGAAAAAGAAGTATTAATCACAGCTCCAGAACAGGATTCAGGGTGGGAATCAGCAGCTGGGAGAAGGCAAGAAAATGGAAAAGATTATTTTTCATTTGAAATACGTTTCTTCAATCATAACTCTGCTTGAAAGTGGGAGTTTGCAGCTGGGCACAGAAGATTGGTCCACGGTGAGAGGAGGAATCACAGAATCACAGAATCACAGAATCGACCAGGTTGGAAAAGACCTCAGAGATCATCAAGTCCAACCCATCCTCTAATGCCCAGCACCTCCTAACAACTAACCCAGGGCTCCTAGTGCCACATCCAGTCCCCTCTGGAACACCTCCAGGGATGGGGACTGCACCACCTCCCTGGGCAGCACATTCCAACAGCAAACCACTCTCCCACTTTCTCCTCACCTCCAGCCTAAACTTCCCCTGCACAGCTTGAGACTGTGTCCTCTTGTTCTGGTGCTGGGTGCCTGGCACAAGAGACCAACCCCCACCTGGCTACAACCTCCCCACAGGGAGTTGCAGAGAGCAAGAAGGTCTCCCCTGAGCCTCCTCTTCTGCAGGCTAAGCAACCCCAATGTTTCAACCTGACCAAGCTCTGCCATCAGCTGGGGCTTCACATAGAGGTCAGAGCAGGTGGGGGACTCTGTGGCCAAAATCAGATGTGGTTGCCAAGGGCTGTCAGTGTCCAACACCCCTGTGTCCCACTTGTCTGCAGCACAGCTACACAAGTACTCAATTTCTGTGTCAGGACACAGGGCAAGAGAGACATTTGAAAGGAAAGTCAAGTGACTTTTCTATTTCTCCAAGCTTGCCAGCTTAAAGGTTTCTTTGGTTTTTCTTTTTTTTTTTTTCTTTCTTTCTTTCTTTCTTTCTTTATATTTTTTCTTTCTTTGACTCTTGGAGAAGAGAAAAAAATAACAAGTTTGTTTACCATGGGAGGGATGGGTTTTGTTGCTGTTTTGGTGGTGGTGTCTGGGGTTTTTTTGGTATCTGTTTGGTGGTTTGTTTGCTGGTGGTGGTGGTTGTTGTTGTTTATCCTAGCATTTGGTCTCTTCTCCCAGGCAACCAGCACCAGAACAAGAGGACACAGTCTCGAGCTGTGCCAGGGGAGGTTTAGGCTGGAGGTTAGGAAGAAATTCTACACAGAGAGAGTGATTGCCCATTGGAATGTGCTGCCTGGGGAGGTGGTGGAGTCATCATTATTGGAAGTGTTTAGGAGGAGACTTGATAGGGTGCTTGGTTGCATGGTTTAGTTGATTAGGTGGGTTGGATAATAGGTTGGATACAATGTTCTTGGAGGTCTCTTCCAACCTGGTCTATTCTAGTCTAGTCTAGTCTAGTCTTTACAGCTTGATGAGTGAATCCAGCTTAACAGAAACATTTCTCTTTGCAGGCTGAACATTCAAAGACTTCGTTTGTTTAAGTCCAAATGTGAGATGGTGGGGGGGTTTTGTGTTGGAATGCCAGGAATCATACCCAAAAAATCCCATTACTGGGGGCATGATACTAACTCTCATGAAGTCCTGAAGAGCAATGGTCAGTGTTTAGTGAGACTTAGTGAAATCTCTCTTCTTACATATAGAATGGAATGGAATGGAATGGAATGGAATAGAATGGAATGGAATGGAATGGAATAGAATGGAATGGAATGGAATAGAATAGAATAGAATAGAATAGAATAGAATAGAATAGAATAGAATAGAATAGAATAGAATAGAATAGAATAGAATAGACCTTTGAGATCATTGAGTCCAACCTATCACCCAACACCATTTAATCAACTAAACCATGGCACTAAGTGCCATGTCTCTTCCTAAACACCTCCACTGATGGTGACTCCACCACCTCCCTGGGCAGCACATTCCAATGGCCAATCTCTCTTTCTGTGAAGAACTTCTTCCCCACTTCCAGCCTAAACCTCCCCTGGCACAGCACCAGGGGTCTGGGACTTGCATGAATGTCAATAGGAGTATCAGAAAGTGGACCCTGGTTTTGCTCCCTGGTGAAGGTGAGATTACAAAGTATTCCACAACAATATTGTTACTTCCTTTACATTTTATATTTTCCACACCCAAGCACTCATTTGCTCCTTATTTAAGCAACATTTTCTTGATAAATTAAAAAAGCAGCAATAGCCATTACTGCAGGCTATATACAGCCTCTAATATCACTTAAGCATATTACAGAATATAATATCTGGTACTTAACGACTAACTTGCATATGAAAGCTCACATAATGTCTCATAAAACCCTTAAAATGGCTTCAGTTTAAGAGTCTCTTTAAAATAGAGAAAGGGAAAAAAAAAAAGACAGAAAAAAAATGGAAAAAGAAAAAAAAAACCCAAGCCACCTTCAGGGAATATTGTAAATGAAGTAGCACTCCAGCCTTAGAAAAGGAAAAAAAAAATCACACCCTTGCAGAAATTTTGTAATATAAATTGAACACATTAAAAATTAATTTTGCATGACCATTTCGCATTGCGGTGCCAAAGCGTACTTAAGATAAGGCCTTTACTCCTCTTTGTTTAAAGTAACATGGAAGCACCTCTCAGCCTCTCTGCCTGTTATCTGGGCATAATTAGAATTTTCATTAATCAGAAATCCTCTTAGAGTGGCAGCCCTGGCTGGAGATCAATGAAACCCTACCTGTGTCGCTACGGAAACTTGGTCTAAACTTTGAGGAAGCTCATTAAGGAAAGGTGTGACCTCACAATTAGACACAGCTCCAAAGAGTGCTGGATGTATTTGTATAGCATATGCCAGTCAGGGAGAAGGATTTGGTTTGTTGAGGGAGCTGGGGGGTGCTTAGCTTGGAGAGGAGGAGGCTCAGGGGAGACCTTATTGCTGTCTACAACTACCTGAAGGGAAGTTGTAGCCAGGTGGGGGTTGGTCTCTTCTCCCAGGCAACCTGTGACAGAACAAGGAGACACAGTCTCAGGCTGTGCCAGGGGAGGTTTGGGCTAGATGTTAGGAAGAAATTCTTCCCAGGAAGAATTTCTTCCCAGGAAGAGAGATTTGCCATTGGAATGTGCTGCCCAGGGAGGTGGTGGAGTCACCATCACTGTAGGGGTTTAAAAAGAGACTGGATGAGACACTTGGTGCCATGGTTTAGTTGATTAGTTGGTGTTGGGTGATAGGTTTGACTCGATGATCTCTGAGGTCTTTTCCAACCTGGCTGATTCTGCATTCTATATTCTTTATTCTGTATTCTGAAAATAGCTGTTCTCTTTTGTGACACTTTGCTAGGAGAAACCTTGTAGATTCTCCAGTGACGTCAACTGTCAGCTTTGAAGACTCAGCTGACATAAATCCTGGCATTGAAGATGCTAAACCAAGAAGCAGTTTGCTTTCTGATATTGCTCTTTCAGTGGGATGTATATATAGAAAAGACCTTTACTGATTTTGCTCTTCTTTTGCAGCCTTTTGATGGCCTCGTGGCCAGAGCCTTACAGCACAGAACTCCCTCGGCAGGTGGTGGATGGAATCGGACATTGACGAATGGGTTTTGCCACCCGGGAGCAGCTCTGATGGACATCGTGCCAGTGGCGTGCAGTGCTGGTGGGAGTGCGTGGAGATTTACGGTCTGCACCTCTGGTCAGCAGCTCTTAACAACAGAGAAGTGTCCAAATCTTTCTGACATCACCACAATAACAGTCAGGGAAGTTTGCTGTAGTTGGACTTGTGTACAAGATGCTCAACAGATTTTTTTCTTCTGTTAATACCCAACAATGTAAAAATACCTTTGTTACAATGTGGAATTAAATGCTGCAACATTTCACAGGGATTTTGATTGAGAAAGCCTTAAAGAAAGATTACAGAAAGAGTCAGCCAAGCTCTGTTGGGTCTCTTGTACTTATTCCCACTACATGAAGAGTGGGAAAATTGCTTGGCTAGAGCAAGAGCAATGTCTTTCTATAGATTTTCTCTCATGCTTTATTTTGTTTCTCTGAGTATTTTCCCATGCTTTGGGTTTCCTGATGCTTTTGCTTTTGCAAAATACCTAGAATCTTCTAAAGGCCCTTCTGGAAACACATAGGCCTGTGTAGGAGATCCTACTGGCTGTACCTTCAGAACACCCCACACAAGAAAATGAACAGGAGTGCCTCCTCCTGCCTATCAATCACATCTTTATGTGGTTTCTGCCAGTGGCTTTCTGAGAATACCTCAGCACCTCCAGCTACAGACCATAAAAGAGCACCTGCAAGATAGACACATAAGGCTGGTAAGCCATCCTCACCACACATACAGCAAGAGCAAGCTTCTCTTTTAATCACTTGTATTCTCTTAGTGAACTCTTACCTTTCAGCCTATGAACTACTCATGGAAGAAAACCACTGCCTTTTGTGCTGAGCACCTCAGATGTGGGGACAAACAGAGTGGTAGAGTTGCTTACTGCTTAGAGGGCATTAAACAAGGATTGGGTAGATTAGCTCAAAGTGAGGGAGGAAGCAGTGCAAATGGGGAAGGTAGAAGTGAGGAGGAGCCAGAAAAGGACCTGCGGGGTGCTGTTTGAAGCTGGCTGAAGATGGACCGCCATGTTCTCAGGTGTCCAACAGCACCCTGTCTTAGAGCAGAATTACTGTGGCCTGCAGGAGTAGGGTAGTGATTGTCCCCCTGTATGCAACACTGGTGAGGTTACAGCTCTGATACTGGGTTCAGTTTTGGGCCCCTCTCTCCAAGAAGTTTATTGAGGTGCTGGAGCATGTCCAAAGAGGAGCAAAAAAAGCTGGTGGAGGACCTAGAGCACAAATCTTGTGAAGAGCAATTGAGGGAGTGGGGAGTGTTTAGTCTGGAGAAGAGAAGCTTGAGGGGAGACCCTATTGTTCTCTACATCTCCCTGGAAGGAGGTTGGAATCAGGTGGTGGTCAGCCTTTTCTCCCAAGTAACAAACAGCAGGACAAGGGGAAATGGTCTCACACTGTGCAAGTGGAAGTTTAGGCTGGACATTAGGAACATTTTTTCTCCCAAAAGGTTGTCAAGCCCTGGAAAAAGCTACCCAGGTAAATGGTGGACTCATTGGCCCTGGAGGTCTTCAAAAGCCATATAGATGTGGTGCTGAGTGATGAGTTGGCAAGGCTGGGCTAACACTTGGCCTCAGTGATCTTGAAGATCCTTTTCAACTGACATGATTCTCTCATTCTGTGAAGTGGGAGGTGGGGGCTGGTCTCTTCTCCCAGGCAACCAGCACCAGAACAAGAGGACACAGCCTCAAGCTGCATCAGGGGAGGTTTAGGCTGGATGTGAGGAAGAAGTTCTTCATAGAAAGAGTGATTGGCCCTTGGAATGGGCTGCCCAGGCAGGTGGTGGAGTCACCATCACTGGAGGTTTTTAGGAAGAGACTGGATGGTCTGCTTGGTGCCATGATTTAGTTGATTAGATAGTGCTGGATGATAGGTTGGACTTGATGATCTCAAAGGTCTCTTCTGACCTGGTTAACTCCTATTCTATTCTTTCTTTTCTATTCTATTCTATTCCTATTCTATTCTGTTCTGTTCTCTCAGGGCAACAGAAAGAGATTTATTTAGTTTTGCTCTATGGAAAACAAACAAACAAAAACCCAGGTCAAGTATTGAAAACATTCCTCCAAACAATGTAAAGCTCCTCTTTTCAAGTGTGGTGTTTGACAATGAGACATTGTCTTCGCACGCAAACGGCTTTTAGCTTCTGCTACACTCTCTGCATCACTAGTCAAATTTTCTGCTTGGAAAATAGACATTTCAGATTATTTATTTATTTATTTTCATGTGCCTACAGGCTTTACTTTCTCCACTAAATCTACTGCTGATCTCTTCAACATAGTGAGCATACCCATCTTCTCACAGGGATGACTTCAGGTTTGATGTGCATGTGTCCGTAAAATGGCAGCCAGATGTGTGCGCGCCAGAGAGTTCAGCTTGAAAACTGTTGTGCTGTTCTTTATGGGCTTGATTCTTTCTTCCTCTCTCCCATGAAGCTGCAGGAGAATAAAGAGAAATTACCTTTCATTTCAAGTCAATTTGTGGGATGTAATGGCACAATTTAGCAAGGAATATTGCAGACAGTAAGCCCACTTGGATTAGAAGTCTTGAATCGGTTCGTAGGGCTATATATTTCCATAGTGTTGTGTTTTGTTGTGTGAGGAATTTAATAAGAGATGTAAATCTGCAACCAGCGATGGTATCACCATAAAACAGAAAAGATTCATGTATTATAAATAGGTATGATAAATAAATTATTTATATGAATGTATATCTGGATGTGTCTGTGTGTACACGAGCCCACGTTCACTTTTCTTTTTGAAATAATTAGCGGCGAAGGCTTCTATTGTGCGTTGCCCTATGACCTGTGTGAAAGCTTTAATGACATTTCATGCAAAAAAGCTGAAGGTAGAGCTTGCTCTGCACTGAACTGAGGCAGCTCAGACTCATTAAGGTGGGGAACATCATAAGCCATGTGCTGAACATTAAAAGGAAATCTCAGTCCAAAGAGATTCAGGGTCTGTCTGGAAATATCGAGGCGCCCCTGACAGCACTGAGCATCACAAAAAGGATGGCATGGGCCCTCCATGCTACTCATCCCAAGGTTTCTGCAGGTAAGTTTGAATTATATCAGTCTCCTCTGTGCTGAGGTTGGACTTGATGATCTTGCTCTTGAAGGTATCTTCCAACCTGGTTGATTCTGTGATGCTGGGGGGTGTGGTTTAGCAGCAATATTGGTAGAGTTAGTTAGATAATGGTTGGACTTGATCTTAAATATCTCTTCCAACCAAACCAAATCTGTGATTCTGTGCTGCACATGCCATTGCATCTTTTGGCAGCCATTGGGACAGCCTCACTGGGATGACTTCTTTGCCCTGCTCTGATTGACAACAGTTGCAGCACAGGAGATTCCACCTCAACACAAGGGGGAACTTCTTTGCTGTAAGGGTCACAGACCACTGGAACAGGCTCCCCAGAGAGGCTGTGGAGTCTCCTTCTCTGGAGACTTTCAAGGCCATCTGAATGTGTTCCTGTGTGACCTGTATGGTCCTGCTGTGGCAGGGGGGGTGGACTCGATGCTCTCTTTGGGTCCCTTCCAAGCCCTGACATCCTGTGATTTGTGATCCTGTGAACACACCTCCCAGCGTGTCAGCTTCTCCAGGACCATGTATAGTGCTCACTGGTCTTAAGTCACATGAACTGTGAGCACTTATGGCACTAGATTTCTCCTCAGTAACCTGTGTCATCTAAACATAGCTGGCTCCACAACCTCCTATTTTTAAGCCGGGTGGGACACTTCTAAATTAAGGCATGAGTAAAACAACAAAAAAAAATTGCAGGAGAGCTCCAGAACATTAGAGAAGAGGGAAAAAAAAAAAAAAAAGAAAAAAAAATCCTTCAGTGTGACTTCAGTTATGTTATTAACTTTTCCACTTTTGCTGCAGAAGTTGTTTCTGTCAATATTTTACTTTAACGGTGCTGAACGGGAGGAAGGAGCAGGGTCCAAGCAGATGGCTGTCAGCAAACTGATGACGGCAGTTGAGAATTAGTGTCCAAATACAGTATTTAAAACTTGCTACAGTACATAGTTTCCTGCATATGCATGCCAAAATAAATCTGGTTTGGAGAACCTTTCAGGATCTTTATTTTATTTTTATTTGGAGCTTATTCTATTAACTAAACAGGCAGCATACCTTAGCTTGGCAGGAGGGTGGATCCATCAAACAGTAAGGATAAAACAAGATGAACCAGAAGGACTTTTGCACCCTTTACTCAATTCCAGCTATCGACTTTCTGGGCATTGCTAAGTATCAGGATGAATGATAACTAAGCAATAACTTTAATTCATACCTACTTATTCCCCATGCACACTCACTGTAAAAAAAATAAAATCCTTCCTCCCCAGAGCAGATCTTTTCCCTCTGGATACTCTTCCCAAAAGAGTTCAGGGATGGGTGTCATCATGCAGGGACTATCTGATGTCAAACTTCCAGGGAGCTGGGAAGAAAAGTTCAGGCACCTGAAGCAGATTCATTTTTAGCAGATGAGGACAGCAGCAGGTAGTGGCTATTTCATTACCATTCTTCTGGTCTAAGTGTGACTAATATGTTGCTTTAGATACCTGGCTGCAGCGGGGTGAAAGCAGGGTCAGGCTGTCTCTTCTGCGGTGAATTAGAGGCTCCCATTCATTATCTTCCAATACCTCATTAAAAGGGCTTTAATGTGGTGACCATTTGATGGGAGACAAAAGCTTTAATCTCGGGAATATCAAACCCACCTGTGTTACATTTCCTCTTGCCAGCAGTTAGCAGAAGCAGGTTAACAAGCGATTTTAACTCCTTAATCTGCTGAATTTGTGTGGAAACCAGACTTTCACCAGTCACCTGAGTTTGAACTCCTGGGAAAAAAAAATGAGCAAGCTTACATACACCCCTAATTTATCAAGCTCTTTTTTCAAACTCTCACTGCTCTAGACACTTTTAATCATCTGTTTAATTTTGCACCTTTTTTCTTTCTTTCTTTTTTTTTTTTTCATCCTGATATATTATATGCAGGTTATACTTAAGGCCCAGATTTGCCCTATTTTTCTTCCTCATCTGACCTAGATTCAAATTTACACACTGTGAAATAGCTAATAAATCCCCATTAAGGTTGTAAAAGGTGAAGGTTCAACCAGTGTGCAAGTCATCAAGTTCTAATGTAAAACTGAATGAGCCTTGATATTAGCAGAGGTCTCAAAAAGTGAGGCTGAGAGGCTCTACAGGTTTTTTTTATAGCTTAAAGCACCCAATCTGAGCCAACGTGGCTAAACCTCTACAAGACTGACAACAACAGGACTGAAAAAGAGCAAGGATATAATTGATGCCTTCTCCAAAATGTCCCTTCATGCCAAGAAGTCACCAAGCTACCTCCACATGTTCTGTACATTTTAGTGCAAGCAAAGACAGCACAATAAATCTTTCCCAATAAATATTACATCATCTAAATGCAAATATTCCAACAAGCTCTTGTAAAACACATTTCTTTTGTGTAGCTCTTCACGTCAGTGCAGTCTTCCTGATACAGAGGGGATTTTGTTTCACTCCTGAAGGCTTGGAGAAGTGGTTTGTCTGTCCAGCTTTGAGTGCTGCTTGCTTTGTTTTGGTTTTGGTGTTGTTTTTTTTTCCCCCCCCCTCCTCTCCAGCCATAGAAAAGTATTACAATGATTTACAGAGACTCGCCGAGAGCAAATTATGTTGTAAACGCCTGTCCCTTGGGTCGACAAAGAATCACAGGGAAAAAATGCAAAAAAGTTTGAAATTCCCAACAGCAAAGGTTGACAGGAAAATATGGTGTTGTTTTTCTATGAGTAAAAGTAACTTTTATGTTGCGTTTTCCCATGAGAAATTATAAACTTTCAAAGGAATTTTAGTCTCTTGTATGCACACATAAGAGCAATTTATCTGGTACTGCCCCAGTGAAAACACTGTTAAGACTTTAAAGCTGTTAGAACTATGGCTGAACTTCATCTAGGCTGCTACTACTTATTTGTTCTTGCTGCCTCTTCTTGTCAAAACATTTACTCAGACTTCGAAGAGTTGCAAGTTGGCAACGTGTTAATAATATTAGAATGCATTTGTGTCGGCCATGTGGCTGCAATATTTGAGTAAATTCATCACTTTTATTTAATGAATAATGAATTCATGAGAGTAGCTATGGAGACGTGGAGCCATATGTAGTAAATTAAATGGGAGCTTGTCAACGTACAGTTACAGTGAATGTCACCAAAAGTAGTTGTGTCTGGTTTATAGCAGCGGGGATGCACTGACATTCAGGCTGCTATGGAGGTATTGCTTGCTAGGTAGAGCACAGGCACATTTTTTTCACACCTAAGTTGTAGCAGTGATTTCTAACAGGTGTGGTAATAAAGTGAGAATTTACACAAGCCTCTCTTTGGTATCTGCAGGAAAGGTGGAAGAATCTCAGGATATTCAGTCTGCAAATTGCTTAACAGCATTTTGAAAAGAAAGGTAGAGAACTCCAGGGTGTTTTTCTGATGAGAAAATGCTAGCACAAAAAGGGGGGATGGGTGTTACTCAGCTCAGTTCTCATTTGCCCTAGTGCCTAATGGAAACACCAGACATCAAGGATGTTGCCCAAGACAATTAAGAAGGAAAATCAGCCTAGAGAATAGCAGAAGTGAGTTGCAAATGCAGCTTGTTAATAGGGAATTCTGATAAGAAGGTGGTGAATAAGTTCAGAAAAGTGACCTTTACCTTTGGCCTCAGAGCCACAGTTAGGCTTTTGGACATCATATTAGGAATTGCTAATACAGGAGTGCTAGCTTGATGGCCTTATTTATAATGTACTCTAGTTACAAGGACAGCTAAAATGTGGTGGCTGAAGGCCATGGGCCTCCTCTCCCCTTTCCCACACTCAGGAGAGCCTTAATCCCCCTGACCTGTGCCATGGGATATTCTGACACAGTTTCTCCTACTGAAGCTGTGTCATATCATCTAGTTCAAACATCCCTGTCATGGGCAGGTGTACCATGATCCAGAGTGAGGTGTCCCTGCCCATGGCAGGGGGGGGTTTGGAACTAGATGATCCTTGAAGATCCTTCCAACCCTAACAGTTCTATGATTCTATATTTATTGAGGTATGATTTCCAATGACTGTTTTAAGGATTAAAAGAGTCAGAAGAACTGACCCACAGAGCACCTTATCAGGAATTATTATCTTAGGAAATGAGGGATTTAAATTTGGGGCAGTGACATCAAGCAGACAGGTGAGGAAGGATTTCAGTATTGGTGGCCTTCAGCTTCCATCTCTGCTGTTGCCATATTCAGACCTTGTAGATGAATGGGGTTCATAAGCTCCACTGGCAAAATAATGTGAGAAACCTAATGATTAATGACACACTGGCTAGCCAAGTGTAACTCTGAAAATGGATAACTTTAGCAAGCAGATTATACTTCATTATGTACATGACTAAAGAAGTTCCTTGTACCTCTGAGACATCTATAGTGCCATCCTCATGGTTAAGGAATTTGACAGCTTCCAGTGAAAGCTTCAGCTGAAGAGGAGAGTTTACATTTAGTGCTTAGGTGCTGTGTTTAAATGGAGACATCCTGCCGTGGGTGTGGCCAAAAGAGCTTTCTCTCTGTGTGTGTAAATAGATGCAGCTCCATTGCAGTCAACACATACAACACAAATTCTCTATTCCTGGCAGTTAAAATGCAGAAAAGAAGAAGAATAATCATTAAGAAACAAGAGCAGAGCTTATAAAGATTGCAGCCAGTCTGGAGTGTCCCAGGTCCAGGACGTGAACCTGCTGTTGAAGGGCCAGAAAGATGATCAGTGGGCTCCAGCACCTCTCCTGAGAAGATAGAATCAGAGAGTTGGGGTTGTTCATCCTGGAGAAGAGAAGGCTCCAGGGAGACATTATAGCAGCATTTCAATATCAGAAGGGGACCTACAGGAAAGCTGGGGAGGAGCTGTTTAGAAGGGTCTGTGGGGGTAGAACAAGGAGCGATGGTTTTGAACTAGAGCAGGGTAGCTTTAGGTTGGATATAAGGAGGAAGTTCTTCACAATGAGGGTGGTGAACTACTGGAACAGATTTCCCAGAGATATGGTGGAGGCCCCATCCCTGGGTCAAACTTGATGGAGCCCTGAGCAACCTGATCTAGTGGGAAATGTCTCTGCTGACTACAAGGGGTTGGACAAGATGACCTTCGAGGGTCCCTTCCAACCTGATGCCTTCTATGATTTATGCTTTTTATTTTAGTTGCTTTAGAAGATGGCAAAGAGCTAAATCTTGGCTCATAGTAATGGTTATGCTTAGGACATCCCCTGAGGTTTCATAGCTTTCAAATACTCTCAACCACCTGCAGACATACAGCTTTTCAGGTCACAGACAGTTCCATTCTTGTCACATTTCAGGCATAATACTCATCTTTCCATCAATTTTTTCTTGAGGAGCTCACTTTTATCACCAAGGCTGATGGCAGACTCCAAGGCTGATGGCAGACTCCTAGCACGATCAAAACAGCTACTCAGTGCTTCTCTACACCGATCAATCCAGATCCCATCTTCATGAAGACATAAGTAAGTCAGCTGACCTGGTTTGAAACTGGAGCTCCCAGAATAACCCAAAGATTCTTTAAAATGCAATTTCTGGGCTACATGTCACACCTACAAAAGTTTCCCTTTATTTTTTCAGCTGTTGAGCTGTGTTACATCTCGTCGTGTCCCATCATGTTGAATAGCATTATTGTGTCTTCAGAAATGATGGGATAGAGCCTGACTTAATGTGTTTTGAGTGATGTGACAAGATGTGACATATGTCATAAAATCATTGCCACCCATCAAAAAAAATGTGACAGATCAAATCCAAACAAAGCTGACCATATATACTTTTAGTGGCTACTCAGTCAACTAAATACACATAATTCAAACTGTGAGCCAAATGTGTGGGAGTGTGACTCATTTTTTTGGTCAGTCCTTACATGTCTAGCTTGGCCTTCTTATATTTCTTCCACGTTTCTTGACATTGTATTATCCATTTTGTGGAGAAGAGAACTTGTTCAGTTCATTTCTATTTTTCAGCCTGCACCTTTGTCAGTCCCTTGCTTCTAAACGTGCTCTTCTAGTCCTTTCTCTGAATTAGAATCATAGAATGGTCCAGGCCAGAAGGGACCTCCAAAGGTCATCTAGTCCAACCTCCTTGCAGTCAGCAGGGACATCCCCAACTAGATCAGGTTACCCAGGGCCTCGTTTAGCCTCACCTTGAAGATCTCCAGGGAAGGGGCCTCAGCCAACTCCCTGGGCAACCTGTTCCAGTGTTCCATAATCCTCATAGTGAAGAACTTCTTCCTGACATCTAATCTAAATTTGCCCTTCTCTAGTTTGAAGCCATTGTCCCTTGTCCTGTCACTGCAGGCCCTTGGAAACAGTCTCTCCTCAGCCTTCTTGTAGTCCCCCCTCAGGTACTGGAAGGCTGCTATTAGGTCTCCCCAGAGCCTTCTCTTCTCCAGGCTGAATACCCCCAGCTGCCTCAGCCTGTCCTCAGAACAGAGATGCTCCAACCCCCTGATCATTTTCATGGCCCTCCTCTTCATTAGATCCATGTCTTTCCTCTATTGAGGGTTCCAGAATTGCCCCCATGTACCTCTTCTCCTGCTGGATTTGAGTTATTATTATGTTATGAATGTAACAATGTAGAGAAAAGGTTGAATGTGTGTCTTGCAATGTTGTACAAACCAAGCTATCACAAACAAGGAAATAATCATCTCCTGGAACTCTACATCTTAAGACTATGTTGCCTAGCAAAAAAAGGTATCATTTATTTCCACCACCTCTCTGTTCATTAAATATTTCTAATAAGGAATGCAATTTAGGAGGGAGAAAACAAAAAATGCTTTTGCTTTGCAAATGAATGACTCCATCTCTGGCTAAACCAACATCAGTGTGGGAATAAACCCAAACAGCTTTTCAAGACTGGAGTTGGGACAACTGGCAGTACCCAATAAGAGGAACCAAAGCGTTGCCATTGTGCTATTTGTAAAACCAGAGACTGAAGCTATTTCCAAAGGGGAAAGGCAGTGTCAGTAGCTGAAGGGATGTGAAAGATGATGTGAGTGCAATCCATTGTTGTGATCAAATAAGAGAACCTTGAAATGTCATAAAATCCCACTCTGATCTGTTGTCCCTACTGTTGGTTGTATGGAAAATTAACACATTTAATTAACTGCCTGACCAAAGCAGCTGTTACCTTATATAAAACCTTGAACATTGATGCCCAGCATATCCCACTCGGTCTTCAGTGTGCCAGTGGCATAAGACTGATTATAGTTTCATACCAAATGGCTCAGCAGGACTCCTCTTGCAACACACTCAAGTCAAGATCTTCCTTAAATTCTTCATGGGGCATAATGATGCTTTAGCCCAAATTGCTTAATAATGTTGTTATTCAGAAGAGCCAACAAGATACACAGCAAACCATGTGCTGGCCAAACCAATTCCTTTCTCTGCTTTTGTTCCTGACATCTGAAAGCGTTCCCGCTGTCTAGGCCCTGGATATGTTTGGCATGTGATTCCCATGGGAATACTACAAGTGCTATTTTATTTATACTTCATTTCTATCATTTATGGCAGATGGTTACTTGCCTTAAATTTTTAAAAAATATCTTGGATGTAGAATTTCAGATTAAGAGCAAACTACCCAAGTCAGAGGCAACTTCAAGTTCAGTTGCTTTTTACCCAAGCTGAGTTTTTCGTAGTGCTCATCCTGTGCATACAAGGTTTCACGCATGTCAGCATCCATATCTGTGAAGAGTTTGCTCTAGACTAGACTAGACAAGACTAGAATTAACCAGGTTGGAAGACACCTTCGAGATCATCAAGTCCTACCTATCATCCAACACCATCTAATCAACTAATCCATGGTACCAAGGGCCTCATCTAGGCTCCTCTTAAATACCTTCAGTGATGGGGACTCCACCACCTCCCTGGGCAGTACATTCCAATGGCCAATCTCTCTTTCTGGGAAGAACTTCTTCCTCACATCCAGCCTAAACCTCCCCTGGCACAGCTTGAGACTGTGTCTTCTTGTTCTGTCACAGGTTGCCTGGGAAAAGAGACCAACCCCCACCTGGCTACAACCTCCCTTCAGGCAGTTGTAGACAGCAAGAAGGTCTCCCCTGACCCTCCTCTTCTCCACGCTAAGCAACCCCAGCTCCCTCAGCCTCTCCTCACAGGGCTGTGCTCCAGTCCCCTCCCCAGCTTTGTTGCCCTTCTCTGGACACCTTCCAGCATCTCAATATCTTTCCTAAACTGAGGGGCCCAGCACTGGACACAGGACTCAAGGTGTGGCCTAACCAGTTCTGAGTACAGGGCACAATGACTTCCCTGCTCCTGCTGGCCACACTATTCCTGATAGAGGCCAGGATGCCATTGGCCTTCTTGTTGCTTGGAGATACTTTCCATCTACACATCTGGGTGTGTATAGATTTCCATATTTACATATTTAAAGGACAAGAGTTTTCTACATGGCCACAAATTCTTACACTACGGAGGATCTTACCTTGTACATAGCTGAATATGTCCTAAATGCAATCCAAGTTATAAATCACACTTTACAATGCAGCAATCTCTACTCATGGAGAATTTTCTCTTGCTATTTTTACTAATAGTTATCACAGAAACATTCAGGTTGGAAAAGACCCTCAGGATCACCAAGCCCAAACCAGAATCCTACTCTACAAAGTTCACTACTAAACCATATCCCCAAGCACCACATTCAAACCACCTTCAAACACATCCAGGATTGATGATTCAAGCACCTCCCTGGGCAGTACATTCAAATCCCTGGCCACTCTTGCTGGGAAAAAATGATTCCTAATGTCCAGTCTAAACCTACCCAGACACAGCTTGAGGCCCTTCCCTCTTGTTCTGTCACTAATTACCTGTGAGAAGAGGCCAGCAGCAGCCTCTCCACAACATCCTCTCAGGTAGTTGTAGAGAGCAATGACGTTTCCCCTCAGCCTCCTCTTTTCCATTCCCACCTCTGTGCTGTGATAGTCACAAACTTGTTGCACCTAGAGAGTGTACACCATACAGGGAAGAGGACATTTTCCTAGCCAGTAACAAGCTGGCACAACCCCACTGATTTCAGTAGAAACATTCAGGCTTAATGTGTGGCAATTAAATGAAATCTAACTTGCACAGAGGATTTTTTTTCCACAGGTTTCAAATCATTGCAAGACAAATAGAACCCAATCTTGCAAACACTTAGGTGTGTGTGACTACACATATGGGAATAATGCCATTAAATCAATGGGATTACTCTTGGGCATAAAGTTTAAGCATGTGTGTGTTTCTTGGAGCTGGGCCTGAGGGAGAGGACAGGAGCTTTGAACTGTTTGTAGAGTAGTGTGAGTACTCATAGACCAGATTTGTGGCTTCAAGTGCCCCTGTCAAAGTCAAACATTATTTGTGAAGGAAGAAGTTTTCCCCTCTCTTTTCCATCAAAACAGGACTTTTTAAGAATCTCTAAACAAACTACTATCACAGCACAAGAATCATAGAATTGTTAGGGCTGGAAGGGACCTCAAGGATCAGCCAGTTCCAACCCCCCTGCCATGGGCAGGGACACCTCACACTAGAGCAGGTTGCTCAGAGCTACATCCAGCCTGGCCAATCACTTCTAAGAAGGGCTCCATCAATCTGAGCAAACCAGTTACAGCATATAAATTACCTGACAACTTCAGTGTGATCTCTGCCTGCAAAGCCTCCTCACATATCCTTTCATATTTGCAAATTTATGTAAGCAAATGTGAATCTGCATGTTGCAAGCTGCATGCAGTGGTTATTCATGTGGCTTTTCTTGATAATCTCAGATGGAAGGATTTCTGGACTAGATGTTTGAAAATGCAAAGCAACAAATGGATATTGAAATTTTGAACTCGGGGAGTGGGGGGAAGTAAGAAAACCACATGTAAAAGAGAAACAATTCACCTAAAGCAGGGGATGCAAAATTTCTCTGTGTAGGCAAGAGACAGCTGAGCCAAAAGTATGTTGAGAAAAGGGGAAAAATATAAGCAATAAAGTCCTCTGTCTGGAAAGTCCTGTTATCTGCCCAGGCAAGAGCTCCATTAGCTTAGTATTAAATAAGGGGATATTTTTCTTTTCTAAAGCTCACCTTTCCTGCTCTGCATCCATTCTAGTTCCTTGTAGACTAGGGTGGAAGAGGTCTAGAAATGGGAAAGGAAAATCTACAGGTACCAAGCTTTTTGCAGCAACAAATCAGGGGAAAAAGGAGGAAGGAAGGAAGGAAGGAGTTCAGAAGGAAAGAAGGAAGGAAGGACTTCAGTAGAAAGGAATTTGGAAGGAAGGAATTCAGGAGGATTCCAGAAGGATTTCAGAAGGAAGGAAGGAACTCATAAGGAAGGAGTTTGGAAGAAAGGAGAGATACCAAAATTCATTGGATGAATGACAATTGATACCACATTTTCTCAGATCCTCATGCTGCAGAGCAGGCTTTGAATATTAATATGAAACATCAGTATGAAATTTTACTATGACATATCATAATTTCTATATACATTCATATATACTTAATTATAAATGGCATTTGACCCCTGATACTTCCTGTTAAAGATGCTCCCACTCACTGCAGGTAGGTTGGACCAGATGACTTTCAAAGGTCCTTTCCATCCCAAACCATTCAATGAATCTCTGCTCCTATCAAAGCTGTTGAAAGTACCAGAGAAAGGCACATGACATCAAAAAGCATAGGGACTATAACAAGCTTGACCTTTATATATTACAGAAATAAAGCTGGAAGCTTGTGTGTGGTCTTCCTGTGATGCCATACGCAAGACTTTTTTTATTGCAAACACCTTTCTCCAAACATCCATTTAACATGCACCCCTCTGTCAAACACTGTTTTCCACAGCAGTGTTAATGTGCATGTGCCCCCTTCCACTTTGGTAGTTCACACCTTTAACCAGGGCTGAAGCCAGAGTGCAATAAACAGGCTTGCACAATTTGGAGTAGAAAAGGGCTCAAAATGTGAGAGGCACTTCATCAAAAAAACAAAAGGCCAAGCTGGAGCAGTTCAAGGGTTTGAAAGGCACAGGCAGCAGTGGGCTTTCAAACCTTCCTTGCAAATGCCTATGCTAAAAAAAAAAAATGAGAAAAAAATGCAAGAATGATCAGAGAATCACTAAGATTGGGATCTGGGGGTGCTGACTGACAGCTGGCTGAACATGAGCCAGCTGTGTGCCCAGGTGGCCAAGAAGGCCAATGTCATCCTGGCATGCACCAAAAATATTGTGGCCAGCAGGAGCAGGGGAGTCATTGTGCCCTTGTACTCAGCACTGGTTAGGCCACACTGAGTCCTGGTTAGGCCACCTTGAGTCCTGTGTCCAGTTCTGGGCCCCTCAGTTTAAGAAGGACATTGAGACACTTAGAATAGAGTAGAGTAGAGTAGAGTAGAGAAGAGTAGAGTAGAGTAGGGTAGGGTAGGGTAGGGTAGGGTAGGGTAGGGTAGGGTAGGGTAGGGTAGAGTAGAGTAGAATAGAATAGAATAGAATAGAATAGAATAGAATAGAATAGAATAGAATAGAATAGAATAGAATAGAAGTAGAGTAGAGTAGAGCAGAGTAGAGTAGAGTAGAGTAGAGTAGAGTAGAGTAGAGTAGAGTAGAGTAGAGTAGACCAGACCAGGTTGGAAGAGACCTTCAAGATCATCGCGTCCAACCCATCAACCAATCCAACCCACCTAAACAACTAACCCATGGCACCAAGCACCCCATCAAGTCTCCTCCTGAACACCACCAGGAGGAGACTTGATGGGGTGCTTGGTGCCATGATTTAGTTCAACGTGCCATGGTTTAATTGAACTTGAACATGTCTAGAGAGGGGCAACGAGGCTGATGAATAATAGCTCAAAAAAGAGAGGCCAGAAAGTAAAAATCTGATGAGAAGGATTCATTCACAGCAGCACTTGCACAGCTCCCAACCAGGTGCTGTGCCTTAGCTTGTTTAAAACTCCTTCTGCCTGTGTTTAATTAGTTATGACAAAAGCTCCTCAAAAGAATGCACCAGTTCATGCTTTAACTTCGCCTACAATATTTCACCTTTCTTCAGGAAGGAAAAGAGAAGAAAAAAAAATAAAACCCACAACAAAAAGTATCAGTGAGACAGGAGAGAAAAAAAAACCTTGCAAAAAAAACCCCCCACAGTATGGAAGTTACTGCCTTAATGAAATATTAAAAATGCATCAGGAATACTGTTCTGGCATTAAAAATAAACAATAACATTTCTGCCTAGTTACGGTTCACTTCAATTCTTTAAAAATTAATTATTACCTCTTTAAATATTTGATTACATTAGATTTGGATGGGTTCTCACTCTCCACACAGCAAAAAAAAAAAAAAAAAAAAGAAAGAGAAAAAGAACCCACGTTGTTGTGTGGAGATGTTTGCTCTCCTCGGCTCCTGACATGTGCAGGCACGTCAGACCGGTGGTTGATTATCAGAAGAACTAAATCCAACGACTCTGTTGTGGCACTTTGCAAAGCATATACTACTGATTCCTGTCACTTGGAATGAAAATGCAGTATTATGCTGGAACTCTCTAATAAAAGAGGGGGGGGGGGGGAAATAAAAAGAGAGCTTGGGCTGTTCAGTCTGGCGAAGAGAAGGCTCAGAGGAGACTTTATTGTGGCCTTCCACTGTCTGAAGGGGGCTAAAAGAAAGCTGGGGAGGGACTTTTTAGGGTGTCAGGGAGTGATATGACTGGGGGGAATGGGGAAAAATAGTAGAAATGGGTGGATTCAGATTGGATGTTAGGAAGAAGTTCTTCCCCATGAGGGTGGTGAGACACTGGTGCAGGTTGCCCAGGGAGGTGGTGGAGGAAGACTCATCCATGGAGCTTTCGAAGGCCAGGCTGGATGTGGCGCTGAGCAACCTGATGCAGTGTGAGGTGTCCCTGCCCACGGCAGGGGATTGGAACTGGATGATCCTTGAGGTCCCTTCCAACCCTAACAATTCTATGATTCTATAATTCTAAAAACTAAAGCAGCAAAATCCCACTCTATGATATTTGGGATTTTCACCTCCTATGTTATCTTGATGCTCTATCTCATAGTCTAAAAAAGGCCACATTATTTTTAATAACAGTTAATTAGGGTTTGAGGATAATAGCTTAGAAACCATAAGAAATTGCTAGGCATAGAAAGTCTACTCTGCTCTCAGTGCATGAGGATTTATGAACATAACTATGTAGATAGGAAGAGGAGAATCAGCCCTGTACCATGTCCTAGGAGAGGCAAGACAATTATTTCTCAAAGCATTACGATAAAAGAAAATTATTATGCCCCATCAGAACAGGAAACATCGCTGACTGATACAGCTGTAAAATATTAGTTGAAGTGAAATCTATATTTGATAAAAGTATTTAATAATAATAATAATAATAATTTTTAAAAGTTCTCCCCATCTTCCCTTTCTGCCTGTATTAACACATAGAATTAGGGTGGCTGAGTCCATTTTCCCACATGACTGAAGAACAGTTAAAGTTTTCTCAAGCATTTTCCTTTACCCCTACTACTAGAGCAGAGGGTTTGAGGGTTAAGAGAAAGGTTGTCAGTCCTTGACCTCTGTACCAGCACTGCTAACAGGAAAACCCAGAGGGGAAGGGTTTGTTTTGGCACGGGGGATGAGGACACAAACAAGCTAAGAGCAAAAAGTCAAGAGCCACAGTTCAATCTGTATAGACCAGTAGGAATTTTGGTCACTAGAGACCAGAATCAAATCAAACTTAAGTGTGAAGAGGGAGATAAAATATTTATCTATGCTGCATTTTCTAAACCACAACCACCTGAATTTTATTTATCAAAATTATTAATATGGCTTTATCAAGAAAAAATAGTCATGGGCTTCATGGCTGAAACAGATGAAAAGATCTTTACATACCTCCATGCCTGGATGGACCTTGGGACAGCACAAGAGGAAATAACAGAATAAGAGAAAATGGCCTCAAGTTTGTGCCAGGGAAGGTTTAGGGTGGATATTAAGAAAAACTTTCCCCAAAAGCTTTGCAAGGCTTGGACCAGGCTGCCCAGGGCAGTGGTGGAGTCACTGTCCCTGGAGGGATTTAAAAGCCATGTAGATTTGGTATCGAGGGCCATGGTTTAGTGGTGGCCTTGGCAGTGTTGGGATAATGGTTGGACTGAAGATCTCAAAAAGCCTCTTCTAATTAAAAGGGTTCTATGATTCTATGACACAGGTTCATTTTCTGAAAGATCAGCTGAAGTGACACCTTACCTGACAGCCAATATTCTGAGATTCTCACTGTACTTTCATAGAATGGAATCATAGAATCAACCAGGTTGGAAGAAACCGCAGAGATTATCCAGTCCAGCCTATCACCCAACCCTATCCAATTAACTAGATCATGACACTAAGTGCCTCAGCCAGACTTTTCTTGAAGATCTCCAGGGATAGCAACTTTACCACCTCCCTGGGCAGCACATACCAATGGCAAACCACTCTGTGAAGAATTTATTCTTAATATCCAGCCTGAACCTCCCCTGGTACAACTTGAGACTGTGTCTTCTTGTTCTGTTGCTGGTTGCCTGGGAGAACAGACTGACGCCCACCTGGCTACTACCTCCCTTCAGGTAGTTGTAGACAGCACTTCCCATTCATCCTCTGCCCAGGACATGAACCCAATAGAAACAGCCACAAAAATTACCAGAGGGCTGAAGCACCACTTGTGTGAAGACAGGCTGAGACTGTTGGGGTTGTTCAAGCTAGAGAAGAAAAGGTTCTGGGAAGACCTTGTATCAGCCTTCCAGCACCTTCAGTGGGCCTACATGAAATCTGGGGAGGGACTGTTTCCAAAGGCACACAGCAACAGGGCAAGGGGCAATGGTCTGAAACTAGAGAAGGGTAGATTTAGATTAGACATTCAGAAGAAGTTCCTTGATATAAGAGTGGGGGAACACTGGAAGAGATTGCCCAGGGAGGTGGTGGATGCCCCATCCATGGAGAGATTCAAGGTCAGGCTTGATGGGGCCCTGAACAACTTGATCTAGTTGGGGATGTCCACACTGACTGCACGGGGGTTGGATGACATATAGGGGTCCCTTCCATAGTACATTCTATGACTGTATGATTCCATACTTTTCATCACCTAGACCTGGCTGCAGAACCTGGATCCTTGCACTGCATGGTACAGCTTTACCTTTTACTTCTTTTTCAGCTTGATGTGCCTAACTTTGCAGGAAGTTTGAGTTCCTGGCACCAATTGCTCCCATCTATGTATGGGAGCAGCATGAGCTTCTCAAACTAAAATAGAACTAGAGTGGACTGGAGAGGCTGAAAGAGGCATTCATTTACCCTTTGCTCTGAAGTAGAGACACCCAAATAATAGCAGTGAAATCTGGAGGAATATCAACTATCTTGTGGAGGATGAGAAAGAAAGTGCCTGGAAAAACCACACTGCAGCTTGAACTCTCTTCCTGCTTCAGAGTCATCCTGGGGTGCTTCAGCTCAACAGCTATAGACAGCACCGAGGCACTCAGAGCAGTAGGGCAGGAAGCTGGGCACAGGCAACAGTGCAGGAAAAATGTTTTCATGATTACATATGTAATAATCCCTGCTCGATTTGCATAGGTTTTGATTTTGCTATTCAGTAACGTTGGGTCCCCGAGGCACTTTGTAAGGTCAGTTGGGGGCCACCTGGAAGAGGCGTGGAAGAGGCAATGGGGAGACCTGGCCCTTGGCCAAGAAACCTGCCCAAAAGTAGAAATAAACTGTTCCTGTTTGGGGAAAGAGAGGGGGAAAAAAAATAAAGGAAAGAAGAAAAAAAATAAAGGAGCAATTTTGGATGGGAAGTCTGTTTCCATGGCCAAGAAGAATTATTTAAGTTGGCTAATAAAACCTGGCCAGTTGATCCTTTGCCTTTCATATTCCTACTTGCCTGCCTCCCGCCTCCTCAGTACCGTCTGAAGAAAGGGAAGGAGCAGACAGATGTTCCTGGCCCGTCCTGGTTGGAGATCAGGGACACATAAGAGCTTCTTGCCTCTCTTCAGAGCCACCCAGCTGGGAATCGTGACTCACAGCTGGGTCACGAGGCTCTTGCCATCAACCTGGGAAGATGATGAATTCTCAAAACATTTGCAAATGCAAAAGAAAGGAAAGGGGGGGGGGGGGGGGGGGGGGAAAGAGAGGGTGGGAAAAAAAGAGAGAAAATATAAAGAGAAAATTTAATAAAAGAGAGAGAGAACACAATATTATATGGAGAGGATAATTTGTACATACACTCTGCCACTTTTGCTCTCCTTGAAGACAGGCCTTTAAAGAGATGGTTAGGAGATAGTTACCTTGTTCACTGATCTCCTACAGCTCCCAGCAGCTGGCCATTTCCCAGCCATTGCCTGAAGGCAACAGAGAAAAAAGAGGAGAAATTGCACTCAGATGACACTCCCCAGAACCCAGCTCTTTGCTCAACAATCTCGGCAGAAGACCGATATCCCATCCTGCAAACATGGAACCAAAACTTATGAAGGGGTGGCCAAGAAGATCTCAAGAGGCTCTCCAAGAGGATGTATCAGTGTTGCAATGGCCTAAGCTAAGTGGAAGTTTAGATTAATGATGTAGTAGATGCTCTGATGGCATCAGCCCTTATTGACCTGCTGTGTCCTGATGTTTTCAGCAGCCCCAAAACCCTTTGATCTCTTTTACAAAGATAACCCCCCAATGATCTATTTACAGTGATAGATGTTGCTTAGTCACCCACACCATACATATAAGATAATGCCTAACTATATTGGATTTGTCATGGATTTGTCCATACAGTGAAACTGAAAGGCCAAAGCTCTCTTAAGAGAAAAGAACTTTGCCCTTACGGTGACACAACAACTATAGGTGATTCATGAAAACATAGCTTTCTGATTTGTGGGGGACAATGCAAAACATCATAAGTAACCAGGAACTAGAAGAATGGATAAAAGATATAAATTAGCTGCAAAACACCCAGGGACTATAAGTCAGTAAATTCAGAGTCTTTCTCCAGCAACTAGGACCTCACAGACTGGCTGTATCAGGTGCAAGCTGGACTTGCCATGGCATAAGGCAATAGAGATTGAAAGCAAAGCAAGTATGATTGTAAGAGTTGATCGAAAGGCTAACTGTGCAGGACAACAGCCAGTAGTAAGAAAAATACAACAATTTGAATTGCATTGTGGATCATAGAGAAAGAAGGGAAAATAAAAAAGTAGGAGTCTGGAAAAAGATCGACCAGGAAAAGGAATCATTGAATCATAGAACTGACAGAGTTAGAAGGGACCTCAAGGATCAGCCAGTTCCAAACCCCGTGCCATGGGCAGGGACACCTCACACTACAGCAGGTTGCTCTCAGCCACATCCAGCCTGGCCTTCAAAACCTCCAGGGATGAGGCTTCCACCACCTCCCTGGCAACCTGTTCCAGTGTCTCACCACCCTCATGGGGAAGAACTTCTTCCTAATATCCAATCTCAATCTACCCAGTTCTAGTTTTGTTCCATTCCCCCCCAGTCCTATCACTCCCTGACACATTAAAAAGTTCCTCACCAGGTTTCTTGTAGCTCCCCTTAGGATTCTGGAATGAGGAGAAATGTTTTACCTTTGTGTTTAAAGGATACTTTTCACTGGGTTCCTCACAGGACAGGAAATCAATGGCACTGCAGGACAATTACTACAAGGCTGATGTGAATGACTCAGAAGACAGCAGCTCCTTATGTATTTTTATTCTTCCACCTCACCTCTCTGTTCCCATGTGATGGGGACTCCACCACCTCCCTGGGCAGCACATTCCAATGGCCAATCTCTCTTGCTGGGAAGAATTTCTTCTTAACATCCAGCCTCAGCCTCCCCTGGCACAGCTTGAGACTGTGTCCTTTTGTTCTGGTGCTGGTTCCCTGGGGGAAGAGACTGACCCCCACCTGGCTACAACCTCCCTTCAAGGTAGCTGTAGACAGCAACAAGGTCTCCCCTGAGCCTCCTCCTCTCCAGGCTATACAACCCCTACTGTCAACTAGGACCCCCAGGTCCCTTTCCACCTGGCTGCTCTCCAACCACTCTGTCCCCAGCCTGTAGCACTGCATGGAGTTGTTGTGGCCAATATGAGCAGTCACAGCTGTGGCCTTCTTTGTTTGAAGGATTGGCATAATTTAGCTTATTTATTTATTATTTTATACATTGGAAGATAGGAAATCTTCTTAGGATACCAGTCAGTGCTGTAATTAGTTACCTGGTTTGTTTTATGAAGGGGTTTTTTATCTTTTAATGGGTAGTAATAAGAAAGAATTGGAAGTGAGCTCTGAGACCTAGCTCAGTGTCTTCTGGAAGGGAATCTAGCTGTTGGATCAGTGTGTCCCTGGCACATTTGTAGAACAAATTCACATGTTGGCTTCCACAAAGCACTGGTAGTGTCTAAGCTTGCCAGCTCTTCCGTTCCACTGCAAATGAAACAAAATTCCAACTTCAAATCCAGCCTCTGCAGCCTGTTTCAAGACTGAAATTGAACTGTGGGGATCAGAGACCACCTCTCCAATGTTGGTTCTGGTTAACCAAAAGCTTAGAGGGACTCCTTTCTCACATGTGGACTGGATACTGTTGAAAATTCACAAACATACTCCCTTCTAAAACCTCTTTTCAGTGTGACAGAGATGTTTTGAGAGGTATTGATCTCTTGTGGTTTCCATCATTCAAAACACCTTCTGGACCAGGTGATCTCAGCAGATTGGTACATCCACCTGGGCCAAAATTTCCTGGTTTGTGTATATATATTGCATAAAGTGAACCAGTTGAAAATGTTCACCACCAGTTTCCTCAGCTGCTCCCACATTAATTGCTGTTGTGCCTACAGAAACTTCACCAGAAACAGTCCCTAAAATAGTTTGCCTTTAGTCAAGCTCCTAATTTGCATCCTCTACAAGGTTCCAGCTGATGACTGATTTGAAAAGGCTACCCTGTCCCTAGAGGGTTGACACATGATATTTTACAGGGGATGATAAATCATCTCTTTTTAGAAAAAAGAAAAGTAAAAATGAAATAAACTAAGTCTCTGAGAGTTTCTCCCTGAAAATTCTTACTGCATTTATGACAATTTAAATACGCCTCTTGAGAGCCAAAGCATGGAGAGAAAGAATTCAACAGGACCAGAGCAGATCAGTGAGCACTTCCATTCAGAACACAAAGATATCTGAACAGAAGACACAGCCTGACATCTGCCCTGATTTTTTGTTTGGATGACCTAAAACACATAAATAAATTACTGGGTAGGCTTCTTACAGCCTCATTCTGCTGCTTTCCCCACCCGCCCCCCTCCCCCCCGTCACCTTCCCCAGCTACCTACAGAAAATAAATAAATAAACTAAGTGTATTTTAATGCATGAGAACCAGGTGACAACATATTTGAATTCTGTATAAAATAATGAGCTGTATTTTCATTTGAGATGTGTCAAAATAAAATACCACTGGGAAAAAGTGTGTCTTAGTGAATCCTTTCTAATAGGCAACATAACCAGCAATGTGTGAAACCAGAGAAATTCAAGCCAGCATACTAAGAATCACCTTTAAAGGGTGGCAAGTTGGGGGGTTATCTTGTAACTCTTTCTGCTTCTTCCTATGAGGGTAGGTCAGGGAGAGGAGGACCCTCAAAAAAGGATTTGGGGGTCCATTTGGGAAACAGATATATTTTATGACAGATATTGGTGGTTTAGTTAATGGGATGCCCACCAGAGAGTACAAACCCAGAGATGAGCTGCCTGTGGTTTTGGCTGAGCACAAGTAGGCAGATCTTGAAACTCAGTCTGTTGTGACCAACTCTGTTTTGGCTTTCTTTACTTATTACAGACTCTACTGATTTGGCATGGAGAGAAAAAAAAAATGGTTTCTTAAACCTTCCTAAACCCTTCTTAAACTTAAAATGAATGAAACACAACTATGGTTTAATTCTCTTCCCACAGCAGAGCCTTTTCCACCAAAAGCCCCATTGAAATGTAAAAAAAAAACCCCAAACCAACCAACCAACCAACAAAAAGACCCAAACAAACACAACAACCACAAAAAAAAAAAAGACAAAAGGATAATATCTCAACCCAGAAAAGCAAATGCAGGTTTGCTTTTTTAATTCCACAATTAACAGAATGAAGCAGAATTGCATAAGGTGTGAGCAGATAGACTATCTGCTTAACCTGGTAGCCAGACTGAGGGACGGGGTTGCTAGTCTTAAAGATGAAAGGGAAAGGAGGAAAGAGATGAACCAGAGGAGGAAAGAGATGAACCAGAGTAAGCAGGCTCTGCAGGCTCCCCCAGCAGAGGCTGGTTATCCAAAAAGCAGAGGGGAATGGACACAAGTTCCTCTCAAAAATGATACATGGAAAAGTGAATCTCTTAAAGATAATGCACCTGTACGACCTCCTTGCAGGAGAGACAGTGGAGAATGCTCCCTGTTACTTGGGAAGAACTTCTTTCTCCTCTTGATCCAAGTCTGCATTTACAGCAAAAGCTTCAGCCAATGGTTTGGATTTTTCCATGAGTAGTCATACCTCTAAACATGAGGAAAAAAACCAACATTCCTGTGAGGGTGAGAGAGCACTGGTCCAAGCTGAGCAGAGAGGGTGTTGAGTCTCCTCCTTTCGAGAGCTTCCACCCCCCATCCCGGATATAGTTCTGGGCAACCTGTTCTTGGATGACCCTGCTTTAGTAAGGGAGAGTTAGAGTAAATGGTCTCCAGAGACCCCTTCAAAAAAAATCCATCATGCTGGGATTTGGGGATCTGCAGCAGATTCTGTCTGTAACTCACATTTCACCTGCACCTGTAATAACCTTGCCTCCAAACATCTGAATACTGGGGGGCACTGGTTGACAGTAGGCTGAACATGAGCCAGCAGTGTGCCTAGGTGGCCAAGAAGGCCAATGGCATCCTGGCCTGCGTCAGAAATAGTGTGGCCAGCAGGAGCAGGGAGGTCATTCTGCCTCTGTACTCAGCACTGGTTAGGCCACACCTTGAGTCCTGTGTCCAGTGCTGGGCTCCTCAGTTTAGGAAAGATGATGAGTTGCTGGAAGGTGTCCAGAGAAGGACAACAAAGCTGGGGAGGGGTTTGGAGCACAGCCCTGTGAGGAGAGGCTGAGAGAGCTGGGGTTGCTTAGCCTGGAGAAGAGGAGGCTCACGGGAGACCTTATTGCTCTCTACTATCTGAAGGAAGGTTGTGGCCAGGTAGGGGTTGGTTTCTTCTCCCAGGCAACCTGTGACAGAACAAGAGGACACAGTCTCAAGCTGCACCAGGGGAGGTTTAGGCTGGATGTTGGGAAGAAGTTCTTCCCAGAAAGAGAGATTTGCTATTGGAATGTGCTGCCCAGGGAGGTGGTGGAGTCACCATCACTGGGGGTCTTTAAGAAGAGACTGGCTGAGGCACTTGGTGCCATGGTTTAGTTGATTAGATGGTGTTGGGTGATAGGTGGGACTCAAAGATCTCAAAGCACTTTTCCAACCTGGTTAATTCTTTATTCTGTATTTATAATGGACTCATCTCAGATAAACTCATGGTAAGTCAACATTCATCCAAGCACAAAACAGGTTCAGTTGGTATGAGTGAATTGGTTTTCATGCATTTTAACCCTTCCATGAAAGCTGTATTTTAAAGGCTCCCTGTATTCTACCAGTGAATCCTTGCCTCCCATATAATCAGCTGCTTAATTTCAAGAACAGTAACAATCAAATCAACATCAGCAGAGAGATCAGAGGACAAGTAAGTTTCCTCCAGCGTACAACCATCTCAGCTCATCTATTATTCCTTTTCTGGGCAACCAGGTGTGCCTCTGATCACCATGGGGTCACTAGCAGACCCCTCCTGGACTCCTATGTCCCAAGCACCGATCTACTCCTCTTTACCCACTGTACTTCAGCAGCAGCTCAGCACAACGACAAAACTCACGAGCCACATTCTTCTACCCTCTGCACTTCTCAGTGTAACACAGTCTCTCTCCAGGCTCAGATGGGTGACAGATGCTTTTTCTCCCCCACCCCATTTTGTCAGCAGGATAAAAATAAGTGATTTAAATGAGTCTCTCTCTAGTGCCCAACCAGCTAGCCCTGCCTAATATTTGTAGCCTCAGTAATCGCCATATGTGGCAGTGGAAGACAAGTTTGTGGCCCCTTTTTTTTTTTTTAATAGAAGTTAATCCAGCTTTGAGCTGGATTAATTCCCAATAAAGCTTGGAGACAGACAGCTGTTTCTCTTCTTTTGCTTTGGAATATTGCCCTCAAAAACCCACCTATACTGGGGAGCATCCCTGACCTATGCACGTCATGCTCATTTTCAGACCGTTGTTCACGTTCAGGGGAAGCTTTGCTTCTCAGAAACAAAAAAAAAATAAAACAGGACACTTGGAAATGTTGTGTTGCCTCTTTTGCCATGGAATAAGAAAGTCTTCAAAGCTCCCATCTTCATCTGGAGAGCTGGGAAGGAGGAATATTTGCAAAGGAGACGTTAGACAGGAAAATAAGTATTAGCCTGTAGGGCAATAGAGGAGCCAGAGAAGTCCTGTGCTGGCTCTTAAGGCTGAAACTACACAGAAAGAGTTTTAAGGAAGCAGGTCCTGAAATGCTTATTTCCCCTGTGCCACGTGCCTAGCAGTGGGAAAATTAAAAAATAATTAAAAAAAAAAGAAAGGCAGGAAAAGTAGAGCAGAAGACTAAACCAAACAGGATTCCCTACACACAACTTGTATTTTTCAACCTGCTCAGACCAAAGCAAAAAGAAAGAGATGACTGTTTTCCTCAGATCTCACATGCTTCTGTATTATTCAAGTTGGATGGGGCTCTGAGCATCCTGATCTAGTTGAAGATGTCCCTGCTCACGGCAGGGGGGGGTTGGACTAGATGACCTTTAATGATCCCTTCCAACCTAAACCATTCAATGATTCGATGATTCAATGTTTCCTTGGCCTGTATAACCCTAAAAAACCCACTATCCACAGCCAAGAAAATTACATAGAGACCCTGTTTTGGCTGACAGACACAGGAGTTCTGTGATATCCAATAATAATAACAATTTGGTAGAGTAGTCAGGGAACGCTGTTCCTAAAGTAAGGCTAAATAATCATACCTGAGGCTTGAAGGCAAAAGCAGCTCCTTGGCAAGATTTAAATCTCTGTCTCCGCTGCTTTGTTTTCCCAAACAGATTATGTAAGCAAGTCAACTCACACCTAAAATGTGACTCAATTTGTGTTTGTTCTTCCCCCCCCCCCCTTTTTTTTTTTATTGCCACATTTGAAAATTAATAATTCAATGTTCTAATATTAGCTGTCATCTTAGCTGTGATAAAATTAATAATTCATCCAAGTGATATCAAACAAATGGCACCTTTTTATGCTGGATGAGAAATACACTTTTCTGCATTTGCAGCACTAAATTCACTGAGTTTCTCCACTCTATTTCAAATGAAACCATATTTTACCAATTAGTCTATCATTTCATCATCTCCATTCACTTAGAAATTATCTGTAAAGAAGGTTCTTGCATAGCCACATAGGTTTTATTGGTACTAGTGTACCTATTTTTTTTTCCCAGATGAGCCACAAGAAGAGCATTTTCTGACAAGGCAAGAAACAGTCAATCATTTTTATCTCCTTTCCTCCCAATTCTGTGCTCCCAAGCTTTTCCAGGGCAAGTATCCACCATACCTGCAGTGCTCTGGCTGCATTCCAGGTTGGATAATTACATTCAGGCTTCCTAAATTATTCCTGGAGTTTCATTTGGAGGAGGTATTCTTCACTCCCTGCCCTGAGTGGTTGGGTAGTGTTCTGAGTGCTGTTAATCAGGTGCTGTGCTCCTCTTAGCAGGAGCTGGCTGGGCTCCAGCCGTAGGTGAAGCAACTTCTGAGCTTGGAGAGCAGCTCGTGCTAAATTTGCAAAGCGTTGGGAGATCCTTTGGGGTGAGAGGTGCTATGTAAATGTAAGGTCACTGCTGTTATCTGGGGTGCAAATGCATCTAGTGGCATGCTCAGAAGCTTAAGGGGAAAACACATAAAAGAAGGGAGAAAAAGAGGGGGAAATAAAAAGGGGATGACAGGAGGATAAAAGAAAAACAAAGCAAAGAAAATCAAAGAGAGAAGAGAAGAGAAGAGAAGAGAAGAGAAGAGAAGAGAAGAGAAGAGAAGAGAAGAGAAGAGAAGAGAAGAGAAGAGAAGAGAAGAGAAGAGAAGAGAAGAGAAGAGAAGAGAAGAAGAGAGAAGAGAAGAGGAGAGAAAAAAGAAAAGGGGAGAGAAAAAAGAAAAGGGGAGAAGAGAAAAGAGGAAAAACAAGAAAGGGAAAGAAGGAAATTATAATGACAAAGGATAGGAAAAGAAACAACAAAATAAGAAGAAAAAAAATTAAAAGGGAAAATGAAGGAAAAGGAAAAGCAAGGAAAAAAAGGACAAAAAGTAGGAAGAATGGAAAAAAGTAAAATAAAAATCAAGATAAAAGGAGAAGAAAGTGGAGAAAAAATAAGAGAAATAATGAAGTAATTAAGAAAAACAAAATTAAAAACAAAGAAAAAAATAAAAGAAAAAGGAAAGTAAAACATAATGAAATAAGAAAAGGAAGAGAATGGAAAAAAAGATAAAAGGGGAAAAAAAGAAAAATGAAGAAAAAAGAAGGAAAAGAAAAATAAGAATGGGAACAAAAAATGAAAGAAAAATAGAAGGAAAAGGGTAACATGAAAAGAAAGAAGAAAAAGAAAATTAAGGAAAAAAGGAAAAGAAAAAGAAGAACAAAAGATTAAATAAGGAAAAGTAAAATATGAAGGAACAAAAGGGGGAATATGAAGGAAAGGAAAATGAGGGAAGAAAAGGAAGGAAAAGGACATGGAAAAATGTAACAACAACAAAAAAGGACAATAGCTAAAAAGCAAGGAAAAAGGAGAAGAAGGACAGTGATGAAGGTCTTTTTTTTTTTTTTTTGTAGCTTAAGTGAGGAGGAGAATCTCTGGATGCTTGAATGTGTCCAGAGAAGGGCAACAAGGCTGGGGAGAGGCCTTGAGCACAAGCCCTATGAGGAGAGACTGAGGGAGCTGGGATTGTTTAGCCTGGAGAGGAGGCGGCTCAGGGGACACCTCATTGCTCTCTACAACTACCTGAAGGGTGGTTGTAGCCAGGAAGGGGTTGGTCTCTTCTCTCTAGCAACCAGCACCAGAACAAGAGGACACAGTCTCAAGCTGCACCAGGGGAAGTTTAGGCTGGAGGTGAGGAGAAAGTTCTTCACTGAGAGAGTCGTTCGTCATTGGAATGTGCTGCCCAGGGAGGTGGTGGAGTCACCATCCCTGGAGGTGTTCAAGAGGAGATTGGATGTGGCACTTGGTGCCATGGTCTAGTCATGAGGTCTGTGGTGACAGGTTGGACCAGATGATCTTTGAGGTCTCTTCCAACCTTGGTGATACTGTGATACTGTGATACTGTCTCACAAGTTTTTTTACAGTTATCCTGGCATATTTGGAATCCATTTCTCTGTCCAAGAATCTATCCTCCAAAGAGGAAACCTGTTGGCAGGAGGGAGCAGGGACAGAGTACAACAGGCAGGTGACTAGATGAGTATGTAACTGGGAGCCCGTGCTCCTTGGCCAGGCCGACTTCCCTGGGCACTGGGACAAGGTGAGCAAAGGTGCTCAGATCACCACCTGGCACTATGCAGCGCTGGACGTGTTCCGCTTCCTGGGACTCTTACAGAGCTGAGCCCCTTCTTTGCCCCTGCTTGTGCCCTGCTCTGATGCAGAATCACACAGAACTCCAGCATGTCAGTGTTGTCTGGAGGTGACCTAGACCAATCCCCCTGCTAAAGAAGGGTCACCCAAAGCAGCTTGCCCAGGATCACAATGGCCAGGTGGGTTTGGAATCTCTCCAGACAAGGAGACTACAACCTCTCTGGGCAGCCTGCTTCAGGGCTCCAGCACCCTCACAATGAAGAAGTTTCTCCTCATCTTCAGAGGGAACGTCCTGTGTTCCTGTTTGTGACGACTGACTCTTGTCCTGTCATTTGGCACCACTGGAAAGAATCTGGCCCCATACTTTTGCCCTTCACCCTTTAGCTCTTGCTGAGAATTGAGAAGATCCCCTCTCAGGCTGCTCCTCTCTAGGCTAACCAACTCTAGGTGTCTCAGTCACATCTCTTAAGCAAGAAGTTCCAGTCCCCTCATCATCCTCATAGCCTCCACTATACTCTCTCTTGAGCAGCACTGAACTGGACATGAACTACTACCCAGGACTACACCTTCAAAACAGTCCTGAGCCCATGAAACTGGGCTTGAATATTCCAGTGAAGCCAGACAAGGAACTCAGCATAGGCCAGTCCAGCCACAGGGGCACCAAGCAACTTGACAGCTAATCCATGGGACAAACATCCACCCAAACAAGCAGCATACAGCACATGGAAACTACAAACAGTAATGATAGGATTAGGGAGAATGGAGCAAAAATAGAAATGGGTAGACTCAGATGGGAGGTTAGAAGGAAGTTCTTCCCTATGAGGGTGGTGAGACACTGGCACAGGTTGCCCAGGGAGGTAGTGGAAGCCTCATCCCTGGAGGTTTTGAAGGCGAGGCTGAATGTGGCTCTGAGCAACCTGATCTAGTGTGAGCTCTCCCTGCCCATGGCAGGGGATTTGGAACTGGATGATCCTTGAGGTCTCCTCCAACCCTAACATTCTGTGATTTTATGATTCCCCAGCTACAGGAATGCCGATGCCACACACTGCACCATCAACAACCTGCTGTGGCATCTGAGAACCAAAGCACAAGGTGCACTACCACTGCATCCCAACTCCTTAAGTCCTCTTTTTAGAGGCTGGTGGCACATCTTCACCCAGGTCCACCTCCAAATCTTTCCATCCTTTCTTCATATTTGCATTACAGAGTCCCATTACATGGATAACATTACACATATCACACAACATGTTTGCTCCCATACCATAACTGACCTGCCTCCTCCTAACACCATAACCAAGCTCCCATGACCACCTACACCTCACTTCAATTTTTCTTCCCTTTTTCCCTTTTCCTGCTTCTGAGCTGTGGTAGGAAAAGCCTGCTGGGTGATGAGTGACTGTGATCACTGTCACTTCAGCATCTTTAAAGGGACAAACTTCCCAATGGATATTGAATCCAAAAGGTTGGCTTCCATAGGGAAATTTCAAATTGACAGCTTTTCTGAATGGATCTCTCCTAACCTTGCTGCATATAATATATGCATTTATTGAGCTTAATTTTTTTTGGTTAGTATCAAAATGTATTGATCTGCAAGATAAATATTGACTTGACCTCGCTTTCTCTCAGTCTATATTTACTTCTTGAGTCAATAAGTCTAGAAACCAATCTGACAGGAGTCAATAATGGTTTAAAATTCTCAAAATGGCAACTTTGCTCTGAGGTTGCAATTCTTTATTCTAAAGTTACTGCCTTAAATATATAAAATGCTCAGGAGAGCTCAACACTTTACTGCACAAAGCCATTGGGGAAACACACAAATACCAGGAGACCTCGACATGACTTCAGGCCAACTGTGCCATTTCAGCCCCGGCCAAGCTATGTTACAGATATTTTAACAGTGACCTACTGTAGCTCATCTTTTACCCTGTGTATCCTAAAAATTGAGTTTATCTCCAGAGGTTATGCCTGCATGTTGCTGATTGGATTTGTCAGGGCTAAACTGTCTTCAGCCTTGGGAAAAAAAGCAAAGCTTGCTGTTGGGTAAAGTTTGTCATCATGAGAATGCCCTCCCTGCCTTAATTTCTCTGCTAAGTGAGGTGGTAATTAACTAAGCAAGATTTTTAGCGTCAAATGTGATCATGGTCTTTCCCTTTCCTCCTCTGTGGTAGACAGTTCTCCACTGGATAGCACAGTCTTCATCCCTACTTTTCTCATGAGTATCCCACCTTGAGTACTGTGTCCAGTTCTGGGCTCTTCAATTTAAGAAGGACATTGAGACACTTGAATGTGTCCAGAGGAGGGCAACAAGGCTGGGCAGAGGACTGGAGCATAGCCCTGTGAAGAGAGGCTGGGGGAGCTGGGGGTGTTTAGCCTGGAGAAGAGGAGGCTCAGGGCAGACCATATTGCTCTCTACAACTACCTGAAGGGAGGTTGTAGCCAGGTAGGGGTTGGTCTCTTCTCCCAGGCAATCAGCAACAGAACAAGAGGACACAGTTTCAAGCAGTGCCAGGGGAAGTTTAGGCTGGAGGTGAGGAGAGAGTTCTTCCCAGCAAGAGTAATTGGCCATTGGAATGTGCTGCCCAGGGAGGTGGTGGAGTCACCATCCCTGCAGGTGTTCAAAAAAGGCTTGGATGTGGCACTTGGAGCCCTGGTTTAGTTGTCATGAGGTGTTAGGTATTAGGTAATAGGTTGGACTTGATGATCTCTGAGTTCTTTTCAAACCTGGTTGATTCTATGTTGGCCTTGCAGTAAAGCTCTTCATGATTCAGAACTCAGTTTCTGATTCTTGGGGTTCCTTGCAGAGCATCCTCCTTAGGAGGTAGTTTGATAACTCCTGCTGCTTGAGCACAGTGCTGCTGTATTAGTGGCATTGAGAGTTCTGCATGAGTGGTTAGACTTGATCTCAAAGGGCTCTTCCAATCACAATACTTCTGTGGTTCTACGGTTCTAATACCTGAGAAAATGCTGTACTGTGATGTAAGGAAAACACTGACACTATCAAGTGCTGCTCTGTGCCCTTGAGATCGGTCACCCTTCCATAAAATAAAGGGAAAATAAGGAAAATGAAGAGACATCTGACAAGAAAAACTTACTGGGGATCGTGCCAGTATTGCTTTTTAGGATGAAATTGCCAAACCTTCATTTTGTCTCACTGCTAAAAAGAACCAAGGACTGTGTCAGGGGGTTTTAATTATTGTTAAGGGTGGAGGAAAAATAATCTAACTACATCTGCTTGCCTTTCTTTTTTCCCTCCCAGGAAAAAAAAAAAAAAGTCCAAAATTTGATATTTGCAATATTTTTCTGGGTTTGTGTGAGGTTTGAGTTGGTTTCTCGCTGGGTTTGGGTTCTTTTTATCTTCTAATTTAAGGAGCTTTTAGAGAAGATAGTGTGCCAAGCCATAATTTTATGCTGATACTTATTTATCTGCATATTTTAAAAGCACATGAAGCATGAAGCGAAGCTTGTAATGTACTTAAGAACACATAGGTACAATTAAATGGGAAGGAAAACAATTACTTCTCATCCATGCTGTGCTAATATTACACAGGAAAGACTACCAATGGCTGGAAAAGACTTTTCCAAACTGAAGGAGGGAAAAGTAAGATGAAAAACTCTCACATTCCCATTTCCATGAAGGCAAAAAACCCAAGTGACAATGGGCAAAATAAAATTCTTCAAGCCAGAGAAAAACAGCCCCTCCAGCATACCCACAGCCAGGAATCATTGCATGAATACCATGAGATGTTGTTTCCAGTCCTCAGCTACAGGGAACTCGAAGGAAGGTTCCTCCTGCTCATCCGTCCCAAAGTCATTCTCTCCTGCTATTTGCTTTAATTAAACACAGAAATTCACAGCTCTGGTAAACTCCCTCAACCCTAGGCAAAAAGCTTCAGTCTTGGGCTGTGCAAATAGAGTCAGCCATGGAATGGGTCCAACTGGAAAGAGAGAAAGGGAAAAGAAAGAGGTAGGGCAAGGCAGGGTAGGGCCGAGCTGGGTCTCCCCCTTCCCACAAGCTTGCCCTTGCTGCCGCTGCGGTTGGGCAACCCTCTTGCAAAAGAGGAGTGATCTTTTTTTTCCCCATTTTCTAGCTAAGGCAAGAAGTCTTTTCCTAGAATTGGAGGGAAAACGATTCTGAAGAGGGGAATTTCTATGAAAAGAACTCCTGATTTCAGGAATCTGTAACCTCCCAATGCTAAAAGCAAAATAAACCCAAAAAAATCACTGCGCTGAAACCTTTCCAGCCAGCCTCTGTGATTTTAATTAAATAGCAGAGACCGTGTGTTGAAATTCACAGTCTCCATCCCCATTTACTTGTGGGTGTTGAAAAATAACCTAAAAAAAAAAAGGAAAAAGGAAAAAGTTTACTCTTTACTCAGCAACTTGAACAGATTTCAACTCATTTTGTAGTTGGGAGGAATGCTCACAAAGACAGAGATTTTCTTGACTGAGATCATCAGAGCCCAGAGCTGGAGGGATTGTGCAACTGAGAAATGTATTCAGGCTCCTTTTCACGAGAATTATTTACTCTTCAAACTGTTCATTCACACCTAGGAGGAAATAAATAACTATACAAATAAAAGGGTTCAGAGAAACTATCTCCCCCTGATATCTCCGAGATGATTATCTGAGCAGAGGTCGGATTTTCTCCGGCAACCAAAGGCAGGAGAGTGCTCATCTGAGGTCCTTTAATTCAATAGCCCCTCGAATTGTGCCTTTGCATCCTCATCGCTTGATACTCGCAGGAGGGGAAAGGCTGATTTTCATTCTCTGTGCTCTAACTTTCTAATAAACAATAAGCTGATTGCAGCCTCCTCCTTTTGTGTGAGTGAAAATAAGCATTTATTTATCTTTTAATTTTATTTTTTTTTGGGGGTTGGGATTTATTTTTTTTTTTTTTGGTTAAATATTACAAAAAGGGACAATATGCTAAAAATATGCAGTGAACAAATATCATCTGTACAGACTGGAAGAGAACCTTCATAAATTAACCTTATTAGTGCATTACTGTAAGCGAATGCCAAAAAAGCTCCTAATTTGCATTAAGATAGATTTTTCAGGTTGGCTGCATGATTTAATTAAAGAAAAGATTAAGAATCATTAAACAAGCTGCTCTACCTTGCAATAACAGAATTCATATCTGATTCAGGTTAACGAAAACACAGATGGTGATTCAGTAACTGTTGAGTTGCTGTAACAGAATGAAAATGATCCCATTAGTTCCCTGGAAATGTGAGGGAATTTGAAAATTAGCATGCAGATACATTGTATGGTGCTAGACAGCTTGGTCTGCTTGGATCATCACTGATTACTCTTTGTTTGGGTTGGCAACACTGAACTTAATAAATGAAAAAATGTTCCAGTATACCACAGTTGGAAACTGTTCAAGGTTGAAATAGGTGTGCAGACTTTCAAGAAGAGAGAGTTAAGTAAACAAATGTCAATCAATTTTGGGGGGCTGGCAAGGGGTTTTTTTCCCTTCCAGAATGTCTGTTCTTGAGAATCAAGTGTCATCAAAATTGAAATCCCTATCTTGATACATATGTTCATGTGGTATTTATTATTACAAAGGTATTTTAAATGCATTCCCTTCCTTTACAAAGGAACCTCTGCAGCCTTTTGATACCAAAAAGTAAAGGAGAGCTCCTAGGAAAATGGATCAGGTCATGTGTGTTATTGAGAGAGAGATCAAACTTGCTGCAAAAAAAACCCTAAAAAGAGGTAAAATATGAAAGTAAAAGAAAATATACATGACATAAGTAGGTAAAGCTTCTTCTAAATATGAAAGAGAATTCAATAAGACACAGAAACGATCGTTGTCACCCCATCTGGGAAAGCAGAGCTTGGGAACAGCGCTGTAGTAACTCTGCTCAGCATAGGAAAGGCACTCTCATTATGCAGTTTATAACACCTGAATCCCAGCAACCTTACAACTCCAAGAAGGAGATTTTATTGTGGTTTGGGGTTTTTTTTATGCTGGACCTTACTGACTATGATCCACACCAAGTTTTCCAACGTATAGAGTGAGTCATTTTGTGGCACTAACAGGCAGGCAGCATAACAGGAGGGTGGATTTTCGTTCTCAGAGGTTATTTTCCCTTTTCTTTTCGTCTCCTTAATTTTATTGCAAGTGACTTCAAGGCCAAAAGGTTGTGCATAGGGTGTTACAACAACAACAAAAAAAAGAGGAGGTTGTAACACTCAGACTTTTAGGTTAAAATGTTCTTTGCTTATCACGTGTTAAGATCTTTCAGGAATGATGTAATGCACCAGGGACTGTGGTACTACATTTGCAAACCACCTTCTTTCCTTTCCTTTTTTTTCCTTTAATCATTAATTGACATCATATAATAATGTCCAGCTCACTACTCCCCAAGTGATGGTAATTAATCTTGTGGGGTGAAAAAAAAAAATCAAAGCGCCAAACCCACACGCACACATGAACAAAAAAAGGGACAGTTTTAGCTTTCAGCATAGAAAGGTCATAAACAGGTTGCCTTCAGTCTGCCTGGATTTTAACCATCTGATCTAACTTTCTTTTTTAAACGTTACCTTGTTGCTTTTAACACCTGCAGTATTTAAAGATTGTGTAGAACAGAGGTAGCCTCAGCGACCTGGCAACGTTTAAAAGCACACATGGCAAACAAGTGTGTCTTAGTTACAAAGCAAACCTTTGCTGTTCTTCCATGACTAGCACTTTTTTTGTGGGGGGTCTTCCGCAGTGGCTTTAGAAACCTTTTGGTACGCAATGAGTGATGGTACTGCAAAACATTGTTGGGTTGGGTAATTGGTTGTTTTGTGTTTTTTCCCTCATCTCATTTCTGAGCCATAGAATCATAGAATTGTCAGGGTTGGAAGGAATCTCAAGGATCATCCACTTCCAACCCCCCTGCCATGGGCAGGGACACCTCACGCTGGAGCAGCCAGCCTGGCCTTAAAAACTTCCAGGGATGAGGCTTCCAACACCTCCCTGGCCAACCTGCTCCAGTGTCTCACCACCCTCATGGGGAAGAACTTCTTCCTAACATCCAATCTGAATCTATCCATTTCTATTTTGGTTCCATTCCTCCTAGTCCTATCATTCTGAGACCACACAGTCTCAGGCTGCGCCAGGGGAGATACAGGCTGGATGTTAGAAAAAAGTTCTATACAGAAAGAGTGATTGCACATTGGAATGGGCTGCCTGGGGAGGTGGTGGAGTCACCATCACTGGAGGTTTTTAGGAGAAGACTTGACGGGGTACTTGGTGCTGTGGGTTAGTTGCTTGGGCGGAGTTGGATTGGTTGATGGGTTGGACGCGATGATCTTGAAGGTCTCTTCCAACCTGGTTTATTCTATGTATTCTATGTATTCTATTACCTGATACAAAAAAAAAAAGTCTCTCCCCAGCTTTCTTGTAGCCCCCTTCAGATACTGGAAGGCAACAATTAGGTCACCTCGGAGCCTTCTCTTCTCCAGACTGAACAACCCCAATTCTCTCAGTCTGTCCTCATAGGAGAAGTGCTCCAGCCTTCTGATCTTGTGGCCCTTCTCTGGACATGCTCCAGCAAGGTATATTCTCAAACAAGAGACTGTTTACAATGACCTGCAGTGACAGGACAAGGGGCAATGGCTTCAAACTGACAAAATAAAAGCAGATTTAGATTGGATGTTAGGAGCAGGCTCTTTACTATGAGGGTGGTGGAATACTGGCACAGGTTGCCCAGGGAGGTAACTGGGGCTCCATCAGTGGAGATATTCAAAGTGGGGATTGACAGGGCTCTGGGCAGCCTGATCTAGCTGAGGATGTCCCTGCTGACTGCAGAGGGAGTTTGGCTAGATGACCTTTGGAGATCCTTTCCACCCCAAATCATTCTATGATTCTAAGGTAAACCACTGGGGGTCGGGGGGGGGGACAAAAAAACAAACCAAACCAAAAAACTCCTTAAATATTTTCTCTGTACTCCAGCTTGTCATATACTGGCTCAGCATCCTGCCTTTGTGCTCATCTCACTGCTTGCAGTTTTCATGTAATTGCAACCCCATCTCCTTCCTTGGCTCTTCCAGCAAGGATGTAAAGGGCTGTGAATTGTGCAGAGAGTCTTCCCCGGGAAACTGCACGACCGAGGAAGACGTTAAGGGGTTGTGCTGTGCATGCCAACGTCAAGTGTTAGTTGGAAAGGATTGGATTCCTGACTAAAGAGAATAGATCAGGATATGAACTGCCAGCTATCAAATGATCACAGGATATTTTGGTAGTTGCTGCTGCAAAACTGAGCACATCTTTTTAATATTCTGCATCGTTTCCATGAAAGCTACAAGGATTTTGAAAAAATAAAAAAAGAAGAGGATATTTGGTTCAGGATTTTGATTTATATTTGTGCATTTCTCTTTGGATGAGAACTGTGAGAACCCAGTGGTTTTTGGTTCAAGGGAGATCTGGCGCATTGCTTTCTTGGGTTTGATTCAAGCGGGTTCACATCCCCCGAGTTTCGCTCTGACTTTTGAATTTGAACTAATAAAAAAAAAATTTCAAAACAAAGCCCTGAAGAAGCAGCTAACTTTCACATGCTTTCCACCCCCAATTATCAACTTTGCCCCCTTTACAAGGGGAAGACTGTATTCAAAAAGAATATGTTTCCCAAATGCCTATAAACTGAGCTATTTTTAAGTGAAGAGATGAGGATGACTCAAATTCTTTGGATTTCTCTGGGATGCAGGGCCCAAACATCCAGCCAACCTTCTCAGACACCCTGTTTAGCAGCGAGGTAATTCTCTGTGTAATAAGGGCTTGAGTCCTCTCCTGGCTTCCTTCTTGAGAAAACACAAATACATCATTCCTACCTCCACCCTTGAACTCATCTGCACCAGGCATTTCAGCGACAGGGTAGGGACAGCAAACTTTCTGGACATAATTCTGTCCAGAAGAAGCTCATTTCCTTCAAAGAAAGTTTTCTCACAATCTGTGGAGGTCATCTAATAATTGAAGTTTCAGTGAAGGCACTCAGGTGTTTGTCAGGAACTCCTTGTAAATGCTGTGTCCTTGGTCAGTTTGAGAATGCCTTCCCTGTGAGTATCTCACTGAAAGTCATGCAGACAGCTCTGCCCCTTGGTGCAGAGAGAAAGGGAAAGGAGGGAAAGGGAAAGTAGAAAAGGGAGGAAAGGGAGGAAAGGGAGGAAAGGGAGGAAAGGGAGGAAAGGGAGGAAAGGGAGGAAAGGGAGGAAAGGGAGGAAAGGGAGGAAAGGGAGGAAGGGGAAGGAGGAAAAAAAAAAAAAAAAGAAGAAAAGAAACATAACAAAAAGCAGAGAAACCTCTGAACCATCAGGAAGAGCTTTCACAAATATCCTCAAAGGAGAAGATTATATATTCCAAATCAAATACCCCTGAGACCTACTTATTCCAGTAGGTCCCTTTTACAAAAGTATTATTCACCATTTTCAATTTATGTTTCTTTTAAATCTTTTTGCTTTTCCCCCTATCATGGTGCTTTTCTCAGCTGATTGGACTCAGATGAGGTACATCTGTATTCCTTTTTCTGTTTTGTTGTACTGAATTTATAGAATTCCTCCAAAGAAAACTTAACTCAGGACTCTACAAAGTTGGTTACTGACATCAACTAACTCACCTTTCTTTTTTTGGTTGTTCTCCCAGGCAACCAGCACCAGAACAAGAGGACACAGTTTCAAGCTGCACCAGGGGAAGTTTAGGCTGGAGGTGAGGAGAAAGTTCTTCCCAGCAAGAGTAATTGGCCATTGGAATGTGCTGCCCAGGGAGGTGGTGGAGTCACCATCCCTGGAGGTGTTCAAAACAGGCTTGGATGTGGCACTTGGAGCCATGGTTCAGTTGTCAGGAGGTGTTAGGTATTAGGTAATAGGTAGGACTTGATAATCTCTGAGGTCTTTTGCAACCAGGTTGAGTCTATGATTCTATGGTGTAAGTTGATAGTGCTGCATCCACTTTTCCTGTAAGGAAACAGCGATAAAAGACACATTGTAAGCATCAGGGTCAGAAGCAGCAAACTGGAGTTCTTGGACACCTTCTCTCTGTTTCCCTTCTTCCCCCAGCTCTCCCCCGCCACCCCCCCCCCCCCCCCCCCCCCCCCCCCCCCTTTCTTTTTCTTTCCCTCTTATGGCAGAATTAATTCCTTCAGGGTGTTTGATACTCCCAAGCAAGAAATTACAGCATCTGGCAGCTCTGTTCACGTTATCACCACACATCTAGCACTGGATCTATAGCTGACATTTCACAGGATGCTGGAATGTGCTCCGTTATCTCTGTAGAAGCACTTTGTAAGTTTGGATAGGATCTAGCTAAGGAGCCAAAAACAATACTGTGGAAATTACCTGACCAGTCAGGCCTCCAAAAAGTGAGTTGCAAAAACCATAAGCTACAAGCCAGTAATTCTGACAAATATTCCTTGAGCATCCCACCAGTTGAAGGTGATGTCATTTAGAGTAATGAGGACATTTTAATGTTTTAACATGAATAAATAGCAAAAAATCATTAGTTATGTTTGTCTGAAAACTTGTCAGCTTTTAATGCTCCAGCCAACCTAATTGTCCACAAGTTTGGGATCCTGGATACTGGCAAAGAGAGTGTAACTTTACGCCACGCACTGCAGCAACCTCGTGGGTGGATTATGGGACCCTCGAGAAGCCCCAGGCTGCTCTGAGCGCTGCTACCGGATCAGACCTCAGTTTATGTTCCCATGACACTCAAACGAGGCAAGAGAGGCACATTTTCCACAAGTTTGTAAACACAGAGCAGCTTCAAGCAGAAGTGGTGAGAAACTTTTTGGTGTCAGTGGTGGGAGCTGGGAAAGTCAGAGTGTTGCAATAAGAGGGACCCTAGGCCCTTTACGAAACAGGATGAAGCAGGATGAAATGTTTATATTTGGCTAATATGGTGATGGCCATTGGAAAAGAAAAAGGGAAAGAAAAGAATAAATAAAGCCAAGCTAAGACAAATAAACATATTAATTATGTGTCAAACCACAGCACATCTCTGAGGACACTGTGATGGGAAAGAGTCAAATACTAGAACTAACTTTGCTTCATTTCGATGTATTCCTTGATGAGCTTTATTAATCTTTAGGGACAAATGAACCTCAGGCATAGTTTTTGGTACTGTGACCTTGTGTATTTCTTCCTCATGGCTAAAGAGAGGATGATGTCCATCCAAGAAGGAGTCTAGGTGGTTGCAGTACATGGAAACCTCATGACTTAAATGCATCCCTGCGTTCAGATGGGTGCCAGGAACTATTGTCCCTGTGTCCAGTTCCTGTGCACTGGAAGCTGTTTAGTTATGCAAGGGCAAGTATTTCCCTACTTCCCTATTCCTACTGAGAGAATTTTAAATTCATTCAGCTCATTCCCCATAATTTCTCTCAGTAGCCCAATAAACCAGATAATTTTCTGTTTTTCAAAATCAAAATTCAGAGGGAAAATGCAGCTACATTAGAAGGGCAGAAAGAACTTGCATATCCTTTGCTCCAGTGTATAGAGTAAGTCCTTTAATTAAAGCAACTCTCTGGTCAAGCTGACACTTCTTTTTTAATTGCAGCCTCCTGTCACCCCGTGATTTATTTTATTTTAATTCACTGGGGGTGTGTGTGAAGGTTTCAGAGAGCCCCAAATGAAATTGGGGCTGTCAAAAGATGCGATGCTGCGTCATCACGTAGCTGATGGCCAAGAGCCAGCTCTGTCAACACTTGGCTTTGTACTGTCCAGGGGAGAGAAGCTGATTCTTCAGCAGTGTCTAATCAGTTTAAAACAAATCTGGAAGATGTTACTAGAAGACAAGATGAGATCCAGGCCACAGCAGCCTCTGCATACAAAGAAGTGAAGGATTTTGCTTGAGAACATTAAAGAGGTGGAAACAACACTTGACAGTTTCAACATGATTATAACTATGAATAAGAAGGAGTGCACTACTGGTTTAGGGAATTTCTGGTACCTAGAGAAAGTGCCTTCTTGTGTCCCCTCTGCTTTATCTAATCAAGGAATTACATCTCCCAGTAACTGGAAAATTTCCTGTAAGTTCATCCAGTCCTGGTTAACTCTTGAAAGAAAACCAGAGACAAATATATGGGAGGGTAAAGACAACTTTACCCAGTAAAAGACAGCAAGTAAATACATGCTTTCAATTTATGGAACTTAAAGTCCCTCAAAGGGTTCAGAAACAGAATGGTTTCATACCCAGCACAGATATCAGAAAGCTTTCTGGATCCTTGTCTGGAAAACTCCTAAAAGCCCTGAAATCACCCAGGTATGCTTGCAAATGAGAAACTCTGAACATTTCCTTTGGGCTATTCTTCTGGAAAACTATTTTCTTCTGACATCCTGCAGTAAAGGTGTGACCCAAAGAAATGAAGGTAGAAAATCAAACCCCTTTTTTCCTGTCTGCAATCTACTGATCTGGCCTACAGATCAATACCCAAGATAATATGTCTTAAGGTGCACACTTTGCTCTTGTAAGATTCAACAGCAAGAACAAATGTGTCATCTAGGTATCTAGAAAACTAGGGGAATTGCTTAGAAAAGTAGTGGAAAAGCTGCTGACACCTTTTCTCTCCAGAGGCAAGAGGGTATGTCTCTGGGAGAGTAATGTGCTGGACTTAAAGCAGAAACCAGAAAATAATCCTCAACATTAGCAGGGAGGAGACAGGAAGGAGCAGAAAAGTGAAGCCTTTCTCCCAGGTGCTTGGTGCAATCACAGAATCACAGAATTTCAGGGGCCTGGAAAGGATCTCAAAAGATCACTGAGCCCAAACCCCCTTCCAGAGCAGGATCACCTACACCAGATCACACAGGAACACATCCAGGGGAGTTTTGAATATCTCGACAGAGGAAGACTCCACAGCCTCCCTGCGCAGCCTGCTCCAGGGCTCTGTCACCTTCACAGGGAAAAAAAAATCCTCATATTTACATGGAACTTCCTATGCCTCAACTTCCACCCATTGCCCCTTGCGCTGTCATTGAGCACCACCCAGCAGAGCCTGGCTCCAGCCTCTTGGGACTCACCCTGCACATATTTACAAACATTATAAACCCTTCTGTGAATTTCCATCACCTACACCAGGATAGATGACCCCCAGGAGGCCATCAGACAGTAACATCTCCAAGAGATGCCACACCACCCTTTTCCCTTTTTTTTCTTCCCATCTAGCATGATATAATTTTGAGATTAAATTTCTTTTCTTCTTCTGACAAGCTCCAGGGAAAAGAAAATGCTTTCCTTATTGCAGAGACTCAAAGCACCACCATTTATTTCTCTTCCTGATTGTCTCAGGAAAACAAACAAACAAAATCAACCTAAATACCTTACCCCTACACTTAGACACTTTACAATATTTCTTTCTTCCTATTTGTCTCCCCTCAGAGATCTCTTCCCTTTTTCCTGCACTTTTATTACTCCCCATGCTGTTCATGGCGTGGGCATTGACTCCGATTTATTAAAGGGAGAAGAGTTTGTCCCTTGACCTGCACCTATTAGACCTCCTCAACTTTATTTGAGTAAAGAGTGGTGAAACATTTTTTTTCACCTCTCATGGGAATTAACCCAAGATCTAAGCTGAGAGAGAGATCCTCCTACCTCTCTGTAAAATGCTGCAATTCATCTTTTTCACTTTACAGGAGGATTTTTCCCATGGTCTGTGAAGCAGGTCAGATTACCTTAGATACTTTGTCAGTAGCTGCATGGCTAGGATACTATAAACTCTAATTTACAGTCTCCTATAACATACTGTATATAAAATACTGAAAGAGTACAGATCTAGTCCATACTTAAACCCCTAAATGCCTGCATTCTTAACCAGGTTTGGTCACAGACTCATTGCTTTTAAGCCCTTCAGGAACCCTGACCTGATATCTCCTGAGCAGTGTAGAACATGGACTTTGAGCTACCCCTATTTACCCAGGGAGGTCCTGGGTCACACTTGGCTTCTTTCATTTTCTTCCTTCTGTTGCTTGGCCACACACAATGTGTTGAAGTTTATTCCACCAGCCCCTACAGACACCGGATCCAAACCTGGCCAGATTATTTATCAGCAGCTCTAGCACCATGGTACATTTTTTACTTAGCACAGGGCCCTGCAGTACACTTCCTTTCAAATCAATTATTTTATTCTCTGCCTTCTCTTTCACTCTTTCCCACTTCATTGTCTCATTAACAACAATGTGGACATGACATGACCATGTGGATAACCTGGAAGCTTCTGTTCACTCTCACTTTTCTCCACTCTCTTCAAGTTTCCACATTGTCCACCACAACATCCTGACAGATTTTTCATCATCTTTATCTGGTTTTGATCCTTGCTTGTCCAGCGAGGTGCAGGATCTGGCCCACCATGTATGAAATACCCTCTAACACTGTGCTGAGAATTTTGTTTCAAGGCAGGCATCAAATGAGCTGTGGACCACTGAAGCTGCTGGAGTGGCTGGAATGGGGAAGCTGGGCAATGTGACAGACCAGACCTTCCCTGGGAAGTGCATGAGATAGCTCAGCACTGCTTCCAGAAGAAGATTCCCGTAATAAAAGCTTGGCCCACAACTGACACTGACTACAAACCATGTTGCTAAACTAGAGGATAGTCCTAGCTGGGGAAGCAAAGAGAGAGTAGACATAAGCTGTGGTAGGTGTACCATCATCTGCTTAGTTCTTCTCACCCTGATTCAAAGCTCTTGTAGCTGAAGCTTTCCTTGAGGCCATGCCAGCTGCCTTGCTTACCTTGGGAAAAAGCAGAGGGGATGCTATGAGCTTAGCTACATCTCTCAGTTCAGACTACCACATCTTCCTCATCTTTGGGAGGTGATCCCAAGTAACAAGTGAGTTTGTGGTGAGGAGCATAGGCTGATTTATTTTGCTGCTCCCAAAGCAAGTCTGCAGATAAAGAGCAGAGTCTGCAGCATCTTCCACCAGCACAAAGCACACAACTGTGCAAGAAACCTTTTCATAATCAGGAAGAAAAAGAGAGCGGAAAAAAACCCAAGCCAAATTCTGAAACATATTCAGACTCAGCTGGAATTCGGACCAAGAGATGGACTAGCTCTTACTTATCCCTGAGGCACATTCACCCCTCTATATAATTAAGCTCTTGGGTTGTTTTGTTAGCATTGAGAAGCAGGCTTTGCCAAAAGTCATCTGGCTTTCTCCCTTAAAACAGTGACAGGTTTTCCCCCCTTTACCCCCCCCTTCCTTGCTAAAGAAACCTTTCAATTTCATTGCTTATGTGCTTTAGGTATAATTATTATTTTTTTTTCTTTTACCTTTCACAGTGTTATTTCCTACCCATAAAATTATACAAAAATGGTCATCAGTGAGCCTGCTGAAAAGACCAACCATCATACATCACAGAGAATAACCTTCATATTGATATATATATAAAAAAAAGGGGGGAGGGGGGAGGGGGGAAAAGGGGGGGGGGAAAGACCATACTTCTTTTAAAGATCTTGCTCTAAACAAACTGAATTATTCATGCATAGAATTGTACAGCATTAGAACACCTGTTTTCAATCATGCATAATGTAAAATCACTCATTACCTCACAAGAGCCTCTACATCTCCAGCAATCAAATGGCATTGAAACAGCGAAACAGGTGCTTGGCAGGTGGATCCAAACAGATGTTTTGGGCTTGCTTGTCTTTTCTTGTACAGGTGTGGTGATCTTGTTTTCAACAGCATAATTGCTATTTGAATAGGTGATATTTAATTCTTACGTGCTTTAATATTTATTTTTGCTTCTTCAGTTCCTTTTTCTCCACTTCGAGAACTGCACAGGCTTGAAGCAGCTCCTGAGATGTGCAAAAGCTCCCAGCTGAACTGCGAGGCAGCACAATGCAAGAGAAAGTATGGTTCCTCCTACTCAGACCCTCATCCCACAAAGCCTTGTCTATGGAACTGTATCCCTTTCCTTGACAGCTTGTGCAAAACCATGGCAGAGATTGCCAGACCCTCAACCAGGGGCTGAGAATCCCTTCCTGAAGGAGACATTCAAGGTCAGACATGATGGGGCTCTGTGCAAGCTGATCTAGTTAAAGACGGCCCCGATTACTGCAGAGGGGTTGGACTAGATGACCTTTAAAGATCCTTTCTAACCCATTGCATTCTATGATATTTGAAGTTTGGGTGTAAGAAGATTGGATAAAACTCCACAGAAACAGTTCAAACCGGGGAATGAAGAAGATCCATGTATGTGATTCCAGGATTCAATGACGCACAGATGTCCAGAAGCCCCAGAATCCTGATGTTACAAAGCAGCAATAAATTATAAAGCTTAATTCTTCTTCTGCTTGTCTCCTGCCTTTCATAAGGACTTCATGCAAGCATGAAGAAGAGCAGCAGCCTTTGCTAAATCTTCACAAGGACAAGATACTGTGTAAAAGCTTCAGAAAGCACTGAACCTACAAGGGAAAAGGAAAATATTTTAAAAAACCTTTAGAATTTGCAGAAAATGAAGCAACAGTGGCCAAAAAGTACTCTGGTGGTTATAATCTTCAAGCACTGATTGCTGGTTGGCCAAAGCAGACATGTCCCCCTCCACCCTCAGTTTTCAGCAGCAAGGTGCAAATCATTAGAAACAGCTTAAAACTTGGCAGCTCATCCAACATCTGAACAGACCAGGCAAGGACCAACAAACCATGGTGGCAGCTCGTTACTCTGATAAGTCACTTGCACCCAGGCTGTGTTTGCTCCTCATGCTCTGACACAGAATTGTTAGGGTTGCAAGGGACCTCAAGGATCAGCCAGTTCCAAACCCCTTGCCATGGGCAGAGACACCTCACACTAGATCAGGTTGCTCACAGACACATCCAGCTTGGCCTTCAAAACCTCCAGGGATGAGGCTTCTACCACCTCCCTGGGCAACCTGTGCCAGTGTCTCACCACACTCATTGGGAAGAACTTCTTCCTAACATCCAACCTGGTTCTACCCATTTCTACGTTTGTTCCACTCCCCCTAGTCCTATCACTCCCTGACACCCTAAAAACTCCCTCACCAGCTTTCTTGTAGCCCCCTTAAGATACTGGAAGACCACAAACAGGTCTCCTCATGACATCTTAGGGATAAAGAGATAAGCATGGGACGCAGTGATGTGCTTCGGTGCTTCACAAAGGTGGGCTAAGAGCAAACCAGCTTTGTGTGGTTAGCTTATGGTGCTTGTAGGATGCAAACAACCATCTGGTTTCATGCAAAGTGTTCTGGACCAGAGCAGGGAAGTTTTTTGGACCACTGTTACAGGTTGAGACTAATGTCTTAATTATAAATGAGTTTTTCCGGAGAATTCGAGTCCAGGGTGTGGTGACTTTGAATTACCCCCAAAATAAAAACTGCCAGACCAGCTCATTTGGAAAGCAAATGAGGCCCTAATTACAAGCACACTAAAATCTAGAAATATGAAATGCAATGGGTATGTACAAACTAGCCAATATTAGATGTATCTATATTTTATACACAACACAAGAACCTTCCTGGACAAAACCAGGGGATTGCCAACAGCTTCCCCCTCTTCCCCTCTGGGACAAGGGAAAAAGAAAGAGGAGAAAAGCAGAGAGTAGCTTGTTAGTACTTAGCCACAACAAGAATGCAGCCAAGGTCAGCAATAGCCAAACATAAGCAAACAGCTGCCAGAATGAAGAAGCCAAAAAGAAGAAAAAGTTAGTTTACACAACTAACTATATACAATTAGTTATAGTTTATACAACTAACTTTCTGTTAGTTATCAGACCAATGGGATCATCATAGAATCAATAAGGTTGGAAAAGACCTCAGAGAACAAGTCCAACCTATCACCCAACACCTCATGACTAACCAAACCATGGCTCCAAGTGCCACATCCAACCCCCTCTTGAACACCTCCAGGGATGGTGACTCCACCACCTCCCTGGGCAGCACATCCCAATGGCTAACAACTCTCTCTGTGAAGAACTTTCTCCTTACTTCCAGCCTAAACTTCCCCACATGCACCTTGAGACTGTGTCCTCTTGTTCTGGTGCTGGTTGCCTGGGAGAAGAGACCAATCCCCACCTGGCTACAACCTCCCTTCAGCTAGTTGTAGAGATAAGCATCTCCAGAGGCATCTGGCAGGATACTGGTATTGTGGTTAGTAAGAAATAGTATTCAGACACAGATACATAACTGCAGGGGCTGGTGTAGCTCTGCCATCTCTTCTCCTTTATTCTTGTTATGCTGTGAGGTCTTGCATTGCAGAGTGGGAAGGGTTTATGAACACAGTATTTTTCTTTTGCATCCAATGGTAATTTATTTACATTCTACCACCAGTCTTGTGAGGAGCAGCTGAGGGAACTGGGGTGGTTTAGCCAGGAGAAAGGGAGGCTGAGGGGAGAACTTCTCACTCTACAACTATCTGAAAGAAGCTGAAGCCAGGTGGGGGTTGGTCTCTTCTCTCAAGTAAAAAGCAACAAAATGCTATCATATGACATCAAGTTGCACCAGGGGAAGTTTAGGCTGAACATTAGGAAAAATTTGTCCACTGAAAGAGAGGTTAAGCCCTGGAACAGGCTGCCCAGGGAAGTGGTGGAGTCCCCCAAAATGCGTCATGTGGTACTTAGGGACAAACCTGAGTGGTGGACTTAGCAGCACTGGCTCTATTCTATTCTATTCTATTCTATTCTATCCTATCCTATCCTATCCTATCCTATCCTAATGGTTGGATTTGATGACCTTGAAATTCTTTCCAATCTTAGTGATACAATTCTATGATAGATAGATTGTCAGTCAGAGCATCTGTAGTTCCCTCTTTTCCTCCCATTCTACCTGGCTGTGGAGAAGAGCAAAGTGCAGTTTCTCACTGCTATGAGAAAGGTCCTCCCTCAGACACACTGACATGCTGGAAGCATATATACATATAAAATACATGTACTTTATGGATAAATACATACATATATATGTGTGTGTGTGTGTGTGTGTATACTAAAACTGGTAATAGCAGTGTTCACGGAATCATCAGTGTCCAAGGTCATCATCAGCTCTTGTGCCATGATAGTAATTCAGTTATTTTGTCTCGCTATACCATAACAATTAAGTGCATTTTTCAGTGTCAGATGCTTTTCTTTAAGTATAAACATCTCTCATTATTTCCAAGCAAGAATGGTGAAAGAACTTGGGAAAAGAAGGGATTCATTCTGGATATATCTCAAGGAAATAGGTTCCCAGGGTAATAGGTTCCAGGGTAATAGGAACAGTTAATAAATCTGTCCTGAACCAAATACAACAGAATTTAGACAAGACAATTACCTTAACAAGTAGGATATCAAGCCTAATAACTACACATAAATATTAACATGCATATATCTGTACAGCTCACACTCAGACAGATAAGAAGTACATCTAGCAGTAATTTATCTGCTCATTCACATGTAGCAATTAAAATATGCAGAACAACAGCAACAACAAAACCCCAACATGCAGTACATGATGACTTACCTATCCAAACTGAGCACATGCCTTGAAACAGAATCTCTTCCAGAAATCACAGGTGCCTGCAGTGACCTCTGCTCACCACCCTTCACACCAGTCCTTCACCTTTCATCCTTCTCCTGGGGTCTTTCTGTAGAGGGCACATGAACAGGAGGCTGAGGAAAGTTGAGTGAAGGCTTAGGCTCCAGAGAACCTTCAACTTAGGCTCCAAGAACCTCCCTTCAGCACATTTCCTTAAAGGCTGTGAATTTCTTGTCTTTCTGGGTCAGATCTGTGTGATTTTTAACATAGCAGAAGTTAGTTTAAATGGAAGAACATTATAGACACAAAGGATGAATCAATGGATCCAGGATTAAATTAGTGCCCAGCAAACTCTTCCCAGATTCCTTTTGGGAATATTTTCTGAACTCTTTGTTTGTTTTGGTTTGGGTTTTTTTAAGCAGAAAATATAAACTCTTACATTTGACAGAAAAGGTCCATCCATCAGCACTGGCACAGCTTCATCCTCAGCATCTACAGGCATCCCCCAGTGCTTCTCCTTTGACCTCCCTTCCAGCCCCAGGTGCTGCAGCTCATCCTCATCCCAGGATGAGGTTTGGGGTTTGGTTTTTTTTCTTGAACATTTCCACAAAGAATTGTTTGATCTGGAGTGCTGCCTTCAGGAAACGGAGCTGCTCTCCTCCTCCTCCTAAGAACTTTTGACCACTTTTTGCTGCAGGATCTTTTCCCACATCCTTGTCTCCATGACTGGGCTTCAAAGGACATCGTGCTGCTTTTCCCTTTGACATCCCTCTCCAGTCACACTGCTTGGTTTGTGATGGCTCTGTGCACTTTTGCTCAGCAATATCTTTCAGTTCATGCCTTGTGTGCAGTTTGTGCCTCAGCTGATCACAGAGGCAGCATGGATTGGTCTCTCCAGGATGCTTCTGATCAATTTTCTTTTCACATGAAGCTTGAATTATTAACAACCAGCAAGCACTCAAACCCAACTCACTCCCCAAGTTTCCTACAGTTTCAAAAAACAAAACCAAAAAACCCTAAAGAAATGAATATCTCCACCACTTTCCTCAAAAGATTGGTAAGTGTGGGCTGTGTAAATTCAAGGTGGCAAAGGAAGTCCTGAGATAAAGAACTCCTTATGAAAACACTCTTTTCATTTAAGGGCCATTTGCAGCTATTTTGTGCCTAAGGACAAAGAAGTCACTTAATATCCCTGCAACTCCATTTATTCACCAATAAAATGGTCATATTGCTCTTCTCACAGAGATGTTATGAGGGCATTATGAAACATGGAGAAATTAAAAGGTTTTTGACCAGGTGCAATGCACTTACCTGAGATGTGCATCCAGCAGTTCCCTTTCTCAGAGGTCCCTCTGGAGCATGGTGGTCTCCCACTCCTCCCTACGGTGTGAGCAAAACGAGTACCTTATAATTGTGTTGGGGTTTTCTTGATGATAGCAGACACTCTTCAAACACAATCACTTTGGATTGGCAAGAAAATCCTGTTAGAAAATCCTTAAACTCAATTAACATGAGAGTGTGTCTCCTTGGTTTAGGTGCTGGGTGTGTAGGGAGCTCAGATAACAGCTGAGAGAGGCTTGATATACCTCCTTTGCATACATCATTAGAACACTGGGAAACAAAGATGGATGGGACTCATCCTCCAAAATCCCCATCAGACACCCTGTCCTGTGTTCCCAGGCTCCACACACAGCACATCAGGCTTACAGGGGGACAGATCAGGTATTGGAACAGGCTGCTCAGGGAGGTGGAGGAGTTACTGTGACTTGAGGTGTTAAAAAAACTTGAAGACATTACACTTTGGGACATGGTATAGTGGCGTGGTGAGATGAGGGTTGGACTCGATGGTCTTAGAGGTCTTTAGAGGTCTTCTCCAACCTTACTGATTCTGTGATTCTATAATTCTGTGAAAATCTGTGGGAGTTTCACTCCTTGTAGCACAATTACTCTGACCTACACCTCACATATAGCCCTGGAAAGGAAACCTCTCAATCACTTTGGTAGAACACACACTGCTGAAATAGAATTTCCTTCTACCAAAGAACAAAATTCAAAATCATCCAGAGGAGCCACATAGCACTGCAAAATTTAAGCAAGTCTGTAACATCCCAGGTTTAACTATAGCCATGTACATGAGATTTGCACCCACTGAGTGCAATGGAGTGTTCCCTGCTTTACCTCTGCATCAGGGAGGAGAGACCAAAGCCAGGCACTGGAAATAGTTACTCCAGCTCTTTAGGTATGTCACAGTGCTCCATTCTCATGTGACCTCACCTCCAGTTCTGGAGTCCTCAGCACAAAAAAGTCATGGACCTGCTGGAGAGAGTCAAGAGGACACAAATGATCAGAGGGCTGGAACACATCTGCTGTGAAGAAAGTCTGAGAGAGCTAGAGCTGTAAAGTCTGAAGAAAAGGCCTCAGGGACACCCGGTTGCATCCTTTCAGTGCTTAAAGGGGACTATAAGAAAGATGGAGACTTTTTTGTTTTTAAATCTGTTGTAATAGAACAAGGAGTGATAGTTTTAAACTAAAAGAGATATAGATTAACTATAAGGAAGAAATTTTTTATGCTGGGGGTGGTGAAACACCAGTCCAGATTGGACCAAGAGATAGCAGATGCCTCATCCTTGGAACCACAACATGTCAGATTGGATGGGGTTCTGAGCAACCTGCTTTAGTTGCAGATGTCCCTGCCGACTGCAGGGGTGTTGGTCTGGATGACCTCTAAAAGTCCCTAAGAGCACAAATCATTGCATGATTCTAAGGGCCTATGACTCTAAGATTCTAAAGATTCCATGACTCTATATATTGCCACACATATGGGTGTTTACACACAGACACATATGCATACAAATAGTTTAAAAGCAAATAGAAAATCTGTCTATATAGATAAAACAGAATAAAGTGCTCAATGCCACACCCAGTGCCAACCCTGCAGCTTAACCCATCCTGGCTTTCCCCCCTGCAGCAGTGGGGCTGTGGCTGCCGGTGGCTTGCGGCACAGGGCTGCCCCAGCGGCTCCACTTTCAGCCCGACAGCTGTGGATCCCAGGTGGTCTGACATTTGAGACAGGGGCTGTGGGTAAGGCTGAAGGTGTTTTAGGGGAGAAGGAGGATGAGAATAACACCGAGCCCTCATCCAGATGGAATCGTTCACCAAACAACCTGAGATACTCTATTACTGTCCATATGTCTCCCAGGTCTCCAAAGGCCACACTCTATTGATTTATTAGAAATCTGCTTTTTTTCAGCGCTGCTTCTTTCCAAAACAGAGCATAATGTGGGCTTTACTATCATCTGAAATGCTCCTCTTTCAAAATCAGCTCTTTGCATAAGCTTTGTCTTCAGAAATGCTTCCATAAACCCCAGATTAGAACATAAGTATTTGGGGCTGGGGAGTCTGCTCTTGTAGCCTTTAAACAACTTCCTTCCTGCCAGAGTGAATGATAAAACATTTTATAGGGCATTTCTATGATAAGTAAATGGCTGAAGGCATGGCACCAGCAGAATAAAAGCCAGCAGATAAAAGTATGCTAACAGTTTGCCTTATGCTTATTTCTTCCTTTGCATATAAGCCTGGAAGAATTATTTTATTGTTTTAGCACTGCAAACAGTTGTTATTAGTGTCTCTTATTTATAGGCAGTTCTTTGAGGCACTATAGTAATACAGAAAAAAATATCAGTTATTTCATCACACTGGTGAATTTAATGAACCTGAAGGTGTGTGTTATTTTAGCACTTGCTGTAGCTCCTGTGAAAACCCAATGGTGCTAAAATCTGTAAACCTGTCACTGCTTAAGTAATAACCTTGTTAAAAGCATCTTCATTTAACTTATTTCTGCTTTTGCAGAATGCAGGTTTTATTTTATCAGGGCAGGGAATAGGTGTTCCCAACCAAACCACTTATTGTAAATATAGTTAATTGTGGTTCATTAATTTATTCTTGGCGTTATTGCTTTTATTTTAACACTTAGTTTAAATTAAGCATCCGCTGGAATTGAGTTCCCACTTTCGATTTTTTTTTTAAACAAACTCTTAATTTATATAAAATATCTCTGCTTGGAACAGTAGATTTTGTTCTGCAATATGGAAAAAAATGCTCTTTGCATTCATTAATATCCCTTTATGCTGCAAGAAATGAGCTTCCCTTCCTTAGCGGTAGACAGGAAAACACAGAATGAGATTTTTTTCACAGAATCACAGAATTTCAGGAGCTGGAAAGGACCTTGAAAGCTCATCCAGTCCACCCCCACCGCCAGAGCAGGATCACCTACACCAGATCACACAGGAACACATCCAGGGGAGTTTTGAATATCTCCACAGAGGAAGACTCCACAACCTCCCTGGGCAGCCTGCTCCAGTGCTCTTTCACCCTCACAGGGAAAACAATTGTCCTCCTATTTATGTGTAACTTCCTATGTCTCAACCTCTACCCATTGCCCCTTGGCCTGTCATTGGGCACCACCCAGCAAAGTCTGGCTCCATCCTCTTGGGACTCACCCTTTACGTCTTTATAAACATTATAAACCCTTCTGTGAATTTCCATCACCTGCACCAGCACAGATGACCCCCAGGAGAATAAAATAGAATAGAATTAAGCAGATTGGAAAAGAACTTTGAGATCACGAAGTCCAACCCATCATCCAACACCATCTAATCAATTAAACCATGGCACCAAGTGACCCATCCAGGCTCTTCTTAAAGATCTCCTGTGATGGTGACTCCACCACCTCCCTGGGCAGAACATTCCAATGGCAAATCTCTCTTTCTGGGAAGAATTTCTTCCTAACATCTAGCCTAAACCTCCCCTGGCACAGCCTGAGACTGTGTCCTCTTGTTCTGGTGCTGGTTGCCTGGGAGAAGAGACCAACCCCCACCTGGTTACAACTTCCTTTCAGAGTAGAAAGTAATAAGGTCTCCCTTGAGCCTCCTCTTCTGGCTAAGCAACCCCAGCCCACTCAGCCTCTCCTCACAGGGCTGTGCTCCAAACCCCTCATCAAGTTTGTTGCCCTTCTCTGGACACCTTCCAGCAACTCAACATCTTTCCTAAACGGGGGGGCCCAGAAGTGGACACAGGACTCAAGGTGTGGCCTAAGCAGTGCTGAAAAGGAGGCCAGACAGTAACATCTCCAAGAGATGCCACACCATCCTTTTCCATTTTTTTTTTCTTCCCATCTATCATGATATAATTTTGAGATTAAATTTATTTTCTTCTTGTGACAGTTCCCAGGGAAAAGGAAATGCTTTCCTTATTGCAAACTCAAAGTACCACCACTCAGCCTCCCCTTCTCTAAGTTAAAGAGCCACCAACTTCCTCAGTCTCCCCTCTTAATCTGACCACTGTGAAATTTGGCTTCTCACTTCCATTTATAATTACAGGGGAAATGAAATACGATGGCACGTGTTCCGAACTGTCAGCTGATCCCTGCAAAAGCACAGCTACAATTGTTGAAAAATCTGTTCATAAATAAATAAATAAGGGATCTCCCTGCTATTTAGCACCATTCAGCAAAAGAGAAGTGTAATTTGCACCATCACTTTTTTTTATAGCACTGATGATGCTTCCTTGCATTATTGCACCAAGGAGCTGTCTGTGACTAAAGCTAAAAGTATCAGGTTCCTAGTAAATTCTTACAAGGTGGGCAATTATCCATCCATTAATACTTTCTTTCTTTGAGACCTGGGTTGCTAACCCCATGCTGTATGGCAGACACAACCCATCTCAGGGATGAAGCTCTCAGAAAGTGATGCTGATATAGATCCCTGCCCCTGAAGGCATAGACTGGTAGAGAAACCAGAATGTGTTTGGCTGCTTTGAAATCCTGATCAGAATTAGCTATCCAGGATGCTTCCATTAGGTTGTCATTTTGTGGGGAGTTTATTTATCTTTTTTACCCCTCATAATTTAACTCTCCTTCTCAATGTGTTTCTGTTTCAGTGTTTATTGATCCATGCTTCAGTGTAGGGCCGTGACTAATATAAATCAGAGCACCACCATCAAAGAGAGTGCAGCATCCTCCATGTACTCCAGGCACAAAGCTGGCCTTGGCTCTTTAATCGCTCCTATCATCAGAAGTTCCTGGCCTAATCAGTCTTGATTTTGGTTTGCAAACAAGTAAAAAATGGCATTGATCTTCAGCCCTTCTCCTGGTTTTGGTGCCAAAATCCATAAAGGGGATGGCGGTGTAGAGCTTTGTGCATGATGCTAACATATCTGGGTGGGTCCTACAGAGCAAGAGTGATGCTGTAGATGTTATTCCATACCTGGTTGAGTGAGGATGGTCACTGGCCAACCTTGGAGATGAGAAGGAAGAATAAAAGTGGGACTGAAGGCATCAACATCTCCCAACACCTTTATGAGGATCTCAGAGCCAAGATGGGAGCACTCAGGACTTCTCTGGCAGTGGGGAAAGGCAGCAAAGCAGACCAAAGAGAAGGGGGGGGGGGGGGGGGGGGGGGGGGGGGGGGGGGGGGGGGGGGGGGGGGGAGGAGAAAAAAGGCACTGCCTATGTGCTATGTCTACAGTGGGGTCATTGCACAAAGAAATAGGTTCACACTCAGAAGAGTGTGAATGTGCTCCAGGAGTTATGGAAAGAGAAAGAGAGAAGCCAAGCTGCCAGGTCTTGTGCCTGATTGTAGCATCAGGATTTAAGGCAGAAGTTAGGATGCTTCAAATCTGAACAGCTGCAGCATGTCTTCAGGATCTGAGAAACCAGGCTAAGCAACTGAGAAGGAATCCAGTTGTTTAAGCTTAGGCTGGGATTGTGTTTATATTTGTTTTGCTTGTAACCTTTTGTTTCCAGCCTTGCAACTAAAAGCTTGCCTTTACATCTTGCTTAACAACCCTTTTATAAGAGCTTTAATTTATCATTCAGCATCTCCCCTCCCAGTGCTGTAGGGAAGATGGATGGGAAGGAGCGTGGAGGCATGGGGAAGGACTTTTTATGGTGTCAGGTAATGCTAGGACTAGGGGGAGTGGAAAAAACATAGAAACAGATAGATTCAGATTGGATGTTAGGAAGAAATTCTTCCCCACAAGGGTGGTGAGACACTGGAGCAGGTTGCCCAGGGAGGTGGTAGAAGCCTCATCCCTGGAGGTTATGAAGGCCAGGCTGAATGTGGCTGTGAGCAACCTGCTCTAGTGTGAGGTGTCTCTGCCCATGGCACGGGGGTTGGAACTGGATGATCCTTAAGGTCTCTTCCAACCCTAACAATTCTATGATTCTATGAAACACTTACCCTGCACAGTGTGCCCAGCATGAGCAGGATGCCCTGTGCTCAGCACTGGTTAGGTCACACCTTGAGTCCTGTGTCTGGTTCTGGGCCCCTCAGCTTAGGAAAGATGTTGAGAAGCTGGAAGGTGTCCAGAGAAGGGCAACAAAGCTGGGAAGGGGTTTGGAGCACAGCCCTGTGAGGAGAGGATGAGGGAGCTGGGGGTGCTTATCCAGGAGAAGAGGAGGCTCAGAAGAGACCTTCTTGCTGTCCAGAACTACCTGAAGAGAGGTTGCAGACGGGTAGGGGTTGGTCTCTTCTCCCAGGCAACCAACACCAGAACAAGAGGACACAGTCTCAAGCTGCACCAGGGGAGGTTTAGGCTGGATGTCAGGAAGAAATTCTTCCCAGAAAGAGAGATTGGCCATTGGAATGTGCTGCCCAGGGAGGTGGTGGAGTCACCAGCACTGGAAGTGTTTAAACAGAGACTGAATGAGGCACTCGGTGCCGTGGTTTAGTTGACTAGATGGTGTTGGGTGATAGGTTGGACTTGATGATCTCAAAGGTCTCTTCCAACCTGGTTAATTCTATTCTATTCTATTCTATTCTATTCTATTCTATTCTATTCTATTCTATTCTATTCTATTCTATTCTTTTCTACCTTAATGCAGCATGAATTTTTCCCTCACACCACCACAGTGGTAACAGCAATTAGACCCACAGAACTTTTTTTCCCTTTATTCTGTGGTTCATAACTTATACTATTACAGACCAATTACACATTCTTTAAAGAAAAGTTATTAATTATTGAAACATTAAATAGCTGAAGTCATTGCTTTGTTTGGGGTTCTTTTTTGTGCACTTAGCACAGATTTTAAGACAGATTACAGGGAGAGAATCTTTCTGTAGATAGTCTTAAAATATTCACCAGGGCTAGAAGAATTTAATGAAATTCACATTTATTTGGAGGATTTTTCTTTTTTAATTAAATCTATTGGTTGTTGGTATCCGTAAACCCTTAAGAATAAACACCTGCAGTGTTTTATTATGTAAAAAGGTAGTTTAATTGCATCATATTTATCACAGACAAATCAAGCCCTATTCACAAGATAATAATGACACAGTAATTGGACCAGTAATTGGTTCAGGATGATTCAATATTGTACTAATAATCATAAATACTACTGTCTCCTGCTTTGGTACAAAGCTGACACTGTATTATAGATTGGATTTGGTGTAATAAATATTCGTGAACTGGGTCCAGTAGTACCTAGGTCTTTAGTTCTACTGACTTAGTAAATAACAGGTATCAAACAATGCATCCCTACATGAGCACTCATTCCTAGCAGGGAAAATTCCCCTTCCTTTTCCTTTTTGTTTCTGTATCTAAAAATGGCTGTAAGTGGCATCCTTACACTTTTGGCTCTTTGCGTTAAGCGTTCCCACTTGCCTTGGAGATGTTTCCACTCCAAGGAAAGCTGGTCACACTCAGAGCCTGTTGTAAAGTAGTTCCAGTTGGTTTCAATCTTCTTTTCTTTGAGGTTTGTTTTTTCACCTATTTGTTTGAATTCCTGACAATGGGGGAAAGAGGATACTTCAAAAGGGCTCAGTTTGCAAAAAGTACTGAGCATCTAACATAGAAGGATGGCTGAGGGAATCCAAAACTGGTCATTCCAAACTCCACTGTGGATCATAGCACCGTAGAATCAAAGATTTGTTTTGGTTGAAAGAGACCTTTCAATATCAAGTCCAAACATTAACCCAGCAGTGCCAGGTCACTACTAAAGCATGTCCCTCAGTAACACATCTACACAACTTTTAAACCCCTCCAGGAAGCTGGACTCCACTACTGCCCTGGGCAGCCTGTTTCAGGTCTTGGCAAACATTTTGAAGAAATTTTTCCTACTATCCAACCTAAACCTTCCCTGCCACAGTTTGAGGTCATTTCCTCCTGTCCTATCTCTTGCCATCTGAGAGAAGAGGTCAAGCCACCATCTCACTCCAACCTCCTTTCAGGAATTTGCAGAGAATGAGAAGGTCTACTCTGAGCTCCCTTCTCTCCAAGTTGAACAACCCCAGTTCCCTCAGCTGCTCTTCATAAGACTTGGGCTCTAGACATTTCATCAGCTTCATTCTGCTTTGGACACACTCCATCAAAGCCAGGGAAAACACATGGTGTGGCTTGGTCCCTGCAGGTCATGCACATCTGGGCATGGCCTCCAGTAACGTACACAGGCCACCAGACCCCAGCAAACTCCAGGTATTTCCTGGGCTTTTGCTTCCCACAACAAGCAAAATTACTAATTTTATTTTTGCCTCTGACAGCATCTTTCTCATGGCTCTCCAATATTGTCTCTGTTTGGATGGTATAGAGAACCACCATCTGAAATGAGCCATTCACTTTGCTCCACACAGCCCTGCCTGGCACCACAGGGGGCTTACTGCAGCCTTTCAGGTCACGATTTCAGCTTCAAATCTGGGAGGTTCTCTCTCATAAAACCAATTAATTTATTAATTATTTTTTTCCCCCATGAACATACTTCTTGAAAGTAATGATAAAAGGGCCTTTACTGGTTGCATGTGTCATGTCAACAATTAGGACTGAGCTTCTCAAGCACAGATAGCCCTAAATAAAAGTACTCAGATTTGTACATAGGCAGATAAAAAGAGAGGCCAAGTTTTCAAAGACACTGATGCTTCACCAGATTTCAACTGGAGCTTTGACTAGAGTTTTCCAGACTGCCCTGATGTGATTTGAGCACCCACTTAGTCTTGGGCTACCATAACTTCTTTATCGTGTTCATAAAAGCTTTACTTGTCCCAATTGTACAACACAAATTGTCAGACTGGTACCCAGCTGTAATCTACTTCTCTTTTTTTTTCCTTGGCTCTGTTTTGATTTGTATGTAGAATAAACCATTTTAATTCTCTTTCTTTCCTTGACTTGTGCAGGGAAAGGGGTGTGTGTGTGTGTGGGGGGGAGGGTGGGAAACCAAACCAAAATCGAATCAAACCAACACAATAGCATTATGGCAAAGGGTGGATGGTAGGAGGTTGCAGACCTGGAGCCAGTTACTTGTTTATGGTGGGTTGATACAGTAGAACATGGAGCACGAAACTACTCCCATGCCATTTAATGATCACTGTGAAAATCACGCCTGTCACCGCTGCATTCAGCAGACACTTGGCGGACCCGCGGCACCGTTTCTTCGCCAGTGCTGGGGTCTTTCAGAGAGAGCCAAAAGGGAGTGGAGCCTCATTATCCCCAAAACAATGATCCTCATTCACTAGGCAGGGAAACTTGCTTTTCATTGGCGCATTATACAGCACAGAGCTGGAATAGAGATAACATATCCCCTTTATCACCAGAACAAAAGCTCAGGGTCTATGCTCCTGGCTTGGAATAATGCCCTCAGCAGCCTACATTGATGCATTTTTAAACATTTACCTTTTTTCCTTTGATTGCTTTGCACTGGAGGGCTGGTGTGGTGAGGCCCAGGTAGCAGGTGAAGATGGACGGCACCATACTGGGCCACCGTCACTCCTGCAGGGATACCACAGCGCTGCCTGGTTTTAGTTCCACCCAATCCACCACCCCACTTGCTGACACTTCCACTCCAAAACACAACACCTGAAGGATGGAGGGAGGGAAGAAGATGAGGAATGTAGATGGCCAAAGAGGCAACTGATATTGCAGATGGTACTTAGGGAAACCTTTTAAGGCTCTACAGCAGAGCAGCCATAGTGTAGGCACTAAGGCTGAAAGCAATCTGTACAAATGAAATGCCATGGCAGAAAGGCACCAGGGGACCAGTTCACTCATAATGGAGTCAAAGTAATGGAGCCCAAGCACACCAGTTACACACTTGTCCTGCAATGGGAAGGCATGGAACACCAAACCATCGCTTTTAAAATTCTTTTTTCCTTTTCCTTTGGTGCTCCATCCCCAAGCCCCTTTTTTTCCACTTTGCCTGAGTCTCTCTTACCTTAGCCTCGCGCAGGGAGGAGGGAAAGGTGAGAAGACAGGAGAGCTATCGCTGTGCACAGCCAGGCAGGCAGGCAGCAGAGGTAGATGAACAGAATGTGTTGAAAGCATCATGATCCAGCGCCAGGAAATAACAGTTAGCATATCCCTGAATGACATTTACAGGAAACCTATGTTTCCTTTTCAGGGCCATAAGCTTCAACAAACTGGTGTGTTCAGTCAGCCCTTCCCCATGTACAGTATGGATGCCACAATTTTCTCAGCATATGCTCAGCTGCGTCCTTCTGATGGCATCCATGTTGGCGCCTTTCCATCTATAGGCATGGAGGGATGTCTTCATCTTCTGCAGGAGTCTGGGGCTACTGCCAAAGGCAGGGATCCAAGCACCGCAGGCAAGGAAAGTGGATCGTTTTGGTTCCTGAATAAGGATTAGGCTTTGCAACACCTGAGCAGTGAAAATCCTGTGGAGCCTTTGTGGCCAGAGCCAGGAGACACCGTGCTTCTGCCGAGTATGGCTGAGCAGAGTCCTGTTTAACCAAGGTGAACGTGAGCTGCACGGCAAAATCACAGGAAAAATTGGGAAAGAAATGGCAAATAGGCAGCCACATGTGGTGTCCTGAGACAGGCTTCAGTGCTTTTGGCTCCAAGACTTTCTCAAACACATAACAGATAATACTTTCGTTATCTTAATTCACTCCCAGCTCTCACCTAAGGAAAAGCCACGCAGCTCGTGGTTTACTCCAAGAAATAGTTTACTTCTGTGCAGCAGGGATTCCTTTGATCTTTTGTTACATGCTGCCGAGGAGCCCACTTAAACACCATCCCAAGCAACAATGCTAGTCAAATCCCTTTATTATTTACTTCTTTATTTTTAATCACAAACAGCAAAAAACAAAATCCCTCTGTTTTTTCCCCTGGAGCTTATCTGTTTCTTGTCTTTTCACAGTATGGGCCAAAACATACTCTTCTTGCTTGGGAAAGGAGGATTTCCCTGAAGTAAACAGGATACCCAGAATTAAGGGCAGGATTTGGTCTACACACTGTTTTATCCACTGTACATTCATTGTATCTAACACACTTTAGGAGAGGGGAAGGGAATTTATTCAGATATTAAACGGCCTTGGAAATCATTCTCAACAAGGAATAAAGCATTCCCGGTATGTAAAGATCACTTTATAGAGTAAGTGTTCAAGTTAATTTAAAGAGAAAATTCAGAAAACAAAGGGCAAGTCACCAGCACAGCCAAACTCACAGCTCTCCTGCTCGGGGAAGAGCAGCCAAAGTATTTCCTGTCTTCCTTTCTGATCGGCTTCTTTCACTGAAGTGAGAAGGTAACCTTATCGATTAGCAGTGCATAAAAGCCAGGCGCACACAAAGCAGCCAGCAAGCAGTGATATAAATGTGAATTAAAAGCAGTTTTATGGCTCCCTACCTGACCAGGGAAAAAAAAATAAAAAGAAAGGAAAAAAACCCTCTATTTTTTTTAGCTCAGCCACACGACAGAAGTTGTCTCCTACTTTTGAACCATTTTTTCTTCTCCTCCCCCAGCCACGTGCCTGTTCCAAAGAAATGATGACAACGCCTGGCTAATTAACAACAAAGAATAATTGAACTATGGCCATAGCTATCTACCTTTAAATCAAAGGAAGAAGGCAACCAATACTAAAATTTAATCTGTCCTCTGGGGCTGGAGACAGCTTACAGGTTCAAGTCAGATAGCAAATGTAGCTAAATGGCAGTCAGGAAAGATCATGTGACTGGGGGCTAAAAACTAATTAATCTCCATAAAGCTGTAAGTGAGGTAGGTAAGATGACTTGAAATCTGATTACATTATTGCATTTAAGGAGGGAAAATGCAGCATGTATTTTTCATGTTGATTTTAACCACCTGAGCCCTTAATGACATTTTGTACCTTGAAAGAAAACTCATATTTCATCCATATTTCAAAAGACCTACAGAGATGCTATTGTCATCGGCCCAGAATTCACAAACTTAGCCTAAACAATGCTGCTATGAATCACAGAAAGTGCACTTCTAAACTACTTCTTAGTATTTTTTTTGTCTGTGTGTTCCCTGGTGTAAGTCAGAAGATTCCACACAACTATGGGAAGCTGTGAAGTCAAACATTTAACAAAAGCTGAAATAAATCTTAAGGAAAGAATTATTTCACTTTATACTCCAATAAAAGAGTGGGGAAGAAATAAAAAGGAATAAAAAAAATCCAGACCCTGCATATTCTAAGTGACTGCTGAAGATGCATCTGTTTTGCTCCTCTGATTTGTAAACAACCTCAGATGCTAAATTTTGAATTAGTGGGAACAGAGCCCTGCTTGCCATTTCTGTTATTTATAAATGGCTACAAAGCAAGGAACAAACAAACAAACACAAAAATAAACCTCCAGGCACACAGGAGACCTCAATTCAATGAACCTAGTCAAAAATAAGCATAGAATAGGCTTCAAACTTGAGGTTTTCTTTCTTTCTTTTTCTTTTTTTTTTTTTTTATTTTGTTTTAATTGTGGAAGGCAGAAAGGAAGAGAGAGGAAACAAAAGTGCAACCACATACCAAGCTGAGACGAATCCTGAAGTTGATTTTTCAGGCTTTGGTCATGGCTGTGGGCTGCTGTGCGTAATCTCTGCTTCTGGTGTAGCAGCATCCGTGTCAATATGACAAGGTGGAAAACACCACAGAAACGACAAAATCATACAATTAAATTGTCAGAGTTGGAAGGGACCTCAAGGATCATCTAGTTCCAACCCCCCATGCCACAGCACAGACACCTCACACTACAGCAGGTTGCTCAGAGCCACATCCAGCCTGGCATTAAAAACATCCAGGGGTGAGGCTTCCACCACCTCCCTGGGCAACCTGTGCCAGTGTCTCGCCACCCTCATGGGGAACAACTTCTTCCTAACATCCAATCTGAATCTACCCAGTTCTATTTTTTTTTTTTCTTCATTCCCCCTTGTCCTATCACTCCCTGACACCCTAAAAACTCCCACACCAGGTTTTCCCACACCCTTCACCAGCCAGAAAGCCAGAGGTGTTATCCCAGAGTCACATTTCATGTTTCTGGGATTCATTACCAGCGTCCCCTCAGTTAAACCCAGCTGGGTGCACAGGGGGACTGGGACAGGGACAGCTTTATGTGATGAAAAAGTGTACTTTTTAAATGTTTGTAATATAGTTGATATATACTGCTATACAAGTATATAGCAGCAATAAATAAACAGCATTTAAGTTAACAAGCACACGTTTATAGGTATCATAATGGCATTTTGCACTTCTGCAACACCTTTGATCCCAGAATTTCCAAGTCCTTCTGCAAGGATTAATTAATTAAGCTCCAGCACGCCCCTGCACCAGATGTTATTAAAATACTTTTTATTGCTTACAAATTCTATGAAAGATGTGCTTGTATTTCATGTCTTCTTCTGCCTCCTATCCAAAGCAATTACTTTCCTCCTCACTTGACTGTGCAGTGGATGGGAAATCCCAGCATGGTGACAGGTTGGAAAGGACCTTTGGAGATCATCTAGTCCAACTCCCCTGCTAAAGCAGGGTCACCCAGAGCAGGTTGTGCAATGTCCAGACAGGTTTTGAGTCTCTCTGGAGAAAGAGTGTTATGATCATGGTCCACAAGTTTTTCCTCATGTTCAGATAAAAGATCCTTTGTTCCAGTTTGTACCTGGTGCCCCTTGCCCTGTCACTGGGCATGACTTTAAAGAGTCTTGCCCCAAAATGATGGCAACACCTTCCTGTCTCCTTGGGGTGGCAGCTTTTCTTATAGCTTACATCATCCTCTTGCTGACCAAGAAATCTGGGGGGTTCTGGACACCCCTTCCCTGGACTCCCCTTCCCTTGAGCTGCTTCTACGCTTTGCCTGCCTTGCTTCTAACGCTTCAGATTTTCCTTCCCTGCTCCCCACGTTGGTTTTTGCAGCTGCTGATCTTCCTGAAATTCTCAGGGATTTTGCAGTCTTGCTATCTAAAGTTTGGCATACATTTCCCCCACACAGCAGGGGGTGTTGGACTTGATGACCTTGAGAGGTCTTTTCCAACCCAGTGCATTCTATGATTCTATGGTAAAACCATCACGTGGCTGCAAAGTGCCTCCCCCACACCTTCCCCTGCTTTTTTCCTCGCAGGAACCAAATCATTACACTTCTTACATCTTTATTCCTGGTTTTGCCAGACTCCAGCATGAATTAGAGCCCAAACCCTTCTTGCTAGTGATTTAAGGTAGAGCAACTTGGCAGGAAAACTTGCAGGATGAAAGCGTGTTTGTAAAGTCTGGCACAGATGGATGCACCTCCCTGCATGAACCCTTAGCCTCTATGGGAAAAAAAAGAGTTACATGGGAATTAGCTCTCAAACCTAATCCTCTGCTTATCACGCTTATCTAGAGCTGGCTATGCATCCTTCCCTGGACTGTGATTAGCAGAAAACTCCTACGTGGAGTGAAGTTTGACCTTATAACTTAGTAGATTCAGGAGAAGTCATGCAAACACTTGAATTAAGGATTTTATTACTGCTGGGCAATTTCTAACACTTCTTTCTCTTTACTTCTGCTTCCAAAAATGGATTCTCAGGTACCTAATAAGCTCACTAGCCCTGGTGTGTGAAGATATTATTTCAACAGTCTCTTCTCTAGTTAATTATTTACTGAAACTGGTTATGTCTGATGGCCATCAGTCAAATATGAGTAAAAATTGACCAGTGAGTTCAGATACCAGTTAAAGGTGTCCCTGCTTACTGCAGGGGGATGGACTAGATGACCTTTAAAGGTCCCTTCCCACCCAATCTATTCCATGATTCTGATTCTATATAACCACACACATCCATAGATAACATCACTTCATGCACATCATCTCCTAGAAAACACACCTGAAAATATTTGTATCTCACTACTATATGCCAGCAGACACCTTAGGCTGATCTCCTCTTGGCCTCTCTGTATTCTGCCCTCAAAAATCTGTTTTCTCCATAGGGTGTCCACACCACTGTGCTTTCAGCAGTAACAGAGCTCTTAAGACAGTGACTCAGAAAGGGAGTATAGAATTATAGAATCACAGAATCATTTTGGCTGGAGGAGACCTTTAAGATCATCAAGTTCAACAATTAAACAGTTCTGTCAAGTACAGATCATAGAAGGGACCTCAAGGATGATTTAGTTCTAAACCCCCCTGCCATGGGCAGGGACACCTCACACTTACACCAGGTTGCTCAGAGCCACATCCAGCCTGGCCTTAAAAACCTCCAGGAATGGGGCTTTTACCACCTCCCTGGGCAACCTGTTTCAGTGTCTTACCACTCTTATGAGGAAGAACTTCTTCATAACATCCAATCTCAATCTACCCATTTCTATTTTTTTTCCATTCCCCCTAGTCCTATTGTTACCTGGCACCCTAAAAAGTCCCTCCCCAGCTTTCTTGTAGTCCCCTTCAGATACTGGAAGGCCACAATAAGGTCTCCTCAGAGCTTTCTCTTCTCCAGACTGAACAGCCCCAGCTCCCTCAGTCTGTCCTCATAGGAGAGGGGCTCCAGCCCTCTAATCATCCTTGCAGTCCTTCTCTGGACACACTCCAGCAGGTCCAGATCCTTCCTGTAATAGGGGTTCCAGAACTGGGCACAGTGCTCCAGGTGAGGTCTCACCAAAGTGGAGTAGAGGGGGGAGAATCAGCTCCCTCACCCTGCTGGCTGAGTCTCTTGATGCAGCCCAGGATGTGATTGGGCTGCAAGTGCTCATTGCTGGCTCATGTTGAGCTTCTCATCCACCATCACCCCCAAGCCCTTTCTTCAGGGCTGCTCTCAAGCCAGTCCCTGCCCAGCCTATATCAGTGCCTGGGATTGCCCCGACCCATATGCAGGACCTTGCATTTGGTCTTGTTGAACCTCATGAGGTTGTCATGGGCCCAACTCTGCAAGCCTGTCAACATCCCTCTGGATGCCATCCCTCTCCGAAACCACCAGCTACAAAAACTCTGGTGACAAACTAGGGATAGGATCCTTGGGCTGTGGCCATGAGTGCTCTGATGACACATGTATACAACTATCCAGGACATTTTTTTCATGCCACTGACAGTTGCGTGCTCTCATCATGTAGATGGCTTTTGACACTTCCATACCAATCTAATTTTTTTCTCACACTGGTCAGCAGCAGCTCAAGGTTTATTTTATCTGAATTGCATTTGCTCTGCCCTAAGAATGGCTCAGCAGAAATCAATTTTAGGTTTCCTGTATTATCCTCCAGACACTGAGCGTGCACCACCTCACCGCTCGTACTTTGAACAGATGTCCTGTTGCTCAGTAGCTGCACTGCTCCTTTAGACTCAGTGTTTCCTCTGTCACTGAGCTCACTTATTCAGGCCATAAAGAGCAACTGTCTGACCAGCAGACACATAGAACCCAGCTTCAAAGCATGGGTTTGTTTTGCTTTTCTATAGGGCTGTGCCATAATGCTTTGTCACGCGAGGTCTCGTGCCAACTGCTTTTGGACAATGCCCTGCTGACCAGTGGTGAGAGGAGCCTGTGCCTTAAAAAAGGACTTTGTGGATTCTTTTTTCTTTATTTTTTTTTTCTTTTTTCCTTTTCTTGGGGAACTGTGTTTCTTCTTTCTACAGTGGAAGGAGAGGGAATCCCCAGGCCAAACTTCAGATTCCTGACATAATTTTCCACCTACTCAGTTGCAGTTGTGCCCCAGCACAAGCACGTTCTCACACACTTTGGGGATGTTGCAGCTTCCATGTGCCTACAGAGAGCAAGTAGGAAAGGCAGAACCTACCACAGGAGTGTATTTTTCTTAGATGACGAGAGTCTTTTTAAAATAAACTATGATCTTACCTCTTTCAGGTCACTTAGGCAAAGTAGCTGAGTCTAGCTGGGCTGAAAAGGAGTTCTTTCTACCATGTGGATGTAGATACCACAGCTCAGCATACTTAAATATTTAATTCCACCAAGGTACCCCATGAGCAAAATACCTTGGCTTAATTTAGGTTGCATCTGGAAAGATGTCATTTAAGATGCCACACAGCAGCTTTCTATTTTTTTTTCCCCTTCTGTCTTCTCATAAATCTACAATTTCTACTTAGAAGTTTTCAAGCATATGAAAAACTCAACTTTTTTTTTCTTTTTTTTTTCTAGATAGCAAGATAATATTGCAATCAAAGGATTGGCTCTTGGACTGCACAGCCCTTGCTTTTCTATACTTGAGGCAAAACATCAGATACAAATCTATCTGAAGGCTCTTTAATAAGAAGGATGGCAAGTAAATTCTGGTTTAATATAAAAGCCAATTCAACTATTAATCATGATTACAGATAATTCCCAATGTGGCATGATATCATTTAATTTCCAAAAACAACAGAGGAAGTGACAGCACACTGGGTTTTTTTTTTGAAGCCATGCCATACAATAATATCATGCACAAACACACACACACACAGAAAAAAACGCCTTTACAACCTATTCTGTTCATAGGTCATAAATTACCAATCAGACCCAGTGGATCCCATTTAATATTTTAAAGTCTTGTTTCATATCTTCTATTATTTTTTTTTCCCCTTGTTCATGCTTTGTCTTAACAAATACACTTGGCCATAATGAAAATAAACCTGCTGAAGTCTCGGTGGCCTGAGACAAGCTATAACACATTTCTGCACCACGGGGTGGGCTCCTGGGATACCTGCTGAGAAAATGCAGCCCCCTCTGCGCATGCCCAGACTATTAAAATGAATTGACATGTTAATGCTGACAGGAAAAGAGCACAAGAGAGCTTGCTAAATTACTGCTCAGTCAGGCACTAGGAATTCCTGAGTGGCTAACTCCTGAGGAAAACCTGCAGCAAGGAGACACGGTGGGGGGGGGGGGGGGTGGGGGGGGGGGGGAAGAACAGGAAAAAAAAGAGAGAGAAGTAAAGGAAAAGGGTGGGGAGGAAAGGAAGGGGGAAAATGGGTGGAAAAAGAAACTTTCTTGTTAAATGCAACAAAACAAACAAACACTATGGGGTTGTCATGTTAGTAATGCACCTACTCATAAATCATATGGATTTTAATCATACCTGCCACCTCAGCCTGCTTCTCCCCTGAGAAATTGTTTTCTTTTTGCTCCCTCCTTCACTCGCTTTCAATTATCTGGAAGCTGTTTCTCGTGTTTATTTATTTATCTAAAGTTCACATACAGTATGCATGCACAAATTTCCTCTGGGGGACTGAGACTCGGCAGATCATACAAGGATGCGGTGGAGCGTGGCAGCTAACAGCTCAGATGAATGTACTCAGCCTCAGAAAACCTGCTTTGGACCACGGTGACAAGAGAAGGGGAGGACAGAAAGTAATTAGTGTGTGTACAATGATGGATTATGGCTTAATATTCAGGCATTTCACCTTTTGACTGTTATAGGTAGGCCCACAAAATGCCAAACAAAGTCCACATTCTTACCACTGAGGGGAAAAAAATATTAAGAAGAGGGGAGAAAAAAAACCCAAGCCAACACAAGGTTTTCCCTCTTTTAGCTACGTTTTCTGCTGGGTGAGTAAATTGCCATTAGTTGTTTTTAGTTGTGTTTCTGACCTTTTATGGTTTGGAAAATGCCATATATATGCATATACACATCTATGGAGGAACCTGAGGGACAGCTGCTTGGCAAATTTCTGACAAGCTGGCATAATATTGTTTTTATGTCTCACAGCTTCTCTGTTGTAACTTTAGTACTAAAGAGCAACTCACTCTCTCAAATTTTAAGGAGACCGTGAACTGCCAGTGACCTTTTCTCAGCTCTGGGAGGTGAACGTGGAGCACAGATCCATCACAACATGAAGATCTTATAGACAACTTGAGGGGGGGGTGGGAATAAAGGGGAAAAGAAAAAGAAGGGGGAAAAAAAGAAGGGGGGAAGTGTAGGGAAAGAAAGGGGGGAAAGAGGGGTTGAAAAAGAAGGGGGAGAGGAAAAAAAGAAGGGGGAGAGGAAAAAAAGAAGGGGGAGAGGAAAAAAAGAAGGGGGAGAGGAAAAAAAGAAGGGGGAGAGGAAAAAAAGAAGGGGGAGAGGAAAAAAAGAAGGGGGAGAGGAAAAAAAGAAGGGGGAGAGGAAAAAAAGAAGGGGGAGAAAAAAGGGGAGGGGGGAAGAAAGGGGGGAAAAGGAAAGAAAAGAAAAAAAAAAGAAGAAGGAAAAAAAAAAAGTAAAAGCCATAATTTTCACAAGCCAGACTGAAGGAAAAGTAGATGAGGAGAATTCAATAAGGAGTTACAACTACATGTTAAAGAGAATTTTTTCACTCCAAAACTGACTTTAGAGCAGGTTTTGAGCTGAAGCTCTGCACGGATGTGTGTAGTAGGTGTAGAGCAGCTTTCTGAGGGGTGTTTGAATCCACAGTTGCTATGCAGGGCATTGTTCCATTAAAGGACCATCACGACAGCTCTCCCGTTTGGAACACTTGTAGAAATTAAATGGATCCCATGCAGGTTGACATTTTGCAAAAGAAAAGAATAAATGGGGCACCGTATTGTGGGGTTTTTGCCTTTTAAAAGAGAAGATTCAAACTCACCCTGTGACGCTTAGCTGGAACCAGAATTTGGAATCTGGGTCCGGATTTTGTCCCCACGTTGCTTTCTCAGAGAACTAACAGTGCTGCCGTTAACTCTTTCAGCCCCACAAGCTTCTCATTGGGCATTTGATGCATCTTTAGCCTGATCTTTTGAAGTACTGGGAACTTATTTAGTAAAATTCATAGAATCATAGAGTAATTTCAGTAGGAAAAGATGAGTCCAACCATTAAGTAACTCTACCAAGTCTGGTGTTAAACCAAGTCCCTCAGCATCACATCTCTCTTCCTCTTTTTACCCCTCCAGGGATAAGGATCACTGGGATTCCTGTTTCAGTGCTTGAGAACTCTTTAAGCAAAGAGGTTTCTTCTAATGTTCAACCTAAACACCCCCTGATACAACTTGGAGCCTTTTGTCATCCTATCACTTGTTACTTGAGAGAAGAAACCAACCCAGCTGCCTGGCTTCAACTTCCTCTCAGGGAGTTTTAGAGAGTGAGATCTCCTCTCATCCTCCTTTTCTCCAGGCTTGACAACCCCAGCTCCCTTTGCCACTCCTCAGCAGACCTGTTCTCCAGACTCTTCACCAGCTCTTCTGGATCTGCTCCCAGGTCCAGGCTTTAATGTGTGTTTTTTAACAATGAACACAGTACTCAAGGTGCAGTCTCATCAATGCTGAGTAGAGGAAGGCTATCACTCCCCATTTGTATGATAGGAAATGATTATCCAGTAGGGCAGGCCCCTCACATCTGTGAGGTCTGTGACCTGACAAGCCCTGAGCTTCCTATCCTTTGAATGAAGATTTTCTAGGGGAGTTCAGATACCTGCAGGGGTGGATTTCAACTTCCCCTTCCAAAAGCCAAGCAACTCTCAGACTTTCAAATAATCTCTATGGTTGTGCAAACTCTACTAACCCCCAAAGGACCAAAACTCTGAGATCTAGGGATTTCTGGTGTCTTGCAGGACTCCAGCTCTCTCAAGTGAAGCAAGTGCATGCCATGGTCAGAGCAGACCATTCACCAGATGAGAAGCCACAAGTGCTTGTGGATGTGCCATTTCTTAAACATTTTAGCAGCCCCATTAAATGTTGTTGCAGAAGCTAAAAATGAACCGTGAAGAAATTCTCACGTTCGCTACAGCTGAGCCTGAAACAAAATCCCAGATGTTCCCAGCCCAAGTTCAAAAGCCATCTTGAGTCACTGTTTTCCAGCACAATGTTTCAAAAGAAATCCAAATTGATGTCTCTTGTCCTCATTTCACAGACACTGCCAGAGGGTGCAGTGACAGCTAAGGGACCTTCAATCCAAGCCACCGCAGACTGCTAATCCAACTCAGGAGAGCCACTCTTGAGTCCTTAAATATGTGGAGGTTTCATATCACCGAGTCACAGAAACATTCAGGTCAGAAAAGACCCTCAGGATCACCAAGTCCAACCATTAACCCTACTATACAAGGTGCACCCCTAAACCAGGTCCCCAAGTGACCTTTAAAAACATCCAGGGTTGGTGACTCCACCACCTCCCTGGGCAGCACATTCCAATCCTTGACCACTCTTGCTGGGAAAAGCTTTTTCCTGATATCCAGTCTAAACCTACCCAGTCACAGCTTGAGGCCATTCCCTTTTGTTCTATCACCAATCACCTGTAAGAAGAGACCAGCAGCAGCCTCTCCACAACGTCCTTCCAGGTAGTTGTAGAAAGCAATGAAGTCTCCCCTCAGCCTCCCCTTTTCCAAACCATCCCCAGCTCCCTCATCAGACTTATTCTCCAGACCCTTGAGCAGCTTTTTTACCTTCCTCTGCACTGGCTCCAGCACCTCCACATCTCTCTTGCATTGAGGTGCCCAAAACTGGACACAATACTCGAGGTGTGGCCTCACCAGAGCTGAGTCCAAGAGGACAGTCACCTCCCTACTCCTGCTGGACACAGCATTTCTGATCCCAGCCAGGATGCCATTGGCTTTCTTGGCCCCCTGGGCACACTGCATGCTCATAGGGTCCACTGCTTGCTCCACAGAGTCCACTGAAGACTTCAAATTCCAAACATACTGCCCCACAACTACTCACAACACTCTGTGGGTAGTTGTGCCATGGTAGCATTATTACCTGATCTGGATCATACTCACAACCTTGCAAGAAGCCTATTCCCCTCTCTGTCTCTTTCTCTCTCTCCACATTACCTGAGCCCCAAACATGTTGCAGCTGGCTTCCTGTCATCACAACTTGCTTTTTGGTTTTATTTACAAAACCATGTGCAAGTTCAGCCTGCAGCTTCTTCCACCTGAAGATCAAAGCCTTAAGTTGCATTCAGCTCACTCCTCTGAAATGCCAGCTTCCTTGGGATAAATGACATCTTGCACATTTGGTACAACTTTCATTTCATTTCGTATTTTAATTTGCAATCTCGGATATCAAAGAAAGCCAAAGCTGACAAAAGCCAGCTTGTAAACCTATTCAAGTGGAGTTTTCAATGGTTTACATAAATCAACCCATAATCTGCTTTATTTAAATCTCTCAGTGTACAAAAGGCTGCAGTTTGTCAGAGTTAGAGAAAATGCATATATTAATCAGAATATAGATGAGCAACACAAAGCAACATTTAACAGTAGATAGCAGTGGGCCATAAACAGTCCTGTGGCTCTGTTAGTTGCCACCAGTCACAGTGAACCCTCTCAATCCAGCTGTCAGCTGCAGGGGTGGATAGTAGGTCTAAAGGACTTATTTCAGCACAGGTATCACCAACAAACAAGCACCCCAAATTAATTTGCACTTACCTGCACAGGACAGGTGTTTCTCCAACCTGGTCATTCTTTTTCTGTATGTTCTTCTAGCTGCTTCTTCAACCTGGTCATAGGCTGGGTGCTAAGAAGATGTTCTCCCCAGAAAGAGAGATTGGCCATTGGAGTGGGCTGCCTGGGGAGGTGGTGAAGTCACCATCACTGGAAATGTTTAAGAAGAGACTGGATGAGGCACTTGGTGCCATGGTTTAGTTGATTAGATGGTGTTGGGTGATAGGTTGGACTTGATGATCTTGAAAGTCTTTTCCAACTTGATTAATTCCATTCTACTTCTATATGCTCCTCTATCAGATTTTCCAACCTGGTCATTATTTTTATGGACTCATAGAATTGTTTTGGCTGGAAATTCAAAATCATCAAGTCCAATTATTACTTAACTCTACCAATCTGGTGCTAAACCATACCCCTCAGCACCACATCTCTGCATCTTTTAGACACCTCCAGGAATGGAGATTCAAACAACTCCCTGGGGAGCATATTCCAGTGTTTAATAACTTTTTCTATATATTCTTCTACCTACTAGTGCTCCAAACTGGGAATATCATAATTTTTTACTGCTTTATCTTCTGGGATTTATAAGGGATTGTAAAATGTTCCTTGCTCATCACTCACCCACATCTTTACAAAAGGAGCAACAGTTCAGGTAAATGCTCTGCCTTCTCCAGCAATAAAATTATACTGTGTGGGACTTTTCTGAATGAAATGGATCTAGATATAATAAATATACCTTACCTTGATCTTCATGCTACTCAGATGGCAGGAATTAGTGACAAAGTTGTGACAGACCTTAAACGAAAGCAAATAAGCAAACAATAAATCACCCCAAATCCCTAAGCTCCTTAGTTAGCTCCAGTTTCTCCCAACCTTGCAGCAATTCCAGTTTTCTTAATGCAGCTGGGGGGAAAAAAACGAATAGTTACCATGGAAATTGCCACCAGCCTTTTCATTTCAGCCTCCTCCAAGTTACAGAGCAGGTTTATGAAGACACACATAGACTCCACTCATCATTAAAGCTAGCAGTGAGAACTCAGGCAGCGATGTAACTGTGAGGTTTTTCCCAAGGTTTGCAGCCTGTTTCACAATAATTTGCTCTGCTCTCGTTCTCATTACAAAGGCCATATTAGAATGATAATGACTTACATGCTCTGTCATACTATACTGCTCTGACCTTTTCAGTATGCTGCCTTTTGAAAGCTTGACAGGGCCACCTCTCCTGCACACGTTAACATGGCAGAAAACTGGAACCAGGGAAGGGGAAGAAAGAAGTGGATGTCAGCAATAGACACTCTGCCAAATTCTTCTCAGCTTTAAATAACCTTACCCTAACTCATCTTTTTCTTTCTTTTTTTTTTATCCCCCCCCTCCCCCCCCCCCCCCCCAATTCACTTGTATTTAAACAGGTTTCCTATCTCTCCTCCAGCACTCCGTGTCGATTTGGGTCCCAGGTGACCAGACTTCTCTTTTCTCAGCATGTACAAGAGGTTTTTTGGTTTGTTTGTTTGTTTAATGTGCACTGTAGACACCTGGCCTGTCCCCTTCGACACATGCAGCATTTACTTTCATAGGGAAGGAAATTTTCTTGAACTGCACTCCCTGCTGCTAATTCCTCTGTGAATAAGCAAGAGAGCCAAGGAAGCTCCATGTCACAAGGATGGTGCACAACCTGCTACGCAAGCATGGAGTTAGAGGGAGACATGGTCGCATCAACCATGTTCCTCCCATGCCATCATTTCCTGGAACATTAAGAATCATAGAATCATTTTGGTTAGAAAAGACTTTTAAGGTCATCAAGTCCAACTGTTAAGACAGCACTGCCAGGTCACCAATAAAACATATCCCTCAGCATCCCATCTACATGCCTTATAAATATCTCCAGGGATAGCACCTTCACAACTTCCACTACAGTCAGAGAAAGACTCAAAAGAAAGTTATTGGCAATTCTCCTTCTACTTGTGCACAAGCCTTTTAGTGGTTCAAGGCCTTACCATTCCTTGAAATGAATATAGAAAAGGGCAGGACGCTCTTAAACCATCAAAAACCTTATGATGAGAGGAATGGCTGTAGGGATGCTAAGGTGTACATGAGCATGGGCTCTTGTCTCTTTAGCCAGTCACTCACCATACCAGCCTTTTGATGTTCAGCACTGGAACCTCCCAAAGAGCAGCCAGGCTGGCATTAATCTCTAATTTTAATGATTCAAAGGGAGCTTTCAGCCTCCATTTGCTTATCAGTGTTTTGCCTCACCACCCTCAGACACTCCCTTGATGACTCAATGCTCCCTACCTTTCTACAGATGGGATGGGGACTGAGAGGCTCTCAGCCTTTCATATCTCTCACATCTGCCCCCTCCAAAATTACTTGCAGGTGTGCTGAGAAGACCTATACACACTTCAAACAACTGTTAAGTTGTTTTCCTTCAATTTCTCTGAAACAAGCTGCCTCATACCTTAGATCTGTGACATCATGCTCCTTCACTATGCCACTTCAATAAGAAACAGGGTGTCCACTGCTGCTCTGTGAGATCCTGCCCCACTGCTAGGCATCTGCTCTGCAAAATACCCTAACACGGGGACTGAGGAGTTAACAATCTCTGAGCCTACTGCTTGAGGATTATTTAGCACACCAGGTGCCTGCTGCACTCTCACTGGCGAGGAGAGCATGGGAACAGGGATGAATCATGGCTGCAGCTGCACGAGAGAGGGGTCTGGAAGCTGGTAAGGGAGCTGGTGAGACAATCACAACCTCTCTGGGACCCTCTTCTATTTACACAAATAGAAAGCACGTGCCAAGCAAACCCGAGTGAACCTCCGACCACCCCAGCGTTCACCTTCTGATTGCAGAGACTAATATCACTCAGCACCAAGGATCTCCTCTGCCTGGGGAACGCCGTGAGCCTCGCAGCCTAAGAGTCCTCAGAGACGTGCAGATGCTTATCGCTGTCTTTTACACGTTGCTTGTAAAGCTGCTCTGCTTGAGTACGAAGCCCTTCTGTGGCTGTAGGGAAGTATAATATTTCACTACAGTTTTCAGTTCCTCCAATCTTCTCAAGAGTTGATCGTAAAGGTTCCTGTTGCTCATCTTCAGAGTCTTCTCCTTCACATGCACCTTTCTCTTCCTTCAGGGAAGGGCTGGTTTGATTTGGAGCTTTTTCAGTGGGTTTGGGGTTTTTTCTTCTAAACAAGCGTATGAGGTCATAATTTGATATCACACGTAATTCACAGAGTCATAGGATGGTTTAGGTTGGAAGGAACCTTAAAAATCATCTAGTTCCAACCTCCCTGCTATGGACTGGGACATCTTCCACTAGAACAAGTAGCTCAAAGCCTCATCCAACCTGGCCTTGAACACCTCCAAGTCAGAGGTCATTCACAATCTCCCTGGGTAACCTGTTTCAGTGTCTCATCATCCTCACTATAAAGAATTTCTTCCTAATCTCCAATCTTCATCTCCCCTCTTCTAGTTTAATTTTTTTTTTAATTCCTTAATTTTTAATTATTTTTTTTCCATTTTTTTAAATTTTAATTTTACAGGATCTCAGCATGGTTGTGGTTGGAAGGGACCTCTGGAGACCTTCTAGTACAAAGCCCCTCCTAAAGCAGGATCACTCACAGCAGGTTGCCTGGGATCACAATGTCCAGGCAAGTTTGGAATCTCTCCAGAGAAGACAACTCCATAAACTCTCTGTAAAAATTTGTGCCAGGGCTCTGGCACCCTCAAAGTGAAGAATCTTCTCCTCCTGTTTGGGTGGAACCTCCTGTGTTCCAGTTTGTGCCTGTTGCCCCCTGTCTGGCCCCAACCCTTTGATTTTTATATGAATTTATAAGATTCTCCTCTCAGTCTGCTCTTCTCTAGGCTGAACAGCCCCAGGTTTCTCAGCTGTCCTCATACAAGATGCTGCAGTCCTCTCCCCATCTACACAATTACACACTATACATAGAAAAAAAGAATCATTTTATACATAGAATAAACCAGGTTGGAAGAGACCTTCAAGATCATCGCGTCCAACCCATCAACCAATCCAACACCGCCCAAACAACTAAACCACGGCACCAAGTACCCCGTCAAGTCTTCTCCTAAAAACCTCCAGTGATGGCGACTCCACCACCTCCCCAGGCAGCCCATTCCAATGTGCAATCACTCTTTCTGTATAGAACTTTTTTCTAACATCCAGCCTGAACCTCCCCTGGCACAGCCTGAGACTGTGTCCTCTTGTTCTGGTACTGCTTGCCTGGGAGAACACACAGGAGTGCAAAACCAGGGAACAGTTTGTCACACACAGGAATGCAGGGGAGACCCTCACATGACACTAGAAAGGGTAAGAAGAATGGCAAAAGATGTGGTGATGACAAGGAACCAGGTGTCTTTCTTAGTACCAACCCCAGGCACAAGGAGCTCAACACAGAAATGACCCATCCCAGATCTGTCCCAGGACAAAGAGACTTCACATTATCTTCTAATCAGGATAAGCCATTTCAGAGTCAGAGGAAAGCTATCTTCAAATCCACTCTTGAATGGGTTTATTGGTGTAATTAATAATGTAAATGACAAATAAACCTGTATATTTGCAAGGAACACACTGAAGAAAGGTTTTTGTTAAAGGTGGCACTAAATGGGAATCAACATGGAAAATACATGGCACCACTCATAGAAAGGGAAGATTTTGACCCATCTAAGTAGGGTATATCAGAAAAATCTATACTGATGACCTCTCTCTCACTATAAAAAGTTTGCTCTGAATGAGCAAACTTTACTGCTCTACTTGAACTCAACCTGAACATGTCCAGAGAATGGCAATGAGGCTGGTGAGGAGTCTGGAGCACAGCCCTGTGAGGAGATGCTGAAGGAGCTGTGAGTGTTTAGCCTGGAGAAGAGGAGGCTCAGGGAAGACCTTCTTGCTCTCTACAACTACCTGAAAGGAGGTTGTAGCCAAGTGGGGGTTGATCTCTTCTCCCAGGCAACTAGCAACAGAACAAGAAGACACAGTCTCAAGCTGCACCAGGGGAGGTTTAGGCTGGAAGTGAGGAAAAAGTTCTTCCCAGAAAGAGTGATTGGCCATTGGAATGTGCTGCCCAGGGAGGGGTGGAGTCACTGTCCCTGGAGATGTTAAAAAATGGATTAGATGTGGCACTTGAAGCCATGGTTTAGTTGTCAGGAGGTATTAGGTATTAGATAATAAGTTGGACTTGATGATCTCTGAGGTCTTTTCCAACCTGGCTGATTCTATGAGATAAATATCTTTTCTCTGGTACACCACCTCCCTTTTCCCACAGAGGTTAACTATGTTGCCTACAGCAAAGTTAATGCCCAACTTTCTTGCACCAAGGGGTCTCATGAAAGAGCATCTCTACCTGAAGCCAATTTATCCTGAAAGTAATAAAAGTGGATTCGGGTCAGCCCATCAGGTGTGTGGGAGGGAAACCATAACACTTCAGCTCCTCTCTTCTCTGTCCTTCTCTGACAAACAAACAAAAAATTAGAATAAAAATTGTAAAAAGCCCCACATTTACTCTACACCAGAGACTGGAAGAGCAGAGAAGATAGAAGTGAGAGGACATAAGTCCCCTGGGACTACCAGTCCATGCAAAGGATTATACACAGTCTTCCCAAGCATGTCTGAAGGGCATTTGTAGACACTTTTCTATATCTGACACTCTAGAAAACTTTCTCCCCACTACCCTCACAGTGGGTGGGCCTGCTGTGCCATCAGTTCCTTTCCCCATTCAGCAGAAATAAGGTTGTCTCTTGGTGAGACACTGGAACAGGCTACCCAGGGAGGTAGTAGAAGCCTCGTCTCTGGAGGTTTTTAAGGTCAGGTTTGATGTGGCTCTGAGCAACCTGATCTAGTGTGAGGTGTCCCTGCCCATGGCAGGGGACTTGGAACTAGGTGATCCTTGAGGTCCCTTCCAACCCTGACAATTCTATGATTCTCCCTACAGCATGCTGGTCCAGCTGGTTCTGGGAATGGGGTAAGCTTTCATGGGACATCCTGAAATGATCTCTGAGTGACTCTTGCTACCAAGCACCTCATATCCAGCTCTTTTCCTTTGCTCTTCTCTGCTCCATGAGTTTCTTTTCACTATCCTCAGTGTTTACTGTACTTTGAATAGTTATGTGGCCACCATCCATAGGAGAACCATGGGAACTGGCAGGCAGTGAATGACTGGCATGCAAAAGGGTGGTTTTTTTTTCCCTTCCTTCTTCTACTTCTCCTCCTTGAAAACAACTTTGGCGAGCCATCAGATGAAAAAAAAAAGATAAAAAAAATCTATTCTTCTGCCAGCTCCTGCCCAGTGCCAGTGTCAGGCTATTTAAAGGAGCAGTTTGGGGGAAGGTAGCACTAAACAAGCTGCATCTTTTCCCTCTGCATCAAAAAAAAAAAAAATAATCAAAAAATCAGAAGGTGCTGAGCTCTCTTTTCTGCCCAGAGTTGACTTAAGTTAAACATCTGAGCCCCTGACATAAATGTACACTGTAGGAATCCATAATAAGGTTCTTCAGTTAAAACTAGCAACTGCATTTTCGATGCGAGAGCATAATCCTCATTGTTCCTGGGGAGCCTGGATCTTGCCACAACAGAGGGGTAGGGGGGGTGGGTTTTTTGTTATATTACATGCCTACTAACCAAGTCCTTTTCTTTTATAGCTCCCCACGGTCGGGAAAAGGAGAAAGAGTGGATTTAAGTTTCCAGGGAGCTGTCGGCCTTTGTAATAAGGTACATGGCTCACTGCTAGTTCACAAAGGGGGTTAGCACTAGACCGGCGGTGAACTATTCATCCTGCCAGCCAGCTCAGGTGAACGCGGCGCTCGGAGCCAAACGGGAACGCTCAGCCTCATTCACCCAGTAGCTATATAATGTACCACAAGCTGAAAACTTGTTCATTGAGCCAGCAGGAAATTCAGACGTTTAGCAAGCGCTGGAACCAGAACTGCTGTGATGGATGGGAATATTCCAGACCTGGGGAACTGTGGCTGGGCTGCCACGGGAAAGGAGCACATCACTCCTGAGATCAGCGAGCAAGGCTGGGAGTCACGGGAGAATGGGCTGAGGTGTTCCTCCTCTCCTCCTCCCTGGGAAACTGCAAGAGAGAAGAGATGAATTTGATTTATTTCCCATTGTCAGCTATGGGGAAAGGAGCAAAGCTAAGAGCAGAACACACAAACAAAACAAAAGGCTTAACTCTAGGAGGAAAAATGCCTGTTCCCAGGAGAGAAATGTGATACTCCCCAGCTTGCCCACTATCAGCACTCTGAGACCCGCTCCCAGCTGCTCTGCATTCTTTGGTTTCATCACTCAAATCTGAATTACAGGGGAGTGTTAAGGCTGGCTGTGCTGCTCCTGCTGCTCTTCTGGGGCTGCCCATGCTGCTCAGCCATCACCAGAGCAATGCAACCTTGAGAGGTCAGCGACTACCATGACAGCAGCAGACAGACAGGCAGGCACAGACGCCCAGTGGAGCTACCGACAGAAGTCCAAAGCCTGGAGGTTCCAGAGCATACAAACCAAAATTTAATTTCTTACAATGTGAAAGCATGTCCACAAATGACCAAATTGGAACTTTTAGCATTTTTGTCCCCTTGGGGCATGGGGGGCAGGTGGAAAGCAGACCCATCTGCAGTCCCTCTGATCCATCCCAAGAGTCTCAAAGGAAGAGGGAGGAGAATCTGGCATGTCCTTTGCAGCCTATCAAAACCTTTCATGTTGAGGTCCCTCCAGTCACTCTTCACTGAATCACAGAATATTAGGGGCTGGAAGGGACCTCAAAAGATCCTCCAGTTCAACCCCCGCTGCAGAACAGGATCACCCGTACCAGATCACACAGGAACACATCCAGGTGGGTCTTGAATATCTCCAGAGAGAGAGAGACTCCACAACCCCTTTGGGCAGCCTCTTCCAGTGTTCCATCACCTGTATTTCTTTTGACAACTCTCAATGGATCATTAAAAAACAAAACAAAACAACTTATGAGTATTAACAGTTTACAGGTAATGTAGTGCCCTGCCCTGCGTTCTGAGAACATTTGTCATTTGATGAAATCATATCATTTGTAAGCTGGGGAAACTGAGGCACAGTTACATTAATCATAGAATCAACCCATCGCACTGCAAGGGACCCTCAAAGGTCATCTTGTCCATCCCTCTTGCAGGGGGAGGCTTGCAAAAGAAAAAGGACAAATTTCTGGCTATCTACAGAAAGAATTTTGTAGGAGGTGGTCATATCCTCAGTTTCCACTCAAACACCATCTACCCCAAGTGCTTGAAGCCACCACATTGTTCAGTGCCATTAATGCAGTTCTAAGTGTTCAAAGTGCCGGAATTTTTGTACAACCACAGCAAGCTGCCAGAACTCCTCCCAAACTTTCTCCCCACCTACTGACTTTAAGCCTTTCCCCTAGGACATGCCTGTAGCTTCAGCATCATCTCTTTGGCCAGTTCTATCTTCCCAGAGATGCTGTGCCCACTGAGGGGGCCAGTGATCAACCCCAGCCTGCCATTACTGCTTGACCTTCCTGCTTTCTGGCTGTCTCAGATCTCCATCCACTGCCAGCTCACATGCAACACTTAATGAAAAGGGTAGAGCAAGGAAATCAATGAGTGACCCAGAGCTGGCAAGGAGCAGGGTATGCAGGGTTCCGATTCCAGCTCCGAGCCTTGGCTGCGAAGTGGGATTTACAGAATAATTAACTCCGGTATCCTTGGACAACTCACTTTCTGTGTAACAACTGCAGCTGATTCCCCTGTACACCCTTAAAAATCTGTCTAGCTATCGAATCCAAAAACCCAACACCTGTGTGTCAGTACGAACAGCTGTACACTTGCCACTGCTCCTCTCTCTGCAGAGGATGCCACATGCCAGTTGCTTTAGTTAGCGCGTGTGGGGAGGCCAATCCATTAGAGAGAGAGAGAGCACAGCATAATTAAGAAGCAACATGCTTTCTTGTTCCTGCTGCCCTAATTTCATTTTTTTCCCCCTTTTTCTTCCTCCCTCCCTCCCCCCCCCCCCCCCCCCCCCCCCAACTTACTTTGTTTAAACAACTCCATCAGCTTTATTTTGCTGATCTTCAGGCTTGCAGGGCTCATGAACTTGGGAAGCAGGATCTGTTTTCCCAGGTTCTCACAGCACTCATCAGCTGGCGGGTTAGGATAGAGACATTTCCAGTTGAGCTATATTTTGGACTTCTTCCCCCCACACACACACTTCTTTCCCTGAGAAATATCCTCAATAAGGATGGCCTTCTTGGAATAAATAATGAGAGAGGCAAAGACAGAGAATCTAAACACAGGCATTCCGCACGCTGTGCGACGGCAACAAATGATTACATCCACCTCAAAACATCCACTGACGGTCATGTTTGTTTTCATTGCATTCCAGATATCAGTTGCAATCACTCTCTCTGTATTTCTTTCTCCCTTTCTCTTCTGTGTGTGCCTATTCTCTCTTTAACACACAGAACACAAGAAACACTTTTGCTAAACTCAGCTTTATCTTCCAAACCTGTGTGGTGCACACTGGGTACGCAAATGCAAGCTGAAAAGAGGATTTTGAAAATCAAGCTGTATGTCTCAGGGTCTATTTGGAGCCATAATGTGAATTTATCTTTGTATGAATAATTTGCACCACTATCCCTAATTTGGCAAGTGAGGAGTGCAGCCTAGCTTCACAAGCCATAGTACCTTTGTGCTCTTAATCCTCACGGGGCTACCTATACTTGTCTTTCTGTACATTGGATCACTGCTAGTGGAGGACTGAAAAGCATCTCCAGCAATCTTTAATTCATGTGATTAAAAATTCAAAAGAAGCCCTTGTACCAGCTGTTAAACTATGTTAGTAAGCTGTAATTCAGAGTTCAAATCCCAGCAAATTGAAGGTTAGGTTAACAGGATCATTCAGTGGAACTGCATTATATCGTAGCAACTAGAACAGTAGGTGGACTGTTTTATACATGCTCATTTGCAGAAGATAAACTAGGGATGAGCAGACTCATAGCACTGAAAACCTTGCCTTGGATTTATTTCCCCCCTTCTCTTTCTGTGGCATGATTTTTATTTAGGGTTGTTTTGTTGTTTTGGGTTTTTGTTGTCGGTGGTTTTGTTTTGGGTTTTTTTTATTGAGCCTGGCAGATGAAACCAACTGTGGGTTTTGTTTAATCTTTGCACAGATAGAAGCAGAATAAAATCATCATGAAGTGTTTTGTTTAAGATTATCTGGAATCTGAGAAATGCATTTTTCATCTCTGAGACTAATTAGTTTAAATATAACAAAGGTGAAATGAGTTTGATGGTCTTAAGTCTGCTGTTCGTTCTCCTTCAGTAAACAGAGGGAGAAGATATGAGAATCAAAATCCACCTTATTTAGCACAGTTTGATATGATTATTCTTTGCTCAGGCTGGTCCCAAGATAAACTTCCAGGAAGTCTGGAAGAATCAACCTTAAGTGCAAGTAAAGCTAGAAGTATTATGTACGATTACAATTATTATCTATTATTGGCACTACAAGAGTCATTAGTCTTCAGCTGAGAGTAGAAGGCTATTGTGGAGAGAGCTGCATATAAAAGTGACAGTATTTGCCTCACAGAGCTCACAGCCTCTGCAGCTTTACAGAGCTTGCAGGGAGAAGGTGAGAAACAGGATGTAATATCATCTTTAGTTTGCAGATGGGGAATTATGGCACAAAGTGTCTTTCCCAAAACCACACAGGAAGCACGCAGAGCTAGGAGCTGAATCCTGATCTCCTGAAGGCTTTAACCAAAATACCATCCTTCCTGTCTATTGAAAGGCTCCCACTTGTGATAGAATAGCTTGTAAAGCAGACCTTTAACAAGCTCAGACTCCAGAACTAGATGTGGTCTTATGTCTGTGGTACCCACCAAAAAACCCCAAACCAAACAAAATTAGCCTATTTAAAATATCCTGACATAGCCTTTACACTTACTTTTCTAGTGACTTTGGTAAGGTAGGTTTTGTGCAATAGAAGGAAACTAGAAAAAAAACAAAGAAGCTGGGAGGGAAAAGTGCAGAAGGATTGATAGCTAGCTGAAGATGGCTACAGAGATAGGGGGAAATGGCCCACTGGGGTTACTGGGATAATAGTGGAAGATGATACTTCCCAATACAAGCAGTTAGAAAATTAATGTCCTGAAAAATGTAGAAGAAAAGATGCCAAATGAAAAGAGTGCTGAACGTGATCATGTCAGGGATGCTGGAAAAGGCAAAGTTGTGAAGAAACAGGTGAAGCTTAGGGGTTGGCCTAAATGGTCTTCACAAGTCCTTTCCACTCTATGATACTATGATAGTGAGAGGAATTTTAGGGCCACAGCCCTCCTGCCAGAGCACAGGAGGTTTTGCATAAGTAACAAAGGAATACAAATTAAAAGAGGAGTCTGGAGTTTTCCCTCCTTGCTGAGAGCAAGATACCAACTTGAGAATGTCCCAACATACTCTGCATGCTGTCTTCCCATGAGGTACTCACAGATTTGAAGACAGAAGATCTCCATTTGTGCATCTTTTGGCCATGATGCCTGCAAACTAGTTTCCTCAAAAAGCTCCTTCTCACTTCCCATCTGAGAAAACATAATAAAGTGTCCTGAACATCCTTCACAACGAAGATTTGAAATGAAACTTTAATAAGCAAATAAAATTTTTTGGGGGGTGACCAGCACGTGTTGGCCTACACACGAAAGATGTGTGGTTGGTTCCTACCATTACAACCCTGCATTGACAAATCACTCCCACTGTGGTCAGATGTTGTGTCCGTAACACATGGCACTCCCAAAACACTTTTAATGCTACACTAAATGCAATGTTTAAAAATAGCTTTGTCTAACCAAGGGCTGAGTACAACTTGTGAGAGACTTGGCCTCATAATTTTGAGTCATCATCATCAACAAGCTTTCACTTGGATAGCACCTTTCATTCAAAGATCTCAGAACACTTAATTTAATTAAGCCTTTCAACAATGCCATAATGCAGCCAAATGTTATAATAACTGCTTGTAGAGGTTTGAATCTGAGACAAAGAGAGGTTAAACGAGTCTCCCAAGGTCCCAGAACGAATTAATAACATCGCCAAGAAGAGGCTGCAAAGCCAAATCCATAGCCACAATCCTCCCCTCTTCTCCCACCCTGACACACAGACATGGGTGGGATCCTGTGCCCACCAGGCTACGCTGAGGATGCTGCTGAAGCTCTCTCAGCTTCTCAGGGAGGCTGGGAGCAGTCTGTGTGAGAAAAGAACACTGATTTTTAGGCAGCACCCTGTAAAGGAAGGTGGTAATGAGAATGACTTCCCCCCACCCAAAAAAAAAAAAAAAATCCAAAAGAGAGAAAAGGTCTTGTGAAACTTTCCTCCACACCACCACTTCCCTCTGGGTTACCTTGGGAAGCAGGATTGTTTGCTGTTTTCCCATGGCTAAGATCTGTGAGATCATTTACGGTGCGTTAGTGGTCTAGTTCACAATCCAAAAGGCAACGAGGAGAGCAGAGTCACCTTAGCCCCACGTGGGGAATTGCTTCAGCCCTGAAAGAGGAACATCTTGTCCTTGTACCAGCACAATCCGCTGTACTCTGACTTTTTCTAGGAGGTCCCTCACATTCAAACACTGACTTTTCCCGATTCCCTTAGCCTGGGAGATCTGAGGCTCATACAGGCTGCAGTGGTATGGCTCCAGGCCATACAGCACACACTAAGCATTACCATATGTCACAGAGGCAGCTAGACAAAATCTTCCCTGAAATGCAAAGAGAAGTGCTGGATACAGGCAAGCTTCACTAGCTTAAGACCAAACAGCAAAGGTTGTGTAAAACAAAATCGGTTTACTGCTGAGCATCAGCAGCTGCTTTCACATTTACAAATACATTTACGTTCTACAGAACATAAATGAGAAGCAATCAATTTCCTAGCTGACTGCCAAGACCTGAGATAGGGATTTAGTTTTTTCCCAGGTGTTGCTGCAAGGTTTCAAGCACTGTGACCCCACAGGTGGAAAGACCGCTGGAGCTCTGGGCTCTGTGGCTCTCACCCCACCACCAAAGAAGAGCTGGATCTCATTGACACAGACTGCCTCAGGCTCTACAGGAAGGATTTGGTCTCTGTTACAGTCAGGCTTTCCCTGGCATGGAGGAGCTCCAAGACTAAATACATGACCCTTTTGTTCTGGGAACTGGCACAAGAGAGGATGCACTGGGACCTCCGTGTTCATCTCCAGGGCATGCATCATGCGCTGGGCACGTGGAGTCTTGTCAGAAAAGCCATGTGGCATATTCTTCCAACTCTATAATCTCATGAACACAAATATTTAACGTCCAGCCCAGCCCCAGATTTATAAATGGCCATCTGTTAACTGCTTTCACTGGCTCCCAATTAAGCTATCTCCATGGCAGGATTGATGCCACTCACAACTGACATGATACCTTCAATCTGAGAATAAGATAGTTATTTGGACTCACTTGTTCATGGAAAAGTCCTGTGCAATTATACAATGTTGGTAACAAGTGGGGCTGGCCAGAATTACAAACCAGTTCTACCTTGCTGTTGGTAACCATTTCCCTAGTGCCATCTAACCAAAGCACAAGCTCCTGGATTCATCTGATGCTTTAAAACCACCAACTTCAGCTGTTAAAAACCAGCCCCTGGTCCTTATTATCAAGAAGCTGAAAATGTGAGGTTGAAGGCTAAGAGAAAAAAGGGAAAGACAAAGAACAATTCCAATTGTAGTTTTTTAAATCTAATTACTTAAAGCATGATTTTGGAATGATGGGAACCAAATGCAACAGTGTAAATGACAAATTCCTACAAGAAGGAATGACATTAGAATGGCTTAAGCTTATCTATATTAATTAAGCACATTAAAATAATATGTGACTGTTAATACATAAGCCAACATTAAGATATAATAACTGTTTTCTCTTAAATGTTAAATATCCCATCCCTGAAGGTTTTTAAGGCCAGGCTGGATGTGGCTCTGAGCAACCTGATCTAGTGTGAGGTGTGCTGCCCATGGCAGGGGGCTTGGAACCAGATGATCCTTGAGGTCCCTTCCAACCCTGACCATTCTATGATTCTATGAAACAGGCTTGATTCTTTGCATGTGCAAATGAATGTCATTGCATTGCATTAATTACCATCATCTTGCTTGCCACATACTTCTTGAAAATGCAGGTGTGGACACTTTTACCACACCAATTTAGCTTTAAACTAGATGCTGTGAAAAATCTTGGTCACGACATGACCCATGCAGGTAGAGCAGAGCCTTCGCAGATGGCTCTTCAATACTAGACACTGCCTGACTCAGCTTACAGGCTCGATGGGAGGCTCTAGGCTCGGCAGATATTTTCCTCCAGCAATTGTTCATAGTCTTTAGAGAACATAATGAAACTTGCATTTTTGAATTGGTTTTAAATGAGCTGAAACCCGCGGTCCTAATTGGTGTACACAACGTGTGTTTTTAGTTACGAGATAAACAATTTACTCCAGTATCAAGGAAACATCGGTCAGGATTTTACTAGACTCCCCGCTCCATACGATAAATCCACCCCTCTGTTTGTTGCAACAGCTCTGGTAAAACAAACTCTGAGCACACACCGCCGTGACCGAGCAGAGCTCTTTGTCTCAGCACGTGGAACGGTGCCCCGCTCCCACACACCATCCCGCTGGCCCTGTCACCTCGCGCCCAGTCGCTGCCTGGACCTTGGCGAGAGGAGCGTCTGTTGCTCCTACAGGTGTTACATTTTTTCACTCCCCCCAGTGACCAGCAACTAAAATAATATATCTCAAAACAATGTGCTGGCATGGCTGAGAACGTACATATAAGGCCACTGAGGTCCACACAGCGAGGATTGCACAATAACCCATTAAAATAAACATTTGCAACCACAGATAGCTGGACTGAAATCCCTGCTCTGATACAAATAACATCTGGACAACTTTTGTATGCATCTTCCAGCATAAAACACCCTTGAGAAAAAATAGAAGGCGAGCTAAAAGACAAAGGACCACTAAAGATTTTATTATGCTATGGGTGTGGTGCCATAAATTTGAGGGGATTCAGGCAAGAGTTGCCAAGCTTGAATTTAAACAGCATGTTGTTTTTAAAAGTTGTAACATTAGTGACGAACAAGTCAGTATTCTTACATAATTAATCCAGTGTGAAACAGAGTGACTGGAAGACATCCAGTGGTTTAAAAATAACTCAATCATTTATAAGATCCACGGTGCTATACGATTTAACATTAAGGCACAGGAAGTGAAGGCATCTTGGTACAGAGCATGCTGTTTTAATTCCACAAAAGCGTTCTGGATTCAGCTTAACCGAGCTCACTGTACAGCAGCCCTGCGCCATGCAAAGCGAGGGAGGTTCCTCTCAGGTTTAATGACCAGGGGGGTTGTGATCCTGAGTTGTAGTTATTTGTTTTCTCTCTTCACTCTGTAGAGTTGTCTCTTGCTGAAGATGCCATTAAAGAGGCAAAAATGGGAGTGCTTTTTACTTTATTTTTTCCCCCAAAGTGGTAATACTTCACTGGAAAAACTGGGAGAAAGACAAAGATATGCGGGGACGCTAATGAGCGTCTTCAGAAGGCATATAATCATGGTAGGAATTTGAATGGACTTTAACATCCAGTGTTATTCGTTAGTGGTGTTTCCAGCTGGCAACAAGCACAAGTAAGTGCAAACTGGAGACATAGCATGAGTGGGGCTCAGCGTAATGATAAAGAAAAGTAGCCAAACAAAACCCTTATTCACTGCGCTGACCTGAAGTCACCACTTGTATTTATAACCAAGGGTCTGATTCTGCATGTTATTCAGACACAAATCTCCATCAAAGATGATGGTAGAAGACCTGGTTATAGACACTGTTCCTACAAGCAAGCAACACACCTAGATATAGAATCATAGAATCTAACCAGGTTGGAAAGACCTCAGAAATCATCAAGTCCAACCTATTGCCTAACACCTTATGACAACTAAACCATGGCTTCAAGTGTCATGTCCAACCCTCTTTTGAACATCTCCAGGGATGGTGACTCCACCACCTCCTTGGGCAGCACATTCCAACGGTAAATTGCTTTTTCTGGGAAGAACTTTCTCCTCACCTTGAGCCATCTCTGGAGGTGTTCAGGAGGAGACTCGATGGGGTGCTTGGCTGCACGGTTTAGTTGACTGGGTGGTGTTGGATGATAGGTTGGACGTGGTGATCTTGAAGGTCTCTTCCAACCTGGTCTGGTTTGGTCTGGTCTGTTCTATTCTATTCTATTCTAAACTTCCCCTGGCACAGCTTGAGACTTTGTCCTCTTGTTCTGTTGCTGATTGCCTGGGAAAAGAGACCAACCTCCACCTATCTACAACCTCCTTTAAGGTAATTATAGAGAGCAATAAGATCTGTAGAGAGCAATAAGACCTTGTAGAGAGCAACAAAGTTATGTCTGAGTCCAAAACTGGAAGGGAACACCTAGGCAAAACTGCCTATGTCTCCGTTATTTTCCAGTTCCCAAGTGAAAGTGTTGCACCTTGAAGCACTTAATTTTTGTGCCAGCTCTCAGGCTGTACACCCAAGCACCCACCATCACTTAAAATGACCTGCTGCTCTAGGGTGGATATCTAGAGCAGCATTTGGTGAACTGGAAAACCACACAAACTAAAATCAAAAGCGAATTGATGTGCAGAGCACTATCAGCTGTGGCAGAGATGAGGATGTATCCCTTGCAGCAGCACTTACTGCTCTTTTGCCTGGCCCCACTTGGAAAAGTGCTTAACGCCTTGTGCTTACTCCAAAATCACAAGAAACAGTAGTGCTGTTGGGCTCAGGTCCCAAGTGAATTCCCATGTCAGAAGAATCACAGACCTGTCCAAAATCCCTGCTTTGTTCAAGGGTATCGAGTTTCTTGCAGCACATAAATTGATGGGGGTCCAAAAGTAGCTAAACCCTTTATTTGAAATTGGTCTCCAGAAAGCCACTGGTTTGGATGAAGCGGGATGATGCTAAGCCAAATTTTGGGGCAACTCTCCTATATTTGTCTCTAGCAACAGAACAGAATCACAGCATCATAGAATTGTTTGGGTTGGAAAAGACCTCTGAGATCATGAAGTCCAATCATCAAGACTTCTGACCCATGCTGGGAAGGACCTCTGCAATCATCAAGTCTGTGGATCTGTATTGCTTACAGCCATTACCAGGCATGACCACCACATTGTTCATCCAGGTCTAACTGGACATCTCACTGTCATTTCATTACTCACTGCATCATCCCATTCTGTGAAAGCCCAGCAGAGCTAGGTTTGCCCCAAAGAACATGTGAATCCCTGATAAAAAAATAATTGGAAGTTATAGAAGGTGACTCTTCTTTTAGCAGTGCCTGACTTGACATCCAGGATGAGAGGAGATACATCAAAATTGTAATCTTGGATGATCAAAATAAATCACACACAATTGATTTTGACTAATGTAAAACTAACTGAATACATTTCTGGAAACAGGAGTTATGAATTAATAATAGTGATTAAGATGAATTAAACACACAGACTAAATTCTGCCCTACAACATCCTGACTTCCATGGAAACTGTGCGTGCATTCAGGGTCTGAGTCTAGCAAGTTAATTCTGAATTATTTTTTTACACGTTGAATCATAGTAGTACATTAAAAAGAATTTATGGGCCTAAAGAACATGGCTATATCTACCAATGTTTATTGAGCTTTGATTGCTATTTTCTCAAATTAAAAGTGTGTTTGCTTAACAATGCCAAAAGTGGCTTTAGAAAAGCCATTACTGTTGGACTTCAAGTCTTAAGCAAGCAAAAGTGTGAGGAGTAGGTACAAGAATTGTGACTCAAAACAGTATTTTCATTTCAGTGGATAGAAGCAAATTCCAAGACCTATTGACTCTGGGTTTTTTACCATTTGTTCCTGTTTATTTATAATGAGAAGTCTGATCCACAGTTTCTCCTTCTGCTCTCGTGGCATTATGTCTCAAGTTTGACCCAGCAGTTATGACAACTTTGTCCCTTGATACATTCACTTCTATTTTTGTTATATCTGTCTATAAATCTATTCTATTCATAAATATGTATATCAGGGTCTAGAGCACAAGCCTTATGAGGAGCAGCTAAGGAACCTGGGGTTGTTCAGCCTGGAGAAAAGGAGGCTGAGAGGAGACCCTCTTGCTCTCCACAACTATCTAAAATGAGGTTGTAGTAAGGTGGAAGTTTGTCTCTTCCTCCATGTAAAAAGCAATAAGACAAGAGGAAATGGCCTCCTGTTGCACCATGGGAGGTTTAAGAGGGACATTAGGAAAGGTTTTCTGCTGAAAGGGTTATCAACCCCTGGAACAGGCTGACCAGGGAAGTGGTAGAGTCTTCATCCCTGGAAGGATTTAAAAGATGGCAGCACTTAGGGACATGGTACATTGGTGGCCTGGCAGTACTCAGTTAATGGTTGGACTTACTGACCTTGAAGGTCTCTTCTAACCAAAAGGGTTTAGGATTCTATATATTTAGATATGCATATATTTACATATGTAAGGTGTGTGCATGTGTGCTTTCTCATGTGTATTTGTCTATTAATTCTTTATGCTCTTGGAGTAGAAACTATGTGAAATTGGAAGTATAGGAAATGGAGTAAGCTACAAGTCACCATGTGGCATTTCCTGTGAGGGTTTATTCACCATGTGGCATTTCCTGTGAGGGTTTATAGAAGTAGATTTAAGAAAGAAAAAAAGGATTTATTCAAGCAAATTCAAATCCATTTGGTGGTTAAATGGTGTTTAAGATTGGGCATCAGCACAGAAAGACAGAATAACTGTGGATGTTATACTGCCTATGAGCTACGTTGCCAAATGGGTTTCTTAAAGATCCCATGTATCAGGTTAACCTTTCTTTGCCTGGTATCAGCTCAGATTAATTCAGATGAGAACATCTGCAAAGACTTGTAGGTGAGCAGAGAAGAGCTTGTATTATCAGAGGAGATCAAAATAGCTAGGCAGGCTCAGCACAGTAAAACAAAGACTGAGATGGAATTTCTAAAGAAATAAACCTATGGGGTTAAAAGAAATGGGGAGAAATTTCACATCTTCTGGCAGTTCTGAGCTCTGGGAGAAGCTTGATAAAGGGACCTGGTGCTTTAAACTCTCCAGCAGCCATCCCACAGGGGAATGTGGACTGAGGGAGGGCAGAAAACAACCTCAGAAGCTGTTTAAGATGGAGCTTGGTCAATTCATGTATGGGATTATAGGATGTGAAAGTGAAACCCAGCACTTAGAGGCTCCCTGCCAATCCCATTTTGTTAATATAAAATATTTTAATGGGACTACAGATCTGTAAATTTTTAACACTTAGAATTAAAACAAAAGACAAAAGTTTACTGAAAGTGATGAAATTATAGAATCATAGAATAGAATCATAGAATTGTTGCAGCTGGAAAAGACCACTAAGATCATTGAGTCAACCCATCGACCTAACACTACCATGTCCATTAAACCATGTCTTAAAGTGTCATGTCTGCAAAAAAACCCCAACCTTTTCCCATCAAAATATTCCCCCCCAAACATTTGTTGTTGATTGTTATGAAGTATTTTTGCAGCAGAAAACTCTCTCTTGCATTTGTTTCCAGAGGCTCAAGTCAGGGCATCTGTAAGGGACTTGGACATTTATGCCTCACTGAGAGCGGCTGGCCTCCTCTGGAGAAACAAGGGCATGCTTGGGTTAGTCTGAATACACAATACAGAATCCAGAATTAACCAGGTTGGAAAAGAACTGTGAGATCATCAAGTTCAACCTATCACCCAACACCATCTAATCAACTAAACCATGATACTAAGTGCCTCATCCAGTCTATTCTTAAACACCTCCAGTGATGGTGACTCCACCACCTCCCTGGGCAGCACATTCCAATGGCAAATATCTCTTTCTGGGAAGAATTTCTTCCTAACATCCTTGGTCTCACCTCTTGCTAAATCCTAATGACTTAAGATCTGGTGTCTCTCTAGTCAACAGTAAATGTGTTGTTTTCTCATCCATAGATGCCTGCCAAAAGGAAAGTCCCAGTCCTCTGTTTTGCCACAGACTGAGCAAGGACAGAGCCTGGCTCATGGCAAGGACATTTGAGGCAGGCACTGGAATATCTTGGAGACACTGATGGCTCTCCTGCATATGATTTGAAACAGTGAGTTGGGCAAATATCTGCTGCTACATACTCATAGTTGATCTTACCTTAGGCCAGCTGGGTGCACCAGATGCTCTAATTAACAGACCATATCAGAATTCTTTCTGCTGAAATTGCTTTTCTACCAGAAAATATCCTTTCCAGAAAAAGGTTGTTGGGAAAACAGGAGTTGTTGGTTTGAGGACTTTTCTGTGTTACCAAAATAACAGACTTCTGCTTCATCAGCTAAAAAAAGTTTTAATCAATTTCATTTTTATCAGCAACTTGAAAAATCTTAGTGAATCTCTTTAAAAAAAAATCTTTTTTTTTTTTTTTTTGGAAATCCTTTTGTATGAAGAATGCTGTGGTTTTCAGTTTGCATCCAAGTCTTGGATTTATTTCTTTCTAAAAACAGAATATGTGTAATGGGAAGGGATTTCCACTTTCTAGACAACCATGGCATTTAGTGGTATTATTATAATTGGTTATTTTCATTCTTTTCATGTAGAGCCATTCATAAATACCCTAAATCGTAGCAAGGACTACACATCACTTCATTTCTACAGAACAGGGCAATCAAAAGAAGAATCTTATTTTTAACAAGAACAAACAAACAAAACTTTGATTTGGGCTGAGAACTTCCATCAAATAGAAAGACTAAAGAGGCCAGAATATATTAAAAGTGAAGATTTATCATGAAATCATAGAATCAACCAGGTGGGAAGAAACCTCAGAGATCATCAAGTCCAACCTATTACCTAACACCTCATGACAACTAAACCATGGCTTCAAGTGCCACATCCAATCCTTTTCTGAATACCTCCAGTGGTGGTGACTCCACCACCTCCCTGGGCAGCACATTCCAATGGCAAATTACTCTTTCTTTGAAGAACTTTCTCCTCACCTTGAGCCTAAACTTCCCCTGGCACAGCTTGAGACTGCCCTCTTGTTCTGGTGCTGGTTACGTGGGAGAAGAGACCAACCACCACCTGGCTAAAACCTCCTTTCAGGTAGTTGTAGAGACCAATGATGTATCCCCCTGTGCCTCCTCTTTTCCAGGCTAAATACCCCCAGCTCCCTCAGCCTCTCCTCACAGGGCTGTGCTCCAGACCTCTCCCCAGCCTCATTGCCCTTCTCTGGACATATCCAAGTATCCCATAACTAACCTGAAAATATTTAAAGGCATTTAAATATTCCAAATTTTTGGAAGCTGCTATCAGGGAAGTAAGTGATATATTCAAAACTTGGCCTTCACTCTTCTAGCTGCTGAAGGCTCTCCAGTACCATCACTAGATGAATAGAAGCTGTATCTGACACAAGGAGTTTGCTACTAATTGGTAAAACCCAATAATAAATCAGAAAGAAACACCCTGCATCCTGGTAAAATAACCTTTGGCTTTCAAGACTCTGATTTTGATTACTTCTAGCAAACATGTAAATGAAAAAGAATTTACAGTCATCGTGACCTGGTCCTTGCAAGTCAACAGAACACAGGAACAGCCTGGAATTGAAATTTGTATCACTGACCTGGAATTTAGATGCCATGGTTTGAAATTCCCCTGTCCACAAGTAGAGAAATCCAGAAGAAGGTTCCCAAACAGGCTGCCCAGGGTGGGTTGTGGAGTCTCCCTCTCTGGAGATGTTCAAAGCCAATCTGGATGCATTCCTGTGTGATCGGGTACAGGTGATCCTGCTCTGGCAGGACTGGATGATCTTTTGAGGTCCATTCCAGCCCCTAGCATTCTGTGAATGCAAAAAACAGGACACATTGGTAATGAGAAGCATCTAAAGGAAAGTGGCAACGGCTGGAGTTGAACAAAGCCATGTGGCCTACATGTCCCTCAGATGTGAGTCCATGGACCTGCCAGAAAAGTCAGTGATAACCCAGGTGTTGATGCCACATCTGTATTCCATTCAGCAGAACATCACTCCTGCTGGGATTTAATGCATAGTGTATGAAACTCAACATGGTTTAGTTTTACACAAGGTATAGAAGTGAACGGGCTGATATCAGACACGAGGACACAAACACACATGCATATCTATATGCATGTATATCTACATATACACAGATATATGAATTTTTAATGCCATTTTCTGTCATTCTTTAAGTCCATAGAATAAATGGACTTTGACAAAATATATGTGTTACACACAAAAAGAACAGCACCAAAGGGTTTGCTTCAGCTTATGAAGGCAGGCTTTCATTCCCATTACCTGTATTACCCTTCACAGAGAAAGACAGAGGACCTTTGCCAAAATTTCTAGGCCACAAACGTTATCTGCAGCATAATGAAATCCATCTGCTGTCACCTGATGCATAGCAGTTCGGTTGGCAACCTATATCTTGCATTAACATAAAGATGAAACATTTCCTGATCAAGGCAGCATACATCTATCCTATCTTTGAATTACTGTGCTTAATATCACTTAAAGAAAGGACACTCTAGTGGTGGCACAGCTTTTGGCATATAAATTGTTCACTGCACATAGGGTATACCAGGAGCTGATGCTGCTAGGGTTTGTGCCCAGGAAAGAGGAGTTTGAGGAGCTTGTAGAATATCAAATAGCTTTAGAGGACCAGTCAGATTTCTAGAGTCATGGGTGAATAGTTAGTTATTTTTGCACTCAGAAATGGAGAGAATAGTAACTGTCTGTTTCTTGAAGCCCTTGTGCCTAAAAATGTGGCTTTAGAAATACTGGGTGCCAAGACAACTAGCTACTAGCACTTTTCCCCTGATCCTGGGCAATGGTTTTAAACTAGAGAAGCACAGACTTAGATTGGATGTTAGGAAGAAGTTCTTTACTATGATAGTGGTGGAATGCTGGAACAGGTGGCCCAAGAAGGTGGTAGAGGTCCTATTCCTGGAGATATTCCAGGCCAGGCTTGCTGGTGGTCTGAGCAGCCTGACCTAGTTGAGGATGTCCCTGCTTACTGCAGAGGGGTTAGATTAGATGATCTTCAACGGTGTCTTACAACCCAGTTCTGTGTGAAGGGGGTGTTGGGGAGGGAAAGGGAGAAATCCTGATAGTCCCCAGGATTAATGGTTGAAGTTGATGATCTTGAAGATCTCTTACAACCAAAATGATTCTATGATATTTTGTCAGACACTATATTGCCTGCAATATTTGCCATGAGAAGACACACCACATGATGCAAGCTGCAGCATCCCCATAGATATTTTAAAGGTTCTGCTCCTAACCTTTTCTGAAACCTGAATGCAGGAAAAAGATTCAGTCCAATCACTTACAGATCATTAATAGCAAAAGTGATTATTTGCCTTTAGAAAAGATGCTCACTGGAAAATTATGTCATTATGCTATCTTTAAAGAGATGCTGTAGCTTTTGTAGATGCTCCTGGTACAATTCATTTCAGTGAACTACATGTGAGAAGATTTTACCACTGTCATTGCAGGTGAGTGCTATGGCTGGGCCGGGAACTCTTGCCTTGGTGCTGCAGCATCTTTTGGGTTGCATCCCCTAAGCACAGCCAGAGAGCAGCTGAAGTTAAGCTGAAAGTATGGTGGTAGGAAGGAATGATAGGATTGCCTCTGCCTGGCTGAAAGTGAAAAATCTGAGAGGTCTGAGCACAGAAGGTACACAAAGGGAAATGAACTTGGCTTGTGAATTGGGCCCTGGGGTTCTCAGTTCAATCCAGCCACAGCGACTGCATCAAATACCTCAGCAATGTGGCAGACCTGCTTCTTGTGCCTGTACAATCCAACACTGATTCTCTGAAATAATGCAAACACCCTGTCTTTGTGTGTTATCTAACTCCAAGCTATACAATTACAGATTTGGCTCGTATGTAAAAATTGCCCAGGAGACCCATGCTGCTCTTTCTAAAAGTGATAAGAACTTCTTTTAACACATAATTGCATTGTTATCCTTTAACTTACCCATTTTTAACAGCCCAAATAAGATGCTTTTTTACCTTCAGGGCTGATACCTTTGACACTGTTAGTTTTCACTGATGCTAAAGTTTCAACTAGTAGGCCAGTGGGATCCAAGAAGGTCAATGGGATCCTGAGGTACATTTGGAGGAGTGTGTCCAGAATATCAAGGGAGGTTCTCCTCCCCCTCTTCTCTCCCCTGGTGAGACTTCACCTGGAATATTGCATCCAATCCTGGGCTCCCCAGTTCAAGAAAGAGAGATTGGCCACTGGAATGTGCTGCCCAAGGAGGTGTTGGAATCACCATCACCAAAGGTATTTAAGAAGATGCTGGATGAAGCACTTGGTGTCATGGCTTAGTTGATTAGATGGTGCTGGGTGATGGGTTAGACTTGATGATCTCAAAGTTCTTTTCAAACCTGGTTAATTCAATTCTATTCTATTCTATCCTGTTCTATCCTATCCTATGAGGGACAGGGATCTGCTGGAAAAAGTCCAATGGAGAGCTACCAGGATGCTGAAGGGACTGGAGCACTGCCCTATGAGGAAAGGCTGAGAGCCCTGGGGCTGTTTAGTCTGGAGAGAAGACTGAGAGGAGATTTAATAAATGTTTATAAATATCTGGGGGCTGAGTGTCAAGAGGGAGGGGCCAGGCTCTTCTCCATTGCACCCTGTGATAGGACAAGGGGCAATAGATATAAACTCCAGCGCAGGAGGTTCCACCTCAACATGGGGAGGAACTTTTCTCTGTGAGGGTCATAGAGCACTGGAGCAGGCTGCCCAGGGAAGTTGTGGAGTCTCCTTCTCCGGAGACTTTCAAGCCCCATCTGGATGTGTTCCTGTGTGACCTGTGCTGGATTCTATGGTCCTGCTCTGGTGGGGGGTGTGTGGGGGGTGTGGACTCAATGACCTTCAGAGGTCTTTTCCAAACCCTAACATCCTGTGAGCTTGTGAACTAGCTCAGCACAGATGAGATGAAATATTTCCTGTGATATCAGGGGGTTTTTTTTGGCAACCACTGGACTTGTGTACCCATCAAAACTGCATCTTCTGAGAAGAAAAAGAATTAAGACAAAGTAATTTACCCAGTTAATTCTGTAACTATCGATTTCAGTGTAAAGCCCTTCCTCTTTATAAGATTAATTTTGTTCTTCCCATGTCCCATAGAAAAAAACCAACCTGTGCCCAGAGAAAAGCTGCTAGGAAAGGGATACAAATGAATCTACTTAGATAATTGTAATTCCAGTCAGATGCTGGCACCACCTAGTTCATGTTCTATCCTAAGAGACAAACTTCTAACATTTAGCCCTCATTCTAAAGAGGGCAACACAAAATTTCACCCCAAATACTGCAAAGAAAGTAGATTTGATTCTCCTAAGCTGGAGCATACCTGGGACTTCACTCAAGATCCTTTCAATAAGTGGGAGTTTTCTCAATGTGAGAATGAGAGCACCTGCATAAGCCTCATGGTGCTAGTGTTTAAGGTATATTTATCCACAACATGAGGACCTCTCGGCCCTGTGGTCCAGCAGCAGATGGTTTGGAAGGCTAAAGATAGCTATGCAGTCCTGATCACTGCATTACAAATGCCTGCCCTATATTTGAGAAGTAACATCAAACAAAAACCTCACCAGTTTCATGTGTTTTGTAGTGGGATCACAGCAGAAGTATTTCCCTCTCCTCTTTTTTTTCTTTCTTCCTAATCAAAGACTGATTAATTAATTCTCATTATCTCCATCTCTGTCACAAAGATAGCATGGTGACAGTGTCAGAAAGCTGTTGTAGTTTGCCTCGGGCATGGCTGTAATTTGGTGGTGGTTGAAGTGATCTCTCACTATTTTAGTAGGTCTCATCAGCCCCATGCCCACAGAAAAATGCTCACAGACAAGAGCTGTGTACACCAGTAGGATGGGAGGAGGTTGAAAAGATGGAAAAAGCCTCATTCTCTGCAACCTTCAAAAGAGCAGAGCTCAAGAGAACAAATCGCAGCCTCAAATATTTCCCCAATAGCACTAAAGGCAGCCTCAGACCAAGTCAGGAGAGAAACCAGCCTGGAAAACAACAGCAAAATGTATTTGGGGGAAATTTTTATGCAGCAGCTGCTATTGGGGCAGAAGGAAGAGTGAATCAAAACCCCTTTCCTAGCAAACTTGCAGAGCAGCAGCCCACTAAAAGTGACCACATCAGGAAACAGACCTCACCACGGCTTCATCAGGATGAGCTGAGACGACACCATGAATGTGGGAGACCAGTAGGACTGATCATTACTGGCATCCCTAGACAATTGAAACCACATTGCCTGAATCCCCCTCAAATCACAAGGTTAATGCAGATCCAGCTTTCAACTCAGTGAGCTACATAAACCAGACGAGGTGCAGTGAACAATGGCTCATGCGGGTGTCCCAGTTTCCACCAACAATGTTAGCCACATTGGTGGTGACTCAATTTGTTTTCATCATATGCTCTTTAGAGTCGCCTCTGGCAGCTTTAATTTTCATGCTCCTTTTCCAAATGAACATCATCCAACTGCAGCAAGATGAGTTGGCACCCAGTAAAAAGCATATGAAGCTCCTTTTTCAGATTGTACCTAATGATTCCCGGTTTGAGGCTTTCTCCTCTTCCTCTTGACTCTTCTGGCTCCATTTCAGAGTTCACCTCAGAGCATGACATCTTCCTGTACTGCTTGTTCTGTAAAGCAAAAGGAGTCAGCAATAGCCATATATAACATTAACCCCCCAAACTGGTTAAAAAATAATATTTATCCTATGCAGAGAGGTGATTCTGCCACTTTGCTCTGCTCTGGTAGGACCTCACCTAGGCTACTGTGTCCAGCTCTGGAGCCCTCAATACTGGAAGGACATGGACCTGATGGAACAAGTCCAGAGGAGGGCCATGAAAATGGTCAGGAGGTTGGAGCACCTCTCCTATGACAACAAGCTGAGAGATCTGGGGTTGTTCAGCATGGAGAAAGCTCTGGGGAGACCTAATAACAACCTTCCAGGACCTGAAGGCGACTGCAGAGGGGCTGTCTCCAAAGGCCTGGAGTAACAGGATGTGGGGCAATGGTTCCAAACTAGGGAAGAGTAGATTTAGATTGGATGTTAGGACCAGGTTCTTTACGATGAGAGTGGTGGAACACTATAATGGGTAGCCCAGGGAGATGGTTGAGGTCCCATCCCTGGAGATACCCAAAGTCAGGCTCAACAAGGTTCTTGGCAACCTGATCTAGTGGAGGATGTCCCTGCTTACTGCAGAGGTGTTTGGACTAGATGGTTTTAGAGGTTCCCCCCAACCCAAAGCATTCTATGATTCTATGAATACATACAACCTGCCTTTCATATTGATCTGCCCTACACCATCTTTAGTGCAGAAGCAGAAGCACAAACATACATCTGACCTCCATGCAGACCAAAACAACAGAAAACTCCTCTTTCTCAGTGTACCCCAGCATAACTTGAAGTTTGTTCTCCCAGCATTATTTGTTTAATAGAAATATTTGCTGTACCACCTGGTTCTGGCAGAGAGTCAGAATTTGCATTTATATGAGGTAGTTTATCAAATATAACATACAGAAGTCTGTTAAGTACACATTGCATTTTGTTTGTGAGAAAATCTGTTTGTATTTAATGTAGTTTTTAAATTAACCTTAATGAAAGCTTCTGAAAATTGTTGTTCTAAGCATTTGAAATATGCAACAAGAACTAGTGGAAGACATAAACATGTTTTCCATTATATGTTATCAGATAGTCCAAAATTACTACAAAAAGAATGTGAGGCTATGTTAAATTAGAAAGATAAGCAAGCATTTAGTTAAAAGGCAATGGTCTTTAGAAGAGTAAAGCATCTGACAGTTAACCCCAACATCTTATGATCTCCTACCAGGAGTAGTAGAGCACTCGCAGAATACAGTGAGGTGTTTAATCATCTCCAGGGCTATGATGAAAACCAAAGCATGTTTCACAGAAACCCTCTGGTGGATATTTGTTCAGTCCAAAATTTAGAAAGCAGTCAACCCAAGGCCATTTTTGAAGATCTTACTAAACTGGTGTCAAATATGATTTGCTCATAGTTTTATCTTTTCAGGGAATCCTAGAATCACTAAAGCTGGAAAAGGTCTTCAAGATCATCAAGTCCAACTGTAACCCAACTACCATGGGCACTAAACCATATCCTGAAGCACCACATCTACAGCTTCTTGAACACCTCCAGGGTGTTCCAACACCTCACTACTTTCTCAGTATAGAAGTTTTGTCTTAATATGCAATCTATACCTCCCCCAGAACAACCTAAACCCATTTCCTCTCATCCTATCACTGGTTACTTGGGAGAAGAGACCAACAACAGCCTCACTCCAGCCTCCATTCAGGTAGTTCTACAGATCAATAGGATCTTCCCTCAGCTGCCTTTTCTCCAGACTAGACAACTCTAGCTGCCTCAGCCACCCCTCATATGCTGCCCTCCAAACCTCTTACCACTCTCACTTCTCTGTTGAGAAGAACCAATCTACAACTTTTACAAATGGCCCTGAAAGAAAAATGTATACATCACAAAATCACTGTGGTTGGAAAAGGCTTTCAAGAGTCCAACCTTTAGCACTTGGACTTGACAATCTCAAAGACCTCTTCCAACCACAGCAGTTCTATGGTTCTCTGAAGATTATCGACTCCAACCAGTAATACTCCCTGATATTATCAAAATAGGTTTTTTTCTATTGTCTTCTGCTCTTTGCTCATTAATTTTGTTCTTTAGCATAATATGGACTGGTTTGTAATGCTAGTTTCAATGAAGACTTCAGGAAGAGCACAACATAGGGAGAAAAATTACCCTTTGGCATCTTTTCCTCCTATATCCAATTAAATTTGCTACAACAAATAAAAGAGTAGTGTGGGAAAAGAGCCAAACAAGGAGAAGCATCAACAGGACACTGAACATAGCATGTAGGAAGTGAGACTAGAGCAGAGCAGTACCTAAGCAGCTCTCTGAAGGGTTGTAACAATAATCATTCGACTAACAGCAAATAAAAGCATCACTGGTAGTGATCAAGTAAGGGAAGGAAAATCTGACTTGCTATTCTGGTCACCCTTTGCATAAAGAAAACTCAGTCAAATCAGGTTTTAATCAGGGTGATATTTTTTTTCTGGAAAGTCTTCCTTCCCAACACATTCTGGCACTTAATCAGGGCTTGAATAACATTCCCACAAGTCTTGAGTCCAACCTCTTTTTCATAAGCAACTGCTGGGGACAACAGGAACATCGAAGAGATTTTCTCAGAATGCCATTACTTTCCTGAGAGATATAAAAAGGGGGCAAGAGCCCGTCAGGTGATTAGACAGCTACAGTTTTCAAGACAAAAAATGTTAAGCTCTAGATGCTGGAAAGAGGTAAAAATCTGTCCAGTGTTGGACCTTACTCACAAGTGCCAGGTCTTTTGGATGTGCAGCTTTGAAGGTAATCGGGATGTGCTATCCTTATAGACATCCTCCACAACCTACATTTCAGACCAAGCTGAATGAATCTGCATCTAGCCAGGCAGAACACCTCCACATCCAAGGGGAAGCGTCTGAATCTTCTCTTTGACTCCATTTAACTTACATTCTCTTACTAATATCTTGCAAAATTGGGTAATTTTTTTTTTGTTTTATCATCTAGATCATGGAATACTGGAAATGTTGTTTTGGATCATGTTCTCAGTATCTGGTTTGAAGGGAATTATTTTCTCTGAGTTACAGATCCCTCTGCTCATAGGGTGGTCACAGAACACCAGCTCTGCTTCACATTAGAAGTGGAATTTGTATTAGCTGGGGAGGACAAAAAGGGGAGAAATTGAAAAGCTGCAGTGTGAACATTTTGCAGTAGAGACCAATCCTAAATACCACATTTTCTGTGTTTGCAGGCTTCAGGCGCTCTACAAGTACTTGAAAGGAGGTTGCAGCAAGGTGGGTGTGGGTCTCTTCTCCCTAGTGACAAACGATGTGAGGAGAGGAAATGGCCTCAAGTTGTACCAGGAGAGATTTGGATTGGACATTAGAAGAAACTTCTTCATTGAAAGGGTTCTTGAACACTGGAAAAGGCTCTCCAGGGAAGGAGTTGAATCTGCATCCCTGGAGGTGCCTAAAAGAGGCAAAGATGTAGTTCTGAGGGACATGGTTTAACACAAGACTTGCTAGACCTAGATAATGATTTGAGCTGATGATCTTTTCCAACTAAAATGATTCAGTGATTTGATGGGATGGGGGATACTGACTTCTTGGGCATCATGAGGGACAAAGCTGCTGTAGGAATGCTGAGAAACCAGCCTGGGTGAGGGGAAGACAGAACAATAGCAAAGAGCTTGAGGACATCTTCCATGAATAAGAAAGTTCTTGGCATACAAAACAGCCACACTTAGGAAAAGTTCTCTGTGCCTTTCCTAAATAGCTAAAGGAGAGTCTTTTTAGGCTTTTTACTTTGAGATCTGGAATGAGCAGAATTTGCTTGTTCTTCGGACGCTGTGGGGAGAGAGATGGAGCTGTGCTTTTGAGGGTAGGCCAAAAAATAATTAAGGCAATTATGTACTGTAAAGGAAAAGGCTATGCTATCCCTGAAGGAAGACTTTGGGCCAGATAGAACTGATGACAAATACTTATTTTGTTCTTTATGCATTAATAGTCCTAGTAGGCAGTACTGAAAACACTTACCAGTATTTATGTATCATATTGAAGGTGCCATTCCCATAGAATCATAGGATGGTAGGGGTTGGAAGGTACCTCTGGGGAATGACAAGTCCAACCCCTCTGCCAATGCAGGATCACTTAGAGCAGGTCACACAGGAACACATCCACATGGGTCTTGAAAGTCTCTAGAGAAGGAAACTCTACAACCTCTCTGTGCAGCCTGTTCCAGTGCTGCATCACACTCACCATAAAGAAGGTTTTCCTCGTGTTGAGGTGGAAATTCCTGAGTTCCAGTTTGTAACCATTGCCCCTTGTCTTATTACATGACACAATCAAAAAGAAGCTGGCACCTTCTTTTTGACACCCACCATTCAGTCATAAACATTAAGAGATTTTTCTCTCAGTCTTTTTTCCCACACTAGACAGCTCCAGGTCTCTCAGCCTTTGCTCTTTAGATAGGTGTTCCAGTCCCTTAATCATTCTTGTGGCCTCCATTGGACTCTCTCTAGTATATCCCTGCCCCTTTTGAACTGTGGAACAAAGAAATGGACACAATAGTTGAGATGTGGTCTCACCAGGGCAGAGTAGAGAGAACCTCCCTTGACCTGCTGGCCAGACTCTTCATAATGTATGCCAGGAGATCATCTGCCCTCTTGCTGTCCCAGTTTTGACTATGTTCAGTGCAGAACTTTTCACATGTTCATATAACACACTTCTGTTTTAAGAAACTAAAGCATACATAATAGCAGACTGGGAAACAGGATGAGAACTTTGGGGCAACTTTGGAAAGCTCTGGGGTTGCATCACTAGAGCCAAACAATGTAAGTTTAATATAATGGGGAAAATAAACCTGGGAAAATATGCTGGAACTGCAGGGTTATGGCCCATGACACAGAAGGGAAACAAAGATCTTGGAGCAGGAAACTATTTGGCAGCCTTTCTGCCTTAGCTGGCTGAGAGCAGTGAGAAGCTAATTCAGTCAGTGGGTAGGAGAGGCAGCTCCCGGTGTAGAATTGGGAAACCAAAGGCAATCCCAGTGAACTATCAAGAAATGAATACTTTTAAAGTATTCAAAGTTATTATGTAAGACTAGGGTCAAAGCTGAAGATAAGAAGCTGATGCATCACAGCCTTAGCAAACAGTCAGCGTTAATATGTTTGCATAGATAAGGCAGATTTGGCTTAGTATATGGGCATAAAAATGAGGAGCCAACATGAGCTGAAACTGAGCTCAGAGCACCACTGCCAAGAGATGTAATTCTTGTCTTCATCTCCTTTGAATATCAAGGTTTATTTAGTTTACAAACATATGGGCTTTCAAAGCTATTACAACTGTGACACCGATTTAGAAGCTAGAGACAACGCAAGAGGTTAAGATTAGAGCTGGCCAGAAATTTTCTTACAAAACAGAATTTTGTGCTTTAGCCAGGATTAGTTGAGACAACTGAGCCCTACAACATCATCCTGCCAGGTGAAAAAAATTACTTCTCTTGACAAGCACAGTGCTACAGGGATGAGCACTTTGGGGTTGTGTATTTACATTGTGGCCTGTTGCTATTATTAATAAGGAAAGATGCAATAAGGAGAATTGTGAGAATTCAATTGCCCAGAGGAAGGAAGGCCACTTTGGGAGCTGCTACCGTCTTTGGATTTATCCAGGCTTACTTCTTTACAAGAGGGTTGTTCATACCTTCATGTCATGCTCCATACTCATGGCCTGTGCTGTTTCAGAGTTGGATGTTAAGGGAAAGTTCTGTACTATGAAGGTGGTGGAACAGTGGAAGAGATTTCCAGGCAGGTGGTAGATGCCTCATCCCTGGAGAAATTCCTGGCCAGGCTTAAATGGGGCTCTGAGCAACCTGATCTAGCTGGGGATGAGAGATGAACTTTAATGGTGCCTTCCAACCCGATGTGTTTTATGATTCATCAAAACTCTAACACAAAGATATTTGAACTTAATTAAAATGAGCATGGAAAAAAACATAGAAATCAAGCTGGTCAGAAAATGTCCTGCCATATATTAAACTGATGTCAAAATATAATAAATACTACTACTAATAATAATATGAAGGGCAGGGAGAGGGAGAAGAACAAGACTGGGGGGGGGGGGGAAAGAGGAGAAGAACGGAGAAGAAAACAGGGGGAAAAGGGGGAAAAAGGGGGAAAAGGGGGAAAAGGGGGAAAAGGGGGGAAAGGGGGGAAAGGGGGGAAAGGGGGGAAAGGGGGGAAAGGGGGGAAAGGGGGGAAAGGGGGGAAAGGGGGGAAAGGGGGGAAAGGGGGGAAAGGGGGGAAAGGGGGGAAAGGGGGGAAAGGGGGGAAAGGGGGGAAAGGGGGGAAAGGGGGGAAAGGGGAAAGAGGGAGAAAAGGGGAAAGAGGGAGAAAAGGGGAAAGGGAGAAAAGGGAGAAAAGAAAAAAATGAAGAAAAGAAAGGGGAAGAAAAAATGAAGAAAAGAAAAAATGAAGAAATAATTATAATAATAATAATAATCATGATAGCAATGATAGTGGTAATAATAATCATTTAAAATCACATCTGCAGACCTTTTTGCACACTTAAAACCCTGCCACAGGTGAGAAGTCACACAGAAGAGAAGTGCAACCCTTTGCTCAATCACCACCACATGCCCAAAGAATTTGGAGTTCGGGCTGAGTTCACTTAGATACAGGGAATTATATGGGCAGAAACCTAGATTACAAATCCAAGAGCACTGATCAGCACATGTAGAGGTTCAAGCTATGAAAGCTGCTTAATGATTAAAGTCATCTATGCTGTAAAAAAAGAAAGGGGGGGGGGTGTGGTGTGGTCGTAAAGGAAGGGGAAAAAAAAACCCAAAACGCAACCAACAAAACAAACCCCAGCAAAACTGATGGTGCAATCTGAAAGGATGCCTCTGGATTGACAGGTCAGAGGTTAAACCCAGATGAGGGTCACTCAAGCCTGGTGTTAGTCTAAATGAGTACAGCATTAATGCTGAAAAATCCTCGCAATGAGCTCACCACCTGTCTGCTGCAGAAATCCGACCAGCGGAGGGGCAGTTCAAACTTGGGGTTAGCTTGCATCCCCACAACACTTCCATGCTGCTAACTCAGGAGAACGGAGCAACCAATCTGGCTTTTGATTCCCATCGCTGTTACTATCCTTAAATTGCTTTTGGCTCTTGCCTTTAAAGCGAGCACCGTTTTTCACTGCAAGTGCAACAGGATGCTTGTGCTTTGCAAATACCTCAATAGTGTGGTGTTAAATGGTCAACCTCATCAGGGAAAGAGCATGACCTTTCTCTTTCCTTTTTGTCATATTTCCCTTTTCTTCTCTCCCTCTCTTCCTCTCTTCTTTCTTTTTCCTCTTTCCTTTTTTCTCATTACTTTCTCCCCTTTTTCTTTCTTCTCTTATTTTTCTTTTTTTTCCCCTTTTTCCTTTTTTATTTGTTTTTTCCTTTCCTTTTTTTCTCCTTCCTTTTTTCTTTTTCATTTTTCCTTTTTTTCTGTTTCCTTTTCTTTTTCTTCATTATTTTGCTTCTCTTTCTCTTCCTTTTTAAAATTTTCTGTTTTATTCATTCTTTTTATCTTTTTCCTTTTCTTCTTTCTTTTACATAGTTTTTCTTCTTTCTTTCCCCTCTTTTTCCTTTTCTTCTTTTCCTTCCATATTTTTCTTCCTTTTCTTTATCCTTTTTTCTTTTCTTCTTTCCTTTTCCTCATTTTTTCTTTTCCCTTTTTTTCTTCTTTAGTATCCTTCTTTTTCTCTTTTTCCTTTTCTTCTTTCATTTTCTTCTTCTTCTCTCCTTCTTTCTTTTCTTCTTTCCTTTTCTTCTTTTTTTTCTTCTTTTTTCTTTTCTTCTCTCTTCTCCCCTCCATACCCACCCACCCCCCTTCTTACTATTATTCTCCTTTTTGTTTTCCTGTTCTTTCCTTTTCCTACCTTTTTTTCCCCTCTTATTTCCAAGGCATTCATATTGCAGTCTTTACAGGAGAACTCTGAAAAAGGAGAAAAGACAATTTGTGGAAGCTGCAAACTGGCAGTCACAGCAGTGTTGAGGATGCCATCATAGAGATCCTGATCTCAAACAGGAAAAAAAACCCAAACTCGTTGCTGACTCAGGATGAAGATTTACACCATGTCAAAGAGTTAAAATAATCAACACTTTAAGAAAAAACCAAACAGATCACTTACTACACATATTCTATTATTTGCTTAAAACTTGTAGGGTTGATATCAAGCTTGCTATATCATTCAAGCTTGCTGTCACTCACTGAAAGCTAGAATTTGCTGCAGAAGGTAGGCACTTTGCAAGTGTCGCACAGCTACTCTCAGACCACTAATAGATTTAACCTTGCGTGTTCATAGATATTTAAAAGTGTTACGGTTTGAAGGTCAACTCTGCTGCCTTCCAGTAAGGGGAAAGCAAAGAAAGGAATAGAAATGAGAAAGAATTAATTCTTCAAAAAGTTTTTACAAATCAAAACCCTGCAGTTTCACACTGAGAACAAAAGAAGCATATTAAACACCAAAGTTTATCAAGACAAATTAGGTCCCAGTTTCAAATTTTCTTTAATCTTTTGCATCTGAACGTTTTTTTGCCTCATGCTGTTTTCCCTAGTTAAATGTTAAAATGAATTCTAGCCAATGCCATTGACTTCCTCCCTTAAAAATATTGAGACACATAATAAAAAATTAATTACTTCCCCTAATTTCCGTGTGATTCTTTAAAAAGATGTAAAATTCATTTAAAGTAAGTGGTGACTTTGTCTTTGAAGATCACGACAATTAACATGGATCAAAGCTTAGGTTCTGTAACGATGATAGCTTATTAGCATAATGAAATTAACTTAGAGACAAGAATCTTTAATAGGTACAACAAAAACGCTTTAATAATACTTGAAGAAAATTATGTATTTGCTAGAAGTACAACAGTTTCAGACTTTCTATCCAATTAATAAGTTGTTAATTAACTCCTTTTCCAAACAATGTGCACTTTAAGTTAACATCTGCCCATTGGATAACACTTTCCTCTGCTATTGCTTTTTTAATACACTGTAGAACTGTAACACTCTTTTACTGGGAATTCCTTGTAGAACTATTCTTATACTAGGGAAACAGAACCCAAATATAGCAATCTGCTTTCTCCATCCAACCAATTAAAAAAAATATATAAATAAAAAGGAAGAGAAGGATTCTTTTAAGTATGGGGGGGAGGAGGAATGGGTAATTCCTGAATGATGGCTGCATTGTTTGTGGCGGTGCGTAGTTGCAGATTTCCATAGGAATTATTTTCTGCAGTTCATATATGCCTCTGCAAAATGGCTCTCTGCTGACTAGAGCCATATATGGACCTGATTTGGGAGTCATTTTCTTTCTTTCTTTTTTTTGTAATATTTTTATTTAAATATCTATTTCTAGCTCCGTGTCACAAGACTTTACAGTGTTGTTTATAAGATTGTCAATCAATAGCTATTGTCTTTGAAGATATGGAGCGGGAAGGTTGCTTACAAAAAAAAAAACCACCAAAGCCACCCCAAAAATTGAAATAGAGCCTTATGTGTAAAAATAGTAATTTAATAGCCTTTGCTCTGTGGTGCAGAAGAATAAGGCCTTTCAGCACTTGAAGTTTTAATTACAGCAACACGATTTTGGTTCGGGGGCTTCTGCCTATAGAGTGGAGTGGGAATCGAAAATTTCACAGGGAGTATTGCAAGTGGAGTTGGAGAAGACAAACGATGTAATGATCCTAGAGGTCTCTTCCAACCCAAACAAGTCTATCATCCTATGTACACCGTGCTGATTGGATGCCAAGCCTGAGCACAGAACACTCAAGGCCAGTGATGGAACAATTAAATAGGTCTTATTTGAAACAAACAAGTTGTTATGCTCTAGTGGGTCAAGGATTCTTGTTTTAATAAATCCCTAATTACAGTAACTTTTCATTTAATCTGGCAATTTTTAAGCAAGTTAAGCATTTATGAGAGTTGGATTCAGCAATAAAAAAAACAAACATAAAAATAAAAATAAATGCCTGTCTGTCTGCCATTCTGCTCAAGGCCACACAGGTTGTACTCATTGCAAATGGCATGGAAGCCAGGAACACATCTCCTGAATAGGACGCTGTGATACAATGACATCTATGTATATATAAAATAATATTCTGTATGCATGTATGAAGTAAAAATATATGCTACAGTATACATTAAAATCTATAGAAGCATTAAAAAGATTATTAATCATCTGGTAGTTCTTAATTTCCTTTTTTTGGGGGGTGTGGGGTGTGTGTTTTGTTTGGTTTGTTTTCAAGAATGACAAAGAAGCAACAACAACCGAAAGAAACCAAACAGAAAAACCCCACACCACCAAAAAACATCAAGCAAAAATACCCCCAAAAAGTCAATGACAGCTTTTTTTTTTTTTTAAGGTTTTCTTTTCTTTTTTTCCTTCTTTTTTTTTTTTTTTTTCTTTTCCTTGGCAAACTTTTCTACCACAAACCTGCGAGTACACAAAGCTTGTTCTGCAGCATCCCGTCCAAAGTCTTCCAGTCACTGCTGGCTAAGGTCAGGATTTCTATTTCTGATCCTGTATGGCTCTGGCTAGACTCCTCTCAGCTCATGGTATGTGGCTGTCAGAGTACAGACACCTCTGAAAATAGATAAAAATGTAAGTCTTGGCACATGCTTCATGTGACGTTATTGGCATTAGAATCTGCTGGTTCAAAAACCACCTTGAGTACATCTCTACTAGCCACAGCCAAACTGTCTCTTCTGGAAGAACATCCTTATGAGTAATAACTAACTAATACTCAACACATGCACACAGCACAGGCTTTACCATCTACAGAAACATCACTGTCTGTGGGATGGAAACAATATTTAACCAATAGCTCAGAGAAAGTGCATGACAGGAGAATGAAAGAGAGGATATCACTGTGTTACAGAATACAGAATTAAGCAGGTTGGAAAAGACCTTTGAGATCAAGTCCAACCTATCACCCAACACCGTCTAATCAACTAAACCATGGCACCAAGCGCCCCGTCCAGTCTCTTCCTAAACACTTCCAGGGATGGTGACTCCACCACCTCCCAGGACAGCACATTCCAATGGGAAATCACTCTCTCTATGAAGAATTTCTTCCTAACATGCAGCTTAAAACTCCCCTGGTGCAGCTTGAGACTGTGTCCTCTTGTTCTGGTGCTAGTTGCCCAGAAGAAGAGACTAACCCCCACCTGGCTACAACCTCCATTCAGGTAGTTGTAAAGAGCAATAAGGTCTCCCATGAGCCTCCAGGCTAAGCAGCCCCAGCTCCCTCAGCCTCTCTTCATAGGGCTGTGCTCCAGACCCCTCCCCAGCTTTGTTGCCCTTCTCTGGACATGTTCCAGCATCTCAACATCTTTCTTAAACTGAGGGGCCAAGAACTGGACATAGCACTCAAGATGTGGCCTAACCAGTACTGAGTACAGGGGCAGAATGACTTCCCTGCTCCTGCTGGCCACACTATTCCTGATGCAGGCCAGGATGCCATTGGTCATCTTGGCCACGTGGGCACACTGCTGGCTTGTGTTCAGTTGGATGTCAACCACTATCCCCAGGTCTCTATCTGCCTGTTCTGTGCACACACAGGCAGCACCTCTAACCTACTGAATGTCACTGTCTCTTTGCTGAGCATAAACATGTTACATCCTGACAATTACATTTGGAAGGAGTGGTGGTTTTAAACCAAAAGGAGGAAGATTTAGGCTAGATACAAGGTGGAATTGTTTTTCCAGCAAGGATGGCAAAATACTGGCCCAGGTTTCTCAGAGAGGTGGTAGATTCCCCATCCCTGCAAACATTCAAGGTCAGGTTAGACAAGCCTCTGAGCAACCTGCTCTAATTGAAGATGCCCTTGCTCACTGCAGAGGCTGCCCGGGGGGGTATGCAGAAGGTCTCTGGAGATCCATCTGGATGTGTTCCTGTGTGACCTGTGCTAGATTCTACGGTCCTGCTCTGGCAGGGGGGTTAGACTTGATGATCTTGGAAGGTCCCTAACATCCTGTGATCCTATGATTCTTTGAAAGCTATTTATTTTTTATTGTTGCAAATGAGAATTTCTCCTAAAATATAGAAGGCTGAAAATCTGTGTTTGGAAACATCAAAGTGCACTGCAAGAAGCTCTCTGGGGACTAGCAGCAGCTGCCCATGAGCTCACCACTGCCCCTGCACAAATTGTGTCTAATAAGAGTGATGGGGATAGCACAAAGGATGTCAGATGTGATCCCCATTCCTCTCAACATTTTCCAGGTCTATCTGGTTTTCCAGCTCTTAGGTAGTTCTAGCACCAAAAGTGCTGTAGGAATTAGCTATGTTGGGAGCTCTGTAGCCAAGAGATCCTTGTCCAAGGAGGAGAACCCAAAACCCAGCAGGATTTGGGGCCATGTCCCGAGTAAGTCCCCATTAGCAACCAGTGCGGATGGCTGAGCTCTCCAGGGTCTGAGTCCAGTCACTTCCAGCAGAACCTTTCTAAAAACAAAGGCATTTCCTTTAAACTACTTTCTTTTGGCACACCAAGATTTGAGGTAAAACACATCCAAATTGTAAATCCATCAGATAATGCCTTTGTTCCAAGTTCCTCAGGATCCAAGAAATATGATACAACCTTGGCCAGGAAGTGCTCTCAAAGAACATCACCACCTATTGTTTTTCCTGCATACTTCCATGGCATACCTATTTTTCCCTGGATGACTCCCAAGGCAAGAAAAGTCTCTCTCCTTGCTACTAAAATCCAGTGCTTTAGCTCTACAAGACACCATGAGTGCAGGCCAGAAACATCACAGGTTCTTCAAAATCAGACATTGTTATTCTTTACAAGAGGGGAAAAAAAAATATAAAGCTCATGCCTGAAGCTAAGAAATGTACTTGTTCCAAAGGTTGAGGCATTTTTTATATAGGAGGTTCTTCTCAAGTTTTATGGGGGTTGATACAATGCCAGAAGATACTAAATTCTCATTGGTAAGTGAATGACCACTGCACAAAGCTGCTAACCATGAGTTTCCTTGATGGCAACAAAGAGCTTGCCAGGATAACCTCAGTAAAAATTGATGCTGATAAATACATTGGTTTAAAGGTAATCAATACAACACTTCCATAGTTCACACATGGCTGTATTTTTTGGTCAGCAGAATATATATAGAATAAACCAGGTTGGAAGAGACCTTCAAGATCATCGCATCCAACCCATCAGCCAATCCAACACCGCCCAAACAACTAACCCAAGGCACCAAGCACCCCATCAAGTCTTCTGAAAACCTCCAATGATGGTGACTCCACCACCTCCCCAGGCAGCCCATTCCAATGGGCAATCACTCTTTCTGTATAGAATTTTTTTCTAACATCCAGCCTGAACCTCCCCTGAATATATTTTCCTTGCCCTGTTTAGCCTTCCAAAGAGGTACTTCAGTCTTTTTTTCCTGCTTTGGAAAGAGAATGTGACTTAAGCATGAGTATACATGCAATGATCTTTGTGGTTGTGATGCACCAGACACACAAGAGGACACAATCTCAAGCTGCACCAGGGGAAGTTTAGGCTGGATGTTAGGAAGAAATTCTTCATAGAGAGAGTGATTTCCCATTGGAATGTGCTGTCCTGGGAGGTGGTGGAGTCACTATCACTGGAGGTGTTTAGGAAGAGACTGGCTGGAGCACTTGGTGCCATGGTTTAGTTGATTAGATGGTGTTGGGTGATAGGTTGAACTCAATGATCTCAAAGGTCTTTTCCAATCTGGTTAATTCTGTAGTCTGTAAGGGAACTGAGAATGATGCAGGGATAGGAGAGACAGAAAAGAAGGTTATAACTCCTTGTCTGTAAAGATTTCCATGCAAAATGTGGCCCCTTGAAGTTTTAGGTTAGTCTATTCTATTCTTTTTCAGTTTCTGTGATGGCTTTCTTCATCCATCCTGTTCCAAATTGTCTTTATACAGTAAATTAAATTGCCAAATGTCTATTTTTCAGTGATTATTCCCTTTGAAACCTTACCCTTCCCCACTGACATGGTGCTGCTATTCCCAGATTCCTGGGATCTCTCTCATAGAATACATAGAATACATAGAATAAACCAGGTTGGAAGAGACCTTCAAGATCATTGTGTCCAACCCATCAACCAATCCAACACCACCCAAACAACTAACCCACGGCACCAAGCACCCCATCAAGTCTTCTCCTAAAAACCTCCAGTGATGGCGACTCCACCACCTCCCCAGGCAGCCCATTCCAATGTGCAATCACTCTTTCTGTATAGAACTTTTTCCTAACATCCAGCCTGAACCTCCCCTGAGACTGTGTCCTCTTGTTCTGGTACTGCTTGCCTGGGAGAAGAGACCAACATCCGTCTGTCTACAACCTCCCTTCAGGTAGTTGTAGAGAGTAATAAGGTCACCCCTGAGTCTCCTCTTCTCCAGGCTAAGCAACCCCAGCTCCCTCAGCCTCTCCTCATAGGGCTTATGTTCCAAACCCCTCACCAACTTTGTTGCTCTTCTCTGGACTCATTCCAGCAAGTCAACATCCTTCCTAAACTGAGGGGCCCAGAACTGGACAACTCTCAGTTATGCCCTGGACTTGGATTTTCCTTTGTTGGCCCCGTTCTGTCACTGATACCATTCTTCTCTGTTTTCAGAACAATTTCTGCTTCACACTTCATTTGCATGTTTCCCTCACTTCATGGGGAAAAAAAAGACCAACAACCAGACAAATAAATAACAAAAGTTTACTTGTCTCAAATCTAACAACTGAGCTTAAACCCATTCCTTCTACCCTCTTGCAGGTCTGGAATTGTTGATATATTCATGTGCAGCACAGTGAAAAATCATGAGCAGAAACTTCATTTGTGAGGATGGAAAGAATAAGCAGGTGGAAGAACAACACACATTACCTTGGTGATATCCTTGCTCTGGGGAAGCTGTTAGCCCTTTTCTTCTTTTTAGAGCAGCATGTCAGAGTTAGAACACACAGCAGTCAAATCTCCACAGATGATGACCCAAGGGTCACATAACACTAGAAGGATACAAGCCATAAAGGGTTCAGGCAAAGGCTGGGCATCAGGAAAGAGGGGACAGGCTCTTCACACTTGAACCCTGTGATAGGACAAGGGGCAATGGATATGAACTACATCACAGGAGGTTCCACCTCAACATGAGGAGGAACTTTTTCACTGAGAGGGTCACAGAGCACTGGAACAGGCTGTCCAGAGAGGCTGTGGAGTCTCCTTCTCTGGAGACTTTCAAGCCCCATCTGGATGTGTTCCTGTGTGACCTGTGCTGGATTCTATGGTCCTGCTCTGGCAGGTGGGTGTTGGGTGGTAGGTTGGACTTCATGATCTTGAAAGTCTTTTCCAACCTGACTAATTCTGTATTCTGTATCAAAAAGCAGGCAAGAGTCCTCACTCCCAATTTACAACCCAGTTAACACAACCAGTTAACATTACACTACTCCTCTTGGCCCCCATTACTGAGCACTTAGTGTTCACACCCCAGTTGTCTGATCTTTGAGAAGAAATAAAGTTAGTTGTTTGTTTTATGCCTATTTAACTTGTCCTTTAAGATTTGCAGTAGGCCATCAATCTTTGCCTCAGTACATTGACCTCACTTTAATTGTTGGGGGCTCTAAATTCTGCCCAGATGTTATTACTATGAATTTAACTTTATATAGCAAGAAATCCAGCACCGCCATATGCTGTCTTTTCTGAGCTTGCAGTTTGTAATGAATATCCATGGCTAATGGCTTCTGACCCAGGGAAGCCCACAGTTATGGAAGGGAAAAAGTTTCCTGAACTTTATTGCAGCATCTTCAGTAATGTTACCAACAACTAATGCAGACATCTCCCCTGCCTCTGTGTCAATGTAAAAAATGGCTTAGCTCTGCTTAATATATCTGTCCACAGCCAGTTTCATTCAGGGGCTCTGTTGAGTCAGCCAAAAAAAGTCTAGATTCACAGATTGCATATCAGAAGGGATAAGATGATTTTGATGGAATCATAGAATGGTTTGAGTTGGAAGAGACCTTTAAAGGTCATATAGTCCAACCTCCCTGCAGTGATCAGGGTCTACGTGGTGTTGTACAGATATTTTCTATTATATCTTGCACAAGTCAGGCAATTTTATGTTTTGCTCTAGGGTTGCTGCTATTGAGTTTTGGTTTGGGTTTTCTGTTTGTTTTAATTTTTCTTTGTTTGGGTTTGGTTTGCTTTAGTTACAGGTTTTGGTGGGCTTTTTGTTTTGGTTTTTCTTTCGATTGGGTTTTTTGTTTGCTTGGGTTTTTTTTCTTTGGTTGGTTGGTTATTGGTTTTTTTTGCTTTTTTTTTTGTTTGGTTGGGGTTTTTTGTTATGCAAATTGTGACAAAACTTTGTGAGGCTTAGAAAGAATCAGCAAGGTGATAGAATTGGAATACATCTGTTAAGCCTATGGTTTCCAGTGTTTTAAACAATTGTTATATAACAGTAGGGAATACCTATTTGTCAGTAACTCAATCTACATTAATCCTCAATCTATATTAATCCTTACTTACCTATTTGTAAGTAACTCAATCTCTATTAATCCTCAAGGATATGAACCAGATATTAGTTACTGCCCAAATTAATTTCCAGAACTACAGTCAGCCTTATTAGATAACAACCTTTGAAACTGAAAAATTAACTTCCAAAAGCAGAGAAGTGAATCAATTGTGCTGCTCCCCGAAATGTGAAGAGAACCTTTTCCTGCAGAGCTGTATACTGAGTACTGACTGCATGGTATATGTGGAGGGTTGAAATTCACCCCCCCACACACACCCCCAACATTAATTTTGCCAGACCAGCTCAGTTGGAAGCAAATGAAATTTTAAAGGCATAGCCTAAAACTACCACAATATGCTGGGGCTGGTGACAGTCACAGTGTCATGGAAGCAAATGAAAGCTGAGGTGGTGAAGACTTCAAGGGTGTTACAAGATCTTGTTAAGGTTTAAGTGAAGGGGATCTAGCTTCAGCAGTCTGCTAACACACTGAAATCCAGAGCTTCCTTAAGGGGGAAGATGAGATACCACAATGCCCAAAATAAATTTAATTAATATGAAATAATGCATTTTCACAGTCTCACAGTATAACTAAGCTTGGAAGAGACCCCAAGGATCGTCAAGTCCAACCTGTCTCGATAGACCTCATGACTAGACCATGGCACCAAGTGCCATGTCCAATCTCTTCTTGAACACCTCCAGGGACGGTGACTCCACCACCTTCCTGGACAGCCCATTCCATTTTTTTCATAGCTGTAGGTGCCTCCCTTCAAAAGCATGGACTTGCATCCTGTCTACCACCAGGGAAGGCAGGACACAGGATGCCAGCAGGTCTGCCCTTGTCCTGGAATTATTCACCAGAGCAGTGATGAGAAGCCAGCTTTCTTCAACGATGTTTAAAGTAACTCAAAAGGCATTGACTGTAGCTCTTTCCAGAAGGTAATTATAAATGAAAGGCAAACCAGTAGATAGCAAATTATGGGTCCTGAAAGTCAGGTTTAACCTCCTTGGTACTAAACTGCTGACATCTGAGTGTGCTAGAGGTGACATACCAGGGCAGCTGAAGGTCACATCCCACAGGCAGTATCCTGAGTGCCACAACATCCACAAATTACATCAAAGATGTGACCTGCTGGAAAAACAGACAACCAAAACCACTGAAACTCTTTAGCAGTAACCATTTCCCATGCAGTGACTGAATACTAAGATGGTAACACAAGAGCCCAGCAAGGTGATGTTTTGTGTTTCCATTAATTAGTGAGAGACTGAAGGTGAGCTGAGAGTAAACACTTGACAGTGGTAATATGTGAGTCCAGTGCTGAATAGCATTATTCACCTCAAATATCTATTTAAAAGCACCTAAGTGATAGCAAAGGAACACTTGTCCTGCATCGGGAATTTTCTGTCAGCATTGCAGGAAGTTTATCAGCTGATCCCATCACTGCCAATTCCCATCCCATGTCAGGGAAGAGATGCTCATCTTTTATCATCCAGTCAATCTCAGTCCTAGCATGCCTAATGAAGCAACACAAAATAAAACCAGTGCAAGGTTAGAACAAAGTTTTCTGGTCGTGGATCTTCCCTCCTCTGCTTCCCACATATTTGTGTTCACTTTCCAAAGTGAAATACTTGACGAGATGAGAACAGAAGCCAGTGAGCACCCAAGCCCTCTGCAGTTCACCTGGTCTGAAGGTATCACCCATAGGAGCTTTTCCCTTTTTTTCATTCATTCATTTTCTGGAACAAATTTAAGCTTTCTTTATTTTACCTCTACACAGGACAAAAAGAGATCTCTGGCTCACTCTGGCTCATAATAACCAGTGATAGAGTCCCTCCAGGATGTCCTTAGCTAGTATTAGTACCACAGGTTTGGAAATCCACTGTGCCAGGAAAGAATCACCAGTGTAGCACCAGAGACACATCTCCATTGGAAAGGCTCAGTGCAGCTACAAAAACTCTATCCACACTACATCCAAGCATTCTTTCACTGAGTTATGTCAACCAACATTCACTTCTAGTCTCTTTTCTTTTTTTTCCTACTTCAGATACTCACTGCTATTTTAATGTCTTTTTTTTCCTTTGTTTCACTGTAATTTTATCTTTTACTGCTGTTTTGTTATTACTTAAAAGTATTTTTTTCCCCAATTAATTAATTTTCAGAGTTAATAGCCTTAACTCTTGTAGAGTCAGCATTCCAATAGACCAAAGTGAGCCTCCGAGAGGAGGGATGTTTGTGCAGTCCATGTGCTAACACAGTTTGAATTCAGCACAAGAGGAACTTCTTCAGGACTCTGCCACCATGACCATGGTTTAGAAGACATTTTTTCATTTCAACCAAAGCAAACAGAGGAACACATTTTCATCTGAAGCTCTGGAATCTAGAAAATAGAATACAAAGATAAAACTCCCTTATTAAATTCCATTTCCTCTTTTGGGTTTACTGGACTTACCCTAAATTGGTTTCTGCAGTCTGTCCTCAAGGCCCTATTTAGCTTCTTCCATGGCTTCTTCCATGGTTTCTTCAATCTAAAGAAAGGAAAAATGTGCAAATTCTTAATGGTGGAGAAGAGAAATGAATTTGCTGTCCCTCTACAGCTGACAGAGGTTTTTCATTTAGAACAGAGAATCCCAAGTCTCAACTTTGCTTCTGTCTTTGATGTTTTCCTTGGCCTCTGTATACAGAGACATTAAGGGGGATAGCAGCACAGCAGGGAAGCATAACGATGCATTAACTCAGCTTAAGTGAAGGGAATGGGAGAAGTGCCACACCTGCAGAAGCAAGAGAAATGCTCCTTTCTGTGGGACATGCACAGTAAAGAAGAAAACCCTTCTTCATCTTCTAACAAGAGAAGTTAGCAGACATCTTTGACTGTCTGCATTACAGACATTTGACATGAGTGACCATTTCATCTGAATCTAAGATTGGGCTCAAAGGAAAGAATATCTTGCCCCTGGTTCCAGCTAGAAACAGGAAAGCCAGAGATGCATGAAAACTTAGGAAAGCTTTTATGACCTGTGATCTATCATAAACTTGTTGCATTTCACTCTACTCAACAGAAGCAGGAGGCAACAAAGAGAATGCACATTTCAGTTTATTAGCTGATAATTTTTAGCCGTTAATGTAACCTTGTAAAAAAGGCAGCGTGATCTCAGGGCCCATCAGGTGAATTATTTCCAGAATGAAGTGGAAATGTCGTGGCAGAGAGGGGTGGTAAATCTTACTGTGAAATAAAAGTGAATGGTGAAGTTTAGCTGAAGTGTAGCTTCAGTTTACTTAGAAAACACTTTCACTTTAGTGACCCCATCAGTCTACAAACACCAGGGAGGAGAAATTATTATGCTGTGTGGGGAGGGAAAAGGAGAAAAAAAACCCAAAAGCAAGTGGATATAAATAAGTTCTATACATACTTGCAATTCAAAGTAGGAAGTGGTCTTCAAACAGCAAAGGACAGAGACTGTGGTACATCCTCACTGTGGGAATGGAGGAGTTAGGAAAACTAACTCATTTCAAGAGGTAGATAGTTAAAATATCAAAAGTGACTAAGTGAAGTGCAGCAGCAGGTATAAGGATATGAAGATCAGAAGTTCTCCAGCCTTATACCTTTGTCCCTACCCAGCCAGTTTCCCCCATGCCTGATAAATACATTGCCCACTTACTAGCAGTCAAGCAGTAACAAACTACTGCTCATTGACACAAAACTTGCCACAACCAGAAAAGCTGGGGGGGGGGGGGGGGAGGGGGAGTTGATAAATCTTAAGCACCAAAAATGTAAAGTTTCTGGTTACAAAGTATTTTGAAGTTTGCAGCATTTTCTTTCTTCTCAGAGGCTCAGTGCACATCTACTAAGAAACAGGAATTGGAGCATTGCTCTTATGAGTCACTCTGTTCAGAAACCTTTATATATCTACACAAAAAAAAACCCAAAAACCTCCCCCAAAATCCCCATGTGTTAAAAGTATCTTAGCCAAACATGCTATTTCTCTGAAATACACACCAAAACACAACTATCCTCAAGGTAAATATCCTCTGTTTTATTACCTTAGATCATTTTTTCAGCTGTAATCATGTCATTAGGATTGCAATTCCTGGCTCCATCTAACTATAACCTTTTGGTTTCCCAGTCTATTTAGTCTGTGTCACTTTGAGGGTGACAACCAGAGTTCAATAGGTCTGAGCCTACCACTGAAACCGATGGCAATGGGTTTAAGTCTCCTCGTCCATGATGTGTCCAAAGGAGACTACTTTTCCTCTGAGCACTGCAATTTCTCACAGACATTTAAGCAGCTCAGATCTTTCTAATGAGCTGTGGTAGCAAAAATAAAACCAAACCAAAACCATTGTGGGCAGGACTGATGTGGGTGGTAAGAAGTCCCATCCCTAGACATTCCAGGTCAGGCTGGACAGGGCTCTGAACAATACAACCTAGTTGAAGATGTCCCTCTTCACTGCAGGTGGGCTGGTCTAGATGATCTATAAAGGCTCCTTCTAACCCAAGGCACTCAATAATTCTATGTACCAGCAACATTTTAGCTGATACCATCAGAGGGGTTCTATGCTTCTGGTATTTTCTTTTGTGTCCTAAAAATCATTGTGGGGAGGACAGGGAAAGTTTTGTCCTTTGGCCTATAGGTGGAAAGGAATTTGAACAATAAATCACTGACATAATTTTTCTGCAGGTCTTTATAAGGTCACCATAGTGACTCCCAGAGTCAGACTGCTTCCTAAACTTCACTCTAAGACTTTGGACCTTACTGCCAAATATCCTTAAGGGTAAGAGCTCAAAAAGATTGGTTTCAGCCTATTTTAGCTGGAATAGGGAATTCCAGTTGTTTTGTTTTCATAAGGTTTTGCAATATGTTATGTTTTGTTTTCACTACCTCTGGAGCCAGGAAAGTTGTATCTGTCATGAGCAAAAAATATGATAGTGGAGACCAAAGCATAACAAAAATGCTTTCACACTGAGAGGCCTTTCCCTGCAATAGCAACATTCATCAATAATGGTAATAGCAAGTGGCAGCAAGACTTAAGTGTCCTTAAACTACCTTTATGCCCTCTCTGAGACATTATATTGTCCTGTCCTGCAGGCAAGCTTATGGTGTCTCTTGTGGTAAAGTACGCCTGGGCCAACTACCTGCAAGCTCCAGGAAGGTAACCTCCCAGGAGGTAACCATGTGGGTAAAAGCCATGACAAATGTAAAGTTACATGCCAACAGATTAAATCAGTATCATGTAGCCCAATAAGATGCTTAAAGCTACTTTTCAGCATGAGCACCATATCTCATCCTGGGCTGGCCAGCACTGACCTAATGTGGATGTGCAGACTAGAATTCCCATAGCCCCTACATGATTACTATTTTCTTTTTCAGGAATAAGATTGCTGGTTTGAAGCTGTCTGATGCATCTCTACTCCCCCTCTACTCTGCTCTTATGAGACTCCACCTGGAATACTGTGTCCAGTTCTGGAGCCCAAATTACAGGAAATATCTGGATGTGCTGGGAAGTGTCCAGAGAAGGGCCATGAGGATGATTAGAAGTCTGGAGCAGCTTTGCTATGAGGACAGACTGAGGGAGATGGGGCTGCTCAGTCTGGAGAAGAGAAGGCTCCAAAGGACACCTAATTGTGGCCTTCCAGTATCTGAAGGGAGCCTACAAGAAAGCTGGGGAGGGACTTTTGATGGTGTCAGGGAGTGATAGGACTGGGGGGAATGGAAAAAAAAATAGAAATAGGTAGATTCAGACTGGATGTTAGGAAGAAGTTGCCCAGGGAGGTGGTGGAAGCCTCATCCCTGGAGGTTTTGGAGGCCAGTCTGGATGTGGCTCCTAGCAACCTGATCTAGTGTGAGGTGTCCCTGCCTGGCAGCGGGGTTGGAACTGGATGATCTTTGAGGTCCCTTCCAACCTCAACAATTCTATGATTCTATATTTGCCATGTTTCCTGAGGTCAAATCAGTGGCAGCTTTAATAACACTCCCAAGGAATGCTGCTAAAATAGGCACCAAGTCCTAAACTCAATGTTTTCTGCATTATTTTGCAACTTTGGGAGCCTGCCAACATCGTTGTGAGATTTGGCTTGCATGCATTTACCTGGAAAGAATGAGACACTTAATATTTCATTTCAGCTTCGCAAGGTTTTCTCCTCCTTACCTCCCCACCAAAAAGCAGCTGTCAGTGGAATCAGAAAGAGTGAAAGGGCAAGACTGGCCCTCTTTAATGTTGGTAGAGATCATCATGACTCAACAAGCTTATGGGGAGTTTTCCTTGAAAGCAAGAACAGCTCCATTACAACTGAGTGTATTTGTGCATAGCTGTCTCTCCTTCCTCTGTGAATTGCATGGGGGATATTTTAACTTGCTCTTCCACCTAAGGTCTGTTGCTGTGAGAGAAGTTCTTTGTACTTTGACTTGGAAGCATGAACTCTAAAGGCCAAGCTGATAACCTTACCTGCAGCCTACTGCCTTAAAGCCAGAGCTGTGTTAAACTCCTGGTTTACACCTTTGATACACAAAATAATCCTCATACAGCTGTTACGTGGTGCTTGCAGTCCACAGATAACTTTTTGTTGGCTTGAAAGATTAGCAAATATCTCCCAAAACTTTGCTGGATATCTACAGTAACTGTTCAAATGCAAAATATTTTCACAGCCACAAAAAGAGAAGCTACCATCACCCACACCCCATCGGAGTAGTTACTTGCCAAGGTGTGAGTGGGTAACGTTTCCCTTGCAGCTGCTTTTCCTCTGTGTCTGAAGCTACTTCAGCAAAGCTTTGACTACATCCACGTAAGTGAGCACTTCCCTTTCTCTGCATGAAAACAAAACATCTGTAGGCTTGTGCCCCTTCAGGAAAATCACAACACTGAAGCCAGATTTCTCCTCAACTGGGATGGTACTTACATAGTGAAGGTGCTGCCCAGTGTGAAGATGCTGTAGGGCAGAAGACCAGAGAATCCTGCCCAGGTGGAACCACGATGAAAAGGATACCCACCACAGTGCCAAAGAGAGGCTGCTTCCTCCATAGGGATGCTTTAGCTGCTGAATAAAAGTATTTTCCTGGTTAGATTTCAGGAGCTTTGTTTATTGTGGCCTTCCAGTATCTGAAGGGGGCCTACAAGAAAGCTGGGGAGGGACTTTTTAGGGTGGCAGGGAGGGATAAGACTAGGGGAATGGAGCAAAACTAGAAATGGGTAGATGCAGATTGGATGCTAGGAAGAAGTTTTTCCCCATGAGGGTGTTGAGACACTGGAACAGGTTGCCCAGACCACTAGTGACTGGCAGTCAGTGACACTGGTAGGAAACGGGAAAAGGTAAATGTCTGTGAGGCATGCACAAGGCAAGAGGAGTGTGTCAGTAGGCACTGGCTTCGTAGCAACACAGTGGCCAGCATGGCTGTCACTGGGCCTGGCAGGAAGCCCTCCCTACAGACCTGAAGCGCTTCCAGCACTCCCAACTTGAAGAGTTAAATTTTGCTCTTTCCTCAGCGGTATAAATCCATAGCATTTTGACTGAATCCCATAAAAGCAAATCAGTGTAAGTGAGGCCAGGCCGTGACCCTAGCAATCCTGCAGACCAATGCTGAGAGAAAGAGAGGGCAATACCAGCTCGCAGCAGCTCCTGCCACACTGGTAGCAGAATAACACAGAGTCAGCCAGGGAGCAGCTGGGAGGGAGCCAGATGGGCAATGAAAGGGGCACAGCCAGCTCCTCAACAACAACAACAACAAATAAACAGTTTTTTAATTGCTGGAAACTTTGCAAAATGTCCCTAACATAAAGTTGAATTATTTCAATTTTTTGTTTATTATTGAATTATTGTATGCTGTCGGAGCAGAAATGTAAACACTGCACAGGAAAAACAGAGGGTAGGGCTTGGGTGGGTTTTTTTAAAGCCATCTTTGCAAGTCTGCACTTAAAAGGGGGCTGGCATTAATCATCTCCATGTAAGCCAACTTTAAAGGGGTACATCAACCCCCTTTTTTTTTTTCCTGAGCAGCTGATGGGCAGTGGCCTATGCTGCTGGCTGGTGGGGTTTCCTTTTCAGAGCGGGTATCAAATGGGTCCACGTGGCATGAACAGAACATAGCTCCAGATGGGCGAGCAGTTCCCATCTTTTGCAGAGTAAATCTGCTGTTTGAGACTATATTATATGACTGAAATTTTATACATATGACTTTGTTGGAGCTGGGATCTCTTCCTTTGAAAATGTGCTACAATAATAATTGCATTTACCAGTTGCCAGTCCTCCTCTCAAAACATTCTTTTTCCTTTTCTTCCCCCCCCCCTTTGGTTCGGATTGTGAAATTAATTGTCTCTAGCTAATATAATTAAAAACAAACACTTCTGATTTCAGCAGAGGGAAAGGAGGGAGAAAAAAAAAATATAAAGCAGCAAGCAAACTGCAGCCCTGATTTTCTATTGACAACAAGAAAGCTCTGCCATCCCTGAACTGTTTAATTATTGAAATGAACTGTAACAGTACACTGGATTGTTGCCGAGGTCACCGAGTAGTACTGGATGTCAAGAGGAAAGCAGCAGCTCCGAGAGCCCTCCAACGCCCCAGGCTCCGTCTCCAAACCCACACACTTTTTCTCAAGCATTCAGGCTCTGATAGGTAGCCTGATAGCAGGGCCGATTTGCTAGCACTGCAGAGGTCCAACGGTGCTTGCTTGTTTTAAGACGAGCCAAGCTATGCTCTGGTGACCACCGTGACGCTGTGATTCCCATGCCCTATCGCATTCCTCTTTCTCAGATCCCAGGCATTTTCTTTTTCCCCTACGTGCAGTCCAGGATGTAGACAAATGAATTCCAAGTGACCTATGTGGGGGTGGACTCTTTGGAAACAAACAACAAAAATAAGATATCTCCTGTCCTCACTTTTTCATTTGCTTGTTCCCTGGATACAGTTTATTTGTGGCAATGAAATACACATTGTGTCTCTGGAGCTAGATCCAGCAGCAACATCTTTACCACCCCTAACCTTGGCTAGTTGTCGCTTGGGTTTTGGTTTTTATTCTTTCTTTATTTTCTTTCCTTGCCCCCCCCCCCCCCCCCCCCCCCCCTTTTTGGGCTTTCATTTTTTCCTTTTCCTTTCTTCATTTTCCCTTTCATTTTTTCCTTTTCCTTTCTTCATTTTCCCTTTCATTTTTTCCTTTTCCTTTCTTCATTTTCCCTTTCATTTTTTCCTTTTCCTTTCTTCATTTTCCCTTTCATTTTTTCCTTTTCCTTTCTTCATTTTCCTTTCATTTTTTTCCTTTTTCTTTCTTCATTTTCCTTTCATTTTTTTCCTTTTTCTTTCTTCATTTTCCTTTCATTTTTTTCCTTTTTCTTTCTTCATTTTCCTTTCATTTTTTCCTTTCCTTTATTTTTCCTTACATTTTTTCCTTTCCTTTATTTTTCCTTTCCTTTCTTTTTTATTTGCTTTCCTTTCCTTTCTTTTTTTCCTTCCCTTCCTTTATTTTTTTTTTGCTTTCCCTTCCTTTCCCCCATTTCCTATTTCAGCCTTTACAAAAGAGATACTGTGCAGCATTATCTGCCCCTTTACAAAACAGTCTGCCTTGTAAAGCCTGTTATATCAAGGCTTGCTATTGACTTAAAGGATAATTTTTTAATTATTATTTCTTCCCAGAAAAAAATGTTTGGGAAACTGGAGGTTTAGGAGGGAAAAAATGCTTGTACATATCAACACCAGGAGGAGGATCTGCCATGCAAATCATCACAGTGTTTGCAAGGAAAGGGGAAAAAAGAAAAACTTTTGAAACTTTCAATGCAAAGGAAATCTCATAGACACAAAGGAAAAGCACCAAAAAGAAGTAAAACTGCCATAGGGGGACAGACAACAAACATTTCAGGCTGCTTTATGGCAACTGTCTTGCTTAAGTGGGCATAACATTTTTCACAGAGCATATTTAAGATTTTGTTATAGTTTGGATTAATAGCAGGAAACCATTGCTCTTAAAGAGAGGGCAGAAATAATTTCGACCAGTGTAGTGGCCTAAGATGTAGCAAGAAATGACCTGAGTATCTCACTGCACAGCCAGGTAGGATCAGCCTCCTACTCCAATGCTCATATCAAGGATACACAGCCCACCAAAGGGAGCAAGAAGTGACCCTAGGGACCAGTTCTAGCCCTACAGGCACTGGTGTAGCTGCACTGGTATCTGAGACTTTTCCTGGGGTACCTTTGGAAGGCACAGCCCTGAGATCTGGCGAGAGCAGCACCTTGTGCAGACGGCATTGAGGAGATGTTGTTTCTGCTCTCAGACATCTGCTCCTCTCCCACCATTTGAAGCCTCAATGAGCCAACTGGCAGCAGCCCCTCATTCATGCTATCAGTGTAAGCCTGTCTTCCTCACTGCAGTTACTGCCTGGTTTTAGGGCTAGACTTCAGACAGTTTAGGGCCACCACAGCCTCTCCATGGACCTGAGCCATCCTCCAGAGTAGCTCTCGAGGACAACAAGCCATGTGGTGGCATCTCCTCCCAGGCTGCCAGCTCCCAAGTTTGAAACAATAGAACAAAGAGCAACAGGAAAAGAACGCTCCACGATAATGCATCCAGCATTGTCCTGGATTCCTTTTGGCTTCATTAAAATCAGTAATGTCCTTCACTCCTGGGTGCACCAAACCTCTCTTACCTCCTCTGTGTGGAGCCCAGCAACACCAAACCCTGCCTGGCAAGCAGCTCACAGCACTTTTCTTCTCTGCCCTCTGCTACACAGTCGACTTTGCAACTCCAGGATCAAGCCTGCATGGGAAAACCACCCTGCCACCTGCCTGTCCCTTGTTCCCTTCCCACTCCTTTTGACCCAGGGGCTTTGGTCAGGAGTGAGGATCCACTCCTACAAGACTAAGGACATCATGACCTGTAGATATTTAGCTGTCTGAAGGAAAACTAGAGCAACCTGGTTTTTATTCTTCCCCACAGTGTGACAACTTGCCCTGTTCCCCAATTTACTTTGACCTCCTCAGAAACATACATCACTTATTCCAGATGCTTCCACCAGTGGCTGGGCTCTCATGGGCTCAGAGGGGACCAGACCTTCTCTGGAATATGCAGACTTTCCACAGAGACACGAGGAGCTAATCTCTTTGTAAATTATGTGGACTGAAGTAAGTAATTTAGCAGCTTATTCCCCCAGGTAGCCAGTGACCACTGTATGTCCTTCTTATTTAATTTGACAGTTAACCTTTTGAAGGCTGGTAGTCATTTTAGATTAACTTTTGGACCTCACAAATTAGTAAGCAATTTCCTGCTGGTTAATTTTGGGTTTCATTGTTAATTCATTTTTTTTTCCCATGCAATTCTAGTGGTCATCTCATCTACTTGATTTGTACATCCTTTTCAAAGCATCACTTTGTGAATTGGAGTTGGGGGGGAGGGGGAACTGAGGAGAGTAGGAAGCAGAGTTGCTAAGGAATTGGAAAGCATTATTTAAGTAGGTAAGATTAAGTATTTGTGCCATATTTACAATTATAATGGAATTAATCTGGAAACTATTTCATGTATGAGAGCATGTACATTAGAAAAAAAATATTTCTGTAACAGATAACCATCTCCTGAACACTGGAATGTTAGCAATTTGTCAGGTTTTCCTTTAATTAAAACTCGGAATATAGTTCATGCTCTGTTTGATTCGGTGTCAACATTTTGTATGGGGGCTAAAACCCATTTCCTCTCAACTCTGTTGCATTTCTCAGGACAACTGATGAAGTGTGCCTTAACATTAAGCTCCTGAACCCATGAGGTTTGCTCTCGTTTCAAGATCAGTAAATCAAGAGATATTAGAGTAATAGCCTTGAGAAGACCCAAGACTTCTGGCCCTCCTGGAAATGCTCTCTTTACCACAACTGCATCCATTTTTCCTCCTAGACAACCTGGTTTAATTCATTGCATCATTACCAAGTTGGTCCACTGTAAAATGAATTAAAATGATGCTAGTTAGCAGTTCCATTCTAAATGTTTTCCTCAAGGCAACCCAGGAAACATTTAAAATGTTTCTTTGGGGTGGTGGGTCTTTTTTGGGGGGGTTGTTTTGGTTTGGCTTTTGTTGTTTTGTTCTGGGGGGGTTTGTTTGGTTTTGGGGTGTTTCTTTTGTTTGTTTGGGGGGGGTTGTTTGTCTGGGGTTTTTTTGTTGGGGTTTTTTCGGGGTTGGTTTGTTTGGCTTGTTTTGGTTTTGTGTTTTGTTGGGTTTGTTTTCTTTTCTTTTTATAGCAACACAAAAGTCTGTCTGGTCTTTCTACACACACACACACACAAATAAATATTGAATCATTGTTATTTTCAGTTTTTCTCTGGGAGGATACATAAACTTGGATGAGTTAAAGTACTAGCACTCCCAAACTAACAGTAGGTGTTAACCAGGAAAGGGCTCCGGCAATACATTTGCCAGGGCAAGGGCCACTGGGTTTGACCCTCCCTTAATTAAATTAGTCCCTCAAAACATAATCACTGTAAGAAAAGTGCTAATTCAAAGAACTGATAGATCATTTCAAATCAGCATCTGCCAGGTTACAGCTCATGCTCCCTAGGACATTCAAAGAGCTTTGCTCTCACTCTTTCCCACCAGTCCACTCTGCAGTGGGCAGGCACATGACATCCATGCATGTTACAGAGCTGCCCTCAAAATCTGCATGAGCCCCACAAAATATTTGGGATTTTTTAGGGACATGATTATTTCATGAAGATGAGAGGAAATCACAGAATCATAAACTGTTACCGTTTGGAAGGGACTTCTAGGGATTATCTTGTCCAAACCCCTACTAAAGCAGGGTCACCTAGGGCAGACCACACAGGAACACGTCCAGGTGGGTTTTGAAAGTCTCCAGAGAAGGAGCTTCCACAACTACTCTGGGCAGCCTGCTCCAGTGCTCTGTTACACTTACAGTAATGTCTTCTCGTGTTGAGATAGAACCTCCTGTGCTCTGCTTGTACTCATCATTCCTTGTCCTGTCACTGGGCACCACCAAGCAGAGCCTGGCACCTTCATCCTGACACTCACCCCTCAGATATTGATAGACATTGATCAGATCCCCTCTCAATCTTCTCTTCTCCAGACTTCTCAGTCTGTCTCCATAGGGGAGATGCTCAAGTCCCAAAATCATCCTTGTTGCTCTCTGTTGGACTCTCTCCAGCAGATCCCTGTCTCTCTTGAACTGGGGAGCCCAAAACTGGATACAGTATTCCAAGTGTGGCCTCACCAGGGCAAAGTTTAGGTTAGGTATTAGAAGAAACTTCTTCACTGAAGGTGTTCTCATACTCAAGCAAGCTTCCCAGGGAGGTGGATGAATCCCCATCCCTTGAAGTGTTTAAAAGGTGTCAAGATGTGGTGCCTAAGGGATGTAATTTGGCACCAGACTTGGCAGTTAGATAATGGCTGGACTTGGTGATCTTAAAGGTCATTTCCAAGCAAAATGATTCTGTGATTTCTAAAAGTCTCTCCAGCTCAACCTATTCACCAGATAATATTCATCAGAAGTCACTATGGAAGTTTGATGAGAAAGATCTCGGTGAATTGAGAGCTCCAACACCCATTCCTAACTCAAGAATCTCATTTCACCCCAGCAACATATGAAACAAGCTCAAACTGAGACTTGGTCCAGGGAGGATTGGAAAAAGCTTGTTTCAGCCATCACCAGTGCTGAATACATTTGCTGCAATGGCTGAGGAGGACGCACTGTGAAGGCAGCTGCAGCACCTAGGATCACCTTAGTCCTAGTACTGGGATTGAATTGAGGCTGGAAATAAGCATTGCAATCACTCATAACTTACCATATTTATCTCCAAGCTTTAGTTCCATCTACCTTGCCTATGTTAATAAATACTCATGGCACTCAATAAAATTAAAACATCAATGAAGAAAACAGATCCATATGAAATTTTCCCCTGGGACTAGAAACAGAGAGGAAGCACATCTGGTACAGGAGAGTCATGTTGCTAAGTATGCTCGACTTCCCCACTGATAGGTGAGTGCAGCGATAATCTGTAATCTACCTGAATGCTTCCTGGATCAAAGCCTAAGGGATGCAAAGGAAAAGACTGAAAAGTGAGTAAGTCTACTCCAAAAACAAAACAAAAGATAAAAATCATAACTTTCAAATGTGCATTGTAATCACCATGACAGTGAGGCAAGAGCTCATATTTGATTCCCAGGGAATTACCTCAGGACAAAAACCGGTGAGAGTTGCTTTGGAGAGTATGTGAGGGAAAAGCACACCATGGGAAAGAGGAGCAGATGTATCTTTAGAGTTCAGTTTCCCCCCTGCCTCTAACTTCACGTGCCCTTTACAGAATCTTCTACTGATATTTTTTTTTCCCAGTGATGATCTATAGAACCTAATTGCACAAAGTTGCTTTTAAAAAACTCCTGCTACAAAGCCGCATAATGCCTGATATGTGAGTCACAAGCACAGCTAATGTAATCTAACACATATTGCAGGAACCTACTGCACACAGATATTACCAATTAGCACATGATTTTAACAATCAACATTCATGCAATTAATAGAACACTTCATATTCCTTCTAATTTTGAGCTCTGCATGAGCATATGTTATCATGACGGAATGTGGGATCATTTATTTATACTGGAAGCAAGGCTCCACGTAGAAAAGCAGAGATGCTGAAAGTTAGCCTGAAAGTGGGAAAGGCTCAGATTTGCATTGAGAAGAGAGAAGAAAATACATATATATATTTTTAGTCTGATTTCTAAAAGTTAAGCTGTGTCCTTACCTTCTTGTTGATCCTTGCTGTTAGTGAGCTTCTGGTGAGGAGGAGTCTGTGTCCTGATGAGAGCTGGGGAATACAACCATCAATTAATACCAAGCAGGGAAACACTTCTTTGGAGAACTGAGAACTACAACATCATTGAGACTCATTAAAAAAAAAAAGAAAGAAATAACTGTGCTGTGTTGCTTAGATTTGTTTCACAGAGATAACAGTAGCTGGGCACCTTGTTTTCCTTAATATCTTTATTATTCGACTTTATTATGAGTAGGGAAGATTTATACTTACAGGGCAGATTAAGAGCTAAGGTGTAGAGAGATTAAGCCCAGATCCCCACCCATTTACACTGAATTCCAAAGGATTTAGATGTTTAATACCTTTAGGATCCAGTCCTGTCTATTTTCCTCGCAGCAGTGGGGGCAGGTTGCTGAATACCTCTTTCCCATACTTCCCGTAGCTGCCAGCCTGTCTTACTTGTCTCTCTGCTTGCTCTTCGGTGCTAACATAAGTAAAAAGCAATCAAACCTTTCTTTTAATTACTGAAGTCATAGATGTGTTACTAGCTCATTAAGGAGACAAGATGCTTACTAAGAAGGTGTCTTTTACACATAGACTGCAAGGAATCACACTGCACTGCTGCAGGAGCTGGAGCTGCTATATTCCCAGTCTATCGCCAGAGGAGTAATGTCAAAACACAGAGGTGGTGCAAGCCTTTGCTCCAGAACATCCTCACATCTTCAGCTGTCTTATTACAGAGCAATCAGTACTGGGTCCAGTCTTGCTCCATTGACCTGGAAGAAGGGATGGAGTGTAGCCTTAGCAAGTTTGCTGATGATACAGAAGTGGGAGTAGTGGCTGATACATCATAAGGCTCTGCTGCCCTTCAGCAAGAACCGGACAGGCTGAAGATTTGAGAGGAACCTGATGAAGTTCAAATGGGCAAGCATAGAACCCTGCATGTAGGGAGGAATAACCCTTTGTATCAGTACAGGTTAGGGGTTGACCCTCCTGAGAAGCAACTCTGTGGAGAAGGACCCGAGAGTCCTGGTGGACAACAAGTTTACCATGAGCCACTAATGTGCTCTTGTGACCAAGAAGGCAAATGATCTGAGGTGCATTAAGAAGAGTGTGACCAGCAGGTACAAGGAGGTTCTTCTCCCTCTCTACTCTGCCCTAGTGAGGCCACATCTGGAGTACTGGTTCCAGTTCTGGTCTCCCCAGGTGAAGAGAGAAAAGAAACTGTTGGAGAGAATATAGTGGAGGCTATGGAGATACTGAGAAGAACAGGCTGCCCAGAGAGGTTGGGGAGTCTGGGGAGTCTCCTTCTCTGGAGAGATTCCAAACCCACCTGGATGGAATCCTGTGCAACCTTCTCTGGGTGGACCTGGTTTAGCACTGGGGTTGTACTCAATGATGTCCAGAGATTTCCTGCACACACACACACGTGTGTGTTTCTTACAACTGAAGACAGAATGCAGAAATAACCAGGTTGGAAAAGACTTTTTGAGATCATCAAGTCCAACCTATCAAACAGACATTCTAATAGGCCCTCACTGCCAAACACACCATTCATCAGCTTGCCTACAAAGGTGTGACATGCCAGCACTCCACCATGGTGACCTTCCCTTTAATCTAGGAATCTACCTACTCTTACCCTGCTTTCAACTGGTTTTGGAGAATGCAACAAGACTCACAATCATCAGGGAGAGCTATCCTACTTGCAAAGCAGCAGTAGAGGTGACAAAGATGGGGCATCTGATGGCAGATGCCACCTCTTCCCCTTGAAGCTGCAGGGTGGCTCTTCTCTCCTTGTGTTTCCAATGGGTTAGCAGCAACGTCGTGTTCCCTCGGGAACTTCTCTAAGCTTTAGCTTGGGGAACTGCTCTGTGCCCCTGCGTCAGGAGCCTGGTGATGCAGGGAATTCTCCGCCAGCAGCAGGGACTGAAGCAGCTGCAAGAGCTGCAGATGTAGACTCTAAATCATTGTGTCTTTTCCTCTTTCAGGACAAGCTCCTCAGAGGATTTGGTTTACCACGCATCTGACGTGTATTTATGTGTTGCAGAACAGGAGTAAAGTAGCGATTCTCTGGGTAAAAAAATGTCAGAGGAGTATTTATGTCTCCCATCACTGCCTCCTCCCTCGAGGGAGCCTTCACAGAAGCATCACTTTTTGGGCTGCTGCCGTTTCAAAGGAGAATAAAATACAGTCATCTATAGGTGGCTAAAGAAAAGAAAGATTTCACCTGTGACCGCACCTCTCAGACTTACCTCAAGGGCTGCTCATCCAATTCCTGGTAAACAGGGTAGCAAACTCTCTCCAAAAGTCAGTGCCTGCTTGTGTAATTTGTGCACTGTGAAATAAACAGGCAGTTTTTTCCATGATGACACGGGGAGATGCATGCCTGCAGATGAAGAATAAGAATAAAAAGGTAGGTCTCAAACTCAGTTTGCCTGAGGAAACTTCAGCCAAGGTAATAGAGCAGCACTAGTGTCACTGACAGGGAGGTAAACTAAGTGTAATGGTTGCTGTTATTTTTTTACACCAACTAAATGCATTAGCAGTGGCCTTCCTGCCAGCAACAACAACAAATAATAACAAAATAACCAAGAGATACTTTCTTCTGCTGATATCAACAGTAAATACTTATTTTTTCTTAACTGTTATTATTATTGAAGGCTTTACTGCACAAAGAATCCAGGGGGAACAGCAAATCATATAATTGTGCAGGTTGGGGAATTCACTAAAAATACGTAACCATGGCACCCTTGTCATTACCAATCAAGTAATCTTGATAAAAAGTAAAGTAATTAGCCTTTGAGAAGAGCATAAAGCTAATTAAAAATGACAACTTAGTCATCTCTACAAACAACAGCACAGAACCAGTCAGTGGTTCTAAGTATAGCACAATGCCATAACCTGACCTGCCAAAATGGCTTTGCCTTCAAGCCCTTTAAATGCAACCCCAGTTCAGCAGAGTAAAACTTTGATAACCTTTTGCTTTGTTTTGAAGTTTAAATTTGCTTCACCTCCCATCCAACATTGCTGCTTGCTCTGTAGGCTCCACCAGTTCTGGGCTCCTCAATTTAAGAAAGACATTGAGATACTTGAACATGTCCAGAGAAGGGCAACAAAGCTGGGGAGGGGTCTGGAGCACAGCCCTGTGAGGAGAGGCTGAGGGAACTGGGATTGCTTAACCTGTAGAAGAGGAGGCAAAATCATCACCCCTTCTCCTGTCAAAAGAGGCCCTGCTCAAAAGTCTCCCCTCATTTTTCTTACTTGCTCCTTTTAAGGCCACAATCAGGTCCCACCAGCGTTTTCTCTTGTCCAGGCCGAACAGTTCCAACTCTCTCAGTCTTGCCTTACAGCAGAGTGGTTCCAGCTCTCCCATCATTGTTGTGGCCTCCTCTGGATCCACTCAAACAGGTCCATGTTTTTCTGTGATGAGTACTCCAGAGCTGGACCCAATACTGCAAGTAGGGTCTTGGCATAGCAGAGGGTCAAAATCTCCTCCCTTTACCTGCTTGCCACACTTTGCTTCTGGGATGCAAGTGCACATTTAATGCTCATGTCCAGCTTTTTATCCACTAGTACCCCTATGTGATTTTCCACAAGTCTGCCTTCAATCCCATAAACCTTTGACCCGTGTTGATAGCAAGAATTGTCCCAACCCAGGTGCAGAACCTTACGCTTGAACATCACCATGCTCACGCAAGCCTACCTCTCAAGCTTATGCAAGTTAGGACATAATTAGGTTTCACCTAGGCTATGCTATGCTTTGATTATGGTTTTGGTTCTTTCTTAGTTAAAAAAACCCAACAGAGTAAGTATTTAGAGATGCCCTTAAGGCTGCTGAAAACACAACACATAGGAAGCAACCTGCAAATCAGAATGATTGCAACTCAGTGCAAGAAGTGAAAACTTAAGCTCCTTTGACTTACAGTATATATGAATACATGAGTCAGTAAAGCAGTTACAGATGTGTATCTAGAGCAAGTAAAAAGACCGTGTAGCCATGGAGAAAATATGTATCTGCTGCTGCACTACTTCCACTTGAAAGCTTGGAGCAGAAATAAAATGTTTGCTTATATTTCAAACAAATGTTGGATGAAACAAAATTCTGAGCTACCGTGAACTAGATAAAGACCTTGATCCTGCTCTGTAATGCATGGTAAGACAGAGCTCAGGAAGGCCAGCTCTGGCTTAGGAAAGTGAGTTTCCTTAAGCTTTCTCTGCAGTCAGTGAAGATTGGGATCATCCATCCCCAGCCACTGTAAACAGGCATCTTTCCACCCAAATCCGTGGAAGCAGACCAAAAATCAGCAGGACTGAACACCTCAGGCTGTGATCCCAAATCTACACAACTGCACCTTTGAATAAGTCTTCATTTGCCAAATGCAATGACATTGGACGAGCTTTCTGAGCTTTGATTTGCTATTGAAAGCATGATCAAATGGTCCTCCAGCTGAATTCCATCGCAATAATTTCTTGCAATCTTGGGTGATTCCAAGGTATTTTTTTCCATTCTTTCAAGTGTTTGCACAAGTGTGATCATCCAGCTTTGTGTTTCTTGACAAGCTGGACAGAGTCCAAGGGCATAAGATTTAACACATCTAAGTGTCAGGTTCTACACACTGGCCACAACAACCCCATGCAGTGCTACAGGCTGGGGTCAGAGAGGCTGGACAGCAGCCTGTCAGAGAGGGACCTGCAGGTACTGGTCGATAGTAGGCTGAACATGAGCCAGCTGTGTGCTCAGGTGGCCAAGAAGGCCAATGGCATCCTGGTCTGCATTCAGAATAGTGTGGCCAGCAGGAGCAGGGAATTCATTCTGCCCTGTACTCAGCACTGGTTAGGCCACACCTTGAGTCCTGTGTCTAGTTCAGGGCTCTCCAATTTAGGAAAGATGTTGAGATGCAGAAAGGTGTCCAGAGAAGGGTGACAAAGCTGGGGAGGGGTCTGGAGCACAGCCCTGTGAGGACAGGCTGAGGGAGCTGGGGTTGCTTAGCCTGGAGAAGAGGAGGCTCAGGGGAGACCTTCTTGCTCTCTACAACTACCTGAAGGGGGGTTGTAGCCAGGTGGGGGTTGGTCTCTTCTCCTGGGCAACCAGCACCAGAACAAGAGGACACAGTCTCAAGCTGCACCAGGGGAGGTTTAGGCTGGATGTTAGGAAGAAGTTCTTCCCAGAAAGAGAGGTTGGCCATTGGAATGTGCTGCCCAGGTAGGTGGTGGAGTCATCATTGCAGGAGGTGTTTAGGAAGAGCCTGGATGAGGCACTTGGTGCCATGGTTTAGTCGATTAGATAGTATTGGGTGATAGGTTGGACTTGATGATCTCAAAGGTCTTTTCCAACCTGGTTAATTCTATTCTATTCTTTTCAAATAACCTCTCCCTAAAGAAGTTTTTTAAAGGTCTTCAAGGAAAAAAAACAGTCTCTTTTCACAAACCTACTGGACAAGCAGGTGTTTTGGTCTCAGACTCACACTTTGGTGTTATAGGACATCAGGGAAGATAAGTGTTGCTTTCCTCTTGGTTGTTTTTTTCTTTCCCCAAGCAAAAATTAATTTTTTTACAAAGATGAGGTAGTAATCTACAACACCTGCAAAGAGGAAACATATACTTGATCTTTTGACAGGCTGTTTCCTTTTGTAGGAAAGGTGGGAATGAAAATGGGATACTTGTTGGGTAAGAAGAGAAGGAAAGTATGAGACTTCACTTGCTCTTGTGCCTCTCATCAGACCTACAGGCTCATAAACGTAATTCCAACTGCAACCTGGACAAAGGAGTGGAAAATACACTGCAGGGAACGAGACTGCAGTGGAGTGGATTCAATGACCTAATAGCTCTTTTTTCCATCTCTGATTTCTGTGATATTTTTTATTAAAAGGAAACAAAAGCCATGGGCCACCCCCACCAAATTGTTACCATAAACCACCAGCAAGCAGCAAAACTAGCAAATGCTCCTTTAAGACTTGCATGGCTCGTGGAGCCAGGGAGGAGACTAATAATGTACCTCTGAAGGTTCTGGGCTGTGTTTGTTTCCCATATTTATTTAAAAGGAAAGCAAAATACTTTTAAGCAAGTTGGCTGGTTCCAAATTTAGGAACAATCGAACAAAGAGGAATCTGCTAGTCCCAGATGGAGTGCATGCAGTCCCTTGGCACTTGTTACTTACCAAATGTTTCAGAAAGCAAACACATGACCTAAAGGGTTTTGGGAGTGTGGGGTCCTCACAAAGCTCTTAACAAGTCATGTATTTCTAACTCTATTTACTTTACTCACACACAAAACCCCACTTCATTTTCCTTTCCTTTCCTTTCTTTTTTTTGTTTTAAGTAGACAATGCTCCATTTAAAGATTTTTTATGTGCTGCTCAGTTATCCCACAAGGCTGGGAACTCTAAAGTTGTCTCCTTTGAAAGGCTTCAGGGTCACCTTCCCCGGTCCTGAGGTTGATGCAGGTCTTGGGCTCATGTGGGGTCCTTCTGTCCAGCAGTGCAGGATATAGAATGGCTTAGGTTGGAAGGGACCCTAGAGATCATCTACTCCAACCTCCCCACCATGGGCAGGGATACCTCTCAACTAAACACAAGACCTTGAACACTCCCAGGGAAGAGGCAACCTATCGCAGAGCCTCATCACCCTCCTACTGAAGAACTTTGTCCTAAGATCCAGTCTAAACCTACTCTCTCTCAGCTTAAAACCATTTCCCCTTGTCCTATCTCTAGACACCCTTACAAAAAGTCCTCTTCCGGCCTTGCTGTAGAATTCCTTCAGGTACTGGAAGACAGCTCTAATGTGCCCCAGAGTCTTTTCTTCTCTAACCTCAATAACTGCAGCTCCCTCAGGCTATCCTCATAGCAGAGGTGCTTCAGACCTTGGATCATCGTTGTGGCCCTCCTCCAGACTCACTCCAACAGCACTGTGTCCTTTTTATGATGGGAACACCGTCATAAAAAAGGACACCCACAAATTGTTTCTCATTCCAAAGATGCAAAATACTTTTCTGTTGTATTTTTTGATCTAGTGCTTTGCATGTACCCAAGTTGCTCACCAATGCTGTACACAGGTGTTAAGCCAACCTCTAAATACTCATCTAGGACAATTAATATAGCAGTGCTTGCATCCATTTCACATTCATGACTGAGAAGCTGGAGTCCTCAGCCAAGAACGACATGAATATGTTGAAGCAGGACCAGAAGAGCATTACAAAAGAGATCAGAGGGCTGGAATCCCTCTGCTGTGAGGACAGGCTGAGAGAGTTGAGGTTGGTCAGGCAGGAGAAGAGAAGACCTTACTGTGGCCTTTCAGTACTTCAAGGAGGCTATAGACAGATTTTCTAGCAGGACCTGTTATGAGAGGATAAGGGCTAGTAGGTTTAAATTAGGACAAGAGATTCAGACTACATAGAAGGGGGAAACTTTTCCCGTGAGGGTGATGAAACACTGCCATAGGTTGCCCAGAAAAGTGGTGGATGGCAGATGCCCCATCCCTGGAATCATTCCAGGTCAGGTCAGATGGAGCTCTGAGTAACCTGCTCTAGCTGAAGGTGTCTCTGATCACTATATGACCTCTAAAAGACCCTTTCAACCCAAAACATTCTATGATTCTACACATTATACTAACTTCATAGGAAAATAAGTCTGATGAATGCAACTATGAGGTTTTACATTCCATAACTATAATTGTTTCCTCCCCAGATTAAATATCTTGGGGCAACAATAAGGCAGAAAAACCTTAATTTTGAGACAGCTTGGTGAAAGTCAATGGTTTTCTCAGTAGCCTTCCAACCAACCCTGAGAGCACAACACCTTACAGAAGTGGCAGGGACATTAGCTCCCATGCCTCTCCCAAGCTGCTGCATCTGGTGAGCAGCAGCACAGGTAGGTCCAAATAGATACCATTGAGATTTCTGCTGTTGGTTCTCTTCTGCTGGTGGGAAAAAATTGATCCTAAAAAAAACCCCAAAACCACAAAACAACAACAACCACCCCAAAACAAATGGAACAAAACAGAACCAACTGACCAAACAAAAAACCCCAGCAGAATGAAAGCAAGCTGGCTACAGCTATATTTACTAAACATCAAGCCTATTTAGTAATTGGGTTTTGTTTGGTTGGCTTAATTTTTTGTTTGGTTGGTTCACAGAATCACAGAAACATTCAGGTTGGAAAAGACCCTCAGGATCACCAAGTTCAACCCAGAACCCTACTCTACAAAGGTCACCCCTAAACCAGATCCCTAAGCACAATATCCAAACCACCTTTAAAAACATCCAAGGTTTGGTGACTCCACCACCTCCCTGGGCAGCACATTCCAATCCCTGACCACTCTTGCTGGGAAAAAGATTTTCCTACTGTTCAGTCTAAACCTACCCAGTAGCAGCTTGAGGCCATTCCCTCTTGTTCTATCACTAATTACCCGTGAGAAGAGACCAGCACCAGGCTCTGTACAGTGTTCTTTCAGGTAGTTGGAGAGAGCAGTGAGGTCTCCCCTCAGCCTCCTCTTTTCCAAACTAACCATCCCCAGCTCCTTCAGTCTCTCCTCATAAGATTCATTCTCCAGGCCCTTCACAGCTTCCTTGCCCTCCTCTGCTCTGGCTCCAGCACCTCCACATCTCTCTCACATTGAGGTTGATTGGTTTGTTGTTTTTTTTCCTATTATTCCTTTCAACAGCTCACTAACATAACTTTTCCTAAACAGCAAACCCTTTCTGCTCAAAGGAGAAACAAACCAAAAGCAAACAACAAATCACAAAAATTGCTGTGGACTGTGACTAAGTTGTAAGTAAAAGAGATCAAAAAGAGAATTTACCATGACACTATAAACAGGTGAGTATAATTTACTCTCAAGTTTTACATGAGTGCTATCTCTTGCCTTGAAGCTTTATAATTTTTGTTTTTATCCTCTCTTTGGCTTATTTTAGAAACCTTACCTCCAGTTATACTCTGATCCTTTCCTCTACACTCCTGTGGATTTCATTGTTTCCTAGACACAGAAAGAATCTGAGGACAAATGTTGCTATTTCAATATGAGTATCTACAAAGCAGAATTTATCTGCTAACAAAGACATAACACCCACTCCCCTTGTTCAGTAACTTCTCTCCCTGTGTGGAGTGTGATAGTCCCTGAAGTTTTACTGCTGTCAACATTTCTCTACAAATCCTTAAAGCTGCACCAGAAAACTCAACTGAATGAGTTACTTTACATTTTTAACCGAAATGCTTTTTGTTTTTATTTTAATGAATCCCCTAACTCCAAGTTTAATTAAACTCATGTTTTTTAATTAATTACCGACAAATGCAAATAAGGCAAACTGCACAAACCTTCAGTGATAGATACAGGGCGGAGGGGGTGTGCTTTGTATAATCTTGAAGTGTCAGGATTTTGAAATCTTAAAAGTCTGGAGGGTTACAACCCAAAAACGATTTTTCACATGGGGTTTTAGAAGAATATCTTAGTAGTGTACGACAGGGACCTCAGTTGCTTAAAGGAACAGCAAACAAACTGCAGGTTCTTTAGCTTTATCCAAGTCATTCCTGCTAAACAACAGTAAAACAGCAGATTTAGGTGTGTGTCGTCCCCCCCATGCATTCTTGGAAGAGAAAAGTAAAAAGAAAAAGACTTTGTCCATCATAATTATATTGGGCTGCCTTAAATGCTGACAAATAAAGACTCCTTGAGCGTCTGCTATGTTTATTTAAGTTCAGCTACAATTAAAAAATACCCTACAAGGAAGAAATAAGAGTTCAAGCAACAAACTCCAGGGCTCTGAAACCCAAGAAACTCAAATTGAAGAGAGAATATATTCATGCTTAACGCTTAGTAACTGCATCTTGGTACGTGCAAATAGTGACCATTGCCACAAGCTGTGGACAGTACACAGCAGAAGGATCTTCTTTACTATAGAAGCATTAATATGTCGGGGGCAGGGGGGGAGGATATTTCAGAATCTCATGAAATATTACTCTCAATATTTGCTCAAAATTGTCTTAACTTCTCTGATGATTTCCCCCGCTTCCCCCCCAACCTAAAGCATGTAAAAGCAGCCTGTCCTGTTTCCAGAGCTAATACATGGGATTATTTAAATCGTTAAAGCAAGGAGCCAGGAATATTTGTTTCTGTTCTCTTCCTAGGGCTGACACGGATGAATTTGGCTATGTCCACACGTCTAGTTCAGCTCACTCTCAAAGTCCCAGAGTGACTTGAATCCACACACAGAGGTCTCGAGCTTGTTTAAAGTCTAAGCATGGTGCTTGAGCTCTGGCCCTCCTGGATCCCTGCCCAGAGCTCAACCCAGTGTCCTGGCCTCCATGGACATGAAGTGAAGCCAGCAATGGAATACTCAGCAAGGCAGTCCCCTGGATGCTGTATTTTCCCCTCATGTCATCAGGTAAGAGCTCTTTTTCCTACATGGCAAAGGAATTTCTTCCCTGCAGCTGAAGTACACACCTATGGAAAGCATAATCTGCAAGTGTGGCAATCCTTTATGTTTGCACTTCTTTGGAGTTATTTTTAGATTAAATTTGTCTCTCTCTATATATATATACACACACCCCTTTATGTACTTATACGTAGTACATCTTCTACTTCTCCCTCCCCTAAAACATCAGGCAGATTTCTCCACTGCTTACTGGGGGTTCAAGGAGCAGGTCAAAGGACTGACACTAAAGTATCTTTTCCTCCATAAAAGGGTTTACTGCCCCATAAGATACAAGATGTGGATGCACAAGTTGCTGGTGCTTCTTTCTCCACCAAGAGGAGAAATAAACAACTTAGTGGGGAATTTAATAGGCTTAGAGACCTGCTTGTGTAGATAACTTTTGGGTTACTAGGAGTTTTTCCAGGTCTCTGTCCCTCTGTTTCCCCAGATGAAAAATGGGAATAAGTTACCCTTAGCGATCTTATGCAAAACTTTAATTACTTTCAGCTTATCTCATTGATGTATTTCGAAGAGGTTGGTTAAAAGATGTCATATGTGCAAAGCTATTTGTTGTGTTTAAAGATATTTGTGCTCCCATCCTTGGGAAAATTCTTCACGTTCTCCGTCCTGCTGCACTTAGAAATGATCCTATCTTGATTGCGCTCCAGTTACCCAGTGTCAAAAATAATCAGGAATAGGAAAGATAAAGTGCAAAGAGTGTTCTGTGGATGGCTGTAACTCCAGAAGCTCCTCTTTTCTCTCCTTGACCAGCCTAAACATATGCAATCCTTCACCAAAAAATAAAAAAAGTTAAATAATTGAGGGAGAAAAAAAATAAAAGAGTACTGTCCACTCCTGCCCTGAGCAGTTCCTACACTGTTCCACAGGCAGCTATGTAAAGATTTATAATCAGAATTTCAGAGCTTGAAAAAGTCCTTAAAATACCCCAAGTCCCCTAGCCAAACCTTTTTAAAACAAAAAGCAAATGAGGAAACAAAGCTATTCCTTCCTTTGCTCTTTCACACTTTCCTTTCAGCCTGCACATCAGTGAGCGGCTCGGAGGATGCCCACACTCTGCGGTTCCTCACACCAGGAGCCTGGAATCCCACCCAGACGACACCCGTCCAAATGAGCTTCAGCAAGATAGGGTTTTCCTTCCTTAAGAAATATTGCAAATAGAAGATTCCCATGTTTGAAAGGTCAGAGGGGGGAAAAAAATAAATATATAATGCACTCATGAAGAGACAACCTCATTAATCCTGTTGTTCTTGGCCCAGTCAATAGAAGAAACATAAATGCTGTCAACGCTGAGCTGCTAGATAAAGGATAAAAAGTGGGAATGAAATGTTTTACTGCAAGGACTGTTCTTATGGTTTGAGAACATGTCTGGAAATAACCTGAGCTGAGAAAATGTTCCCTAGGAGGAATACAGGCTGTGGGAAACTGTGTGGAAGATAAAGTTTGGTCAGTGACCTTCTCACTATCCTCTAATCACGCAGCACACACTGCTCCAAAGAGGGAAAAAAATAAAAAGGGAAAAGGGATACTGTGCAGCCAGAGACACTTTACCTTCCCTACATTACATGAACCGAAGTGGAAAACACCAGAGTATCATAAATCTCTATTTCATGCTTTCAGATACTGTAGTGAAATAATAATCTACTGTAGCTCTCAGGGAAAAGAAATGTGACTTTTGGTTTCGGGCACTTTAATAGCACCAAAATGTGATACACCTTCAGTGAGCATAAAAACAAATGACTGGAAGTTGCTAAAAGGGGAAACGTCTGTGCAACGTTAGAAAGGCAGAGAAATCATCGCATTTCTCATCCAAAAGCAGAGGTGACAGAGAGAGAAGGAAAACACCAAAGCTACCTCTCTCCAGTGCTGGTGCTTCCCAGGGATGCCACATGGCAGGGAAGCTCAGTTTAAATGCTTGCAGGTTAATGCACCAGCAGAGCTCAGATACTATATCTGTATAGAGTGAGTAAATATTAGCACTTGTGGTTACTCCTGGGAAGATTAGGGAGTCATCAAATATGGATGTCCCTGGTGCTCCGTGTGCAGTGAGAGTATCTGAAGGCTCCCACCTTCAGATATTTGCAGGGAACAGCACTTTTGGCCACCTTTTATTATTCTTTTTTGGCTTCCCTTGCAAGGCAGGATTACTGTAATTACTGTCTGTAGAAGGTGGCTATTTGAGGACTGGTGTTACACGCACAGAAATGCCAAGGCTTTTTCAGTTTCTGTAGCATGCATCTCAAACGCAGAGTGATCTTCCTGAAATGGCATTGCTGGGGTAATGCCACAGCCCAGAAGTTGGGTAAATATTTCCCTTCTGCTCATCAGTTCCTGGCTGGTGACAAATACATTACCTAGAGTGGTAATGCAGGGTAATGATGTCATTACTGGGGGGATATGGGGGGGGGGGGGGGGGGGGGGGGGGGGGGGGATAAACAATGCAGCTGCACTGTGTGTCGATAGCTCTTGCAAAACAGAGGGTTGGGGCTGCGTTCCTTCATCCCAGATCTTTCCAATGTTTCAGCCATCATCACAGAAATGATTGCAGAAGGGGACTAATTCAGACAAAACCAGAGGCTAATCCCAGCTGCTCAGATCAGAGCTAACCCTTGTTTCCAAGGGTCTTTAGAAATAAAGGCAATGGACTGGATGAAGCGAGTTCTATTTCTGTCTACCAAGCCTGCAAAACCTTGTTTTGAAGCATCCTTAGAAATAAGAGAAGGGAATGGAGTGGATAGAATAAGATTTCTTTCTGTTTCCCCCACTTGCAGGTTTCAAATCGGACATGAAACAGAAAGGGTGTAATAAGCTATTCTCTTATTTTTCTTCCATCCATCTGGAAACAAGAACTAGCAGAAGTCTGTCAAGAAAGCCTGATCTCCAGCCAGATTTCTAGAAATGTTAATAAGAGTTCCTTATTCAAAGTGCACCTTCAAAACTTCTTAGCTATCAGGAAGAGAACCTCAGATGTCTCATCATCTACCACAATTACTCCTGGCAAAAGACCAAGGAGTGTCCTGCAAAATTCTACATGCATCAAAACACAGAGATATATCGCACAGATACATCATAGCGCTGGTGACGACAGATGAGATTGGGAATAAAACCTTCTGGAAAACCTTCAGGAGATGGGCAGTGAGGGAGAGCAATGCCAGAAATGTTCTTTTGTGGGTTTTACTCAAAATAAATGTATAGGGGGAGAGTATGCCCTTCTTCTAGGTGTCATCCTAGAGGTTTTCAAGTGTGAACCAGAAACATCTGAGACTGATGATAGAAGGGCATCTCCAGCAGAGCAATCAGCTGCAGACCCAGCTTGCAAAAGGAGCTCAGGACCATGCAGGATCTGCAGAAGCTTGGAGGGATGACACATTGCAACAGTGGAGAGGTGGAAAGCCACCAGCAGAATCTCCCTGCTCCATTTTGTGCAGCACATCTTAATGGGGCGATCGACATTTTCTGTGATATACGTGCTGTGATCAGTGCAATTACTGCATGTCATCACCACTGTAAATTCACCCAGCCTGAAACCATTTTAAACTTAAACTGCATACTTAAGAACTACTATCCACCTCCTCTTTGTAAATTAGCTATATGATTTATCTGTGGGAACCATTTCAAGAAAAAAAAAAGAAGTATACATTCAGAAATACATATACCACATGATGGCTTTTCCATATGGCATCTCATAATTATTTTGCTGTGTGTGAACATGATGAAAACAGTTTCATAATTCTCTAAGGGTTAGGGTAAATTATTTCAATTAGACATATTTCAGAGCAAACATTACCTTAGGGTTTATTAATAATAGTACCTGAGAAGGAACAGCTGCCTTTTAAGCAGTGAGAGCTGTCAGCTTCTCTCTGCCCCCCCACCCCTCTTCCTTGTAGCACCCCTTTTGTGACTCTAAAAACAACAACAAAAAAAAGGCAGATTTTCTCATGCTTTACCTAAACAGAGAACTTGGCAGCAAGGACCTGGTTGTAATCCTCAGCAAGGGAGCTGGTGGGTGGATTTTTTTTCCTTCCCCCCCTCTCTATAAACTCTTGTATAAACCACACCAGTCTCCTGGTATTTATTTTGTGTAAGGTTGGAAATCATACACAGAGCCAACAGGCCATGTAAAGGACTTTTGTAACTTCCTGCAAACCCTTTCAAGCAAAATCTTTGCTCCAACAGCAGTCCCAGGTCACCAGGATATTATCACCATTTCTTTTGAGGTTCCTCGACCATTTGTAGCAGTGGACCTCAGAAGAGAGACAAAATGCAAATCTAAATTAGATCAGCTAATTATTAGGATTTGCTATTAGAAATTTTAAGAAGAAAATTCATTCTATTGTCAAGGTATAATGGACTGTTTTGCAAGCACAGGGCTTGCTGCTTGCTTTGCAGTTTTCTGTGTTGTGTTCCTCAGTTAGGAGTTTTCACATGTCCATACAGTCATATGGCATGCATTGATTTTGAACTACCATTTCTGGGAGGCTATCTCCCTGCACAGCATGGGCCCTTCGATTATAATGCCCCACATCACCCTGTAAGTATGTACTTACATTTCTACACATGAATACCTACCATCTGAATCATAGCTTCATAGAATGGTTTGGCTTGGAAGGGACCTTAAAGGTCATCTAGTTCCAACCTCCCTGCCATGGGCATGGATGCCTTCCACTAGTCCTGGTTCCTCAAGGCTCCATTCAACCTGGCCTTGAACACTAGCAGGGAAGGGGCAACCATAGCTTCTCTGGGCAATGTGTTTCAGTGTCTCACCACCCTCACTGTGAAGAATTTCTTCCTAACCTGCAGTTCAGGTCTACCCTCTTCTAGTTTAAAGGTATTCTCCCTCATCCTATCACTACAAGCCCCAGTAAGAAGTCCCTCCCCAGCTTTCTTGTAGGCCCCCTTCAGGAACTGGGTTCATACAAATCCCTAAAATGATGTACAAATGTGCCAAGAGGCAGTCAGTGAACAGGCATGGAAAAAATCTCTGCCTCTCCCCACCCTACACAACTTGCAGAGAGGTGAGTGAATTGACCCTGAATACACAGGCACTAAAGCTGGGTTGAAAAAAGGGACAAGAGTTATGTCCACTGGCTAATAAATAATGCAGATACAATCACAGAGGGGGCTGGTGTGACTGACTGCTTGTTTCAACCTGTGGGCTGCAAGAAGATCATTGTGGAGCTGGAGTTCTCAGTCTGAGAGTGGGAGGTGAGGGCAGCAGCCCCCACCTTCCAGCAATCCTGCTTATTCCAGCCTCATGCACAGAGAAGGGTTGAAATCATCCAGTGTGGAAAAAACTAAATTTAAACTGAAACACCTCAAATAGTGTCTGTTAAAGAGTTTTAAAGTGAGTATGTGGAGAAATCAGGTCTCACCTTGACTGTTAATCCTTGAATTCAGCAGTCTCTGAAGTGTGGGCTTCTAAACTATTTAGCATATCACAGCCATCACGAGTGTGTGTGTGTGTATATATACTTATACACACACAAATAGCACAAAAGGACAGAAAAAAGATGTACTTACATATAAAACTATAGGTATAATGCCCATATACAGACCCATGCTTGCATGAAAATCAGTGGCAGGCTATCTAAACTTCTTTATTACTTTGTCATAGAGATTTTGAATCTTTACATGTAGAAAGGTTGCCTTTTATCTGTCCACCAAGAATACTTTGCAAAACTTTGCTATGACCACGGGACACTCAGCCATGATTCCTGGCATCATAGGCACAGCTGCCTTCAACCTAAAACCTCAAGGGGCCACATATGGCATGGAGATCTTTACAGACAAGGAGTTATAACCTTCTTTTCTGTCTCTCCTATCCCTGCATCATTCTCAGTTCCCTTACAGAATACAGAATTAACCAGGTTGGAAAAGACCTTTCAGATCATCAAGTCCAACCTATCACCCAACACCATCTAATCAACTAAACCATGGCACCAAGCACCCCATCCAGCCTCTTCTTAAACACCCCTAGTGATTATGATTCCACTGCCTCCCTGGGCAGCACATTCCAATGGCCAATCTCTTACTTCTGGGAAAAATTTCTTCCTAACATCCAGCCTAAACCTCCCCTGGCACAACTTGAGACTATGTCCTCTTGTTCTGTCACATGTCATTTTGGAAAGGCTATGTTCTCAGTCATAGAAAATTCTAATCTCTTTTTCCATGTCATCCAAGGAGTGGATTGATCTCTGATAGAATCATAGAGTTGTTAGAGTTGGAAGGGACCTCAAGCATCATCCAGTTCCAAGCCCCTACCATAGGCAGGGACACCTCACACTAGATCAGGTTGCTCAGAGCCACATCCAGCTTGGCCTTAAAAACCTCCAGGGATGAGGCTTCTTGCCACCTCCCTGGGCAACCTATTCCAGTGTCTCACCACCCTCATGGGGAAGAACTTCTTCCTAACATCCAATCTGAATCTACCCTTTTCTAGTTTTGCTCCTATTCCCCTAGTCCTATCCTATGAACTTTCCTTTCCTCTCCACTTAGTCTCATTATTTATTCTCTTTCACTCCATAACCAATCTTTGATACTTTTTTATAACCTTTTTATTATCCCACACTTTTCCAAGGTCAAATTTTTTGGGACTACTCCTCTGATGAAATAAGGATTGCATGTTGGCCCTGTCCGTTAAAGCTTTCCTCCCTCAACCCTTCACAAATTAATTGGCTTATTTCAGTCCAGTTCAATGGAGAGATAGAATCCCTGAAGATCATTAAATTCCTGTAAGGTCTGCAAATATTGGCAGATAGAGACAGGTAGAGAATAGGAAGGAATGTCTCTGCTGCAGGAAAAGCTCTATAATGGTATTTGTGCTGGCTTGATGCTTTCCAAGAGACATAGGTGTGGAGTTCTTAGAGTTCCCAGTCTCTGGTGCAAGCAGCAGCTGAGGGGAAACTGAGGCTGGTCTGTAGACTGTATGAGGGATGACTGGAGGTGGTGCAGTAAAGCAAAGACATTAGTACCTGATTCCCTGGGAGGGAAGTGAAGGACCCAGACTGACAGGAAATGAAGCTTCAGTAATTCTGCATCTCACGGTACAATGTTTGACTTGCTGTCCCCATTTCTGCAAGTAGTAATTCTCCAATTCCTGTTTTGCTCAGTTTCTACAGAGGCACAGAAGAGCAAACAAGCTGTACTGTGTCCAGTTCTGGGCCCCTCAATTTAAGAAGGACATTGAGACACTTGAATGCATCCAGAGAGGGGCAACAAGGCTGGGGAGAGGCCTCGAGCACAAGCCCTACGAGGAGGGGCTGAAGGAGAGGACGTTGTTTAGCCTGGAGAAGAGGAGACTCAGGGGAGACCTTATTGCTGTCTACAACTACCTGAAGGGAGGTTGTAGCCAGGTGGGAGTTGGTCTCTTCTCCCAGGCAACCAGCACCAGAAAAAGAGGACACAGTCTCAAGCTGCACCAGGGGAAGTTTAGGCTGCAGGTGAGGAGAAAGTTCTTCACAGAGAGAGTTGTTAGCCATTGGAATGTGCTGCCCAGGGAGGTGGTGGAGTCACCATCCCTGGAAGTGTTCAAGAGGGGATTGGACATGGCACTTGGTGCCATGGTCTAGTAGTCATGAGGTCTGTGGTGACAGGTTGGACTTGCTGATCTTTGTGTTTTCCAACCTTATTGATTCCATGATTCTGACATGACTGGCTGCTAGCCAGAGAGGAGAATTTTGTACCAAGTTCTACACCCATGCATAAAATCTTGCCGTTTGCCTGCGGCTTTTGAACCTGAAAGCTAAGAACAGCAATGCAGAAAAGAATTTTGGAAGCAAATGCCACTGATTTCTGACATATTTTTATACCTGTTCACTGCAATGCTTCATAAGTGACCTGACTATATCCTCAACAGCTACACAATATCATCTTATTCACAAGGCACTGGGCTGGGAGTCAGGAGACAGACTTCCATCTGATAGTAAAAGGTTGTGGGATCTGTAGAAAGTTTTCTTCTTTCTTTTCCCCACCCCCCTCTGTCTTTTTCTTTTTTTCCCCTCCCACATTTTGACTTTTTTTATTAGTTTGAGCTAAAAGTCCTTGGACAGAAAGACCTTTTTTTTTTCCCCCACCAGATGTTTGCATGAGCCTAACACATTGGGAGCCCTTTCTGAGTTGAAGTCCAGATGGCCTATTGCAAAGTAGATAATAACAAGACTCTAGCAAATACTGATATTCTTGTCTCTATATGACAACATAACCTTTGAAATGGGAATACTTGTCTGTATATGTTAGAAGAATATGTTTTTACTTGTGTATTTAGCCTGTAATAGCCCCACAAATACATAAACAGAAGATCTTAAAGGTGTCTCCATCAAAGTTAATGGACAGACTGGCAGAAATCAAACTTGTTTTCTGCAGAGAGATTAATAATCTTAAAGGCATCTGAGACTTTTTGCCATTGTTGTCTTGTTCCTGGAGGGTTCTAATTAACAGGCAAACGAATATGAGCCAGCAGTGCACCCAGGGGGGCACAAAAGCCAATGGCATCCAGGCTTGTATCAGAAATACTGTGTCCAGCAGGAGCAGGGAGGTGATTGTTCCCTAGGACCCAGCTCTGGTGAGGCCACACCTCGAGTGTTGTGTCCAGTTTTGGGCACCTCAATACAGGAGAGATGTGGAGGTGCTGGAGCCAGTACAGAAGGCAGCAAGAAAACTGCTGTAGGGTCTGGAGAATAAGACTGATGAGGAGAGAGTGAGGGAACTGGGGATGGTTAGTTTGGAAAAGAGAAGGCTGAGGGGAGTCATCACTTTTCACAACTACCTGAAAGAACACTGCAGAGAGCCTGGTGCTGGTCTCTTCTTACAGGTAATTAGTGATAGAACAAGAGGGAATGGCCTCAAGCTGCCACTGGGTAAGTTTAGACTGAACAGTAGGAAAATCCTTTTCCCAGCAAGAGTGGTCAGGGATTGGAATGTTCTGCCTAGGGAGGTGGTGGAGTCACCATCCCTAGATGTGATTAAAGGTGGTTTGGATGTGGTGCTTGGGGATCTGGTTTAGGGGTGAACCTTGCAGAGTAGGGTTCTGGCTTGGATTTGGTGATCCTGAGGGTCTTTTCCTACCTGAATGTTTCTGTGATTCCTGTTCTGCTGTGCTGCATGATGCACCCAGCCTGCTAAAACACAGTCTCTTCCCTGGCTCAGAGAGCAAGGGCTGGACCGCTCGCAAACGTTGCCTACCACCCACGAGCCTGGCTCCAGACCCATCCATATATTTCCTTTGCCTTTTGAAGAGGAGAATTTTTTCCTTGACGAAGGTGATTATCAGGTATTAAAGGCTAATCTTATAATAAATTTGTGAATTAGTAAGCTTATTTCTTAACTAGTCAAAAGCAAATCCCTCTTGCTCGTACCTTGTGACGCTGGCATTGCGTGCTATCGTATCGCTGGCATTTAATCGTTTGTGAGAGAGGGGAGAAAAATGCTCAGGCAGAGATATTCACCCACTGAATTGAGCTGGGGGGGGTTGAGTTATTCACCAGAATGTGGGGTTTTTTTCAGATTACTTTTCTTTATTCAGTCCCAAAGGGCTTTTATTTCGTGTCAGTTTGGACATTAAAGTTCTCTTTTACGAGACTGACTTTGCTCGTATGTTGGTAGTGCACTTAATTAAACTCAGAACTGCTTGATTCTTTCTCGAGCCCTATTTCTGCTCTGAAGTGCAAACAGTGCTATGTGCCCTCAACCAGAGAAAGTCAGTGTAACTCGACACAAATTTCAAAGACCTCCCTGTTGTGTTTCTTTCTGCGCTGTGAAAAGGAGGGAGGAGGGTGAGGGCTGAATATCGGCTTCTGAATTGCCCCCATTTTGAAGGTGAAGACAGTCTGAAACACTTGGACCTGCTTCTAATGCCCCTGTAGTCTGGACGCATGGCTTGATTCAGGTCCATCTGTATCCAAAAGCAGGAATAAATTATGCATGTGAGGGGCTGCAGCAGCCTTTGCATTAAATATTGATCTGCTGGTCCTCTGCCACTCTGTGAGACCGAGCATCTCCAGATCCACCTGTCTGCACCACAGTGATGGCAGCTCCCCAAGGAGGGGCTTCAACCTTGCACACAAAGCCTAACAGCCCAAATAGGTGGCTCTAGAGCAAATTTCTTGAGTGTAATTTATTCCACACCCTTGCTAGCATAACAAGTGTTCCTGAGCCTCTGTGGATATGTATTCAAGAGGGAGCTGTCTGTCTACATTTGATTTTACATTTCCTTCAGCTAGTTCAGAGATCCATAAGCAAAATGCAGCACCTGGGGACATTCAAGAGGATGGTGAATTCATAAACAATAAATGGTTTACAATCACCCATGCCTTGACATTTTAATCTCTGGCAGATAGGGTTTGGATAACATGCAGAGTCTGCCTATCACAGGACTATTCACCTATACTGCATATTTCATCAGACTTTTTTCTAAGCAGAAGGATTGTCTCAGGTTGAGGAACCAATAAGCCTCCCTGGAGGGTGTCTATATTCCGGGAGAGATCTCCTCCCACACTCTCCCATAGCGGGTCCAGCAGTCAGAGCTACTTTTCAGTGCTAGCAAGAACATGCAGAACCCCTTCCAAAAGAGCTACTCAGATATGACATGGAATGAGACCCCAACTAAAAGCCTCTAATACTACCACAGCACTTCTTGACTTCAGCCTTCTTCATTTGGGGCCACAGTGGTTTAAGTGATAGGAGAAGTCCTCCTTCCCATGCCTTTCCCCAAGCCTCCACAACATAAAATGGTCAATTTTTGATCCCACACAGCACCTCCAATGTCTACTGAATTGTAGCCATATTGCAAAGAGAGAAGAACCACTGCTCCAAGTGATGGAAAAAACCCTACAAACTCAAGGCTTGACTGTCTCATTTGCCCTCCAATACACTCCAAGTGACAGGCACCAAAGAAGTACCCTTTCTGAAATCTCCCTCCCATCCTGCAGCAGTTCTCCTACCTCCAGACGTAGGTCCTTGAGGTACATCAGAAGACTGGAAGCAGATGTCTTCTCCAGCCCACTTGCTTATTTAATCCACTTGTCAGTGCGTTCATTGGTAAAGGTGCTGACATTCGTTTGAGACATCAAAACTGTAAGGCTGAATCAGACCTGTGAAGGATGCAAATAACTATGAGTGTTAAGTAATTTCTCTTACACAAAATAACTGTAAGCAATTTTCCCAGTATTCATTCCTTATAGCCAGATTTCTAACTTGCAGTGAGTCGTTTAAAACTTTCCCAATTATTTGCATATTAGACACTCCTGAAATAGTCAAACAGTATTGGAGTAGCCTGGACTTGAAGAATAGCTGGAAGGGTGGTTCAAGGTCTAACAGCCCACTGCAGCCAAACATTTCCAGGGTAAGTCACATACTGAATCTTTTCCACACCTAAATGCCAGGCTAAGTCACATGTTGATGTTTTTTTCACACATAAAACCATAGAATTTTGCTGGAAATTCCTTAGTAAGTGTCTAGTGTGGTGTGTCCATGGACCTCATGTGTACGTTGGTTTGGAAGGATCCTTGAAGATCATCTAGTTCCAGCCCCCTGCCACAGGCAAGGACACCCTCCACTAGAATGGATTACTCAAAGCCTTAACCAGCCTGGCCTTGTACACCCCCAGGGAGGTGTCCACAACCTCCCTAGGCAATCTGTTCCAGTCTCTCTCCACCCTTATTGTAAAGATTTTCTTCCTAATATCTAGTTTAAGTCCATCTTCTTCCAGCTCAAAACCACTACCCATTGTCCTATCAACTACAAACCCTTGTAACAAGTGTCCCCCCTCCAGCATTCCTCTAGGACCCCTTCAGGTACTGGAAGGCCACTCTAAGGTCTCCTTAGATCCTTGATATTCCAACCATATTGACAACTCTTACAAACTCAGCCTTTTCTTTTGTATTATTTATTTTTCTAGCTGTAACAGCATCAAGACAGCACAATGATGGAGAAAACACCACAGTAAAAACATATGAGAATCACCCTCTCTTTCTTATTTTCACAAAGATTTGGGTTTAACTTCTGGGAGAAGATGTAGCTCAGTTGACATTTCAGCATAACCAGTACATCCTTCCCTATCTGCTGCATAGAGTCAAGTTCAAAATAGCTGAATAGAAATAACTAGCAGGGCCAGTTGTGGATCTGACATTCAGAATTAAGCAGATGGTAAGCACAAAAATACAGTCTGGGTTAAATACTGACCACATTTGCCAGAAGCACAGACATAGAAACCCTAGCCACATCCAGATCATAGGCAGAGCACACAGAGATCCACCAAAACACGAAGAGCAGAATTCAGTATAAATTATTCTCTGTCAATAGTACATGGACATCTGACAGTATTTTTCTTTCATGCACTTCTTTTATTTATTTAATTATCCCCCCCCCTTTCAAAAGGATGGAATTTCACTCCGTACTGGACACTTTGGCCAAGAGCTTTTTCCCAAATGGATGCAATCCCCTTTCTGATGTGAGTGCCTAACACCAGTCTCCTACCATTTCATCCAGACAGGCTGCCCCGCTGCGCTCACGGGTAGGAGGTGGTATTTAAAGCAATGCCAATTGCACACAACGGGGGATAGGCAGAGCAGAAGCAACAGAAGGAGGATTTCGCAAGAGCTCGCTAGGTCACGTTAAAACTCCTTCTCTGGCCACATCCAGTGTCCAACCCGTATGTCTGAAGATCTTGCTCTAAGCCTTTGTTATTTATTTGGAAATTTACTGTGGATGTGGTTTAACTCCCTGTTTTGGGGCTGTTCTTTAATATAGAATAGACTAGACCAGACCAGGTTGGAAGAGACCTTCAAGATCATCGTGTCCAACCCATCAACCAATCCAACCCACCTAAACAACTAAACCATGGCACCAAGCACCCCATCAAGTCTCCTCCTGCACACCTCCAGTGATGGTGACTCCACCACCTCCCCAGGTAAATTGATATAGTGCACTTCATCCTTCGTAAACAGCTATCAAAGGTGCTGGTACCCCAAAGGACAGGAAAGTAGATGAGCAATCTACCTTCTTTCAGTGGTGGACAGTGATAGGACAAGGGGCAAAGGGTACAAATTGGAACACAAAAGGTTTCGCTTGAACTTAAGGAGAAACTTCTTTCCTAGGAGGATTATGGAGCACTGGACCAGGCTGCCCAGAGAGGTTGTGGAGCCTCCTTCTCTGGAGATCTTCTTGTGGTTCTGGGCTCTATGCTGTAGGTGACTCTGCTTTAGATGGGGGGGCTGGACTAGACAACCTTCAGAGGTCCTTTCCAACTTCTACCATTCTATGATTCTGTAATACCAACAAACAATCTGGTCTCTGTAAAAAATGCTACTTATGTATCAAAATTGGTGTTCTTTTAATAAAGTAAGTGCATAAGAGCTGTAGTTATCAAGTTAAGAGACTCATACCTGTGGCTAAGCATCAATAAAAGCCTCACAGACAGACTTTATTTCTGGCAGAAACAAACTCTCACAAAGCCTAACCAGATGAATGAAAAAAAAGTATAAATAAAATAAATGTCCAGACAGGAGATAAAAAGCTGTCATGAAAATAATTAGTGAGATGTTTTCTTTACTTAAACTTTCTTTTTTCTTCTTTCCCCCAGAAAGCTACATAGCAGGCTCAGGGGTTTGGGTTTTTTCAGTGAAAAAAGTGTCAAGGTAACACTTTATGGTAAGTGGCTGCTCACTATTAATTCCTTTGTTATTAAATGTGGAAACATTAATTACCATTAATCATTTTGGCTCCTATATAGATTCCCCACAATAAATTCTTTACACTCGTATACAGACCCTATAATCTAATCAAGCAATTTTCTCCTACCTACTTGGAAGGGAGAGAAAAACCCAAGGTTGGTATTGTTATTCCTTTTTTAAATTTTCTTAATTCTGAGGAGATATTGGAGAAGAAACTGGTAATGAGATCTGCATAAAACCAGCAGCTATTCCTACCCTCAGTGTACCTGCTACGTTATCAGTAGAATAGAAAAGAATCAACCAGGTTGGAGAAGACCTTTGAGATCATCAAGTCCAACCCATCATCCAACACCATCTAATTGACTAAACCATGGCACTAAGTGTCTCATCCAGGCTCTTCTTAAACACCTCCTGTGATGGTGACTCCACCACCTCCCTGGGCAGCACATTCCAATGGCAAATCTCTCTTGCTGGCAAGAACTTCTTCCTAACATCCAGCCTAAACCTCCCCTGGCACAGCTTGGGACTGTGTCCTCTTGTTCTGGTGTTGGTTGCTTGGGAGAAGAGACCAACCCCCACCCAGCTACAACCTCCCTTCAGGGAGTTGTAGAGAGCAAGAAGGTCTGTCCTGAGCCTCCTCTTCTCCAGGCTAAGCAACCCCAACTCCCTCAGCCTCTCCTCACAGGGCTGTGCTCTAAACCCCTCCCCAACTTTGTTGCCCTTCTCTGGACACATTCCAGCAACTCAACATGGTTCCTAAACTGAGGGGCCCAGAACTGGACACAGTATTCTATTCTATCTAGTCTAAAAATTACTATAAGGTAAAAAGAAAACACCACCCATCTTTACTAAAAGGTTAAAAAAAAATAATAAATTACTAAAAGGTAAAACAACTTGCTACATGTAAAAAATATTTACTAAAATACAACACAAAAATAGTAAAATTTAAAAAAATAAAGGTACAAAAATATTACTAAAAATTAAACACATTACTAAATGATACAAAAATGCAAAAGGTAGAAAAATTAATATGCAAGAAAAAACCCCAAATAAATAATAGGTAAACGAATCCATTCTGAAAAAGATGTACACAGCTCAGAGTCATCAAGTGAAGGTATTGCTCTGCCAGAGCAGTGATATTAACAAAAACTTTGCTTGGCCTCAGGCAAAATGTAGTACTTAAACTAATGAAGCAACAACTGGAACAGTGCTTCTTAGTGTAGCTCTGACACAGGCCGAACGTCCAGCGTGGGCAAGGAGAAGTCTCATTTCAGTGACATAAACATGACACAAGTTCAACAAGATCAGGAAGAAATGCAAAGCTGCAAATGCTGGTTGCTGTGGACAAGATAGTCATGAGAGTGCATGCTGCAAACTGTTTTACACAGGGCAAAACCGGGCTGCTGAACTCTTTTCAAGCACATCATCACCAGAGTTGCTTTCATATTAGCAGGTACATTCTTTACATAGAATACACCAGGTTGGAAGAGACCTTCAAGATCATCGCATCCAACCCATCAACCAATACAACACCACCCAAGCAACTAACCCACGGCACCAAGCACCCCATCAAGTCTTCTCCTGAAAACCTCCAGTGATGGCGACTCCACCACCTCCCCAGGCAGCCCACTCCAATGTGCAATCACTCTTTCTGTATAGAACTTTTTCCTAACATCCAGCCTGAATCTCCCCTGGCGCAGCCTGAGACTGTGTCCTCTTGTTCTGGTACTGGCCGCCTGGGAGAAGAGACCAACATCCGTCTGTCTACAACCTCCCTTCAGGTAGTTGTAGAGAGTAATAAGGTCACCCCTGAGTCTCCTCTTCTCCAGGCTAAGCAACCCCAGCTCCCTCAGCCTCTCCTCGTAGGGCTTATGTTCCAAACCCCTCACCAACTTTGTTGCTCTTCTCTGGACTCGTTCCAGCAAGTCAACATCCTTCCTAAAACCACCTGGAAGCCTTCCTGTGTGGACTACCCTCAGTGATCCTGCTTTTGGCAGGGAGGTGTACTCACTGATCTCTGGAGGTCCCTTCCAACCTCTAACATTCAGTGACAGCTTTCTACAGCATCACAGAAACATTCAGGTTGGAAAAGACCCTCAGGATCACGAAGTCCAACCCAGAACCCTACTCTACAAGGTTCATCCCAGATCCCCAAGCACCACATCCATACCACCTTTAAATACATCCAGGGTTGGTGATTCCACCACCTCCCTGGGCAGCACATTCCAATGCCTGACTGCTCTTTCTAAAGAGTGCTAAAGAGTTCTTTTTCTGCAGAATAAGGTTATCATTGCTCCTTATATGCCCCAATTTGAATAAACAAAATCATCAAGGTTGGAAAAGACCTCTATGACCATGCAGTCCAACCGTCAGCCCCACAGCACCATGCCCACTAAACCATGAGCCAAAGTACCATTGCTACACGTTTTTTTGAACTCCTCCAGGGATGGTGACTCCACCACTTCCATGGGCAGTACCTCCTGTGCTTGACCACTCTTTCAAGCAAGGAGCAGTGATGAATGAATACAGTGTATTCCTCAGAACAAGCAAGCTGCATGCTCCATCTTAAGCACAGAAGCTACAGTGTGACTGATTAAGTATGTACACTGCTTGCCAAATCTCTGCAGATCAACACAGGCTTTAAATCTCACTTTCACTTTTAGGCTTATAATTATTCTGAGAATGAAGTTTCCATAATGAACAGCTAAAACCATTTATTTCAAATATTGATTTACAACTGGAGGCCTTACATTAATGCATGTCTTAGTCACTTTGAGCCTTTACCCACTAATCAAGGTCTGTGCAAGCAGAGGAGAAAAACTACCTGATGATCCCCTTCAGTGGTACATGGTCCACAGATGGCACTTTTAAAGTCCAAAGTCTTCATCCAAAAACCATCATCAGAACAATGCAGCCATATTTCAGCAGCTCCTTCAGTCCTTTCCTCTCATTCCATCTTAGAATTAATTTCTTTAGCCCATCCTTGCAAAGCTAATAGGTTTTACTCTCACCACTCATGCCTTTTCCCATGCTTTCCTGCTCCAGAACGGTCTCACCATTCTCTGAGCTTTGGCTCCTCTGCAGCCTCTGAGTTCAGCCACAAATTTCCTTTTCCTCCCTAGGATTTTGGTGTGGGCTCCCCACCCCACCCCCCCCTCTTGTTACAAGACATTCAAGAAGCATAATTGCTTAATATAAAGCTCAGACTGTCAAATGAGATATTTTCTTTTTATTTTTCCTCCAGAAAATGCCTGAACTGACATAATTCAGAGCTCAATTTTTGCATTATGTCCTATTTCCCCTCCTAATTCTAACTGTTGTCTTTACAGATTACAAACCACTTCTTTCAGCAGGCAGCTTAAAAGTGTTTTTAAGTGAGCTGCAGCACAGGCAGCTGCTGAAATACTGCAGAGTTTCTAGACCATCTACATGTGAATGGACTCCATTCACACACTTCCCTTAATGAAAACCTTTAAGGGGCAGAAATGAGGAAACATGAGTTCATCACAGGCCATCTCAATTCCTTGCTGATGGACATATTTCAAGAAAAACAGCTATTCCAGTACCTCCCAAAGATGCACAGGACCTCTGTGGAAAACATCAGCTTAGATGCACTATGCTATCATTTTGATCTGCCAAAAGCATTGCTGGAAGAGCTTGACCTCCCATCTGCTCTGTTGATAAACTACACCAAGGCCCCTCCAGTAACATCCTACAGAATGGATCTAAAACAGAGATCAGGACAAAAAAACATCCCTTTTCATTTCCCTCCATCCACCAGCAGAAGTGAGGGTAACCTACTTTCTCTCCAGGAGTCCCAATGTTTCCAACAAGCATGCTCGCACCAGCAGCTCTCCAGCACAACGCCACAGAACACACAGTGCTAACTCACATACATTATTTGATAACATTTTAGCACCAAACTGCTTTTTCTACCCATCAGCCCACGGTTTTTCCTCCTCCCAGGGTGTCACAGAGTTATTGACATTGACAGAACCAGGTTAACAGAGTCTAAAGGAACACTACAAATTCCTGCCCCTAGCGCAAGTGATTGAATAATTGCTTTTATCCGTTATATATTTTTACCCCTGATGTAAGGGGTGATGTGAGAGGTTTGGAGCACAAGCCCTATGAGCTGAGGGAGCTGGGGGTGTTTAGCCTGGAGAAGAGGCGGCTCAGGGGAGACCTTCTTGCTCTCTACAACTACCTGAAGGGAGGTTGTAGCCAGCTGGGGGTTGGTCTCTTCTCCCAGGCAACCAGCACCAGAACAAGAGGACACAGTCTCAAGCTGTGCCAGGGGAGGTTTAGGCTGGATATTAGGAAGAAGTTCTTCCCAGAAAGAGAGATTGGCCATTAGAATGTGCTGCCCAGGGAGGTGGTGGAGTCACCATCACTGGAGGTGTTTAAAAAGAGCCTGGATGAGGCACTTGGTGCCATGGTTTAGTTGATTCCTCAGTTTAGGAAGGATGTTGACTTGCTGGAACGAGTCCAGAGAAGAGCAACAAAGTTGGTGAGGGGTTTGGAACATAAGCCCTACGAGGAGAGGCTGAGGGAGCTGGGGTTGCTTAGCCTGGAGGAGACTCAGGGGGGACCTACAACTACCTGAAGGGAGGTTGTAGACAGACGGATGTTGGTCTCTTCTCCCAGGCAGCCAGTACCAGAACAAGAGGACATGGTCTCAGGCTGTGCCAGGGGAGGTTCAGGCTAGATATTCGGAAAAAGTTCTATACAGAAAGAGTGATTGCCCATTGGAATGGGCTGCCTGGGGAGGTGGTGGAGTCACCATCATTGGAGGTTTTCAGGAGGAGACTTGATGGGGTGCTTGGTGCCGTGGGTTAGTTGTTTGGGCGGTGTTGGATTGGTTGATGGGTTGGATGCGATGATCTTGAAGGTCTCTTCCAACCTGGTTTATTCTATGTATGTATTCTATGTATTAGATGGTGTTGGGTGATAGGTTGGACTTGATGATCTCTGAGGTCTTTTCCAACCCACTTAGTTCTGCATTCTGTAAAAGTTTCAAGCTCTGGACAACAACAGGTTGCAATAGAGGTGATTGCAAACCACACTACAAATCCACACAGCTTTTTATGCATCCTGCCTGGCATCCAGTCTAGATGCCTCTCCAAATGACTTCGCAAAGAGGTAAATTCAGCTAAGTGGTTTTCTTCAGCTGCATATACCCAAGTGCTGTTAGGAAAGGTGAAACAGCCTTGCATGGCATAGCTGTGTGATAAGGAAAAATCATCATCATCCAAATTCTCAATTTATTCCCAAACTAGTGAGAGCTACTCTTATTCCCGTAGTATTCATACATGGGGGGAGGAAATCTCATAATTTTCAATACTGATTTTAGTATGTTTGAACAATTGAGATGTGATTTGGTAGCTGATGGCTACCTTCTAGAAGAAAAATAAATATATACATATTTATATATAAATATATATATATAAAAGGTAGCATGTAAGAAATAAAAATAAAATAATATGTCATGCATATTGTTTTATCTATCATTTATATATATAACTTTAATTAATATATACAATTTTTAATATATATATAATTAAGATGTATGCTACAAATTTGGGGGTGGGGAGAAGAAAAGGGATAAAAAGGCTTTTATCTCAATTTATTCCCAAACTACTGAGAGCTACTCTTATCTCAGTATCATTCATACATATCTTGGGAAAAAAAAACCCACAAATTTGTCATAATTTTCAATTCAGATGTGATTCAGTAGCTGATGGCTACCTTGCAGAATAAAAAAATTATATATTTTATTTGTATTTATATAAAAGATAAGAAAAATAAAAATATAAATATATATATAAAATAACTAATATATAATCTTATATATATGTATATAAATATATATACATATAAAAAAGATAACTAATAATAAAATTGAGGAGAAAGTTCTGCATGGAGAGAGTAATTTGTCATTGGGATGTGCTGCCCAGGGTGGTGGTGGAGTCCCCATCCCTGGAGGTGTTCAAGAGGATATTGGACGTGGCACTTGGTGCCATGGTCTAGTCATGAGGTCTGTGGTGACAGGTTGGACTCGATGATCTTTGAGGTCTCTTCCAACCTTGGTGATACTGTGATAATCCAAATGCTGGGGCAGGCAGAAAGGTTAAAAAGGCCTTGTTCTCAATTTATTCCCAAACTAATGACAGCTACTTTTATCTCAATATTATTCATACATATCTTGGGAAAAAAGGCAAAAACCAAATCTATCATAATTGTCAATATAGTATTTTAGCATTTTTGATTGAGAGATATATATAAAAATATATATCTAAAATATTTTTATATAAAATATATAAGATAAATATGTGATAAATAATAATCCAAATTCTGGGGGGAAAAAAAGGGATAAAAAGGCTTTTTTATCAATTTATTCCCAAACTAGTGAGAGCTACTTTTAGGTCACTACTATTCATACATGTCTTGGGGGAAAAAGGCAAAAAACAAATCTGTCATAATTTTCAATACTGTATTTTAGTACTTTTGGTCAATTCAGATATGATTCAGTAGCTCATGGCTACCTTCTAGAAGTAAAAATAATTTTTTATATGCATATATTATATACATCTGTATATAAAATATATGCATATTATTTTATATATATATAAAAGAAAAAAAATCCAAACTCTGGAAAAATATATAATAAAACAGCCTTTTTTCTCTATTTATTCCCAAACTAGTGAGAGCTGCTTTTATCTCCATATTACTCATACATATCTTGGGGGGGGGGGGAACCCCAACCAAATACCAAATCTGCCATAATTTTCAATCCTGTATTTTAGCATTTTTGATCAATTCAGGTGTGATTCAGCAGCTGATGGCTACCTTCTAGAAAGAAACAAATAAATATATATAAAAACCCAAATATTGATTTATATATATGTATAAGAAAAGTAATAATCATCCACATTCTGGAAAAAAAACAACAACAACTCTGCTATAATTTTCAATGCCATATTTTAGCATTTTTTGATCAATTCAGGTGTGATTCAGTAGCTGATGGCTACCTTCTAGAAAGAAAAATTATATATACACATATATAAATATTCTTTTATATATAAGAAAAATAATCTTCCAAATTCTGGGAAAAAAAGCAGCAATAATAGCAAGTCTTCCATATTTTTCAATACTATATTTTAGCATTTTTGATCACATCAGATGCAATTCAGTAGCTTATGGCCACCTTCTAGAGGGGAAAAAAAAATAATACTTAGATATATATAAAATATGAATATTTCCAGCTTCTACTACAGGAGACACAAAATGCCTGTGACTTAGAGAACCTGTCACAAGTTATAATCATAAATACCACAATTTCATATCTTGGGGAATAATTTCAAAGAGGCAGAACAGCCCCTGGTTTTAATCTTATTTTTTCCCTTAATAATTGACCTACATAAGCAACCAAATCCTTGGTACATTTCAGTGGCATGATTTAAATTTCTCTTATGTGTGCTATAGAGTTGTCACTGGAGTCCCCAACCAATCATTGCAGAAGACTGAGGACTGAAGAGATGCTTTAGTTGCTGCAGTATTTAGGAAGGGGGGGGGGGGGGAAACCTCAAGAAATGAACAACCTGGTGGAGATTTCAATCCATTAGCAGCATTGAGCTTGCCAGTTCTTTACTGCAGCATTTGACAAGGCTCTGAGCCAGAGATTAAGGCACGTCTCCTGAGGAAGGAAAAGAACAGGAGCTTCCACACTTCATTAAGGATATGTTTTATTTGCAAACTGCCAACCCACAGAGTGGCACTGACTTTTGGGTCATGGAAAAGGTTGCAGTTGTGCACTTGAACTGTGCCAAGCTGAGCTGGATAATACTCTTATAAAAGCAAATCGAAGAAAAATGATAAGGAGGAAAAAAAAAAGGAGAGGGAAATCCATGATTGCAAACCACCTAAAATAGGTCTTGAAATGTAGCTCCTGCTCTAGTCAGGCTTTTTCCTTGCTCAGAAGAAGAAATCTTACTAAAGCAGGACAAGTGCCCAAAACAACAGGGAGCAGTCAGCTACAAAATGCATATTCATGCTGCATTTTTGTCATAATTTAAACACACGTTCTCAGATTTATTTCACATTGATTGCTTTAAAAATGTTAATATCCCTACAGAGCGGAGCTTTAGCGTCACTTGATCCTTTGCCAAAGGCTGCACTAGCATTCCCCGACTGTATACATTTCTTTACTGAGCTATTGTTGCTTTTTTCCTGGCTTGTTTTTCCAAAATCCAAACAGAAACACAGAGCAGATATTGGTTAAAGTCTAAATCATAAATCACTCATCATGAAGGGCCAATGCCTGGAGCCTTTGATATTTTTCTTGGCCAGTTTCCCAAGCATTTTCAAAAGGAGTTGTATTTGAGTCAAGATATGGATGCCAGGAGAGGTAAATTTTCTCCATTCCAGGAAAAAGACCTTTAATGTTTTGTGTCAGGTTCCAGGTGTTCCCTTACACTAACATCAAGAGGATAGTTTTCAATGGGTGGTGTTCAATGGTTAAAGGTAAGAAAAAGTGGCTGTGGGACAATCACTGGGAAACTTGCCGAAGAATAGATAAATTACACTGTTGCAATACACATGACCTGGGTTTTGGGGGGTTAGAATATCACAATATCACTAAGGTTGGAAGAGACTTCAAACATCGAGTCCAACCTGTCACCACAGACCTCATGACTAGACCATGGCACCAAGTGCCACATCCAATCGCCTCTTGAACACCTCCAGGGACGGTGACTCCACCACCTCCCTGGGCAGCACATTCCAATAGCGAATGACTCGCTCAGTGAAGAACTTTCTCCTCACCTCAAGCCTAAACTTCCCCTGGCACAGCTTGAGACTGTGTCCCCTTGTTCTGGTGCTGGTTGCTAGAGAGAAGAGACCAACCCCCACCTGGCTACAACCACCTATCAGGTAGTTGTAGAGAGCAATGAGATCACCCTTGAGCCTCCTCTTCTCCAGGCTAAACAACCCCAGCTCCCTCAGCCTCTCCTCACAGGGCTGTGCTCAAGGCCTCTCCCCATCCTCATTGCCCTTCTCTGGACATGGTCAAGTGTCTCAATGTCCTTCCTAAACTGAGGGGCCCAGAACTGAACACAGGACTCAAGGTGTGGCCTATCTGCACTAGTAGTGGCCATCAACTCAGCTTTGAGTTGCTCAGCCAGTGCACCTAGTTGGTGTGGATCCATCCACCATTAGAGCTATTGCCCCTCTTGCAAGGCTCTCCCACATGTTTCAGAAGTTACAAGAAGAAAGAATTAAAAAAAAAAAAAAAAAAAAAAAAGAAAAAGAAATAATTCTTTGGTTGCTTTGATGTATTGTCCTCCTTGTAAGGGTATTGAGGCTGTCAGGTAATGATAGGAATGGAGCAAAACTAGAAATGAGTAGGTTCAGATAGGATGTTAGGAAGAAGTTCTTCTCCACAAGGGTGGTTGCCCAGGGAGGTGGTAGAAGGTTCATCCCTGGAGGTTTCTAAGGCCAGGCTGGATGTGGCTCTGAGCAACCTGATCTAATGTGAGGGGCTGGAACTGGATGATCCTTGGGGTCTCTTCAAACCCTAAAAATTCTATGATTCTATGGTATGAATTACAGGAATTACAGCAGGAACAAAACTAAATGTAATATCCAGTTCCTGTGTATTGTCCCTTACCTGTGGTTTTGTGATGGAGCTGAAAGCCTACATCAGATACTGAGCATAGAATCACAGAATGGTTTGAGCTAGAAGGGACCTGTAAAGGCCATCTAGTCCAACATCCAGTCCAAGCCTTACTGTAGTGAGCAGGGACATCATCATCTAGTGCAGGCTGCTCAAAGCATGACCTAGAATGTTTCCAGGGATGTAGTTTCTAACACCTCTCTGGGCAACCTGGGACAGAGCCTTGCCACCCTCAGTGCAAAAATTTCTTCCTTCTATCTGCTCTAAATCTCCCTCTTTTAGTTTAAAACCACCACCCCTTCACCAGTTGCCACAGGCCCTGTTAAGAAGTCTGTCTTATTGGCCCCATTAAGTACCAGAAGGTCTCCAAGAAGCTCTCCCAGGAGCCTTCTATTATCCAGGCTGAACAACCCAACTCTCTCAGCCTGGCCTAACAACAGAGGAGCACCAGCCCTCACATAACTGCTGTGGCCTCCTCTGGCCCCTCTTCAACAGGTTAATGACTCTCCTGTGCTGAGGACTCCAGAACTGTACCCATGACCAGAAGTAAGGTCTCAGTAGAGTGAAGCAGAGTGGCAGAACCCCCTCCCTCCACCTGCTGCCCACACTGAAGCCCATGATATGAGTAATGCTAACTTGCAATTCTCCAAGCACCACTTGCCCCATCTCTCTGGGTCCCTGTAAGTCTCAGTGCAATTTTGAGGATCTCTTGACATGTTCTTTGTGTCCCACACAGTCTCTCTGCAGCCCCTTTGCCTGGGCTGAGTGCAGCAAGCAATGCTGGCAGATGTGAAGGTACAGCCTCATCAAGATTGAAGCTTATGGTTGTCTATCATCTTCAATACCTAAAGAAAAGCAAATCAATCAGCAAACCATCAGAGGGATGTAGCACCACACCTGTAGGGACAGGCTGAGAGAGTTAGGGAGGTTCAGCCTAGAGAAGCACCAGGGAGAGCAGCTTCCTAATACCCAAAGGGGGCCTACAAGAAATTCAGGAAAGGACTTTTTACAAGGGCTTGTAGTGATAGGATGAGGGGGAATGGATTGAAGCTTGAGAAGGATAGATTCAGACTGGATATTATGAATGAATTCTTTACAGTGATGGTGGTCAGACAGGGTGGGAACAGGTTGCCCAGGGAGGTCTTGAATGCCCCCTCCCTGGAGATGTGCATGCTCAGGTTAATTGAAGTCTTGAGCAACCTGGTCTAGTGGAAAGTGCTCCTGCCCATGGCAGGTGATCTTTAAGGTCCCTTCCAATCTAAACGATTCTATGAACCTATGAATTACAATTCATGTTTTACTCTGCAGCTTTTAGAAATCATTTATGGACAGAGAAGGCTCCTGCTGTGGCTCCTACTTTCCTTCATTAGCTACAAAAATACAAACTTGATGAATTACTGATACACAGAGGAGCAACTGTTTTTTAAAGTACTGCAGGCTCAACCACTGCAGTAGAAATTCTCTTTAGTTACTTTTTCTTAATGCATACAAAGAAGGCTCCAAGGGAGACCTTCTTGTGGCCTTTTGGTACTTAAAGGGGTCTGTAAGAAAGATGGGGACAGACATTTTAGCAGGACCTGTTGTAACAGGACAAGATGTGATGGTTGAGTGCAGATTTAGACTAAGAGGAAGACACTTTTTACAATGAGAGTGGTAAAACACTGGATCAAGTTACTCAGAGGTGGGTATAGAAGCCCCATCCCTGGAAACACACAAGGTCAGGTTGGTAGGGGCTCTGAGCAACCTGATCTAGTTGCAGATGTTCCTGCTCACTAGATGACCTTTAAAGGCCCCTTTCCACCCAAACCACTCTATGATCCTTCCCATTTTACAACCCCTGATGTGAATTTCACATAGGGCTGGTACTTTCAGCATAGCCTAAAATAGCAAGATGTCGTGACAATCATAACTGGCAGCAAAAGCGACACATCAGCTTAGAACAGGGAACGGCTTTGGTATGCATCTCAATGGAAGATTTCTGCTTTGCTCCACTCCCAGAATCACTGCTTCTCTCCTCCCTCTTTTAGCTATGCAAAGAAAGCAATAGACAAAACACCAATAAACCCCCCAAAATCCCAGCCTTTTTTGTCTTCTCCATTTGGGTTAACCAAGTTTCTGACCTTTGGAGGGCCAGTCAAACTATTTGCAAAGCTCAGGTAAAGGTTTGGTTGTGATTCAAGCTTCATGAATTAAGTTATCAGCCAAAATACAGTGTTCATCCACAGAAGCATGGCATCTGCCTCTTAGTTTCATGAGTTAAGAGAGAGAATCAGTGATGGGGGGGATGGAAAATAAACATCAAACCTTACAAGGGAGAGCTTTTGGACCTTTGGGCAATTTTGCTTTACTCCTATCAATTTTCTTCACTTGCTGTGTTCCTTTTGCAAGAAGAAAAAAAAAACTTAAAAATAAAAGAAAAGACATAACAACAACAAAAAATGAAATCTATAAACATTAGTTAGCTTTGTGGTGAGGTGTTTGTCTGCCAACCTGAGGTTAGAAGCAGAGCTGGGATCCCAAGAGCTAGGCTTTGTATTATAGCATTGTATTTTTGATGCGGTAGTTAAAAGTCAATTACTGTTTCCATTATAAACCCTGTTTTCCAAGGGTTTATACCTCAACTGTTCTCATTTCCATCATGCTGAACTTGGCATAGAAGCACCATGGATACACTAGACCAAAGGAGGTTAGCCCATTTTTAGATACAGAGTAGTCAGAAACTGTTTGTCAGTTGGTTTTGATTTTTATTCTTTGAAAATCACAAACTAAACTGCAGTTTTAAACTGTTCTTTGAAAACTAGATTGCTTCAGAGAATTAAGTCTCTGTGGTTGGGTCTGATACCTCTTATCACTTCCAAGGAAAATTTAAAGCATTTGGGTTTTAAAAACACTAAAGCCTGTTGACAAAATTCTTCCTTTAAGAGCTGATTTTCCGTGAGTAATTTCAGATGCTAAGGCTCTCAAACCATTATCATAGAATCAGCCAGGTAGGAAAAGACATCAGAGATCAGCAAGTCCAACCTATCACCCAACATCTCCTGACTAACTAAACCATAGCATCAAGGGCCACATCCAATCCCCTCTTGAACACCTCCAGAGATGGTGACTCCACCACCTCCCTGGGCAGCACATTCCAGTGGCCAATTACTCTTTCTGGGAAGAACTTTCTCCTCACCTCAAGCCTAAACTTCCCCTGGTGCAGCTTGAGACTGTGTCCTCTTGTGCTGATTTCCTGGGAGGAGACCAACCCCTACCTGGCTACAACCTCCTTTCAGGTAGTTGTAGAAAGCAATGAGGTCTCCCCTGAGCCTCCTCTTCTCCAGGCTAAACATCCCCAGCTCCCTCAGCCTCTCCTCATAGGGCTGTGCTCCAGACCTCCACCCAGCATCATTGCCCTTTGCTGGACACATTCAAGTGACTCAATGTCCTTCTTAAATTGAGAAGCCTGGAACTGGACACAGTACTCAAGGCGTGGCCTAACCAGTGCTGAGTACAGGGGCATGATGTCCCAATAGAGATAGGTGCACACTAAGCCACTTCTGGCTCAAAAACAGGCTTTACCCAATCAACTTACCTCATTTTGGAAAACTGAAGGCAATTCATCAAGTCAGAGATCAACACCTGCAGTCATAACCTTTCCAGTGACTTCAGAAAGCTTTGGACCTGGCAGACTTGGAAGAATTGCTCCATTGCTTTCCCCACCACTGACTCAAGCCTGACTGTCCAATGTAGGGCAAAAGGAAGGCTGGCTCACAGGTGAAACTCTGAAGAGAGCACACCCTTAATAAAGACCAGCAGCCGCATGGCCATTGGTTGGTTTAGCTCTCCGTCTGGGGGTTGTGTGTCACTCCATAATTGCACACAGCAGATGCTAATTGCTGAAAAGCTACTTCAGCTTGGAAGTCTCCCTTTGCCAAGACCACAACAAATATTTTCCTTTGACTTCAATTTCGGTGCATTCCTTCCACCTGAATTTCCTGCATTATTTTTTTCCTATTAACTGAGGATGGAATCGGAGCAATGACACAAAGGTTTCACAATTTGGCTTTTCCACTGTTTGACTCACGTTTGATTCATCCCTCAGAAGATCTGTTTCCAGAGAAGAGGTTTGTTTCCTCTGAAATGCAAAGAACTCCAAGTTAATCTTTACTATAAAGCTTTCCCATATTCCACTCCCCACCTAAACAGCACTGCTCTCTAGTCTAAGAGCAAAGCAGAGCCAACACCACCCTGAACTTCTGAACCATCATCTCACTGGCATCTCAAAAATTATTTTTTTTGTTGCACATCATTCTTAGAGTACTCCAGTAAGATAGGCAAATTTGATTGTGCTAATTTTACTCCTTGGGAAAATGAATCACAGCAAAGCTGTGACTCACACAAAATCACACAGAGAGCCAGGGTCAGAGATAGGAGGAGAACAAACATCCCAATTCCCACTGATATGTGTCGGGCTTTCAGCGGGTGGCTTTCCCAACACAGAAAGCTCTTAGGTTCTAATCCAAACTTTGCTGATGGTGATTGATTTCAGTAAGCTTTAGGTCAAACCTTTATTCCTCATTTATTCTGGAAGGAGGGATACATCAACCTAGTCTAATGCATGGAACATCACCCAGCATTGTCACCTCTCCAACATCCACCATCACAGCAAGGTGAGATGCCAAGCAGGGAGGCACAACACCAAGCTTTCTTGATGTTTACATCATATTGTGAGGGTGATGCAGTTTTTCTCATGCATAACAGAGGATGTTACAAGGGTGATGTGCACTGCATTGAGTTGCCATCTTCCCTTTCACTGTCTGCATACATTCACCACAGGCTGTATACTCAGATCACGCTTTTCTGAACACTGGCAAGGACAACTTTCTTGAAAGCCATCAAAGCCATCATCATTATCCTTTATGGGCTGTGTAGAAAACGTCTCTGCTATCAGACATTTAACTGGAGTGCAGCAGAATGGTTTTGCTGGCCCCCTCCAGTTCTGTGGGTCAAAGCTCTGTTCATAGTTTCTCCTTTTTTATAATGACACTCGAGAGGTCCCTTCTGATACACTTCAGTTCCCTTTCTAGTGTCCCATTGATTTTACAGACTTTAGGAGCTTTCTCTTCACCTTCTTTTTTTTTTTCCTTTCTTTCTCCTGGATCACTGCTGAATGATTAGGCACTACACAGCCTTTTGTTACTCAGTTCACTAAAAGTGGTATCTGGAGAATTAAAACACCCGTTACAATAACATTTGCTAGAGAAAGAGACTGCTCTTCTCTAAAGGCTATTCACCCTATTTATGTGTGTGATTTTCCCAGAGAACAAGAATGATTTCAGACTCACAGAGAAAAAAATATGCAGGACTATCTGCTTGAGCACGAGATTGACATTCACTCAGAAGCCTGTGTTAGTATCATGAATTTTGTCAGCAGCAATGGAAGCATTTAGTGTTGGGAAGGGTGGGCCAAAGCATGGAAGATGGTGGGCAGCATGTAAGAATAAAGAATTAAAAGAAAAAAATAGGAAGGAAACAAATAAACAAAGTTATTTTAAAGGGGTTTGCAGTGAAAGTGTTTCCAGTTCATAGAATCACAGAATCAGTTATCTGAGTTGATTCACATAGAGCCACATCACTGCCAAATGTG